>NC_134828.1:35775739-36418175 GCF_004210375.1 Tachypleus tridentatus | reverse complement strand
GATTATTTTGTTGCTTTAAATTAACACTACAGTCTCTATTAGTCGGCGAGTCAGCTGAAAGCTAACAAACATATAAAATCAAAGTTTGGGATTCGATTCTTCACAGTGGATGCAGTAAAATCAGTGAACACATTTTATATTAATTTTACAGGGAGACAAAATTAAAGGAATTAAATGCCTTGTAAACCTGGCTAGAAAGACACAGTACATATCCCTGTCTTGTGTTAAATAATGATTTTAGTGAATAACTTTTTGTGTGAACTGGTTGACCTTGTTCTAAAGATGCTCCTACTAAAAGCAGAAGAAATTATGCAGTTTCTTCAATGAGATTAAAAACCTTAAATAACATGGTGGCCAATATTCCCCTAGATACTTTGTGTCAACCCTTCTAAAAGTTGGAATAGGGTAACTGGCAAGACTGAAAATAATATCAGTTTAATTTTCAGTAATATTTTAAACTGTTAAAGTAAAACACAAGCTTAAATGTTTAATATAATGGATAAGAAAACAAAACACAGAACCATAACAATAGTATACAACTTAAGGTAAATATTATTCTTTCTTATCACAAAAGTGTTATATCAAAGATAAAAGCACAAAGCTTAAACTGGCCAGGGGAACACACAACAACGTAAATACGATGGTAGCACCTATCATGAAAACAATTCAAAATGTTGCTTTAAAAGCAGACTAAAATATTAAAATTATTTTATTACCCTTCCAACAGTTTAAAATTTAGTTTTCAACCACCTCAGTGAGTACCTTACAACCCTGAATAATGATATTTTTATGATACTGTTCTGAAAAGTGACAAAAAGAAAGATATATAGGATTATTAATTAACTTAAAGTATTTGATAAAATGAATTAATTTATATTATTATTTTCTGCTAGTTTATCACAATTATCAAACATATTTCTAACTTGTTGTAGTATCTGAATATGAGAAGCATTGGTTTGTTTATTTGCATGAGGACTACCTGAGGTCGACATCCCTAACTTTAAAGTAATAGAGTAGATAAAAGACAGAAAGTCAAAACCAGCCACCGCCAACTTTGGAGTGCTCTTCTTAGACCAAATTAAGTAAGTTGAACTCTTCGCTGATATCACTTGTACATGTACGTCTGCATAGAACGGGTAGCAATGTTTTTTGGCGTTAACATCACCTTTCTTTCGAGTCCTTTAACTTGTTCTTTCGTAAACTTTTATTATTTTGGAATTTGATGATAACGTAACTTAAACAATTCTTCTGTAACTGTAGCAAACGTACTGAAATTTTTTATATGATCGAATGATAAAAGAAAAAAGTAAAAGAAAAGTTCGAGATTTTGTTTGTAGCAGTTGTTGATAAGCTGGAGTCACTACACTAAAAGTTATATCAAAAGTGGTAAAGGAACAAATTGTTATACTATGATGTTTGTTTTGAACAAACCGTCTACTGAGAAATTTGTAGCATCATTCTTAAGTTATCGTCTGAGGTAAATGTTTGCTTTTATTTTCTAAAAAAATAAGCAAACTTAACTTATAGACATTAATAGAGGATTGGCTATTTTTGTTCTCTTTCTTTTAGATCAAAGACATACTGAGCTCTGTGTAGTGTCCACTGTTGGGAATTGAACACCAGATATTCCTAAACTTTCCGCTGTTCCACCAGGGAACACAGGGGACTAACTAGTATATTTGTGTGGTACATGATTTCTTGCTTTTATTGAGTATATATTGCACCATATTTGAAGGTTATGTTAACTGGCGTAATAGCCACAAATATCAAATGTTTTATAAACGTCACTGTACTGAAAACTATTTATACGTGTTATAAATTTTAATAAAGTAATAGTTTGTCTCAGAATCTTTAAGGAGACTTGATAATCAAAATGATTGATTTCAATATATAATTAACCTATTACTGTGAACAGTATACCAAATGGGATTGGTGCTTAAAGACTGGGCTGGTTTTGAACAATATGTTTTAAAATGTGAACAACTATCCTAAATGTTAACAAACGTGGACAATACTTGTATCTTAAGGCTGCAAATACCACATTAAAATACAACACTATTCAAAATATCCAAACAACATTGCACAGTACTAATAGAGCTAGCTGTAAAATAAAAGCACAAATAAATTCACTGTTGCAATGTTCGTGTACGCACGGTATCCATCTTTATATACGCCTTTTGGTTGGTCATCGATAAGTTTACAAATTGAAAAGGATTAAACCTAGGTTTTTACTTTCTGCGATGAAGAAAACGCAAATAGCAGCAATGAATCGTTTTGTGCTTCGTAAACAATATCCATCTTGTGCTATTTCGTTCTTCAGATGTTCGTTTTGCCATCTGTTGTGCAATGTCCAAAGACTGCATGAAGTTTTCGGTTCTAGTAATTTAGAATATTTTTGTTTTGTGAAATTCTTACTTAACTACCAGACGTATCCATCTCCTGGATGGAAGTTATGTAAATTTATGATTACAGAAAGGTTATCGTCAGACGTAAAATTTGTTTCTCTGATACGCAATTAATTGTAAAAAAAATACCCATAGAAACCGCAAAATTGAACGTTTATTTTTTTTTTCACGTAAATCCCATGAACGATTCATCCACAGAATGTAAGGTCGTAGTGGAAAACACAAAAATGGCCATAAAAACCGCAAAACGCAAAATACAAACCTAAAAACTGTATGTACTTCTGCATGGAGCTAATGAACCATCATATCAATTGTGTTAAAGATCCATCCACACCTTGCGAAGTTGTTTTGTGGACAGAAAATAAACAATACTATTATATATATGCAAAAACCTAAACCCTCAACCTCAAAATCATTTTCTTGTGGAAAAGTAATGTCATAATATTTCTAACCGACGGGAAAATTTTACACTGATCTCAGGAAAAAAGAATTCAAACATTTAAATTTTCTGCTTTAAAAGAGCAACTGTAAGAAGTAGTTTTTAACCTGTGTTCAAAACTATACAATGTATCCGCACATTGCTCATCCCAGATAATCGAACCCTGGATTTTATCTCTCAAAATATAGACAGACTACAATGGAACTAACTACGTTATTGATAGAAGGCTGTCCTGACTAAATTGATGTTTGAAGGCACAGAAGATCTAAACATCTAACTTTATATTTATGTTGATAAAATATCAAATTACAACTTGTTGTTTGACTTTATATATTTTAAAGAAGATTTAATGTTCATGTTTATTTCATTATTGAAAGATTTAAGTCGTGGAAAGTGTTACACACTTATAAGAAATGGTAGCGACGAGATAAGTATTTTTGTGAATTTGGATCCTCTGATTGCTTGTTTAAATTCTCGCAAAACAATTCTTGGGGCAGAGCGTGACCAGGTAGTTGAGGCATTCGACTCGTAATCCGCGGGTTCGAATCCCCATTATACCAAACATGCTAGGGCGAGCTACGCAAGCCGTCCATATTTCATCTGCAGATAGAAAGAGAGGGAAGATAAGTAGTCTAAAGCATCCACAGTAACTTTTACCAAGGAATAGTGAGTTTTACCATCACAATATTTTTCTGTCACAGATGTTCGACGATGTGCCTCGATCCTATAACACATAGATTGTGAGTCTTTTGCTGAGACAGTGAGTCCACATAAAACTTGACAGCATTTTTATTTGCTTGGAATTGAGCCCAAATATATACAATGGGCTGTCTGTGCTTTGCCCATCACGAATATCGAAACTGTTTTTAACGGTTTGAGTCAGACATACCGCTGTGCCATAGGGAAGCATCTGAGAGCGAATTTGGATAAAATGCTTGAAGGAGACAAGAGAAATGTAAAGAAAACTCATTATAATTTCAGAAATGATTTATTTTCATTTTATTTACGCTTGCCAGTAAGTTAAAGAGAAGGCATAATTCACGATATAATCGAACATAAAATTTAGGTTCTAAATTTAAAAAAAAAAAATTAAATCACACTATATATTTAAATGTTTAATAATTAGCTCAAAGATCTGTAGAAGAAATTATTATTTTATTTGAAATGGTAATTAAATTCTCTCTCTAGAGTTCTATTGCTTGTATAATTACATAACTGCACTTTTCAGGGTAGTTAATTCGAATAAACTGAAAATCATTTCTTTAGATGTCAGTGTTGGTTATATTACACAGAAATAAATATAGCTTCAAATACTGACTGCTCTATCTGGGGAGAAAATAACAAAACATATTTTAATATGGGACAATAAATGTCTTAATGATGTTGACAATAATAATCTTAGGGAAACAGATAGGTTCAAGAAACCGGTTTAATACACAAATATGATACCCTATAACATAAGCGTTTTCAATATGAGGACATTTCTTCTTCAAGTACAAAAGTACAAACTTAGATTATTAGCCCCTGAATAATAAAAAATTAACTATTTAACAATTGTATAAACAGTTAAAATTATTTCACTATGTAAACGACCCACAGAAACTAGAAAAGTAATAAAAAATATATCTACACAGAATGGAAACAGGGTCTGGAAGGTAAAGAACCAAATATTTTAGCTACTACACCACATGATAACCTCAGTCACTTTCGAGAACTTTAAAAAAAAGAAGAAAATATTATGTTTGTTTTTATTTATTACTTGTAATTTTATACAAGAAGAATATCATAAGCATAAGCCAAACATTTTTAAAGAAAATCAGCCGATTTAAACTTCCAACTTATACATCAACCAAAGAACCTAATACTCGTGGAATAGCCCTATTTATCGAAACAATCTCAAAATAATAACTATCCCCCATATTAACATACCCTGTACCACTGAGATCATTATTTTCAAACATACTGACTTCGGTTGTACAATAACTAACTCATACTGAAACACTTTAGAAACTCAGTAACCTAGCATTTATAAATTACGACACTATGAAACGATAAAAGACTCGCTACAGGTTTTTAAATATGAGATAAAATTCGAAAGTAAACTTATGAAAGTTATTGCCAGTTTGTTTTTGAATTTCGCGCAAAGCTACTCGAGAGCTATCTGCCTACATCAGAAATTGCAGTCACTAACATTCAACCTCAACTCAACAAATTTAGTGAATACTGCCAAAAATATGGAATTAAAACAAACACAGCAAAGACACAGTTAGTGATATTTTCAAAATCAACGAAACATCAGAAAGTACATACCCAGATTTACATGAACGGAGAGCTTCTCCAGACTGCTACATCTGCAAAATGTTAGGACTAACACATGATTCTAAACTTACCTGGATAAAACATGTAAATAACATAAAAACTAAATTTGGCGAAGAATAAACTATGCTAGAAGTCTAACTGGTAAAAATTATGGAACAGCACCTGAAAACATCATTAAAGTATACAAAACATGTATAAGACCAGAAATAGATTTTGCAGCTCATGCATGGATAAACGTAAGTAAAAAACAACTGCAAACCAAACTACAAACATTACAGAATACATTAATAACAAAAGCATATAGAGTACCCAAAACCACTTCCTCAGAGTTCATGCACAAATACTTTTATACATAAACAATACCACATGGAGTTCTGGATAGTACAATAAAATATTTCGATAAAAATTCGAAAAAAAAAAAAAGAGGTGTTATGCGAACTAGACAGGTATTGCATATATGATGAAGAGAGTCTTAAACACCTCTCCCCGATAAACTTATACATTAGATCATTAAGCTAAAATTAAGTTGAAAAATAATAATAAATAAAAATAGAGAAAGAAAAAATAAAATAAAAAGAAAAATATATGAAGTAATTAAAAAAATAAAACTTAAGAAAAAAGCTAGTGCTAAAATAAAATAGGCCACCTATGTTCTAGACTTATAAAAATACAAAACTGAAAAAACAACATACGTGGACATTGCCCTGTAAAGGGCCTGAGTTATGATTATCACTCTGTCCCTCTGTATTTACTTTAAATATATTAATAAGTCCACTAAAACAATGTAAAGGAAGGAGGAAGAGGTCTTGTGTACCTGACCTTCCTGGGTATACAAATTTATATACCCAAACAACTAGAGAGAGATAGAGGGCTATCTACGCATTATTGCCAGTTAGCAAGGACTGTGTAAATGTAAAGAAATGAAGAATAAATTGCAAATGTATTACATTTGTACACTTCAGAATAAATTAATAAATGTTAGTTATTATATTTATACTCACATTAGTATCAGTATAAAAAATATAAAAGTACTTATATCAAACACAAATTACAAAGCCGCTGATAGCAAATCAACGCTATCTTCATATCGTATTTTTCCCTTTAAGCCTCTCGGTAAGATGCGTGAAAACACTTTAAACTTTAAACGTTAACGACTTTAACCCAACATTAAACAAATCAATAACAACATACATTTTAGCGTAAATATTCCATCCAAATATCTCGTGCGATATTGACGCCTGCTAGTCAAAATCGCTATGACTTAGCATAACAACAAAAATACATACTATAACTCTTTATTTAAAATTAGGCATAAAAGCACACAGTGAGCTATATGTGTTCTGCCGACCACAAGGATTGAAAGACGGTGATTAACAATATGAGGCCATTGACATACTGGAGGGTTATGTACTAGAAATTGAAATAGCAGTGTATAACTTATAATGTTATAAAGCTTTGTTACTTTTAATCATACTCTGATTAAATCTGATATTGTTGTATTAACAAAAAGTATAGGACAGTTTCTAGGAACTACCAATCGTCATGGAGTAATAAAGCTTTTCCTACGTTTATAATACATCAACTAATTTCCAAATATCCCTCCCAAATTACCGTACTAGAATTATTTTTTACACGTATGTAAAAGGCATTGCTTTCGATGCTTGCTTAATTTGAAATTATATTTTGTTGAAAATATTAAATACAACCTTTCAGAAAAAGCTCATACGAAATAAGATGTTAGTCACTATTTTCTTTAGAACATTTATTTAATGAATATTTTTACACGAGTTTTTTTATTCAAGTTTTAAAACTTTCTTTGCTGTCTTCAACTAAATAAGTTTGGTATAGTAGCACATATGGTTGTTCTTGCCATTAAAATAGAAAATTGCAGCAATATCCACCCCTCATAACAACAATTGACTCGTCTCGTTGCTATGAAACCAGTTCGAACTGCGTAAAACGGTCAAAGAGATTCAAAAAACGTTCTGATAAAATGGATTTGCTTGCTTATGATATTTACGTTAGTCGTATAATTTTGATTTACTCTCCGTGGGTGGAAAATTGCTACCACTCGAAAAGTATTCCTACTTTTCGTATGTGGTATGTCAATAATGTTAACTACGATGTATTTAAGACTAATAAGATCAAATTTGTCGAAAGCCATCAAGCTTTTGCGATTTTCACTCTTCGTCATTATATCACTAATTATTGCTTCACTTGTCTTCCAAGTTCTGTTCTTAACATACATACAGAAAATAACCCACGAAAGAAATAACCATGGGTGGAAATTGAAAAGCTTTCTTATCTCAATCATGAACACCAAATATCCTGGTTATGGGTAAGTCATGAGATTCGATGACACCAGATTTTATCGTTTTATAAGTAAAAAATTTACTTGATTATTTCGTGTTAACAGAAGTTGCGAAACATATCGGTCTAAAACAAAGATGATATTGTGTCTTTTTATTGGACTGAATGCGTCATCAATAGGTTGTCTCTTTAAACATGTTGTGGAATGAATAATTAATGAAGCAAGTCTTTTGTGTTAATTTTCATAGTTACCGTATATTTACAGAAATGTAATTGCAGTTGTTGGTCGTACGGATTTTTGCAAAGATTTGTATCTATTATCGATATGTATTTAAGACTAATGTTACATAAATTACAGTAGAACTACTTAACATTCTAAATTTACTTTCTATTATCAGTTATCCTGATTTTAGGAGATGTAACCAAGGTTGCTCAGTGGAAGGTTCATATTTACACAACCTAAGGAACCTTATAATCTACTTTGCGGTGTTTATTGCATTCGTAGGTCTTGGCTTATGCCATCTAATCCTTCGGGTATTAAAGGTGAGATTTTAACTCAAACACTAATGTATTATGTTTACTGAGAATCCCTTAGGCAATTAAACAAAACAATAGCAAAATCTTTCATTTGTACGAAATCAGACGATTATCTATTGCATTATTTATTGATGATTAAACACTAACTAAATGTCAATATTACTTGTCTGGGCTTTCTTATTTTTTATTGTCATTAAATGATTTATATTGCACCAACGTAATAAAACAAGAGGTGCTAGAATAAAAACACGAGAGGTTGATTCTTTGTCTGAATACGATATTCAACTTTGTAGGTAACTTTAATGGTGTAATTAATAACATTCTATAAAAAAGTCGAGAGATAATAATTAATCTTTGTTGACAAAAGCATGTTCGTGTGATATTTTAGTAGTTGTTTTATAATACTTTATATTATTTACTTTCTGTTATGCGTATTGGTGTATAAAGACATTATTACGAGTAGTAAACAACTTTACAACTCCAAATCAATTTGTTTGTGCTTAAGTACAAAACTACAGGGTGGCCCGTAAGTCCCTACCTACACCCATGTAATTTTACATCTAATAAAATTATCAGTGGGCTCCCATTAAGATCATGGGCTTTGGGGCTGAGCCTTCTCTAACCTCTACCTAAATACGCATTTGATTACGTCAGAGTTGCAAAATTAATAACTACGTATCTTTACCAGTACGTAATATCTGTTGAAAAAGAGGAAGTCAAGAACTACTCACCACTTGGGAAAGATGTCATCATAATTAAGAAGACTGTGTCCACCAAATGTAATGACAAGGAAGTGACAGATAAAGAAAACATGGACAAGTTTAGAACTGCTGTTTCTTTGAAGGAACTAAATAAAGACAGCAATGACAAGGAAGTGACAGATAAAGAAAACATGGACAAGTTTAGAACTGCTGTTTCTTTGAAAGAGCCAAATAAAGACAGCAATAAGATGTCAACCAAGGTAAATGAAAAAAGAATGACAGACGAGGAAATTATGACAGTGTTGAGAAGTATTGTTTCTGAGGGAGATCCCAATGAGAAATATACAAAGATGAAACAAATTGGCCAAGGGTGAGTTTGAAAGTCTTGTGTTCAAAAGAATGGTATAGTGGCTTAATTTGTACTCAGTACTAAAATATTATAGATAAAAACTTCATTTTTGGAACGTAGAACTAATTAATTAGAATGTATTATTTTACATTAATTATATCACTTCATCAGTCAGTTTTCTGTTTTTATAAGAAAATATGTTCCTTTTTGTTTAATTTTTGTTATACGTTCAGTAGCATTTAAAATCTTTCCCTTATAGCTCCGCAGTTGTGACCATATCTTTGGGGTGAGTTATCAGCTTTGCATACTAATCCTTGATTTGGCCACTTGTGTTTTTTATTGAATAGGTTTAGGATTCTCTCGACATTCCTCTGTTCTCAGGATACGTTTTCATTATTATATGGATGACTGGTTACTGATAGCTCATTTTCAACAGGAATTTGCCTTTGATATTCTTAACGTTCTCCAGATGATAAGTCGAGTGGGCTGATTAATCATACCAGAGACGTCTTCCTTCAACATTCCTAATATCTGCCCCATTTGGGTGTTTTTCAATGCCCATCTTAGTAAGGCCTAATGTTCTACTCACCAACTTCATTCAATGGACGCTTCATTTCACTGCATTCTTACTGGTCTCTCCATCTATTTTGCAGTTGTGGCCTGCCCCGACTGCTCTAATCCCTTGTTATTGAGTTGATATTTGAGCTCTTCACAATTAGTAATCTTACACAGGAACCTTTACAGTCATGTATTGCTCTTCATTCTACGATAAACAACGAACTGTTTTTGTAAATGGACAAAATCCACACATAGTCAAGTTTATTCCAGTTTATCGTCTTCATTCGAATTTACTTGTTACATTCATGAATAGAAGGAAATGGTCGATCAACAGGGAGGCTTCGAGGTGTTGGTTTGTAGCTGAGAAGTCTTATCATATCAACACTTTGGAGCTTCTGGATTTAGGATAATTTACTCCATCTGATCAGACATCGTTTGTCATAAGTCAATCAACAGTTTTGCAGTGGTTGCGTATCCGAATCATCAAAGTGTCACCCTTTCTCAATATGTTTTATTTTGTTGGACTTTAGTTTCTTGGCCAACACGCAAGATATCCATATCACTGTGAGTCACGTTCTCGGAGTTTCAATCTAGCCGCAGATCATCTTTCTTGTCCAGACAAAAACTATCCAATGAAGTGGTCTCTTGGTCCTCTTGTTTTCTGGTGGCTTCAACTGCAGTGAGATACTCCTTATACTGATGTCCTTACCACATCCCTCAACCACCAACTACTTCTATTTTCACCTCCAGTCTCTTATCCTCTCGCCATGACTATTTGTGCTTCAGTTATGACTGGACCAACAAATACCTATATATTTATCATCACATGCAAGTTTTTCATTGGATAATTTTTCATCCATACCACTCAATCTCAGGCTCTTCTCATTTCAGCCGTGATTTCCTTGACTTATCCAGCTTCCTCTTTCTCCGTCTATCTTCCTTCATTTGTAACTCAATCATCAGTGCCTCATCTTGCTCTTCTTGTCCTTCATCTTCATCCTTCGTTTTTTTACCTGGTCCTTTGTGAGAATTTTTAAGCATGTTAGAATATGCAGTTTTATTTCTGGAATGTTACATTTGCCCCTCCTCCATGGAATGTTAGTTAACTAAATGGAATGTTTTGTGACATTGGTCTCCGGGCCAGGAGTTTTCAGCCGATTGGACCATTGTTCATTGTATTTCTAAGATTATTACTTGGATTTTTTATTTGGAATACTCTATGGCCTTTGGTTTTCTGTTATCGGTTGGGTTTGTCCCACATTTTTCATTTTCTTTCAGTATCATAGGGTATTTACCTCTCACTCCATATTGATAAGTTTATTTCAGATTTGTCGTCCTCTGTGGTTTTTCTTAACTGATATTTTAATGTGGTTCTCCAATGCCTCAATCAGCCCCCATTCAAACCACTTTCTACGTGTTCTTTGTTCCAACTTTTTCTTAATATTTCTTTCATTATACCCTTAATCTTGACGTTGGTAGTCTGATTTATTTGCCAATGATATTTCATTTATTCTTTGTCATCTTACATATCTTCTTTTTTAGTTGAATTGCTCATTATTTTCCAAAACCTAAAAGACTAGGGAGAGTATATTCTACTTTTCTCTGATTCACCTTCCTTCCGTTTTTTACTCTTATCCTATGTGTAAATCAGAAAGACTTTTTTCCTGTGCGTGCTCTTCAATGTTACATTGCCACATGGTTTCCATCTGTGATTTTCCTTCCTGCCTCTCTATCCCTTTGCAACCATACTCTGTTTGTGATATTTCTTTTTCTACGTTTTACCGTCTATCTGCCTTCTTTTGCAACTGATATAGGGTTTTGGATATAGTTTGCTTGCTTATTCGTTTCTTTCGTTGTCCTCTCATAGTTTGTTCCAGATCTCTTTTTATCAAATTTGACACCTTACTTTTTCTCTGTCGTCTCATCTTTGTTATTCCCAAGAGGAACTTCTTCAGTCGGGCATTTAGACGATTACTAATACATTAATCTCCCACTATTTGCATGATATCAAATTTCTTCCTCTTTGGACTATCGTATTCCACATGCAGTCATTCTTCAAATTTCCATGTGACTTTGACTTGTTATTTTTTAATTCTTATTTAATTTTTTCAGGAACCTTATTTCCTTTTTCATGCTAATTCTTATTGTTTAGGTCTCATTTTATAGTGAATTGTACCCGACGAGAGTTTCTTTAACGTTTGAAATTCACACTGTTCAGCCATATTGACTTGCTTATTATGTTCCATGGCGATGCAGTGCATACTGCTGGATTGGTTTGGTTGTTTTGAATTTCGCGCAAAGCTATACGGGGCTATCTGCGCGAGCCGTTCCTAATTTAGCAGTGTAAGACTAGATAGAGGGAAGGCAGTTAGTCATCACCACCCACCGCCAACTCTTGGGCTACTCTTTTACCAATGAATAGTGGGATTAATTGTCACATTATAATGCCCCCACAGCTGACAGAGTGAACATTTTTGGTGTGACGAGGATTCGAACTTGCGACCCTCGGATTACGAGTCGAGTGCCTCAACCACCTGGCCATGCTGGGCCACCATACTGTTGGAAAGATCACTTGAAGGTTTTCCTCACGATGGAATTTCTTTACAAATACGCTCGTCTCTGACCATACCACTTATGGCCTACATGGCTAAAGAACAATAGGATAGCTGTCGATCCCTACCATGTCTTGTATTGAGTAAGTCATCATGGTCTGCTTTTAAAATTTGGGTTTTTGTGGTCATCCATTGCACTGTTTTAGGTATTATTATTCCTTTAGACTCTCCACTGTGTTTTATGCGCCTCCCTTTTCTTCTAGTGGAGATTGGTAGTCCTTACTACCTTCCATTTCCAAGCTGGTGGGGTGGTGGATTCTAGGGGCATACTTTTTAATGATTTAATGCCTTAAAATTCTACATAGAAATATCATTCACTGCAGAGTAGGGTGGTGGTGTTCTGCTGGTGTAGAAGGCATAATAATCTCTACATTAAAGCATACAAAAACCAAGGAAGTAAGACGTCAAATTTCAGTTGAACCCATAAATTTGGATCTCTCATCCTACCCAGACCTCGATGTCAGTTGCCAATGGTTGAGTTTTGTATTTAGAGTAAAACCAACCAACATAAGTCCTCATACGTGTATTACAGATGCCGATCTTTCACGCTCAATAAATACTCCATCTGTGTCGTGGGTCATAGTAGAGGTGCTGAGGAATGTTACAGTTCCTTATGTTCTGCTGTCATTGATGTATCTTATTCCGAGGATGTTGCTGCACCTGGGTTGGTTCTGGTCAGTTTGACTCTTGAGAGAGAGTTAATTTCTCTGTGGTAGACATTTTATGAAGACTGGATATTGGGTTCCCAGATTGATATATCATTTTGCATTCTTAAAATATGCTCTGTTCTGAAGTCGGGGGTGGTTTGAGATCCTCTATGTCACTTAAACTTGAAGAAAGTATGATCATTATCCTCCCACAGTATGTATGTCGGCTCCCAGAAGTATAGGTTTCGGATATAATTCGCTTGCTTGGTGCTGTTTGTCACACTCTAGCCACTCTACACCCACTTGGATTATCTCCTTTGATTTACTACTGTATCTATCACACCTTTCTTGGATGGTTGGAGAGTATACCTGGTTCAGACGTGGTACTGTCTCTCACATCAACATTTTGAATCTGACTCTTGTCTCCAGAAATGATCTTTGGATGATTTTGACGGATCCTTTTTTTCTCTCACACTGGATACTCTTGATAAACTGGCCACATGCATAGCAGAATGCGTCTGGAGAGTGCTTGCAGCTTCTTGATGCTAGCTTAGATAAAATCAGATAGGTCTATGTGTTCGCTTAGGCAGCTAGAACTAAACTGAAGTGGTTAGTGGTGAGCAACTGTATGTATATTTCCATGGAAAGTTCTAGAAAATTCCAAAAGGTTTTTGTAAATTCTTGGAAGACATACCACATTCTAGAAAGTTCGAGAAAATTCTTTATTAGCTTCTTAGCACTGAATCTACATGGAATGTTCTGGAAAATGGGTAAATTTGAATATTTCATTACCCAGGTCACAAAAGTAAAGTTTGAAGAGAAAAATAGGTCTTTTTCATTTACATTAGGCATAAGCAATTGGGATATAAAACTTTCTACCCAGGAACAAGAAAAAGTAAAAATTTTGTAATGTAGTGTACTTTCTCTTATTGTTTTAGTGGATCAGGAACTGTCTATACTGCTGTAGCAACTGAGACTGGGTTGGAAGTTGCTGTTAAAAAGATCAATGTAACGAAGCAACTTAGAAAAGACTTTATCATCACCGAACTTTTAATAATGAAGAAATATAAACATCCAAACATAGTCAACTATTTGGATAGCTTTCTTGATGGTGATGAACTATGGGTAAGTGTTGTTAGTGTTACGTACAAATTAATTCTCTTTTGTTTTTAATCTTACCTGTTATAGAGTGTAGGCTAACGTACTGTTTTTATTTAATTAATTGGTCAAATTCAAGCAACCCTACAAGTTTAAGAATATTTTTACATATCACTCTCAGAGGTCTGCTTTGTTTAAATTATAGTTATAAATAATACTTGATAGTTTTAGTGTGGGAGGTTGCAGCCACATTTGCTTCTGACACAATAACTTTCTATTTCCATTCTGAGCTTCTATCAGTGTGTTATCTCTTACCAGCATTCTTTAGTTTGTACTTTGATTTATTCATCTTCCTTGTATGTTTCACATACAAAGTTTTACACGTGGTTATTGAAATTATTTTATTCAGGAAAGGTTAACTTGTTAAATTAGCATATTATACAATACCCTCAAATGCAGCATTATTTACAAAACTGTAAACATTGTTTGGTGTGTAATACAATAAATATTAAATTTTCAGTTTCTCACACAAAATACAATCCAATTTAATATTTTATAAACATTGGGAATCAGATTACAGCTTTAGTTACCAATATATGAAAGAGCATATTTCATAAAATGTAAAACATCTTTTGAGGTAGAAAAATAAAAGTTAGAATTGAAGAAGTAACAAAAATGTAGAAAAGTGGTCTTTGTTAATTCACGCTTCCTTAACACTTGAAATTGAGTTTATATTTTTTTTTGAACCACAAATCTTTCTAGACAATAAAAATCTCACACTTAAAAAATGTTAAACAACTGATGTTACTTCAGTTCCTACTTCATGAACGATTGTTTGAAGAACTTTTCTGTTTTTATTAGATGTATGATTACTGACAGAATCTTAAAATAGGAAAAATATATTATTTTGTCTCATTGTTAGGTATAATTTTATTAACAAATGTAAGTGAAATTTTAAACTTTATTTATTTAGATAATAATGGAATATTTAGGAGTTGGCAGTATGGCTAGTGTTCTTTCCAAAACCCGTCTTCATGAAAATGAAACAGCAGCAGTATGTAAAGAAGTAAGTTATATTGATTGTTGTTAGTAACTATTAAGAGGTTTTATAGATCTGATGATTGTAATTTATTTTAACGTTTGTTCAACAGTCATCGTACTTCCTTGCCAAAACTCTGGATACTTGAGAGATGACAAATTTTAAATAACATTTCAGAGAGTAATTATGAAGCTCCATCTAGTGTAAACTCTCTATAGTTCTTTCTAGAGTTACAGAAAGTTTCATTTCCAGTGTATTATATAGAGCACATCTTCAACAAGTGTACAAAAATTATTATTAATTTACTATTGGGAAATTTCAACTGCACTAAATATCACAAGAAACTTATATCTGTGGTATTAAATGCATAGCACCTTTTTAATCTTCTATCACACCAGCTGTTAATTTCAAAATAGAGTAACATTAAGAAAAAAGTGATAGTTAAAAAAAAATAGATACTGTGTAAACTTACAAAGTGGTTCGGTATGAAAATGGGTTACAAATTTACAATTATAGAATTGATTTTGTCCAAAATCACAAAACTAATTAAAGTTATCAAGAGTACACATTTAAAAACTACTGCAGGCAACAGTCTAGTCTTTCAAGATTACATGGAAACATGAAAAATCTACTATGTATGTCGTGCAAGCAATATTATGCTAAACATTGTTTATCTATAATAATAAAATGGTGTGTATCTTTGTGTATGTGTGGGCACCATAGCTCCAAAAGGAAAGAACCTTGAAATGTGAAATTTTGCACCCTTACTAAGTGGATCTTGATGGTGTGCATCTCTGTGTTAGTACTTATACACCTGTGTATGCATCTTCTTAATGTGGAAAGGAAAGGTAGCAAAAAACCATGTAGAAAAGAAGTGGTACCTTGTATAACAACTTCACGTGTATAAAATGGTCAATATATTTTGGTAAAGATGTTTTCCAATAATGAGTTTTATGTCATGTTGCTGAGCAAGAAAACTATATAGGTTGTAGTTTTATAGTGAAATAGGCTCAGAATATCTACAATCACATACTCATGTAGCAGAGGTGGTCTGAGACCCTTTGTGTGTGTGTGTGTGTGGAGGGGGCATGCCATCTCATTATGAGATGGGGCTCATACCATCCCACCAGTAATCAGAGTCATATGTAACCTATAAATTTCATACAAGGAAGCCCATGTGCCTTGGCACAATAGCCAGTTCACCTCCGTCACACGGAACATATCAACCTTAAAACATGACAGTTGCTGGGTACATTCGTTTGTTAAACATCTAATATATAGAGAAGCCAATGTGTTTTGGTAATCGTACTTACTTTTGTCATGTTGCTTAGCAACAAAAGTATCGCTTAATATTGTACTGTAAATATAAAATAAAATATATAAATAACAAAAATGGAAAATATTAAAAACTTCATTTTTCATTAAAAACATTGGTGACATAACAGCAAATACCTTAATTCAGAAATGATTTAATTTTAAAATTACCGAGGGGTCGTCACTCAAGGTTTGGGTGTCAACCTACAGAGCCAACACTTCACTCATGGCCAGCTTGATGTTGGATGTTAGTGTTAGTAAGAATCTTTACCTGTTGGCAACAGATGTTAAAACAACTAATATATCAACCTAATAACATGATGAAAGTACTTCTGGAAGTTATTAATGTGCAGAAACTTTGATATTTTTGTGTTGTTGTCTCCAGCTATCACAGTATATACATACATATATAAAATATTGAATACAATAAGCATACTGAATTAAAATTACACTTCTCTCTTAAAATATTTAACTTTGAAATAAATTCATATTTTATTTAGATACTCCAGGCAATACAGTTCCTTCATCAACACAATATAGTCCACAGAGATATCAAAAGCCACAACATTTTACTGGGAAAGGACTGGACCATAAAACTAGGTAAGTGTTTAAACATATAATGCCTTAGTGAACACAAGCATTTTTAAGTATTTTAGCTTGTTTGTAACAGTTTCACGTTAACATAGATTACTTGACAATGTATATATATTATAATGCTGAAGCATCACGTGATATCAGTGGGTTGCTTGATTATATAAAAAGTAACTTATTAATCAACATAAATTGCATACCTGTAAGTACAAATGTTTCCAATTCTCACGTTCAGTACAAAATATGTACATTTTATAACTTGATACATCTTCTGAATGATTTCTAAGAGAATATATCCATGTTTTTATTTTATTATTTTAAATAGTTGCTGTTATATTTCATAGTTTGAATTTACACTCTGGTTCTTTATTTTTTTCGTTTCTGCTTCAATATCAAATTTGAAAAATATTATTAAGAAATAACTCCCAACTAAAACTTGACTTTTTCTAGCTGTATAAAGCACTGAATACTTTTAAATCTTAATTCGATTTTTTTCTGTAAACTTGCAACATATAATGAAATAAATCCAACTGTGTAACACAGCTACTTATTGTGCTGTTAATCAATAGGATTGTAACTTGACATAAAAGGAAGATTTTATGTGTACTTACTAGCAACAATACAATCTATGTCAAATGAACTACTAGCCCACATTGTTGCAAGAAATTATCATAAATTATTTTCTGATTTGATACCTAAACGTTTATAAATATATGATCCATATGAATAAAGAAAAGGAAATCTGTGGCAAATCGATTGCAAAAAATGGAAATCATTTCATTTTCAGACTGTATTTTTAAGTGTTGGATTTAGGTATTTGGTAATTATAAAATTAACTAAATTGTATATTTAGTTGGATTTGACATTATTTAAGGGGATTTATATCTACTTTTCGCATGCTGACAAGTTTTATTTGTGCATTTGGATGATTAAATATTTCTATTTTACAGTCAAAATTTACAATAAGAGCAGAAGAAACCTAAATTAGAGTTAAGCTAGTTTTTTAAGGCTGACTACCAGTTATTTATGTTTTCTTTTTCTCTCAAATGGTAACTTAATGTTTGTTTCTTTCCATCACATAGCTGATTTTGGAACAAGTGCTCAGCTCTCCCCCAGAACAAAAGAAGCGAACATCATTGGTTGGAACTCGTCACTGGATGGCTCCAGAATTAGTAAAACAGATAGAGTATGGACCTGAGGTTGACATTTGGTCCCTTGGCATAACAGCCATTGAAATGGTCAATGGTCTACCTCCTTATCATCAAGAAAGTGGTGACATGGTAAATGTTGGTACATTTACAACCAGTACCCAAATTCTTAAAAGCTACATATTTGTACTTTAAAACCCAATTGTATGCTTTGTCAAGAATGTCTTTCACCAACTACAGAGAATAGCTATAAGAAAAACAAAACAAAAATAACACTGTTTATATTATTCAAACATGAAGATGTATTGAAGATAGTGATGACAGCAACAATGAACATTTGACAAGACTGTATACAGTAACAAACAGTTAATTATTGAATGCTGTGGAATGTACATGTTATATTATTATCTTTCAACTTCTTAAACTATATTTTCTGCAGTAGTATGACTACCATTTTGTTACCCCCTAAAAATAAACACTAAAACACTAGATAATTCACCCACAGTATTTAACTACTATAAAGGTATACCTTTAGTGATATTTAGACATTATTAGGAAGGATTATCCAAAAATTTGTACATACTGTTAAGTTAGGTTATTGATTTAGTCATCAAGTCACACTCTTTTCCAGGTATTTGATTTAATATCAAAAAATGGAAGACCGAACATTGAAAATAAAGACAACCTGTCTCCAGTGTTTCAAGACTTCCTGGACAGGTGTCTAGAAGTGGACATCAATAAACGATACACTGCATCTGAACTCTTAGAGGTGTGGTATAAATTACTGTTATTTTACGAGGCTATGTTTGTTTGAGTTGAACCTATTATCCTCATAACACACACCAAAAAAGCAGTTTCATTAAATGTAGGAATTCATTGTTATTACTGGCTGTTCATCTTATGTTGTGAAAACTTCAGCTTACTATGGCACCATCTCATAGAGATAAATTTGATGGAGAGATCAACTAGTATCACATAAAGCTCTTATGCAAACTATCTGCTCTACTGACAATTCTTGGACATTTTGGTCTGTGGAATGACAAGATAACATTGTATATGTGTTATTACTGTTTTTATCAAGATTTATTTGTGGTTTGCTATTTAATTTATTCCTTCTAGTATATACTGGTACAAAATGCTAGCTTCTTTGTACACAGTTAATACATTGCATACAGTACCATGACATTTATTTCAGGCCCTGAATTTTATCACTATATTCATTCAAACAGAACCCTTATG
Source organism: Tachypleus tridentatus (assembly GCF_004210375.1). Classification (NCBI taxonomy): domain Eukaryota; kingdom Metazoa; phylum Arthropoda; class Merostomata; order Xiphosura; family Limulidae; genus Tachypleus; species Tachypleus tridentatus. Next base: position 36,398,869 of record NC_134828.1, on the reverse strand, counting down.
ACATGTTCAAGGTACAAGTGTAGGGAATTCTAAAAATAATAAGTAACACTATCCTGGCTCATTTAATTGTTAAAAGTGATCAGTGAATCACCACCATCACTACAATCAGGAATAACATAGAAGAATTAGTCCCATAAAATAGAAAGAATGACAAAATATTCTTTTGTCCTAACACTTTCACACAGTACTGTATAAAAAGACTAATTAACCAAACTGTATGTGATGTAGAATAAGCACTTTTGTTAAACTAATGTTTTTCTTAATTTTTACACAGCATCCGTTCATGGAAGTTGCTGATCAGTGAAGACAGCACAGACCGCAACAGTAATAACTATATATATATTAAGAGCTCAAAAACCAGATATCCCAATATACATGTTGAAATATGGTGGCTATGAAGACTGGCATCATTCTAGGACAAGAACAGTAGCAAGTTGAGTGGCATGATTTCCTATAATTCAGTTTCATAGATTTTGAAAATAATATTCATTTTCTCTACCGAATGTGTAGCTTTGTGCTTAATTCCAAACAAACAAACTAAATTATGGAAATTATTTTATTAATTAGTAAATCTTAAACCATATCAAATGTTTCATAGTTTAAAACACAATGAATTTGAAACATAGATAAACCTTTTGCATGAAAAATCTTGGAATATGCTTTTATTGTTAAGGAACTTATCAAAGAGTGCCTTATTGTGGAAACCCAAGAGTATCCTTTAATATCCGAAGATTTGTGTGTTTTATGTAATATTTATAAGTTAACAATAAAAAATCAATTTAGAATACATAAAAAATATATTTTTCATACATATATGCACATTATTTCAAGTTGCTCTCTACTATTTGTTTTCTATTCATTCCATATTTCTGATGATTCTTTTGGGAAATATATTAACAAAGCAGCTCTTACAGAAAACTTATAAATACTATAACATATTTATCTATAATTTTCTTGTTTTATCAACTTTTTGATGTGTAGGATTTGGTTAAATATATAAGTTATAAATTATTCCTTTCTTTAAGTTTCATGCCCTCCTGGAGAGTTCAGAAGTAAACAACAAGAAGAACGTGTTCCTGTCCCAAGGACCGTCACAGTGGTTATTTTGGATCCTGCAAATGTTCGGCTTGTCCAGAAAGACGATTTACAAACCCTGGACCCTCTTTACGGGATGTATGTAAATGTAAGTTTTATCAGATACTTACCATGAACACTATGAACAACTTTATCTCAGTTAGATTTAGAAACTATATTGCTGCCAGTGCTCAACTCTCAAATAGCTTTAGAACTTCTAGTCAGTATCATTAACAAGTAATGTTATTTTTGTAGTTTAATATTATACACTTCTCATACACAGAGTAAAGATATGAACTTTATACCAAGTTCAGGCAATTTACCTGTTTCTATTATTTAGACAAATTATTTTGCTATAATTTTATTCTTTGGTATCCATAATTTTTTTTGAAACAGACGTTTGACTGGTTTTTGTTTAGATGTTCGTTATCAGTTACCTTTAAGGTTTTATCTTCTCTTATTTTTTGTTGGTCTTATTGTCACTTCTGTTATTTTTATTATCACCGTTTGTTCTCCGACCTTCCTCTTTGTTGTATAACATACATTTATCTTATCTAGCGATCTGAATTATACGTTCTCACAATACAGAATGTAAAATACAGCAGAGTGTTGTTGTATTTGCAAGTTATGGCCATCTTATATCTGAATAAATACAAAAACGTTTCAAAATAAAAATATTCTTGTGTTATGGTTGACAACGACATAAAAGTGTCTTTTAAAAGTTTTGTTAAAGTTTTAATTTACTGGAGTACAGTATATTTTATACTTTTAACGACCATGAACTCCAGAAAAATAAATAACAATCTGCTTAAAATTTCGTTTCTACCTTTTTTTTTTTCAGGAAATATCATTCATAAGAAGAATATTCAATAACATGTGAAACATACATTTATTTATTGAAACAAGCCTCATTTGACAATTATTAAAATAATTTTAGCATACGAATTAAATGAATTCAAATGTTTGTGATAAAATTACATTTATCTCTAGATGTCACCTCCTCCCCAACTCCCCTTAATCAAGGGATCGCGGATTCGAATCCCAGTCACATCAAACATTCTTGTTCTTTAGCCATAATGGGGTTACAAAGTTACGGTCAATCCCACTATTCGTTGGTAAAAGAGTTGCCCAAGAGTTGGCGGTGGGTGGTGATGACTAGCTGCCTTCCCTCTAGTCGTACACTGCTAAATTAGGGATGGCTAGCGCAGATAGCCCGAGTATAGCCTTGCGCGAAATTTAAAACAAAGAAATCTGACTTTAGCATTAGGCCTCTCAAAACATTTGACATCCTAAATAATGACCCTCTCTTAACGGCTTCACAGGGAAAATAGTAATATCCTTTTCAGGGATATAATCGCCTGAAAACAGGTGCGGTAATTCGAAGCTCAGAAGAGTGCCCAGAATGGTAATTGTTATGAAACATGTCTTCTCAGGCCGAATTAAAGCATATGCACACATTTTGTGTTATAGCATATGGTTCCCAGATGAATTGACAAGGAGGAAACACACGAGATCAGTTCCCCCATATTTTAAATTTACTGGTACTTCCCCGAAATTCTTGCTAGGTTTATTAACATAGTTATTATAGTGCCTATCACTCGTAATCACACTGAATTAGAATTTTAAAATTCTGATATTAAATTATATACTTTTCACTCATTCTTTCAGTAAACTGATGTGCAAATTACAACTTTTTGAATACAAAATTTGTATTAAAACAAAATAGGTTTGATCCATGTTGTTTTTATGTTAGTTTAATGAATTTATTTATTGTACGAAATAATTTGTTTTCATTGTGCAAAGTAGATGTTTTGATGAGGTGAAGAGTTCGCTCCCCAGTGGATTTATACACTGAAAACCCCGTATGTACACTGAAAACCCCGTATGTACAGAGCACAGCTAGCTTGTTATCTAACTTTGTACATAACTATAGAGAAACAAACGGAGGGAACGCTTATTTTTTTATCAATATCCAAAGGAATTTCTATCTAGTTTTAGGTAGCCAGTGTTTAACTTTATCATTGTAGTCTTATAATCGAAATGATAAAAAACCAGTTTTGGGTTGACAACATTTAAAGTCAGTTAACACTTAACATTAAATAACTATGTTCATGGAGTTATTGTTTTAATGAAAGTCTCCCGATGGGACAGCGGTAAGTCTATGGATTTACAACGCTCAAATTAGGAGTTCGATTGCCCTCGGTGGACACAGGAAATAGCCCGATGTGGTTTTGTTATAAAAAAACTATGTGTATTTGATCATTCGAAAAACTTGTCATTCTCTACAGTTAATTAGAAAGTTAAGTTCTTGTTTTCTACTCTAAGTAAGTTGTTAAATCTATTAGACAAAAGTGAAAGAAGATTATCTCATACTTACAGTTTGTGGTCCTTACATATAGTTTTCAGATTTTCATGTATTACACGTGGACTGATATTAATAAGTACAATAAGTACAGTTCTATGTAATAATTTGTCTAAACATTTTCAAGATATCTCTTATTGTAGCTGTATTAATATCAGTCCACGTGTAATAAATGAAAATCTGATAACTTTGCATTGGGACCTCAAACTCTAAGTGTGAGGTAATCTTTCACTTTTGTCTAACAGATTTGATAGCTTACTTAGAGTAGAAAGCGAGAACTGAACTTTCTATTTGCGGTCATAAACAGTGCTTGTACTGACTTAGCTAATTTCAATCCACTGTTTTCCACTGTAAAAGCTGACTACTGTCAATTATCCTGAATTGTGTCATTGAAAACTAACATCTCAGCTCTTGTTTTATATATATAATTTGTTTTTCTCTGATATGTATTGATATATTTGCGATACTTACCAATGATCTGAATACTTTTCTCATCATGGTATTCAGTTGGTTTTGTTAAATAATTCATATTATTCATTTGTTCACCTACAAAGTAAATAATTTCTCTCGAGATTTATCTCTGCTGATCGAACTGTTGTTACTGCACCAAATAAGAATTTTAAAACATTCCCATCTACGTTAATTAAACTGTGTTTTTATCGATTTCGTTCACAAAACGATACGTTATCTTATATATAATTTAATTCTAATGATAATTGAACTGTCTTATCTTGATATGATATTTTTTAACAACCGTCTAATACTAGCTGCGTTACGCTTAGTATTCTCAGAATATTTTATAAATTAAAAAATATTGTATATTAAAATTATCATCTTCAAATTATAATACATCGAACAAGATTTATTGATGTTTATTAATATAGATATAAAAGTGTTTCTTTATGTTGGTTTAACGTGTGTTTGCCCTTGTATTACAAGGAATTATTTGGTTTATCGTCTAATGATGTTGGATTCTCTGTTTGGAATTTAAAACTTACGTGTTGTATATTTATTTGAGTTTCAGTGTTCAATTTAAAAAGTGAGATTCTATTTTTTTGTGTTACATGAAAGTTGTTTTGAGTTTTGGGCTTGTTTCTCCGACATAAAATACGTGGAAGTTGCCATAGTGTATTTTATAAGTGACAGTATTGTATTTGCTTTATTTTTAGAAAAATTTAGGTATTTTGTTTATTGTATTTGTTGTTATTGACTAGGTGAGTATCGCGTTGTTGATTGAGGTTTCTCTACATCACCGTTATTTCAAATCTCATTCGTAATCGCTTTATAACCTACAAACGTCGAATTATATATGAGTTTTGTAATAAAAAAGGTTTAAGTTACCCATTTATTATCAAAATTTATTAGCTTCAAGTGGATTCCTCAGAAATATAAATGCATAAAATAGATTATTACAATGAATTATTACTTTAGAGATAACATGAAATCAGTTTCTCTTAATTTTCATGAGAGGAAGTGTTGATGTTGAAGTATGGTATGAATAAGTATTGGTAAACATGTCGACATATTATTATTATTATAAATGTTACCATCAATGTTACACATTCTAAAGATAAACCCCAGGACCCTTTGTTTGTCCATATACTGGTCCAACTACTCCAGTAATGGGTGATATTGCCCAACTCCAAGGTGCTAAGTGGGTCGACATATTATTTGAAGATGTTGATATTGACAGCTGTATTATACTCTTGGATGATGCATCACATTCCATCAGTTGATGCTAAAGATGTCCTAAAAAAGAGCTATTTCAGGGTAGTGATGAAGACGAACTCGTAATCTTATTGGCACTCGTATTGTAAACATACACTATCAATGACAGGCTGCCACTGATGTTCATAACAATAATACTTTACAGTTTATAGGGATTAGTAAGCCATACCAAAACAGTTTTGAAAAAGCAACCTGACAAATAATGTGACTCAATCTCATATAAAATAGCGGTAGAACAGAATTTATCAGAACTACTTTATGACACAGATTAACATTTCGTAAATGGTGTGATGCAACCGAAAATTGTTTGTTTTTAGGAAAGGTATGGAACAGATCTTTCCAATGTAAATATTTATATGCTCGAATCATTAAAAGATATTCAAATGAGAATATAAATTTTTTGAAACAAAGATATTTATTGTACTTGAGAGCATCGAAAAAATAATTTTGGTTCATCAGAACAATTTGGAAATAGACCTGCAACAAGCCATACGAACACAAATGTAAAAGATAAAAACCGCCTAAGTGTCCCAGGCTACAGTACGTAAAAAAAAATATCTCAGTATAGGAACGAGATAAACCGGTGAGCAATTAAATAGATATGCATGTTTTTGTACACAGACATACCATTCAAGTCACTGATGTAGTAACTATGGATTTCTGTGTGATCAGAGACTAGATGGATTATGCAAAACCTGTATAGAGAAGTGGTGAGGCTCCAAAGTTATTTTGATATAATGAACTCAACTTCTGTATACTGAAGAAAAATCTTATGAACTGTAAAGAAACAAATCATATCTACAAAGTGTTTTAATAACGTATTATGAATAAACAATATTTAAAATTTACAGCGAAAGGTGTTATATCCCAATATTGTTTATCTTGATAAATTCACAAAAAATGAAGTATTAACTTTTATATTAACTTCAAATGAAACATTTACTCGGAATGCATTTCATGCAACTTCTGCATTATATGGATATTATTTGATATTTTGTTGTTTGTAAGACACAATCATATACTGATCATTTTACCAACATAATATTCCCAAAATAACCTGTACTTTCATAACTGATATAAACATAAACAGTGACAACAGTTTATCTGTTAGAAATAAGAATTTTGCAAGGGAAACACCAACAGAAATCAAATGTATCTATAGATATAACGTAATATATAAAAAGATCGTGTGTAATTTAATAAATTTCCAAGTTTGTGTGATTAGTTTCATTAGTTAACTTAATTATGAAGAACATAAAGAAACAAAAGTCTACTGTTAAGAAACTCTTTTGACTCGTTTTATTTTTCTCACTAAAGTAACATTTATGTTGTTATTTTACAGAGTGAGTCATAATTAATATTATAACTAGTGCGTCGTGCTCATTGTGAAAACCTTAAAATTCAAACGGTGACACAAAACGTGCTAAAAAATATTAACTCTCTGTTGTTTTTCCCAGTGTATGTTCCAGCTGAGAACCTCAACTGTACTCGAGGATACCGAAGAGATGCTGGCAGGTGTTGTAAGTATATGTGACACTCAATTACTTTAAACTGTTCATATTAATCACAAATAGATGAAAGACTTTTATAAATATTGAATTTTAGTTCAGCAAATACGTTTTTTGATACTAAAGACATTGTTAGAACAATAAAAAATTTACACTGGGTAAATAAATGCTTAGCTATGTACTTTTAACACTTTTAGATCTACGTCCTCCTGGTCACTATGACAATGGATTCCAAACTTACTGCCTGCCGTGCCCATGAGGGACTTACATGACATCTTTTACTGCTGACGCCTGTGTAGCTTGTCTTGAAGACGAAATTACTGATGAAGATGGAGCTGATGTGTCCGTCACATTATTACTGAAAAGACCTAAAGATATTTAACTAAAACAGTATATGTCCCAAAACATAACTTAAATCTATGTTTATTTTGTGTACATTATGTCGTTTTTGTAATTAAAGAAAGTAATTTGTCCAAATACAAAACAAATGTTTTAATATAAGATTATAATTATATTGGATTATTAAAACGTTAGCACCGTGTTAATGTCAAACACATTCAGAACCATATACTTCACTGATAAAAAAGTTTAAGTTTCTCGATTTAATACATTGATATGCGTAGTTTTCTAATCCACCATCAACCCACGATGAGATGTGATCTTCATCAAATTCATCCGTAAAATCTATGAGAAACTATCCCAGAGGTGGATCGTTAGTTCCAACTGATTATGAACGATACTACACCACACAATACAGACAGAACTAACTTTCCAATGTGTTGCGCAATTTCAGATGGTGTGAGAAGTAGCGAGTCAGCTGTAAAGATGTTAGTCACTCTGAGGAAAATATTCATGTTTGCGCTTCCAGTGGGGAGAAATAACTCCATCATTGATAAGGGCAACATCAGTAATAATCTTGGCTGGATCACGCATTAATGTACAATATTTTTTAACAAATGCTACAACATCAACTGGGTGGTATCCATGACAGTAGCACTCACTAAACTTTTAGACATTGTTTTGTTCCGTACAGAATAAGCTACCCTTTAATTAAGAAGTTGTTTTTCTAAACCACTCACGGTATATCTATTGTTAATCCCTTTTGATTCCCCAATAAAATCAAGCCACCGTATACTGACTGACCTTATGTGTCATATCCACGGTTGAGGATCAGAGCGATTTGTAATGAAGGACTAGAGTTACTCGTTTATATAACCGTACACGTGAAACAATGCTGGTGTACATAAGAGGGAATTATCATACGTTGATAAACATCTTGTCCTTGAATTAGATAAAGTACTATCGGAATGTGTTGTTATCGGAACGATATATGTGAATAAAAAATTTAGTTATCGGTTGGTTATGTACATATGTTTTAAACCTGTATAAAAATTCAGTGATAAAATATCTTAAAATTTGAGGTTCAATATCGAAATATTTTCTGTACATCTGTTTCTAGAAAGCAAGGATGTAACTTTCCTCCTGTTACTATCGATGCCATTCCAGGAATTTCTTGGCTGACATGGTGCCTTATGAATAAAGTCTGATGTTTGGTATGAGTCTCTGGCAGTTATCTATGGTTCTTCTGTGTAACAAATATGGGAAATATGAAAAATATAAGTTTTATCAGATACTTACCATGAACACTATGAACAACTTTATCTCAGTTAGATTTAGAAACTATATTGCTGCCAGTGCTCAACTCTCAAATAGCTTTAGAACTTCTAGTCAGTATCATTAACAAGTAATGTTATTTTTGTAGTTTAATATTATACACTTCTCATACACAGAGTAAAGATATGAACTTTATACCAAGTTCAGGCAATTTACCTGTTTCTATTATTTAGACAAATTATTTTGCTATAATTTTATTCTTTGGTATCCATAATTTTTTTTGAAACAGACGTTTGACTGGTTTTTTGTTTAGATGTTCGTTATCAGTTACCTTTAAGGTTTTATCTTCTCTTATTTTTTTGTTGGTCTTATTGTCACTTCTGTTATTTTTATTATCACCGTTTGTTCTCCGACCTTCCTCTTTGTTGTATAACATACATTTATCTTATCTAGCGATCTGAATTATACGTTCTCACAATACAGAATGTAAAATACAGCAGAGTGTTGTTGTATTTGCAAGTTATGGCCATCTTATATCTGAATAAATACAAAAACGTTTCAAAATAAAAATATTCTTGTGTTATGGTTGACAACGACATAAAAGTGTCTTTTAAAAGTTTTGTTAAAGTTTTAATTTACTGGAGTACAGTATATTTTATACTTTTAACGACCATGAACTCCAGAAAAAATAAATAACAATCTGCTTAAAATTTCGTTTCTACCTTTTTTTTTTTCAGGAAATATCATTCATAAGAAGAATATTCAATAACATGTGAAACATACATTTATTTATTGAAACAAGCCTCATTTGACAATTATTAAAATAATTTTTAGCATACGAATTAAATGAATTCAAATGTTTGTGATAAAAATTACATTTATCTCTAGATGTCACCTCCTCCCCCAACTCCCCCCTTAATCAAGGGATCGCGGATTCGAATCCCAGTCACATCAAACATTCTTGTTCTTTTAGCCATAATGGGGTTACAAAGTTACGGTCAATCCCACTATTCGTTGGTAAAAGAGTTGCCCAAGAGTTGGCGGTGGGTGGTGATGACTAGCTGCCTTCCCTCTAGTCGTACACTGCTAAATTAGGGATGGCTAGCGCAGATAGCCCGAGTATAGCCTTGCGCGAAATTTAAAACAAAGAAATCTGACTTTTAGCATTAGGCCTCTCAAAACATTTGACATCCTAAATAATGACCCTCTCTTAACGGCTTCACAGGGAAAATAGTAATATCCTTTTTCAGGGATATAATCGCCTGAAAACAGGTGCGGTAATTCCGAAGCTCAGAAGAGTGCCCAGAATGGTAATTGTTATGAAACATGTCTTCTCAGGCCGAATTAAAGCATATGCACACATTTTGTGTTATAGCATATGGTTCCCAGATGAATTGACAAGGAGGAAACACACGAGATCAGTTCCCCCATATTTTAAATTTACTGGTACTTCCCCGAAATTCTTGCTAGGTTTATTAACATAGTTATTATAGTGCCTATCACTCGTAATCACACTGAATTAGAATTTTAAAATTCTGATATTAAATTATATACTTTTCACTCATTCTTTCAGTAAACTGATGTGCAAATTACAACTTTTTGAATACAAAATTTGTATTAAAACAAAATAGGTTTGATCCATGTTGTTTTTATGTTAGTTTAATGAATTTATTTATTGTACGAAATAATTTGTTTTCATTGTGCAAAGTAGATGTTTTGATGAGGTGAAGAGTTCGCTCCCCAGTGGATTTATACACTGAAAACCCCGTATGTACACTGAAAACCCCGTATGTACAGAGCACAGCTAGCTTGTTATCTAACTTTGTACATAACTATAGAGAAACAAACGGAGGGAACGCTTATTTTTTTATCAATATCCAAAGGAATTTCTATCTAGTTTTAGGTAGCCAGTGTTTAACTTTATCATTGTAGTCTTATAATCGAAATGATAAAAAACCAGTTTTGGGTTGACAACATTTAAAGTCAGTTAACACTTAACATTAAATAACTATGTTCATGGAGTTATTGTTTTAATGAAAGTCTCCCGATGGGACAGCGGTAAGTCTATGGATTTACAACGCTCAAATTAGGAGTTCGATTGCCCTCGGTGGACACAGGAAATAGCCCGATGTGGTTTTGTTATAAAAAAACTATGTGTATTTGATCATTCGAAAAGCTTTTCATTCTCTACAGTTAATTAGAAAGTTAAGTTCTTGTTTTCTACTCTAAGTAAGTTGTCAAATCTATTAGACAAAAGTGAAAGAAGATTATCTCATACTTACAGTTTGTGGTCCTTACATATAGTTTTCAGATTTTCATGTATTACACGTGGACTGATATTAATAAGTACAATAAGTACAGTTCTATGTAATAATTTGTCTAAACATTTTCAAGATATCTCTTATTGTAGCTGTATTAATATCAGTCCACGTGTAATAAATGAAAATCTGATAACTTTGCATTGGGACCTCAAACTCTAAGTGTGAGGTAATCTTTCACTTTTGTCCAACAGATTTGATAGCTTACTTAGAGTAGAAAGCGAGAACTGAACTTTCTATTTGCGGTCATAAACAGTGCTTGTACTGACTTAGCTAATTTCAATCCACTGTTTTCCACTGTAAAGCTGACTACTGTCAATTATCCTGAATTGTGTCATTGAAAACTAACATCTCAGCTCTTGTTTTATATATATAATTTGTTTTTCTCTGATATGTATTGATATATTTGCGATACTTACCAATGATCTGAATACTTTTCTCATCATGGTATTCAGTTGGTTTTGTTAAATAATTCATATTATTCATTTGTTCACCTACAAAGTAAATAATTTCTCTCGAGATTTATCTCTGCTGATCGAACTGTTGTTACTGCACCAAATAAGAATTTTAAAACATTCCCATCTACGTTAATTAAACTGTGTTTTTATCGATTTCGTTCACAAAACGATACGTTATCTTATATATAATTTAATTCTAATGATAATTGAACTGTCTTATCTTGATATGATATTTTTAACAACCGTCTAATACTAGCTGCGTTACGCTTAGTATTCTCAGAATATTTTATAAATTAAAAAATATTGTATATTAAAATTATCATCTTCAAATTATAATACATCGAACAAGATTTATTGATGTTTATTAATATAGATATAAAAGTGTTTCTTTATGTTGGTTTAACGTGTGTTTGCCCTTGTATTACAAGGAATTATTTGGTTTATCGTCTAATGATGTTGGATTCTCTGTTTGGAATTTAAAACTTACGTGTTGTATATTTATTTGAGTTTCAGTGTTCAATTTAAAAGTGAGATTCTATTTTTTGTGTTACATGAAAGTTGTTTTGAGTTTTGGGCTTGTTTCTCCGACATAAAATACGTGGAAGTTGCCATAGTGTATTTTATAAGTGACAGTATTGTATTTGCTTTATTTTTAGAAAAATTTAGGTATTTTGTTTATTGTATTTGTTGTTATTGACTAGGTGAGTATCGCGTTGTTGATTGAGGTTTCTCTACATCACCGTTATTTCAAATCTCATTCGTAATCGCTTTATAACCTACAAACGTCGAATTATATATGAGTTTTGTAATAAAAAGGTTTAAGTTACCCATTTATTATCAAAATTTATTAGCTTCAAGTGGATTCCTCAGAAATATAAATGCATAAAATAGATTATTACAATGAATTATTACTTTAGAGATAACATGAAATCAGTTTCTCTTAATTTTCATGAGAGGAAGTGTTGATGTTGAAGTATGGTATGAATAAGTATTGGTAAACATGTTGACATATTATTATTATAAATGTTACCATCAATGTTACAAATTCTAAAGATAAACCCCAGGACCCTTTGTTTGTCCATATACTGGTCCAACTACTCCAGTAATGGGTGATATTGCCCAACCCAAGGTGCTAAGTGGGTCGACATATTATTTGAAGATGTTGATATTGACAGCTGTATTATACTCTTGGATGATGCATCACATTCCATCAGTTGATGCTAAAGATGTCCTAAAAAGAGCTATTTCAGGGTAGTGATGAAGACGAACTCGTAATCTTATTGGCACTCGTATTGTAAACATACACTATCAATGACAGGCTGCCACTGATGTTCATAACAATAATACTTTACAGTTTATAGGGATTAGTAAGCCATACCAAAACAGTTTTGAAAAAGCAACCTGACAAATAATGTGACTCAATCTCATATAAAATAGCGGTAGAACAGAATTTATCAGAACTACTTTATGACACAGATTAACATTTCGTAAATGGTGTGATGCAACCGAAAATTGTTTGTTTTTAGGAAAGGTATGGAACAGATCTTTCCAATGTAAATATTTATATGCTCGAATCATTAAAAGATATTCAAATGAGAATATAAATTTTTTGAAACAAAGATATTTATTGTACTTGAGAGCATCGAAAAAATAATTTTGGTTCATCAGAACAATTTGGAAATAGACCTGCAACAAGCCATACGAACACAAATGTAAAGATAAAACCGCCTAAGTGTCCCAGGCTACAGTACGTAAAAAAAAATATCTCAGTATAGGAACGAGATAAACCGGTGAGCAATTAAATAGATATGCATGTTTTTGTACACAGACATACCATTCAAGTCACTGATGTAGTAACTATGGATTTCTGTGTGATCAGAGACTAGATGGATTATGCAAAACCTGTATAGAGAAGTGGTGAGGCTCCAAAGTTATTTTGATATAATGAACTCAACTTCTGTATACTGAAGAAAAATCTTATGAACTGTAAAGAAACAAATCATATCTACAAAGTGTTTTAATAACGTATTATGAATAAACAATATTTAAAATTTACAGCGAAAGGTGTTATATCCCAATATCGTTTATCTTGATAAATTCACAAAAATGAAGTATTAACTTTTATATTAACTTCAAATGAAACATTTACTCGGAATGCATTTCATGCAACTTCTGCATTATATGGATATTATTTGATATTTTGTTGTTTGTAAGACACAATCATATACTGATCATTTTACCAACATAATATTCCCAAAATAACCTGTACTTTCATAACTGATATAAACATAAACAGTGACAACAGTTTATCTGTTAGAAATAAGAATTTTGCAAGGGAAACACCAACAGAAATCAAATGTATCTATAGATATAACGTAATATATAAAAAGATCGTGTGTAATTTAATAAATTTCCAAGTTTGTGTGATTAGTTTCATTAGTTAACTTAATTATGAAGAACATAAAGAAACAAAAGTCTACTGTTAAGAAACTCTTTTGACTCGTTTTATTTTTCTCACTAAAGTAACATTTATGTTGTTATTTTACAGAGTGAGTCATAATTAATATTATAACTAGTGCGTCGTGCTCATTGTGAAAAACCTTAAAATTCAAACGGTGACACAAAACGTGCTAAAAAATATTAACTCTCTGTTGTTTTTCCCAGTGTATGTTCCAGCTGAGAACCTCAACTGTACTCGAGGATACCGAAGAGATGCTGGCAGGTGTTGTAAGTATATGTGACACTCAATTACTTTAAACTGTTCATATTAATCACAAATAGATGAAAGACTTTTATAAATATTGAATTTTAGTTCAGCAAATACGTTTTTTGATACTAAAGACATTGTTAGAACAATAAAAATTAACACTGGGTAAATAAATGCTTAGCTATGTACTTTTAACGCTTTTAGATCTACGTCCTCCTGGTCACTATGACAATGGATTCCAAACTTACTGCCTGCCGTGCCCATGAGGGACTTACATGACATCTTTTTACTGCTGACGCCTGTGTAGCTTGTCTTGAAGACGAAATTACTGATGAAGATGGAGCTGATGTGTCCGTCACATTATTACTGAAAAGACCTAAAGATATTTAACTAAAACAGTATATGTCCCAAAACATAACTTAAATCTATGTTTATTTTGTGTACATTATGTCGTTTTTGTAATTAAAGAAAGTAATTTGTCCAAATACAAAACAAATGTTTTAATATAAGATTATAATTATATTGGATTATTAAAACGTTAGCACCGTGTTAATGTCAAACACATTCAGAACCATATACTTCACTGATAAAAAGTTTAAGTTTCTCGATTTAATACATTGATATGCGTAGTTTTCTAATCCACCATCAACCCACGATGAGATGTGATCTTCATCAAATTCATCCGTAAAATCTATGAGAAACTATCCCAGAGGTGGATCGTTAGTTCCAACTGATTATGAACGATACTACACCACACAATACAGACAGAACTAACTTTCCAATGTGTTGCGCAATTTCAGATGGTGTGAGAAGTAGCGAGTCAGCTGTAAAGATGTTAGTCACTCTGAGGAAAATATTCATGTTTGCGCTTCCAGTGGGGAGAAATAACTCCATCATTGATAAGGGCAACATCAGTAATAATCTTGGCTGGATCACGCATTAATGTACAATATTTTTTAACAAATGCTACAACATCAACTGGGTGGTATCCATGACAGTAGCACTCACTAAACTTTTAGACATTGTTTTGTTCCGTACAGAATAAGCTACCCTTTAATTAAGAAGTTGTTTTCTAAACCACTCACGGTATATCTATTGTTAATCCTTTTGATTCCCCAATAAAATCAAGCCACCGTATACTGACTGACCTTATGTGTCATATCCACGGTTGAGGATCAGAGCGATTTGTAATGAAGGACTAGAGTTACTCGTTTATATAACCGTACACGTGAAACAATGCTGGTGTACATAAGAGGGAATTATCATACGTTGATAAACATCTTGTCCTTGAATTAGATAAAGTACTATCGGAATGTGTTGTTATCGGAACGATATATGTGAATAAAAAATTTAGTTATCGGTTGGTTATGTACATATGTTTTAAACCTGTATAAAAATTCAGTGATAAAATATCTTAAAATTTGAGGTTCAATATCGAAATATTTTCTGTACATCTGTTTCTAGAAAGCAAGGATGTAACTTTCCTCCTGTTACTATCGATGCCATTCCAGGAATTTCTTGGCTGACATGGTGCCTTATGAATAAAGTCTGATGTTTGGTATGAGTCTCTGGCAGTTATCTATGGTTCTTCTGTGTAACAAATATGGGAAATATTCCTTCTATAATTTTAGTAGGCCAAAGGTTTTTGAGAACACAGCTAAAGCTACAGGAATAAAACTGAGGTTGTTAATGATCCCAAACTTGAGCTATTTTATCTCCACTGAATAAGATATTTGGCTTCGTGTAGTTTTGTGCTTAACGTCAAACAAACAAGCTTTATATCCTTCAAACTGTTTTTCCTTACCGTCAAATTCATGGGCCAATTAGTAATAAATTCCATATCTTCCTTTATTTATATCAAAATAATATTTTTGTGAAATATCTGTAACATCTCTAAACTGAAGAATATACCAATGATTTGGTTCTATGAACGTAAAATTTACAGCCTTCATACTTAATTTTCCACACCAATAATTATCTGCAAATCGTTGTTTTATTGGTTTCTTCAAGATTTTGAAATAATATCTGTATTGATAAAACCTGAGATGATAGAGTTTGAGTTTTATCTATAATTTGTAACTGTTATAACAGCCTGATTTGAAAAATCAGCTGAAATCTATAGTTATTGACCTTCTGTAGAAATGTTAGAGTAATATACAACATAATAGGTAGAGCAATGATGATCGTTTAATTATGCAAATCCTTTATCATAATTCGAGCAATTCAAACTTAAGCCAAGTTAACCTTTCAACGTACTTTTGATCGTGCCTATGAGAAGAACAAATAACAGAAAAACGGCCAGACTGATCACCATTAGAACGAGAACACTTGACCCTTGATATATACCCCCAAAAATGTCTTATAAAATAATCAGCAAACATGTAAAAAGAATTTAATTACATAAAAAGACTTTTCCCTTTTTCATCCTACAAAATCACATAACTTGTTATTGTCTCTTTCTTTAACTTGTAAGTTTCCTTATATGTTAATAGTTGAGGGTGAATGTAGTGAAATCTAAACTGTAAACTAGCTTGTCTCTCTGGCTTCCTCATTTCACTAGAACCAGTGAATAGTGAGTTTAATTCCTACACAAAAATAACAAATATATATATATTAGTTGAAGCTTCATAAAACATAAAAATATTAATAAAGGTAAATATGCTTATGAACACAAAATCACTTTTTGTATCCCATTGCAGAAGTAGATAGTGTTTGTTACATAACCTTCCTAAACATTGCAAAATCAATTGACCAATATGTGTAACATGCTGACTTTATATGCATAGACTTGACCTTCAATCTCTAGTTATATATTTATACCATATAAATCTGAGAACATTAAATATATTAATAGATACTTTTAATATATGGTCGTCTAGAAACAGGTAAATACAACTGTACTACGTTACTTGGCTTAGCGATAAAACAAAGGGCTAATAACGCTACAAATCGGGTTTCATTACTTTCGGTGAGAAGAGTGTAGATATCTGTTTAGGTAGTTTTCTGCTTAACAACAACAACATAACACTTTAATACATTACAGTTAGTGACACATTTACTGAGTTTGGACATTTTATGTTTAGGGCGACACGATACATTTCTTTCAGGAAGACGTAGATAACACACTATCTATCCTCTGGTGCCACTTTATTGAACTATACGTCCTCTACCAAATTCTTCTTTTTTCATCTGAATTCGGTCTATGTTTTGGACCAGGGAGAAACTGGTTTAGCGTAGACATCTTCCTCCTTCTCTGGAACTGTTATTTTATTTGCACTGCTACTAAATCCTGTGTAATTAAATAGCATTCTTACTTTGTTGTTGTATTACTTACAGTACATTAAATTTTGCCCATTGTCTGCAGTTTTAACTAACATAACCTATTCTTGGGGTGATATTAATTCATATATTTTTATATCTTCTCTTTTTTTATAATCGCACTATTAGTCCGTGTTCACAATACAGTTTCACTTGGCAGTCATATACGCACAAACACATAATCCTATTTTTACATACAAAACTTTTAAAATAGAGCTATGTTTGTATCTATGACTCAGTTTGGATTTTTTTTATTTATGACGTTCAGAGTGGAGAGGTACTTACGGCAAGGTTCATCATGCATTATGTACACGTAGCTCTCCAGTTTGCTCACCAGTTCATTTGGTTTATTATTTTTCTTATAATATTGAAACGAATTATCCAGGAGTCTGCTTAATAGAAATGACATGTTTGAATAGTTGTGTAGAAATATTAAGTTCGTTGATCGTGGAACTGTATATGCTTTCGTTAAAATACAATGTTGTATTTATTGTAGTTCGTTGATGTGCGTTTTTGATACATTTATCCATGTTATACAAACATATTCTATGACAGGTCTTATGTATGTTCTGTAAAGTTTTAATGTGTTTTCTGTTGAAAATTATTGTTTTTATCATCCATATTCCTAAGGTAACTCGCTATTTTCCAAATTTTTGTTTTTATGCTATTAATGTGTGATATCCAGTTTAATTTTGAGTCAAAGTAATCCCTAAGAATTTTGCTGATATTGTCACGTCTAGATATAACTGTATTATTAAGTTGATTTTCTTTCTTACGATTTTGTAAATAATATGACTTGTATTTTGTGCGTATTGATTTTAATTTACACTACTGCAGTAAAATTCTATATTGTTTAGTAGCGGTTGTTTGTTGCTGTTATTAGTTTGTCGGCACTCTTCTGGATTGCAACATCACCTGTCAACTGTGAGAGAATAGTGTGGTTTGGGTCTTTGAGAGGCTTTTCGCTGAAGCGCCCCCTATCAAAACGCTTCTCGTCATACAACTCCTACTAATACTGTATCTTTGTTAACCTGAAGATAATTAAAGAAGGTCGAAACGTTGTTCTTTGCTTTATTAGTAAAAGTGTTAATACCCACACCAGCGGTCCTGAGATACATTTTTACTTCAAGTGGGTTTCTCGTTATCACGAATTACTCCCACTGATACTGCCTTCTGGTAACAGTTTGGGAAACCATGACTCACGTGACCTGCTAGACTCCCTGATGTGTGAGTTTCGACAAGTCAACTACTTGGATGGTTTGAGAAAAGTTTTTTACTTCTTTACGTAATAAACAAGGATATGTTTGACTTGATATGGACGTCAGGCAGATTGGTATAAAAGGATAAAAAGAAAAGGTACTTTATAAGAGCAAAACACCATTACACAGAATTTCATATCAGTCTATGTTTAGAAATACATATATTTGAACATTACATGAAATTTGACACAGGAAGTTTACATCAACTTCTTAACTTTCAAAATTTATGGACAGTAAATGTAAAACTAAATTTCAACATTAACAAATCTGTAGCAGACGAATATAAAAAAATAAATTGATTTTTTCATCCGTAAATAAACCGAATGTTAATGAAGTTCAGAATTGGGATTATTTTAGTGAAATGAAAATATAATATTAATTAAACTTTAACCTTCGAGATGATATCATGAGTATTTCTGGAGTTGTTTGTTGGTTTGTAGTTAAACATAAAGCTATCGAGTGGAATATCTGTGTTGTGTCCATCTACCTAGTATTAAGTTTTATAAGTCTGAAAACATGCTGCTGAGTTGCTGGGTGGCTTATTGGAGTTGAAGAAACAGTGAAAGGAAATCAACAATAAATAAAATAAAAAATAGAAAAACGAGACAGAAAATTAAAATATTATAAAAAAGTAAAATAGAAATAGTAAATTGTATTAATGATCAAGAAACGTCAAATATCAGGAAGAGTGTCTTCAAATGTAACAGGTTTAATACTAATATTGTATTACAAGTATAATTGTAATCATTCTTTGACAGCTTCTGGGAGTCGAACACGACATAAAATATTAATTCACTATATTAAGGTTTACAATAATTGATAACGTATTGACTACCGATAATAAGTTGTTAAACACAGATAAATATAAAATACTCTATTCTGTAGATACAACATTTCAGACAACGTATCTGCCACAAAAAATACTTCATTGCTTCTAATTTGTAAAATGTTCCTCACGTATGTATACATAAATGTTTAGGCAATGTAGACCTTACATAAAACAAAAAATAAAATGACAAGTTAAAATTCGTGAAGACTGACTGTTTCAGCTCAGTCAAATAAAATTATAGTTACTGCTGGAACTAAATAGGTAGCGAGTCTGTTGAAGGAAGAGGATTGTGAAAATATATTAGAAACCTCGGTTTTGGTTATTCGCTGGTTTCGAATTTGAAACAATAACTGAAAAGCAACATATGCACAGGATTTCGAGCGAATATGCCAGGTAGGTCTTCATATCTAACTTCTAATGACCTGTAGATAATATAATCCAGATTAATTTTTTGCTACTTTCATAAAGACTTAAAATCATTGCATAGAGAGTGTTTGCTCTACTATCACCCTCCAACTTCCCAACAATTGATTCACCAATATTATCAAACCACACTTCGAACCACGTTTCGCAGGTTCTCCTATTGTTAAATATGCTAGTGACATTTGAATGTGTCCTGTATATACGTCTTAGAAGTACATCACCAAAAGAAGATTTAGGCCCGAGACGCTGTGTTAGATTAATGTATTTCCTACATTTTACTATCTTGTATTTAATGTTTTGTTGTTTTCTTAAATTTTATCTTGTATCTTTACCTATATTAACCTTTGTGGAAGTTTACTGCAGAGGTAAATTTGAAGCAAACATATTTGATAACTTGTTGTTGATATAGGTTCCTCAAGTGGGTCAACAGTAACTTGACATAGTTACAACCATAAAATCTGGGTTTTGATTCCATAGTCAGAGAGTATAAAGCCCATTCTGTAGCTTTGAGTAAACCGACGACGATAAGAACAACTTAAATATAGAGTAAATCAGTCACAACAAATTAAAAATCTTAGGACTCATCAGCAAACACACAAATGGTTTTAATAGAAGCGGAGCTGAATACCTACATAAATATTTGTGCCAGTATATAAATGTAGTACTACAGTATAAGATTCCGTATAATCGTACTCTGTGATAAGGGAGAAAATGAAGAACTAAAAGGTTGTAGTTTTAAAAATATGTTATAGAAATGAAATGAACAATATCAGATATTAACGTATATACAATATTTTCAAAGGAGTACAATCGTAAAATTTTGTAGACCCATGTAGGAGCAACCTCTAATTCAGACATATCCACTTCCAAAACGTAGTGTGTCAAAATTCAGCTGCAGGTTGTAAATTAAGAGCTGCTATTTCACGTTAGATGTCTGGTTACAGAAGTCCACTGTTCAAAATTCGTCTACACCAAAACCTGTCAATATTTCAAACGGTTACAAAATTTTAAAAAGCAACAAGTTTTACAAATGTTATAAACACTTAACACTCACTCGTAAGCTTATACATTTTTCAGTTTTGAAACAAAAAGCTAATGACAGCTTACAACAAAAAATCTAAGAGTAATACGTAGGTTCACAAATTCTTTCAGTCTTTCTTTCAAAGGACCGCTGAAACTAAACTAAACAACTCAAACTCGGCACTCTTTTTTTTTTTTTTTGCTATATTTATATTCTCAGAAAATCTTTCTACAAAAATATGTTCTAACCAAACATAAACAATTCAGTCAACTAACAACTATTATAGACAAAAAACATACAAAATCTTTCAGCTCATTCCGTCATTAAAAAAGACCATGAAATGTCAGGTTCTTGTGTTTAAGGTATCAGTATTTAAATTTTGTAGACCTGGGATGATCAGTCTCGAAAGACCTCTTTCGCCCTACGTCCTGCATTAATATCTGTTCAATATTTATTTACTTATTGTGTTAATTGTGTTAATATTGTTGTGTTAAATATACTTTCAATTTATTTTATTGTTTTTGAAGTCCACACTGCACGAACAGTTCCAATTATGCTTTTCACATTTTTCAATAATTTTAAATTTCGGCAATATTATTTATATAGAGAAAGCGAGAATTGGAGAACTAGACGTCAGAAAGATATATTTCGCCAAGGTAGAAGTTGTCTTCAGCAAAGACAATTTTATTTTTAAAGTGGAATGGTTGGTCATTATATTTATTATGTTATGTTCTTTTCTTCTTCATTGGTATTCCGTTCATGTTTTGTATCAGAGAGAGTCATGTTCACTGTACACCTTTCTTCTCTTTTGTTTGTACTGTAACTGAATCCCAGTTACTTTGTTGTTGCATTATTAGTAGTATGCTAAATTTTGTCCATTGTCCTTATTTTTAGTTGGCATACCCTTTTCGTGCTACATCCAATTTAATTTGTTTTGTTTGTTGTTTCTTATTATCAATATTTAGATCCTTTGGGCGGACCTGAAAGGATCAGATATAATCTTGACCTCTTTCTCCCGCATTTGTGGTGTTATTAATAAGTTTATGTTCTGGGTAACTGCTATATGTTGAACATACACAAAATAGGGTATTGCTTTCACATATGTTCACTGATATGAATTAAAAACCACTATAAGGGCCATATACATTAATATTGCACAGTTCATCCTTTACACAAGGACATACTTGTTATGTAAGTAGTCCATATATTCCAACACATTAATATTGCACAGTTCATCCTTTACACAAGGACATACTTGCTATGTAAGTAGTCCATATATTCCAACGTTTTTCTTACTGTTGGATTATTTTATATTTATTTATAAAAAGACTATTTTGATATACTACCTGATAAAGCAACAAAATGATGAGTTATGAGGGTCTAGAAATAGGTAGCATGTTACTAAACTTATAATACATAATTAAGGGCGAGAGGTACTTAGGCTCATTTCCATCATTTTCGATATCGCGATCTAATGCTCGTAACATTTTGTTTTTAAATTGTTGTTGTTGAAGTTCGTAAATGATTCGCTTAGAAAGCTGTCATGAAGTAATTGCATGTTTGCGTACGTATGAAGAAATTTAAAGTTTGTTGAGCGGGAAACTATATGCACAAGTAGGTATTGTTTAATTTCATAATCATATCTCGTTGTTAAATATAAATTGAATTAATATTTTGATTTCAATTTATTTCGATGTTTTTCTCTGAAAGAGTCCCCAGTTAATTACTTTACTCATTATTATATATTTCGGACAAGTCTACGATTTGTTGTATTACATATGTGTATTACTATTTCAAATAACCGAAAATTTTAATTTAGAATATAATTAACTGTTAATATGTATCAAAGTTGCAATATTTGCCAACAAGATTGATACAAGCAATTTTCTTTGTTAACTTAAATATATTTTAATATACAAACAAAAACAATACACTTTATGATAACGGTTATTTCTAATAGTTATTATAAATGATGGTTTACATAGAAGAGGTTTTGAAAACTTACATACAATACTGAGTCTTATATCTGGTCTGGTACTGAATATTTTATCGAAGATCTAGATCCACGACAAGTAGATATTGTCACACGTCGCTTTAGTTAGCTTGGTTCTTGGTTGGCCTCACACCCTTACAAGCTGATATATGCTGTTTTGTCAACTAATCTTGAGCTATATGGAAAAATCACCTTTTATAAAACCGTTTTACCCAAAGTAAATTGAAATAAAACTTTTTATATGTAATATAATTGGGTATAACTTTTCTATGAGAAGCTACTTTATGCAAGACAAAGATGATAGATGGATTCACAAAAAAACGTGAATAATGAAAGAGAATTGTTAAAGAATACCAGGAACAAAAGGAAACTGAAAGTTATATGAACGACGTCATGAAGACGTGATCACGACGGAGATTTTCAGAACATTATACATAATGTCAGAGTCGTTCTCTTGTTATTGAAAAGTCAATTGGTTTAAACATTGATGTTAAACTTAGCATAAACATTATTATAAAATCTAATAACACGACTTATAATTAAGTTACGAGATAACATTGAACATAAATCTTGGCTAAACACATATACAATATTATTAAATATTGTTAATATTTTTCATTATATAGTGAGATTCAAATAATCCGTTGTACAGCTTTGAGTTCACATATAAACAATCAACGAAAGTTTAAAATATTATGTATAGTTCAAGACATAAAACCAACCAATAACATATTAAACAGTATAATGACCCAATTACTTTTAAAATATACAGTTTAACTATCACAACAATATAAAATTTTATATTATAATTTAGAAGACTCACTAATACTTTCTTTCTTCTACGTTCTTTATCAAAAGCATAATTTATTCTAGATTTATTACTGAATTGCAATCGAACTGGTAATTATAGCCCACATATTTCAATACCACTTTATTAAATTACGAAAGTTTATCATGGAAATTCTTTCATTATACTTACAGGCATATATTCATTATTATATATTTTCAATTTTATATTTTTCCATATATTGGTACTGTTAGCCTCTATCCCCTCTGGGCAGCGGTAAGCCTACGGATTTACAACTCTAAAATCAGGGATTCGATTCCTCTTGATGAACATAGCAGATAGCACGTGGTTTTGCTATAAGACATTGCATACGTTCTCATACTGTTAGCCTCCTTTTTTTTCCTGTCGCACTTTGGTTTCTCTTAAGATGAACCTTGCGACATCTGGTAGTAAAGATTGTACACTCTTTTCATTCGAACTGGAAAAAATAGATAGACGTATCGTGAAGTCTTGCATCTGTTTCATAAAATTCAGATTTTTTTATTGTATATTACTTTTAGAATATGTAGGTTGGTTTTATTTGTTAACACATAAAGAAACATATTTATCAAAGGATAAGTTTCTCTATATAAATTTTAATGTTAAAGTAGAGAAGGTTTTCACTTTAACGGCGACTAAGAGAAAATAATTAATAAGTTCTACACAATGAAGAAACCTAAAACTCTAAAGATAAAGAAAAATTAAAATTAAACTACAGATAAAAGGAAAGGTTGAACGTGTTTAAAGCTCTACAACTGATGTAATTTAAAGGTAAATTTACGTCACTCGAATACAAGACGTGTCAACACAACGATGTCTCCAGACTGTGCAGATATAAGACGTTGAGACTATATTGAGAGTAACAGGGTGGATTTTAGTGCTTACAAGCCAGCAATAAATACATATGGTAGAAATAAATAATATAAGCCATAAAAAACACACAGTCACTCGCAAAACAGTCACCCTGAACCTTAACTTAACATCAGAACACGTGACCACACCCTAAAACCACTCATTAATAAGCCAATAACAATAACTGGAATAGAGGTTGCAAATCAATCGATTTTTCGAAATCTAACCCGCGCTCTTCTGGCGTAAATTTAAAATGGTAACCAACAGAAACAGTTTATCGGTCACTATTACTTACAACAACACCACGATACACACAGATGATAAAGCCAAACTTTTAACACAATATTACACACCACATTCAGCACACCCAATTAACTCACTTGACAGATGGCATTGCACTTTCATCACAAAGAGTGTCAACAGAAATAATTCAATATACACGTAATCATTTTCTGTCAATATAATAGACTGTCAAAACCAGCACACCATTTCCTTATCATACCTTAAAATAACTTTAAAAGAATCCCAAACCCCCAGAAAAGATGCATAATCAGAAACCTTTCTGACAGGAGTTTAGACCACCTAGTAGCCTTATGTAATTTATCTATATCAGCCGGTCATTATCCGTCAATCTGGGAACCCGCAGTAATTAAAGTAATCCCGAATAAGACGCGAACCATAAATTACCAAACGGTCATAGACCCATTAGTCTTCTTAACACATTAGGTAAAATGTTGGAGAAAAAAACATTTTTATACCCTTACTGCACTTTCTAGAAAGTTGTAACATTCTAATCAACAGCAAAAATACTAGCAGAAAACAAAGACAAACAACTGACATCTGGTTAGAATAATCGAGTCAGAATATAAAGGATTTAACCGCAAGCATACAACAATAACCTTTCATTTCCAGATTCAAACTGTTTAAATATAATGCACCATATATAGGTGGTTATTTAGTTTTACACAAACAAAAGCACTAAAATTAAAATTAACAACCTCATTATCGAATCGGTCCTGTTAAAAGCACGAGTTCTTCAAGGTTCCGTTCTCGGTTCACTACTACATGTCCTATTTGTAAATTAATATAACATTCTATTATCTCAGCAATCTCACCGATGTACCAATAATATAAAACCAATCCATAAACTAAAGAGCGGTAACCAACAACTGAGACACGAAATGTTGTGAGAATATTTCACCGAAACTAACAACAACACAACAAAAACTAATGTTACCAAGTCGTAGTCGCTTTTGAGTTGGGAGACTGCTGTTGCTATACAATGCAGTATACCAGATCACTTTAAAGTTTCTTCGTGATTAGTCTACAGTCAACTAAACTTACTATAAGTTTTAATGCAAAAAATCGTTTAAATAATAATATACTATTACCGTAGGATTTTGTCAAACAAACCTTCTGACAAATGCTACTGTAGTGTATTATCAATGTTAACAGCGGCCTGCACGGTGCTGGTTTGTCTGTTGATTTTGGACAACACGACCAATAGTATTTTGAATTCAGACAAGTACATAAACTAAATTACTTTCAGAAAGAAGAATAAACAATTATAATTTTATGTACTAAAGAAGAAATAGTACCATGATTATTACCTAAAATAACTTGTTTGTGGGTAGATATCGCTAGACGAATATAGTTTCGACAGTTATCTCGTTTTCTTCGTGTGTATACTATCCGGAGGAAATTTAACTATACATGAGATTTTGAGCACACAGAACTCTTGGTTCTTTACTCAACTTATTTTGAATTTCTGCAAAGCTACACGAGGACTACATTTGCGTCAATCGTTCATAATTTATCAGTGAAGGAGTAGTTATCCCACCCACTCCTAATCTTGGACTACTCTTTTTACCAACGAACAGTGAGATTAGCTCACAAATTATAGCGCCCTCAACGCAAATAATAACTCTGAACCTAGGTACAATTTCTCACTTAATTTAAACGAGATATCGAATTTTATTGGAAATTTAACATCTTCCGACCTTTCTTACTATTATCTCTCGCATGTCAGTTTTATATTTCTTTCCACCTTTTTCTTCTGCCACTCTTTCACTACGTCATTTCTTCACAACAATTGATTCACCAGTGTTGTGACGTCACTCTTCGAACCATGCCTCGTATTTTCTCTTATTGTTATATTTCACTGATATTTGAATGTGTTGTGTACATTTAACAGAATT
Source organism: Tachypleus tridentatus (assembly GCF_004210375.1). Lineage (NCBI taxonomy): Eukaryota > Metazoa > Arthropoda > Merostomata > Xiphosura > Limulidae > Tachypleus > Tachypleus tridentatus. The sequence goes on along the minus strand of NC_134828.1, from coordinate 36,372,381 downwards.
AAGTTGAAGAAACGGTTTATGCTTGAAAATCTGTCTGAAAAGAAAGGTTCTTAGATTTTATTATCATTATATCTAAAGTTTCTTTTTTTTGTTTCTCAAAATTAATTTGCAAGCCAGAAGAATCAATTATTGGCCAATTTAAAACAACGTTGACTTGTAGCAATAACCAATAGAAACAACACTGATACGTCATTACGTCAAAAGTAGAACGTTCCCGTACCAAAGCAACAAGTTTTGTTCAAAAAAAAAAAAAAAGAATTTCCGCAGTTTTAAAAGTAAAGCTTTTAAAAGGTTTATTAACATCTTCAGATTTGGTAAAATAGATTGTTCTTTTGAGCACCATATCTTATTGTTTTAAAATATTTTGCCAATTAACGTTTAAAATTGGCTCTAATTTAGGATAATAACTTTCACCTCGGTAATGACTTTCCAACTTTTTTAACAGTCAAAAAATAAGGGTTAATGTGTCTAACTCCTACTCTGAACCTTTCTTGCCAAAAGCAAATGTCCCATAAAAAGATATAGTTAGCCCTATACCAGTTATCATATATGTCAACGAAATATCCCTTATCGATCAATTTTATTTTTTCCTTCAAATTCGCAGATTATGCGTTGACGCGGAAGAATTCAAAAACGTATTCTGTAGTAGAAACGGTGCTTTAGGCCTAGGTATATTTCAACTCACTGGTAAATCATCAAACGTGTTAAAAAATCGTAATCTTTAAACTAGTATATTCTTTTGTTTTTGTTTTTGAATTTCGCGCAAAGCTACTCGAGGGCTATCTGTGCTAGCAGCCTCTAATTCAGCAGTATAAGACTAGAGGGAAAGCAGGTCATCACCACCCAATGCCAACTCTTGGGCTACTCTTTTACCAACGAATGGTTGGATTGACCGTCACATTATAACGCCCCCACGGCTGAAAGGGCGAGCATGTTTGGTATGACGTGGATTCGAACTCTCGACTCTCGTATTACGAACCGGGTCCTTTAACCACTTGTTCATATATTTTAACACAAAAAAATTATAATTGTTATTACTAACAGTTATTGCAAATGGTGGTTAACATTCAACAGTTTTATAAACTTGGAAACAATACCGAGCTTTATATCCGGTCTAGAACTGAGTAATTTATCGACGATCCAAGTCCATGACGAGCAGATCAGTGCTGAGTTGATTTTGCCACGCCTCGTTTAAGCTAGCTAGCTTGATTGATCTCACATCGCTGACCTTTTACCGAGAAAGAAATGCTAATGTTCGAAGTTAATTCACTAATTTTGAATAGTTTGTAATGTTCAAAATCTATAAACGTTCCTGGTCAAATTCTGTAGTTTTTCAATTAATAGGCGTTAAACACAGTTATACCTTCCGAGATCTATAATCCACTAACTGAAGCTGTCCAATAATGTTCTTGTTTACTACAACTTGGCTAGTTGCTCTTATACGAATCATGCGAAGTTGGAACAATGTTCGAAAACGCGCCAGCATTTGCGTTAAAAATATCGTTGGTTATTGTTCTCACGAATCTTCTATACATTTAGAGAACAGGCGGGACATGCGCAATACACAGCCAACTATATTCGTCACAAGCAAAAAGAAAATATGCTGAAACAAGAGTAGGTGTTAAAATAAACGTACAACGATGAATCCGTTACACCTTCCTCCTTAGATATTTAAAATTGGCTTTAAACAGTTTTTGTTACTAATATACGTATATATATATATATTAGATACAATGCATTGTGAAAAAAATGTACAGATTCAGATATCAAGACAATTAACACAAATAACCATATGAGATTAAATTTACTCAGCACATGAATTCTTCAACTGAATTATAACAGTAATTTACCTCATGAATTTTGGTTTCCTGATCTGTCTTGAAATTAGAAAATAAGTATTTATTTGACGAATATTTGAAATGGTTATTTAAGCCACACGACTTACAACCCATACATATGATTTTTACATATTAATGGAATTCAGGATTACATTTTTATTTTCTGCCAGTAATAGGTCAGGTTGTTAGAACGCTGCACTCAGGGTCGGGGGTTCGAATGTTTGTCACACCAAACACGCTCGCTTTTGCATCCATGGGGACGTTATATTGTTACTAGCAATCCCACTATTCGTTGGTAAAAGAGTAGCTCAATAGTTGTCGGTGGGTGGTGATGCCTAGTTGTCTTCCCTTTAGTCTTACTTACACTGCTAAGTTAAGGACCGATAGCGCAGATAGCCCTCGAGTAGCTTTGCGCAAAATTAAAAAAAACAAAGTGCCAGTGACGAGAAAAGTATTTTTACGCTGGTAAAAATTATCACATAAAGATGTCGTTTTTTTTATCATTCCTTGATTCATGTCTGTTCATTCGAAAGTGTTTGTTTGTGTTTTTAATTTCGCACAAAGCTACTCGAGGGCCATCTCTGCTAGCTGTCCCTAATATTGCAGTGTAAGACTAAAGGGAAGGCAGCTAGTCATCACCACTCACCGCCAACTCTTGGGCTAGTCTTTTACTAAGGAATAGTGGGATTAAGAGTCACATATTAACGTCCTCCACGGTTGAAAGGGCGAACATGTTTAGTGTGACAGGTATTCGAACCCGCGACCATCGGATTATGAGTAGAACGCCTTAACCAACTTAGCTATGTCGGGCCTCCATTCTTGTGTGATTCTTTCTACAGACTTACAAAATCTGTTACAAACAGTAGAAACCAAGGGTTTAACTTTCAAGGCTTCATCACAATGAGAAGAATTACGATATTCAGAACAATTATGCTTATTTAAAGACTCAAATGCTTTGTCACATTCTGAACAGTAATAATTTACACTGAGGAACCTTTTCATTGATTTTATAACGTTTAAATGATGAGCTGGTACCATTTTGTCTTGGCGTGAAGGACATTTATATATTACACAGTTGAAATTTTCTGAAGACACTAATGGTATTTGAGACTTTAATTGACTTTCAAATGTAGAAGTGCCTTGTATACCGAATGGTCTTTCTGTCACATTATATGAAGTATGCAAGTCTTTAGCCATAAATGTGAATAATGGTTGTTGGTAATTTCTAATACTGCTATATTTTTGGTTTATTTCTGAGCAATATCGAGGCGAGTATTATAACAAGGTCATTGTTATTATTTGTAGCATTGTTGAACAGTACTAATGGTTGATGTGATTTCTACAGGTAATTACAATGTAGTAACTTAAATTTTGAATAAATCATTTAATAGTATGTCTTTTTTTTACTTTGATTTAGTCTTTTGCTGCTAGTTAAAACCTTTTCAGATGAGAAAGATCTATATTCTGTAAGCCTGTACTCATTGGTTTATCCAAATGATTTGAATAAAAGCCTTTCCTTAGTTTAACTCTACTCGTTAGGTGTTTCGTTGTACTGTCTGTTATATTTTGAATATTTTTATACGGCGTGTCGATAATGTTTATTAGTTTGTGTATTTTGTGATTAAAAATATATTGTATTATAATAGACGATATAATGTATTTTAACTCTCTTACTCACATACCATTTTCATTTCCGTTTTCCATGTGGTGGTATTTAGCAGATACTTGTAAAAATCAGAAAAATATATCAATAAGTATAATTTGAAAAGGACATGGCTGGTGGAATACATTTTGTCAAATAAGAATTAGACCTTTGTGATGTGTATGAATGATTCATTCTATGTAGTGTTTCCTGGGAACACATGGCTTCATTATTTCAAGTTATGTTTCAAAACAGTATATTTCATACAATAATTAGTACATAACGAAATGTTATATATTTCATAGATTTAAGTAAAAGTGAATCGATCTTTCATTCTGAAAAATTATTCTTAGTTGACTGAAATTTATTTAACAGCTAACAGTATTTTAAAAACTGTGTGTAATAAAAGTATGCTAACTAATAAAATAAAAAAAATATTATTTAATACAAATAAATAAATTTAATAAATAAAAGTTTTGTTCTGTATTTGTTATATGCAGAAACTTTGTTGGGGTGTACATAGTGTTTGGCCAGTGTTTCTCTTGGGGTGTACCTAGTGTTTGACCAGTGTTTCTCTTGGGGTGTACATAGTGTTTGACCAGTGTTTCTCTTGGGATGTACCTAGTGTTTGACCAGTGTTTCTCTTGGGATGTACATAGTGTTTGACCAGTGTTTCTCTTGGGGTGTACATAGTGTTTGACCAGTGTTTCTCTTGGGGTGTACATAGTGTTTGACCAGTGTTTCTCTTGGGGTGTACATAGTGTTTGACCAGTGTTTCTCTTGGGGTGTACCTAGTGTTTGACCAGTGTTTCTCTTGGGGTGTACGTAGTGTTTGACCAGTGTTTCTCTTGGGGTGTACCTAGTGTTTGACCAGTGTTTCTCTTGGGGTGTACATAGTGTTTGACCAGTGTTTCTCTTGGGATGTACCTAGTGTTTGACCAGTGTTTCTCTTGGGATGTACATAGTGTTTGACCAGTGTTTCTCTTGGGGTGTACATAGTGTTTGACCAGTGTTTCTCTTGGGGTGTACATAGTGTTTGACCAGTGTTTCTCTTGGGGTGTACCTAGTGTTTGACCAGTGTTTCTCTTGGGGTGTACGTAGTGTTTGACCAGTGTTTCTCTTGGGGTGTACGTAGTGTTTGACCAGTGTTTCTCTTGGGGTGTACATAGTGTTTGACCAGTGTTTCTCTTGGGGTGTACATAGTGTTTGACCAGTGTTTCTCTTGGGGTGTACATAGTGTTTGACCAGTGTTTCTCTTGGGGTGTACATAGTGTTTGACCAGTGTTTCTCTTGGGGTGTACATAGTGTTTGACCAGTGTTTCTCTTGGGGTGTACCTAGTGTTTGGCCAGTGTTTCTCTTGGGGTGTACATAGTGTTTGACCAGTGTTTCTCTTGGGGTGTACATAGTGTTTGGCCAGTGTTTCTCTTGGGGTGTACATAGTGTTTGACCAGTGTTTCTCTTGGGGTGTACATAGTGTTTGACCAGTGTTTCTCTTGGGGTGTACATAGTGTTTGACCAGTGTTTCTCTTGGGGTGTACCTAGTGTTTGGCCAGTGTTTCTCTTGGGGTGTACATAGTGTTTGACCAGTGTTTCTCTTGGGGTGTACCTAGTGTTTGACCAGTGTTTCTCTTGGGGTGTACGTAGTGTTTGACCAGTGTTTCTCTTGGGGTGTACGTAGTGTTTGACCAGTGTTTCTCTTGGGGTGTACATAGTGTTTGACCAGTGTTTCTCTTGGGGTGTACATAGTGTTTGACCAGTGTTTCTCTTGGGGTGTACATAGTGTTTGACCAGTGTTTCTCTTGGGGTGTACCTAGTGTTTGGCCAGTGTTTCTCTTGGGGTGTACATAGTGTTTGACCAGTGTTTCTCTTGGGGTGTACATAGTGTTTGACCAGTGTTTCTCTTGGGGTGTACATAGTGCTTGACCAGTGTTTCTCTTGGGGTGTACATAGTGTTTGACCAGTGTTTCTCTTGGGGTGTACCTTGTGTTTGGCCAGTGTTTCTCGTCTTATATGTATTTGATAAATACTTATATTGTGTTTATATATTAATTAGTTATGTATTACTTGTGTTTAATTTTTATTTTTAATGCAAACATTCAACTTGATGTGGTTTGACTTGCAGAATTGTCTAAGCAAGATGGCATCATTCACGTGTGCGAGCGTTTGTGAAAGAATTTTGCGGACGACCTTTGCCAAGTTATAACTAAACGGAACATTATGTGTTCACGTTGTCAGGAACAAGTTAGCATACCTGCATCAAGAATAAAAGACAAAAAAATTGGAAAAGAACAATAAAAATAAACTATAAGTGAAAATATAAAGATGTGAAATTCGGCTTATGAGAAAAGAAAAAATACAAAATATTATAAGAACATTTAAAATTTATGTACATATTTTCGTTTCTTAAATTGAATAATTTCATTTCACTCTATGTTGATGATAAGATAGAATTAATGATATAATTGAGAAAATTGAAAATAAAATACAAACATTTTCTTTCAAAATCACTTTATATTTATTTAGGAGGTTCTACAGATTATACAAATAAATTGTTAAGACTACAAAATAATTAAATGAAAATCATTTTACATGTGAACTATTCAGAGTCAAAGTGCATATACGTACATTAAATAACGAATGTTTCTTATAAAAAATAGAAAACAAATCTAAATTAAATGTTACATTTTTCTAAAACTACGTAATCTTAGGATCGTTTAAGACAAAACTATTTTACCAGTTAGTTTCATTTTCATAAAGAACTTTCACGAGAGTTACATACCTACTCACAATGTATGTAGGTTGTAATATCCATTCTGTTTAAGTGTGTTCTGTGAACAATTAATCTTAATTCTCCTTAGCTTCAGAAAGGATACATACTGATTAAAATGTATCTCAGAACGGCTGGAATGGGTATTAACACTTTTACTGATAAAGAGAGAACAACGTTTCGACTTTTCTCGGTCATTTTTAACCTGAAGATGACCTAGGAAAGTCTCAAGCCAGGTGGTTAAGGCATTCGACACCTAGTCCGAGGGTCGCGGGTTCGAATCCCCGTCGCACCAAACATGCTCGCCATTTCAGCCGTAGGGGCGTTATACTGTTACGGTCAATCCCACTATTCGTTGGTAAAAGAGTAGTCCAAGAGTTGGCGGTGGGTGGTAATGACTAGCGGCTTTCCCTCTAGTCTTACACTGCTAAATTAGGAACGGCTAGCGCAGATAGCCCTATTGCTTTGCGCGAAATTGAAAACAAACAAGCAAATTCTCTCTTAATCAGTAAAAGTGTTAATACCCATAGCAGCCATTCTGATATGCATTTTTATTTCAAGTGGATTTCTCGTCATCAAGAATTACATTCTGGTTATATTTCTCATGGATATTTTGTCAGTTAAATCACATTCACTGATTAAAACCGTGAGTTCACCCCGCTTTTTACTGGTCGTGGCGTTTCTAGAGTACTGTTTTTACTAGTTTCAGTTCACTAAAATTACACTTAATTTTGGATACACTTGGTGCAACTGTTAGTAAAAACCTATGAGATTAAGCAGTTTCTGAGAATACCTTACATTTATTTTTTATATACGAAATAAACTGCCTCTTTGAATGCTATCTGTTTAGCTGACGAAACTGTGGACATATTTACTTTACTTTCCCCGTCGCACCAAACATGCTCGCCCTCTATAATGTGATGGTCAATCTCACTATTCATTGGTAAAAAAGTAGCTCAAGAGTTGGCGTTGGGTGGTGATGACTAGCTGTCTTTTCTCTAGTCTTATACTGCTAAATTAGGGACGACTAGCGCAGATAGCCCTCGTGTAGCTTTGCAGGAAACTCAAAACAAACCAAACGAAACTTTCCTTTCAACTAATGTTGAAGGGGTTGGAAGTTTATTAGAAGAATGATTATACAACTGTGATGCAACATTCTTTCAATGATTAAGTATTTGGGTTCAGTCCATTTAAGAATGATGGGAGCACGTATTTAATACCAGACATTTCGTCATTACTTTCCAATACCATAGAATCAAATACTTTTGTAGATTCATTTCTGTAATATTATTCCATTAGCAGAACTCTTTGTATGTCCAATGTCATTAATTTGTTGAAGAAGTTTAAGTGATATCTGAATATTTTTATATTTATATTCTGCATCATTACTGTTTTTTTAGTCTACAAAGCTGTTTGTTCAATTCCGTATTACATGAAGGGTCATTTCTATGACATGACTGAAATTAAGTTGGATCCTCAAATCCTATTTAGAAGCCCTGATGCTCTGGCTCATGTTTCTTGGTAAAGAACATTCATTTCAGTAAAGTTCGATTACCTAAACGGTAAGTAAATGTTGAGCAGCTGTTTGCTGTGCAAAAACAGTTCAAGCACTGCTTGGAATGCATTAAATAAATTTGATGTAGTCCCAACTCCCAGTTTGTTCAAAGTAATTGGTAAAACCAAAAATGAGACTAGACTATGGGTAAGGTAGATGCTTCTAGTCTTCAAATAAAGCCTAGATTAAACAATCAGCAAATAGTAATTGAAATTTGATTTGGAGTTTGTGTAATTGAGCTTTCACACTCAACTGTGATATTCGTTTTGCAGTTACGAGAAATTGTTTTTAAGGTTTCAATAATTCCATTATGTGGACATGTTTTCAGACGAACTAATCAGGCGTGTGAAGTGATTGTTGCCAAGATGTCTCCGCAGTCAACGAGTTCTTCGTCGATTATCTCATCGATTTCTCCGGTAAATTTTAGTGGATTACCGATGGATTTCATCGGACATCACACTACAACCTTTATCGACCATTATAAACCATGAGTCTCTATCGACCCGAGATATACAAGAATCCTCCATCGAGGCAGAGTTTTCCTCTAGCCTTTTACCCTGACCGACTACAGTTATCTCTGTGGATCCTGGAATGCTGACATAAATGTCATGTGTTTCACCCATGAAAACAAAACTAATTTTGTTTCTGTTTTTCTTTGGAGCGTCCGCCCCTCCATCTACACAACAGATATTCAACATTCTTGAAGGAACCACCAAATCTAATCTCCATATGACTGTATCCGGTTCACAATTACAGACTTCCTCACACAGTTCATGAAAGTAGTAACTACCGCCAGACTAGTGGATGACCACGTTCTAGCTAATGGTTATTTCTTTCACTTCTTGTACGTTTGAGCCGAACGCCCACCATCATCTATCGCCACTACATTTCTACAAATCCAGCAAGCCTGACTTAAAACCATATCTATCAAGTTGCCACGCACAGTCTCCCTGCCATTAATACTACTTTATTTGCCTTACAGACGATCACACACGTCAGTCTACCGACAAAAACAACAGCATCAAATTCACTCAGACACCACCAATCTCGAAGTTAACAACTACTAGGGCCCAGTCCAACACCATACGTGTAACGACAGGCAGTGTGACGTCCTATTTGGATAACTAGCGAGCATCCTAGCTGTTCCATCGTTCCAGCACCCCCCAGAAATCATCCGTGTCTGACTATGATAATTGATGATGACCATGACACCTTCTCTCTTGCCAGATGATCCACCCAATCCAATTTTAATTTTCTTATTTTGTCCCATAAGAGATATAAAATACTTCTTATGTTTTTTTTAATTTCACCTTCTCTTTCAGCTACTTTCCAGCATCGTAAGAGTATTCTATTCTGGCCATGAAAGTGGGTTATTTTGGGGTACTTCCCCTCCTTAGTAAAATTATCGCCTTGAATCGTTGAATCCTGTGTTCTATATCATGCAAAGATACCTTCTAATTTAAAACTTAAATGTAAAGTTAAAATTAAAACAAAACTAAAAACATTTTTCTAAGCAAATTTTAACCTGACGTTAGTGTTATAATAAATCAGTTTGTTATCTTGTGAGCTATAACCACATAATCCAAGAATTCTCTACAGCCTTGGCATCCTTTGTCTTCCATGGAACCACTACTTACCATTACCGATCATCCAAACCTTCCAACCTTTTGTACTTTCTGTCTAATGTAAACTTAGACCAACCCCAAGTAATACGACATTTACCACACTTTCATTTATTGTCATCACTCTATTTAAGTAGCACATAACCTTAATTCCATGAGCGGAGCTGAAGATAAATTGATATTTCTGAGCGCCCCTGTTATAAAATCAAATCCTTTGCAGGATGAATTAAAATTATGTGCCATTTATATCGACTGTACTGAATTTTGTGACATAAAATGGTGGTATGTTACATCCTCATGACATTCCTGTATCAAGTGACGCAGGTATATTTGTAGGTTTAAATTAATTTATGTTGAGAAGAAACTTGTGTGGAGATCATATGACTGGAGAATATGTGAACTGCTCGTCGATTTGCATATTAACCTTCTCTAATGTTGCATTATTATAGGAACTGATTCAGTCTGCAGCATGTAACTTATAGAGTCAACGACGTCCTTTAAAAATAGGTCCATGGAGAAGGAAGGAAATAGAGGATTTCATTTCAACGAGAATATCTTGTTGAAGATAAGTTAGCTAAATCATTTTGTTAAAGGGTGACAGACAAGGCTTCTGAAACTGTTATTGCTATAGCTAGTTGAGGAGATTCCATGTTAATCGTTTTTTGATGAGGATTTACAAATATTGAAATATCTTGATATTGTCAAGTTTCAAGTTATCCTTTTGTGACAATACATACACTACCGATATTTACAAAAACAGTATTGTGGTATGTCCTGACATTCCTTGCTTTGTTTCTGTGGAGGTCAATAACTGACTTGCCAAGCTGGTTTCAATATATATGCTGATGTTCGGAGGATAAGACAGTAGAACCAATAATATGTGTATCAGAGTAACATGAGTAGGAGCAAAAGCATCACCAGCATATGACTCCCACCATGTAGCTCAGTCAATGGATGTATTTCTGCTTTAGACCAATCACAGGTTAATAAAACAACCTCGCCACCCTCCTTAAAACTGCATCTTCGCGTGGCCGTTTGAGATAAGACCTCTTTTGGCAATAATCTTTTGTTGTTTATTTTCACAGGTTGAATCCTGTATTAGGGTATCTTTTTGTTTTTAACATATATCGGAAATCGTAACACCTCTATGTAGTCTACCCAATCTCCTGAATTTGATCTCTTCGACTCGCAGACTGTATGTTAATACAAAAATTGCTCCTTTAGTATTCAATGTTTCCCAGGAGGAAGATGAACTAGCGTTTAAAGGTTACAAGAATATAACTGAGCCCAATGGTAGAAGGAAAGTATACAAACTATTCACAAATTCATAACTAAAACTGGGTATTTAGTGGTATTTTATAATAAATTAAGTAACAGTACAATTAATTGATTACATATGATTAATTACAAACGTACAGTGCTTATTCTCTCCTATATTTTCAATTTTCAATTGACGTTATGTTAAACTTGAACTATTTGGATTACTTTAGGTTATCTAGTCTTGTTTGTTTGTTTTGAATTTCGCACAAAGCTACTCGAGGGCTATCTGTGCTAGCCGTCCCTAATTTAGTAGTGTAAGACTAGAGGGAAAGCAGCTAGTCATCACCACCCACCGCCAACTCGTGGGCTACTCTTTACCAACGAATAGTGGGATTGACTGTAACATTATAACGCCCCCACGGCTGGGAGGGCGAGCATGTTTGGCGCGACTCGGGCGCGAACCCGCGACCCTCAGATTACGAAGCACACGCCTTAACGCGCTAGGCCATGCCAGGCCTGTTATCTAGTCACTATTGATTGATATAAAATATTATATCATTATAGCGGTATTTGTTCTTTTGTGATAAAAATACTGAAAATTTGGTTATTGTGTTACACAGCTATATTTTAAAAATGTTTACGCGCATCCTATCATCACTGTGGAAATAAAACATGACAGCTTGAAGAAGCTAAATAGTTTTGTTAATCATTGTATATACTGGTAATAAAGTAATTTAATTACATTTTAAATATAGCTCTAAAAAGTCTTGACATGCGCACTTCGTCCTACTCATAACGAAAGATTTTAAGTTTTAACGACTAAAGTCTCTATGATTTGCAAAACGTTGTTTTTAACAGTTCAACTGATCTTAAAGTATTGTTATCGGGGTAATACTACACGTTCTTGAAATTATTAAAAATATTATTACATTTTGAGTTCTTAAAAAGGATCTAATTACTTAGTGCAAGAGAAAAACAATTTTAAGACTAAGGAATTGATATAGAATATGACGAATATTACGGATGATATACACTCGTTGCCTTTGATCTTACCACCCCATATATCTTCTGATGATTTTTACTTTAACTTGATGAAACATGTAAATTTACAAGTTAAAATACGTTTTGATAATGCCTTATCAAATATTACAAATGTTCTAAGATATGCAGATTTCATTCAATTTTAGAAATCGATAAGTGAAAAAATATTGTATCTGTTATATAAAAAAATGATGACACCCTTTATAAATGTATTTGATACTCTCACAAAAATGGACGATTTTTATATAATGAGAATAACTGAAACATGGTAAATTGTAGATGATACATAAGTTGTTCGGAAATAGAATGTTTCTGGATGTTTAATAGGAATGGAGTAATAAAAAGATAGGAAAAGAGTGACTTTATATGTAAAAGAAAGGTAATCTCCTTTTGAACTTGAAAATATTAAAGATAATAATATGAAGATTAAATCCATTATGCTCTGTGTCAGTAGATAAAAAGGGAAAAACTAGTGGGAATTCCTTAGAGACCATCAAATGATGCTGATGTAATTAGTGAGAATCTGTACAGTGCGATTTAGATTTAAGTTGTTAATGAATTAATAATTCTGGACGATTTTTATTTTATGCATACATATTGGAAACTGTTAGAGTCAAACCATGAAGACAAATGTTTCGGAATCTTTTTAGGATTAGTTTCTTTACCAAATAGTCAAGGAACCTATCAGAAACAATGCTATTTTAGATTTATTGTTAATCTCAAATATAGAAATTATCAAGAGGCTTGGAGCTGGAGAACATCTGGATGCAAATGATAATTGGTTTATTAGGTTCAATGTTTTGCTGCAAATGGAGATAAAGAATAAGAATATTTTGGTTACAAATTTCAAAAAACATGTTTTGAAAGGACGCAACACGAATAATCTGTTGTTAATTGCTCAGATACGTTATGTAGCGATATTGAGCAGATGTGGAAAATTTTTAAACACTTTTTTCAATGTTTAATTAAACATATTCCTTAGAGAAAGAAAAGGGTAACAGCAATTAAAAACTAACAAGTTGGTTCAGAAAGAGTTTAAGAAATAAAATTAAAAATATCATAAGTGTAAGAAATATAAATTGACTTGTATAACAAGAGATTCACAAGATTATATAAAATAAAAAAAAAACCCTGTGAAACAAGAAATTAAAACCTAGAAAAGGATGTGTGATAAAAGACTGGCTGGAAGTTTAAAAAATAACATTAAGGATTACTTTAAGCACATTAAGGGTAAACAAAATATTAGAATGATGTTAAGACCCTTCAAGGGTGATACAGGGAGGTTAGTATATGACGATTATAAGATTGCTGGGTTTCTAATTTTTGTTTATTCTTCGATTTTTATTTACGAGTATTTAAGCAGTATTCCACGTTTCGGATAGTTGATAAACGAGTTTGAACTAACTTACTGAATTAATTTTAAACTGGTTAAGAGAAACATTAGAAGATTAAAATGACAAGACTCTTAAGTCAAATCACATTCCTCTAATGGTTTTGAGAGAGGTTAAAAATTGGATAGTTGGGACATTTACTACTATTTTTTAGTGTTTGAAAAGTGGATAAATGTAAACAAGTGTGAAAAAATAACTGAATTAATTTCGAATCAGTTAAGAACAAATTTAGAAGATTAAAGAAATGATAAGACTCCTAAATCATTTCCATAATGGTTTTAAAGTGGGTTAACATTGGATATGCGAGTCATTTACTACTATTTTTTTATCAGTTCTTAAATAGTTTGCAGCAACCAGAAGAATGGAAGTTAGTTAAGGTAAGTTCTGTTTTCAAGAGAGATAATAAAAATTGTCTCAATAAATGTAGACATATTAGTTTTACATCGGTTGTGGGAAAATTTGTAAGTTCTGTTAAAAGATGCTTTGGAAAATCATTTAACAAAGATTAGAATTTTATTGGATAGTGAACATAGTATCACTAAGGAAAATCTTACTTTACAGTACAAATCGTTTAATATTCTTTAAAAAGGTTACTGCTTATATAGATGAGGGTAAAGGTGTAGATATGGTGTATCTGGATTTTTCAGAAGGCATTTTAAAGTGCCACATAAAAGGCTTGTGAAGAAACTTATCTCTGTAGGTGTGAGAAATAACTAAGTGAACTTATCTTTAGTTTCTTGTCATCACGAATAAAGAGGTATTACATGCTGTTGGAAGACAAACATGGATTCTCTTCAGATAAAGATAAGATTCCCCTATAAAATTAAAACCACTAGGGGATTCACTAGTAAAAAGTAAAATTTTAAGGTAAACAATCTGTTCAAACAAGGCCAATTAAGTTATTCGGTCATATTTCTGAAGAACAGTTACACATAAACATGGCGTCTTTTAGGGGTAGCCTAAGTGATAGTAAAGATTTAGAATACTGTATTATATAGTTCTACATAAAGCACAGAGTTACACATGCTGAAAGAGGTTTCATAACCCACAATTAATACAGGAAATATTTATAGTTATAAAAGGTGTCTTCTTTATCATTATATTATCATAATTCTCACCTCATCTTTTTAGTGTAACCGAATTACACTTAATATTAAAACTCATTTAATACGTATCTATTATCTCCACTTGAAATATCCATCTTAAAATGAGCAAATGACATAAAACAGACCAATTAGAAATCTTTTACTTGATGCCACCATATAATTCTGGGACAGCAGGCTACATCTTAGAAAATCACCGATACATTCTAATAATTAACACGCTTATTCTACGGGTAACTATTAAGATGACTAAAAATAATCTACAGCAGAAGACTTAGTTGGAAAGAACAAACTGAGAGGTTTAATGAAGAACTGAAGAGAAAAAGTGAAATATATGATAATACATATACAAATAGTTACCCTTTCCGTCCTGTATTTAGGTAATAAATAGGGGGAGGTAGGGGAAAGAGACAATAATGTAACCAGTGATGATAACATCAGAGTATTACAAAGTATCATCAGAGGGCAGGCAATAGAAGATGAGTAGGGGTGATGACGTCCACAAAATGTCACTAGAGAGCATGCAGTGGAGGAGATGCAGCGATGTTAATATCACCAGAGAGTATTTTGTTATAGTTCAAAGAAGTGCCAGCAAAGGGAGAGTAATTGGAGGGGGTTAGAGAAGATGATGTACTAGTTACACAAATGGAACTACAATCATGATGAGGTTATCATCCATATCTCAAAATGTAATCAATGGCTAGATTTATTTATGCTCAATAACCTTCTTAATTAATTAGTTCTATAGTTAATCATACTTTTACATTTCCTGACCTTTTATACGTAAATAAATTAAAGTCCTGAAAAGGAAGCTTATTTAACATACAAACTTAAGACAATAATGTTGTTTCACTAGTTTGTTCTTATTTGCATAATTGTTCTCGACAATATATTTCAGTTTGTTGTTTTTTATGGTAATAGACAGGAAAATACACAGACGAGTTTTATTCAACATACTGATTATAGTTTTGTTTTCTATATTCAAGTATACTTTTTACAGTTGCTTTATATACTTTTCATCCTGAAAACGACAATTTACATTTTCCAATAAGTTAAAATAATGTTTCACTTTATAAGTATACATATATATAGCATATTATAGAATATATATTTTATTGACGACGAATACATTTTGACGAAGTTAAATAAGCAAAATCACAAGGAAGGACTGTGTTAAAAACAACAAATCATCTGATTAATTATATTAGTTTGTTATGATTTAAAAACAAACCGAAACAAAAATAAATTAAGCAAGTAACGCTACACTAATTGAAGAGATCCCAGGGTACAAACTATAGTGTAGGATTACAAAATGTACCCAAGGTTTAGGAGGTGACTGAAAAAATAAGGCCCACATTGCAGTAGGAATATACCGTCTATCAGTCTTAGCCTCCATTTTCCAGTCTCACATAAAAAATAAAAGAGTAGCAATAGGTATAGAAATAGAAATTAGGAGAGCGAGATGTGGGTGCAAGCCCACAACATTTCATTATGCATATTACCATTCACTTCCCGCATACAGTTGTGGGAATGTGACTGCTCTCCCAACTAAAGAAGAAAACAAATAATTGAAATAAAAATAAGAAAATAAGGTACTACAAAATGGGGGTAAATAAACTGAAATCTTACCTTTTAAATTTAGCATTCCAACCCCCAATATGGTGGAAAGGCTGACAGCACAACAAACAAACTATACCAGCATGAAGCATCCCATCTATTAAAACAACTAGTATAGCTCCCAACCACTACCCATTCACCAAGTCTACTATGATTATTATGTTCTAAACAAGTATTTATAAGCGACAAGATGTACATCCGTGTAAAGTAGTGCCAAGTTGATAAACGACCTTATTTATAAATAAAAATAATTAGAAATTTTAAGTAAAATTTCTTTAATTTTTGCTTCTTATACTTATCTAATAAACTCTTATATTTGTTGCAGAATACAAAACTCATATTTTATTATAGTCCAATATATTATCATATAAATAAAATTAAAAAGTATTATGCTCAACAAAAACTTCAGGTATTATAAGCTTCATAATCTACAAATTACTGTCCCCTCTAGTGGCACATCTGCAGACTATACCGCTAGAAAGTTGGGTCCAATACCCTTGATTGGCATTCCACATATAGCTATGTGCAGCTTTGTGCTTAATAAACAACAAGAACTATAAATTACTGGATTAACTTTCATACAAATTATCTCTATTACGACTTAATATTTAAGATTGAATATTGTCTATAAATGATAATGTACATTTCTTGCATCTTAAAACTTTCAGTCAAAAGTTCAATTTAATTATGTCATGTTATCAATTTCCATAGACTAAGAAAATGTAATTACTGGATACAAAACTATGTTACAGTAACAATAAAATTAATGTATCAGAGGAACAGTCACAGTACGGGTCACTTAGAGACAGGACAAAGGTCAATTTTGAGTGGACCATGCATATTTCACAATACACAGTCAAATACGGGTTGCTCCTTCACAAATAAATGGCAGTCAAATCAGTTTATATTCACTTTGAATTCAACATTCATGTGATAACTGTGCCTTATAATTCTGCTAATACCAACGAATAGTGGGATTTACCGTCATATTATAACGCCCCTATGGCTAAAAGAGCGAGCGTGTCTGATGCGATGGAGATTGGAACCTTCGACCCTCAAATTACGGGTCAAGCGTCCTAATCATCTGGCCATGCTGGGCCAACGCCTGGTAAAAAAAAAAGGAGAGATAAGTTTTCAATGCTTATGCATAATTCACAAAACAGAATTTACTCTTTGTAACAAAATTATAGTTATTAATACGATTACTTTTAGTCTTTTACAGATTTCTGATAAACAGCCTGCAAAAAATACGGAATTGTATTGTTATAAAGTCAGCGATTAAAAGAAATAAGAAAGTATAATACACCTGCTACAACATACAACGTATAATTTAGTCCCAAGTTATTTGGACTCACAAATATTATGGAGACTTTTAATTAGAATATTCAATTCAAACTGGACGGAACAACCAGTAATTTAAGTGACAAAGATAGAGTTATGGTATATGGTTATTAAAATCATTTAGATAAACCAATTATTTATTTATTTTTTTGCAAAAATAAGGTTCTGTTTCTCATCTGAATTGATTTTAACTAGTATCAAAAAAGTCATTCAAATTAAAAAGGCATATCTTTACATGAGCTATGAATATATTATTTAATCGTTATTACTAACTTTTAATTTATTTATAATATAAACCGACTACTTGACCGTTCTTTTTTACCATAAGTAGCATTTATAATGCTCACTACTTCACTTTATGATTTCGGATACTATGAATACAATTCTAATGAATTATTCACATATATAAAAGTACATATTTTAAAGAAAGTTAATAGTTTGCTTTTTGTTAATTTTGCGCAAAACTACACGAGGGTTATCTGTGCTAGCTGTCCCTAATTTAGCAGCGTGAGACAAGAGGGAAGGCAGCTAGCCAACTGTTGAGCTACATGTTTTACCAACGAATAGTGAGATAAACCGCACATTATAATGCCCTGACGGCTGAAAGGGCGGGCATGTCTGGTTGAATAAAGAATCGAACCCCCATACCTCAGATTACAAGTCGAGTACCTTAACCACTTGGCCATGCCGAGCTTAAAAAAATTAATACTGATAAAGTTAAGAAAATGAAATGAAAAGGAAAGACTGCGATAAAAACAACAAATCCAAACATCTGACTAATTGTACTTGTTTTTATAACCTAAAAATAAGCCGTAACAAAAAAAATATTAAAAAACAAAGAAACTCTGCAATAATTAAAAATATCCTAGGGTACAAGCTCTACTGTGGGATATAAAATCTACCCTAGGTTTTGGAGCTGTCTACATGTTTTTCACCTCCTGGAATCTTATCACTTAGCACAGCCTTTTTTATTTACACTGGACCAACTTGTATATTTATTTTATTTTTCATGTTGCTTCATGTGGTTCCACAACATTGTTTCGCGTGTTGCCCTAACACCGTTGCAGTTTGAATTTGAATGAACATATAGCTCTGTGTACCGACACTGAGGTTATCCGATTCGAAATGTTTGGTTAAAATAAAATTATATTAAAAAATTCATCTGAGATTTTTATTTATTTTGACTAGTAACTTATTTCGTAAAAGATCTATTCACCTATCTATGCGTTTTATTTTGTATTTGAATGATAAATGGCTGACATTGCCGTCGCCATGGTTTCACAAATGACTGCGGAGGGCGGTAGCTTCCCATTGATTTGCTTGTTTGTGAGTTTGTTGTTAAGTGCAAAGTTACAAAACAGGATATCTGTGCCCTGCCCGTCACGGGTATCGAAACCCGGTTTCTAGCAGTATATTTCCGCAGACATACCACTTGCCACTCTGCCATTTCTAGCAACCCCAGTATATAAGATATAATATTTTATTTTTTAATTTTCTGCATCGTGGCTTCAATTGTTTGACAGTGTTAGTTTTCTCCTACAAAACTCTTTAGTCCTTAGGTATCTCCAGTAAAAAAATAAAAACAAGGAAACACATGACATGATTTTGACAATAAAATATTGATTTAAAATTCATCTGAAATATTTGTATTTGTTTATAAAGAACGTTTGAAAGTGGAACGATTATTTATTTTACTTAAGGAATATGGTGGGCAGAGCACAGATAGCCCATTGTGTAGCTTTATGATTAATTCAAAACAACAACAACAACAACTCAAGGAATAAAATATTTTTATTGATGCAACCGACTGCCGTTAGTCATATAAACATTTGTTTGATATACTTATGCCTAACTTTCAGAGCTAAGGTGTGGATTGATAACGCCCATCTAACTCTATAACAGTATATTTAGATTAACTGTTTAGAAATATTTAAGTTCATAGAGGTTGAAAACCGAAAATAAGCTGGTAAGTTTTGCAATTTCTTTCACTTCAAATCGAAGACATATTTCGTAATACCTGAACTGATACAGGTGAAAGTAAACGACATAACCACAAATATGATAACAGAATTTGAGTGCTTAAGATGACGTCAAAATTAACGAAAATGCCACAGTAAGAAGAGATGATATTTACTTAGCTAAGCTAATAAAGATTCAGTTATATTTATGTGTACGGTTCTGTATGTGACTCATATTTGTGAGAAAACAAAGTAAACAAAAACACACTTTTCTCCAAACATATTCGTTAAATATGTGGATAAACACTGCTATTTAAAAGGTTGTTATAAGAGCAAATTTGGTAAATATTAAAGTTGTGATAAAGAAATCCTGTTAGTATAATCCTATATTCCTGAAAGTAAACTGG
Organism: Tachypleus tridentatus; assembly: GCF_004210375.1. Lineage (NCBI taxonomy): Eukaryota > Metazoa > Arthropoda > Merostomata > Xiphosura > Limulidae > Tachypleus > Tachypleus tridentatus. Next base: position 36,352,838 of record NC_134828.1, on the reverse strand, counting down.
AAGAGTATTTATGTTAATTAATTAGAAATATGCATTCTCTTAAAGTTTGGTTACTTACGACTGTAGAGTCGTTTAAATTCTATCGTAAGTGAGAAACACCCTTTCAGCAAAGCAACTGATGTATAATTAAGATTCTTCGTTTACTGTTATTAATTTCAAAGCTATACAATGTGCTGGTTGTGCTGTGCCAATCACGGGTATCGTTAAACAATTATGAAGCAAGTCCAATATTTTGCCGTTGAGTCACTGGAGGAAATAATATTAAGGAAATGTGTCTTGTAGAAACAATTCCATTGACCCAATTATTAGGTGAGAAATGACCATATTTACGTGTGTGTTTATATATATATATACATATATCATTACTCTAGAAACGTTTAATCTGTAAAAACTTCCGTACACGAACGTTGTCCCATCGTTCCTGGAAAGTTCGATTCTAGTAAGTTCGCTGATCTGCGATCTATATTCCAAATAGTTTCGGCAGTTTATAGATTTCTAGGCCTAAATTACGAGCGTTCCAAAATATTCTATAATGGTTCTGTGGTTCAGGAATATTCGATGAGAATCAATCACTAATTATTCTGAGGATTCTGACCAGGTTTATCTGGCTTTCATATTCTGACCAGGTTTATTTGGCTTTTATATTCTGACCAGGTATTAATTTCAATATTAAAAACAGTAAGATGTATGTATACTCATTAGGATGTTATTTTATTCTTAACACGACTATTATAACAATATTATTGTAGCACGTAGTGATACTTTGTATTATTGTGGCGATATTACGTTGATACTACTTGAATGAGAAAACTGTAGTTAATCACTTTAAACATGTTAAACTTAACTAAATTTCACCTTAAAAGGTTTTTTAAGCAACATGGCTCATTTGGCTATCTATTGTATCCACTGTGGGAAATCGAACCCTGGATCTTAGCGTTGTAAATACATAAAATCACCACTATTTCACTGGGGGACAGCTTCAAAAGATAAAGCCCAAAGTGTAAAGGCGAATGTAAAATCATCTTTTGGGATGAGTATCCATCGACTCCCCCTTGGCATAACAATGCATCGACCATCTCCAAGTGACATAGTGAACAGAGAAACACTATTATGAAAATATTAACACAGCATTTTGGCAGTTTTTCTTTGTTGTTTCTCCTTCCACCCATACGTCTTTACTGTAATTGAGAACTGTTGTTATTACCGTTGTGGCGATATATCCGAATATTGAAGCTTCGTTATGATTTGACAGAAATAATGTTTACATATTTATATGTACATGGCTGCATGTAATCTAAAACGAGCTAACTTATGGTTTTCGCACAATAAACCAGTGGACAACATCTTCAAAAAATGTCAGTTTTAATTCCATTAGTTAGTTAGTAATCACCAATAAATTCCATCTAGGAACATAGGGCCGCAATCGCTTGCGGATTCTTCAAGACGTATTTAAGTGAGCAGGTTGTTAGCCCACTGCACCGAGCCGTCCCTAATTTAGCAGTGTAAGACTAGAGGGAAGGCAGCTAGTCATCACCACCCACTGCCAACTCTTGGACTACTCGTTTACCAACGAATAGTGGGATTGACCGTTACATTACAACACCCCCACGGCTGGGAGGGCGAGCATGTTTGGCGCGACGCGGGCGCGAACCCGCGACCTTCGGATTACGAGTCGCACGCCTTACGCGCCAGGCCAATTCCATTAACAACACAATAAATATTGTATTTTTGTTGTAGTAAAATTACTAATATTTTATAAACTACTCTGTACAATAAACCAAATCTGGTGAAATTAGAATTTATATCTCACAAATGATTTATCAAATTTAACTAGGATTTATCTATTACAGAGCAAAGGTAAAAAATACCAAATGAGGAAAAACGCTTAGAGCCGTCATTAAGAATTATGTGTAGTTTAACGAATAAGTCGTTCTAGTGATATTAATATGCTGTGTATTTACCAACCATAGACGTATCATAAACAAAAAACTTCCTTATTTTAATAAAACAGGTATTTTACTTAATACTAGATGGAACACCTGACCCCTGGATGGAACTGGTGTAAATTCACGATTGATGAAAAGTTATCTTAGGACATAAAAAAATTGGTAACTAATATGTAATTATAAAAAATTTAAAAACACGCATAAAAATTGCAACACACAATATATGAAACCATAATTTTACATGTATCTCCACATTAACAAAAAAAATTCCATGCCAAATTTGGTGAAGGTTCGTTAACAGGGGGTGAAGTAGCGGTAAAAAAACCCACAAACAAGCAAAAACTGAAAATCTTAATGTTCCCTGCATGGAACTAATGAACCATTTTCCGTGAGGATCCATCCCCACTCAGTGAAGTAGATAGGTGGACGCATAACAAACATTACTATTATATTTATATAGATTAATTTGGAGATTATATTTTTAAACAATGTGAGAGAAAGCTAACTGAAAATCAAATGAACAGTTTGATTTAACGAGTCAGAAGTTACTGAAGGCAAGTATGTTGATTTAATTGGAGTGACTGGCTGGTTGTTTCGTAGAACAAAACGCAGTAACTCATCAAATTAGCACGTCGTTGAGCTTTATCTATAGAATGTTTCAGTCTTTTTATTATTCGTTTGTTATGATATAAATATTCATTCTTTTTCTTAAAGTTGAGTTTGGAACTACTGGGACGATTGGAACAGAAAGACTTGCGAACGAAATGCCCTCTTGGAAGCTGTTTGCTATTTTGCTTACCTCGACAATAGTTATTTGACAAATTATCCTTCATACAACTGAGGTACGAAAACATGAATCTGTCAAAAGTTACCTAGTTGATGTGAAATCCAGCAACTTGTCCAGTGATGTTGTTACTGTTAATTCAGGTAAGATGTATTTGCAATACATGTTTCTATGAAATATTAACATTCAGACTTGTTTTTAACTTGTTAATTTACACCATTTTATTTCATAAAACTAGCATTATTCTTGGCGTTGTTAAGTATAACTTAATAAATTTAACCTACAACAAGTTTCCTTGCAAGACAACAGTTAGTCTAAGGACATACGGTGCTAAAATACAAGGCTCAATTCTCCGATAGCCTTATGTGGTTTTGTTATCTAACTTACAATGAGCTATTCTTCCATCTGAAGCAGCAGTTTGTCGTATATTAAAAATATAATTAATAACTGAATACTCCAACAGTAATTTAAGTAGTTAACTAACGTAACGTAAGTGAAAAAGAGTGTAAGACCCGTGAAGTTGATTTATTCACATCTGCAGAAAAATTCCCGAATTCCGTATTGTTGTGATTAATGTGAAGTTGTTCCTCCAGCGACATGGCTTTACAACGATTTCAAATCTCTTGTTAGATCTTCGTGTGTGTTACAAATACTCAGTTTAAAACGTCATTAGCGGTAAGAAACTGACAATTCATAATTTTTTGTTACTGGGTGGTTGCAGTTTACTTTTCACTATTATTTTAAGTATTTGAGGTTTTTGTTCTTCCCTACAGATGAAAATAGACCACCACTTACAATAATTAAAAGCAGAGGTCGTCTAGGAAACCAAATGGGAATATTTGCAACACTATATGGTTTATCACGTCTTAACAACAGAAAGCCCGTACTCCAAAAACATACTGCCCGTGAATTGCGTACGTTTTTCAAAATCACCGTAGAAACAAGTACTGAGCTATTAGAAACGGACAAAAGCCTTCCTTACTAAAACATAGGTAGGCATATACGTTCAAGTGATGTAGCAATACCGAAGGATACCGTGATTTTGAGAGGAAAGCAGTATGCGGTTCCACCAACATTTTATGATTTTGTCAGATTCGAGATAAAACAGCAGTTCAGATTCGTCGATCCAATAGACCAGCATGCAGAGACGGTGTTACGTAATATACAGTACACGAGGTTTGTTGATACTTTTTTTGAAATTCATGTGAGAAGAACAGATATGATAAATTATTTATTACAACGAAAGGGTGCCACACCAGGAAATGAATTCTTCAAGAAGGCTATGACTTACTTTCTATCAAAATACCGAAACGTAATTTTCGTGGTGGTAAGTGATGACCGGAAATGGTGCCAAACTAACTTGAAACAGACAAACGTTGTTATCGTTCCAAAACCCCCATCTCCAGCCCACGATATGGCAGTACTGTCAAATATGTAATCACAGCATTATTATCAAAGGTACGTTTAGCCTCTGGGTTGGCTACTTAGCCGGTGGAGAGACAATTTATTTTCAACTATTTCCACCTGATCACCCATATCTTAAACTAAATCCTTATGAAAAGAATTATGTACCGGAATGGATTGGTATGTCTTAGCCTGTGCTAGGATAGATTGGTATGATTAGATCTTTATTATATCATACTAACTGGACGATTTATTATCTATATACAGATCTTTGGGATATGTCAGCACACAGTGTGTTTTGGTGTTACGATACACTGATATGTGTTTGTTCTTTATTATATCACACTAATTAGACAATTTATTATCTACCTATAAAGAGCTTTAGGATATTTAGATTAGTACTTAAGGTAATTTCTGAAAAGTAGGACAATGTTTCGAAGAAATGGAAAATGAATCTCTACAAAGAACATATTCCTTATGAAGATTTCTCTACAACGCACATATTGCTTATGATTTTCAGTTACATGATTTTTAGTGTACTTTATTAAAATATTATTGTTCGCAAATGTTTAAACAGATTTTATTATCTTGTATCTTGAGCTTTATTTGAGACTCATCCACACTTTCAAACTCAAGCATTTAGACGTTTTCAACACAATATCAGAGAGTGGTATACCGAACATCTTACACACTTCCTATATCTTCTGTTCAGTCTATTTACACACTGTTCCATGACTTCATGCCCACCACTTGGATAGCGTTAAGTCTTCGGATTTACAACGCTTAAATCAGGAGTTCGGTTCCTCTCGATGGGCATACATTCCTTGGAACTCAGCACATGAAACAAAACTAAAACTCAACATACTAAGAAACCAAATAAACACAGCCATAAAACTATGCTCACCAGATAAAATTAACGATGAATTAGACCAAATAAAACAATACTTCATCAACATCAATAAGTTTCCTCCACAAATCGTAGAAAACATTATACGCACACACCTAGACAGAAAGCAAAATCAACTAACAAAAGTAAATATATCTCACGAATTAAAAAATCACGAAACCATATACTGCTGCATACCATATATTTCCGACATCAGCAGAAAAATAACCAACATTGGGCAAAAACTAGTAACAAAATATGACATTCCAGTTAATACCAAATTTATTCAAAAACCAGGCACAAAACTGAGGTCTATACTATGTAAAAACTACACTGACAAACATCACACCAACATTATTTATAAAATACAATGTGATAACTGCCACGATTTCTATATTGGAGAAACAAGTAGAAAAATGGAAACCAGATTTAAAGAACATAAAAAGTCACCTTCACACGTTTTCTAACACTGTAAGTCAAATAAACACAACATAACCATAAAAAACACCCAAATACTAAATAAAGGAACAAACATAAACAAACGCAAAATTAAAGGAGCCTTACTTATACAATAACTCAAGCCCAAAATAAACCAATACAAAGGAACACCTTTATATCTATATTAAAATATAATATAATAAATAATAATAATAATAAATAAAAATAAATAAATAAATAATATAAAATTGTATATTCAACATCTAAGCCCGCCCTCTACATTCCGACACTCATTACACAACCCCTTTCAAACATGTGGTCAGCTTCCGGTCAGTTACCTCTCTTTCTTTGTGAACCTGACGATGACCGAAGAAGATCGAAACGTTGTTCATTCCTCTACATAAATAATTGTCTCAATCCAAACGAGCCGTTTTTACATATATATTTTTAATAAATGTTCTTGTAGTTTACCCCCTCTCTTTTTGTTGTGAGATGATGGTTTAATCTTTGTAAATGTAGTTTAATCGGATATTACTAAAAGTTCTTTACTTATACGATCATTATTTAATAGCAATATACCTTTATATCTGTCTGGTTTAGTGACAACTATTCATTTATTTTTAATTAAATGGTTGATTGCTTTAATTTTTTTTCTAGTTGTCTTTAAGTTTGATTTACAGTATTATGCAAAAGTGTCAGGAAAAAGTCAGAAATTAAATTTCAGATTACTTTCAAAGAACATTGGAGGGTATCTCGCAGGTAAAACATCAGTCTTTTTCTTATCTTCATATGTAGTACAACATAAACCCTGTAGAAGTACCTGAGTTCAGCAACCAGTTAATATTTTCTGTATCCCCCATTTGCTTTAATAACTGCAGACAGTCTTTCAGACATTGTTGCAATACATTAAATCAAAATGTTCTTTGGGCTTTAATCCAAATGTCCTTAATACACTCATAAAGTTTCTTTCAAAGTAACTTTTGAATTGTCAAGTTTTTGATCAGTATGTTCGTCAAGCACAGCCATTGGCTCATTCATTTGTCACCAGGGGTCAGTGAAACGTTACAACACTGCCATTCTGTGGTCGCATGCAAGAATGAGTTCCACAAAATGGAAAGAATCACAAAATATTTTCTTGTCCTAACACTTTTGTACAGCACTGTATGTGAGTATAGAAACAAGGCCAATTCTGAAACTTCTGTTACTATGTTATCAAATTTTTATCGTTTTCCCCGTGAAAGAAGTGTCTGGAGTGGCCTTAACTTATTTCAACCCCCGATATGACATACACAAGCATCTCTACTTGGTGATCAAAAACACAACTTTTCCCATGTTTCAAAAGCCACTTAAAACTTTTTTTTTTTAATTTGTCCGGTTCAGAAATGAAAGGCGGTGGGTGATGATGACTAGCTGCCTTCCCTCTAGTCTTACACTGCTAAATTAGGGACGGCTAGCACAGATAGCCCTCGAGTAGCTTTGTGCGAAATTCCCAAACAAACAAACAAACTGATTGTTTCGATTTTACAGCTTATAACCCAAACGTCTGTGGTCGCAGAGTACTTGAAAGTATAATATTTATTGAAAGTTTCGTAAACAAATATATAAAGAAGTAAATCGACGGATGTCGGTTTTGGACCTTCAATTTATAAAATAAGACACACCCACTTTTGTTGCCAGGTCAGGCTGGTTTACATGTAACAGATGGAGGGATGTTAATGTATATATTACCAATTTATCTGCCAAAACATGATGCGGGAAAAGATTAGGATTTCTTATTCAGATTCAGTGTATAATAATTCGGTGGCGAATTTATTTTTTTTCTGGTCATCTTTGTATGTGACGATTGTCAAAGTATCCGCATGAGGGTTATTTGAAGAAATAATTCTGTTTGCTTGTTTGTTGCTAAACACGAACAGAACTACACAAAGGCCTATCTATGCTCTGCGACACGCGAGTATCGACACCCAATTTTTAGCGTTATGAGCCCTAATACCGGGGGTCTGAAAGAAAAATGCGTGGGTTAAAAAGAAATATAATAAAGATAAAATAATTCACTTACGATTGAAACAGGTGATAAGGTTTTATTACACGTATTAATTCAGGTCTCGGTCCCATAGATATACACAGCGCGGACAGACCATTGTTTCACGTGTTGTTATTTTTTCGCCAAAGCAACAGAAACATTACTTGCTTTCTTATTTATGTATCGCATCCACAGATTAACAGCATGTTTGAGTGCAGTACCATTGAATCAGAACAACCAATAACATGTAATAATAACATATTGCTCAAACTCGTGTAGATACATTGAAAGAACCATTGGTTGAGATAACTAGTATCTCACAAGTATGTATTCTAGAGGGGTGTGATATACATTGAGATTGAAAAACAATGCACTGAAATGGAGCAAATGTGAAGCACATTCTCTATAGTCGTGAATAAAACATGTCGAAGATCACGAAATATTTCATTTGATCGGCTAATATATTTAATTTAACCACACTTCATTAACATAAACGTATTTAAAAAAAAAAATTACCCTTCGCAGTCCCACAGATCAACCATGTTTCTAAATCGTCTTTTTTTTCCCTAAGAGCCGATATATGGCTCTTTGATCGACGTAGGTTTTGTTATGTTCGCTTTCGGAATTTCGCATTGCGATTGGCCGAAATATTATAACGCCCCTAGGGCTGAAAAAGCAAAAAGATTTAGTGTGACGGGGACTCGATCCTACGATTAGGAGTCAAGCACGCTACCCATCTGCCCTGCGAAGTATCCTTCGAGTTTAAATAAGAAACAACTAACAGATCACTTTATACTTGATTTATCGCTTGTATAGTGCAAACATTAAAAATCGATAAAATATCTACCAGGCTGGTAATCGAGATAGCGCCATCTATGATAAAACATAAAAGGAGAAGAGATAATATTATTCATTGGAACTATCTCGTATGTTTATAATTCTAGAAAAACGAGAACAAATGACTTCTCCTTTTGTTCTTGCAAAGATCGTTCAAACCGAGAGAAAATTTATGCAAACACAAGTCACGTTCCCTGACACGTTTTTAGAAGAACTAATAATCAAATCACCCGATAACACTTAACGATCATTTATTTATGTTGACTGTTATGATACATCCAGTATTACTTCTGTCAATCACCGAAGTAGCCAAGAAAAATTTCATATCAAAATCCTCCTTAAAGAGGATTTTGCTTCTTTAAAACATTGTACTTATGGGGTAAACTTACACTTCATATAATCTTAATTCTTTCACCGTCAAGAATACATATGTGGCGCCCTCTACGACACTACTACGAGAGTTTGAAATTTTGTATAACTCTGGAAGGAAATATTCCTCTTCGAATGTCTCATAGTTTTCCAGTTTTCACATTTCAGATAAGTAATAGAGTGTCGAAATATGCGTTTTTGTGATCGTTATTTTATATCTGAAAATAAACTGTGAGAATATTATGTTTTAAGATGTGGCAGCAGAGGAATTAGACTAAGAAAAACAGTGGGATTCTTAAATAACATAAATGATCATATAATAGTATTATATATATCGTTCGTTAAACTAAGAAACTGAGTATATTGTATAAGAGAAACTAACTTGAAATAAAATGTGATAATCATGAGAAATAAAACAGTTAAATATTTCATTGGATATTTGTTTCATGTTTTAAAGATGTGTAGGTACTCTTACATGTTTCTGACCACTAACCTTGTATATGTTTTTCATCATTCCTTATCTAATAGAAATTACACTGTGTAACAAAATTTTTACTTTTTCTTGTTCCTGGGCAGAAAGTGTCATTTCCCAATTGCTTAGGTCTAAAGTAAATGGAAAAGGTATATTTTTCTCTTCAAACTTTGCTTTTGTGACCTGGATAATGAAATTTTCAAATTTACCTAAAGAGGAATACAACAGCATCAAGACCTTCCTAGAAGCCTTGAAGTATGATGAGTATAGCTGGTAGGTTATCGGAGACTTAAAAATAGAGGCATTCCTGATGGGTCTCCAAGGAGGCTTACCAAGTTTCCCTGTTATTTTTGCCTTTGGGACAGCAGGGACACTGCAGCGCACTACAACAGGAAGTACTAGCCACAACGGCCGAGTTCTCTGTGGGGAGGCACAATGTTAAGTGTGAGCCCCTAGTGGACCTCCAAAAGGTGTTGTTCCCATCATTGCACATGCAATTGGGTCTTATGAAACAGTTTATATGTAAAAACGACTGGTTTGGGTTGAGAAAATGTTTATGTAGAGGAGCGAACAACGTTTCAACTTTCTTCGTTCATCGTCAGGTCATTGTCTACCTAAACAGGTAACAATAATATTCGAGATGATCGTGTACCTCTGTGGAAAGAAAATGAACGCGTTTTACAAGCATATTACAGTTTTTTTTTTCAAATTTCTAACACAAGAACGATTTTTGTTAAGTTGAAAAAGGTTATTTAATCCTAAACTACATTTGGGATCCACGTTCGGTCCTCATTTTTACCGCAACGTATATTCGTATTTTGTATTTAAGGCAGTTACTAATATGACGTCCCTAATTATGAGATAATGCATTATCAGAGGAGAAGACAGCCAGTTAGCAAGCAGCACAATACTGGTCATCATCCACGCGCCTCCCAGTGGCATAGCGATATGTCTTCGGACTCACACCGCTAAAAACCGGGTTTCGATACTTGTGGTGGGCAGAGCACAGATTGCCCGTTTTCACCTTTGTGCTTGACTCTAAACAAACAAAACATCTTCCACATTAAGGGATTGGATGACACTTTTATAACGCACCCATAGCTGACAGCGTAGAATTTATATGTTTTGGTAGCACTCGGATTCGAACCCGGCTTACCAGCTCGAAATTCAAAGCTCTACCACAGAATCAACCATTGTCTTATTAAAATTCGAATAACTTTTATCTAATTATAATTTTTGACGTTTATGGTGCTCTTGAGAATAATATCGTTACTCAGTTGCTTTTAATACCTTCTCCCAAAAACCTCATTTCAGAGGTTAATCGCGCGTTGCTCATAAATTTTGCCCCAAACTTTAGCTTTACTGACACAAAGAAATTATTACACTATTGCTTTGAAAAGAAAAAATGCAATCAATTTCGACATCACGGAAATAATTTCAGGCATAGAATTGTAATTTTCATAGCGTCATTACTGGTATTGGTTTCAGCATATTTATTATAGTTTTATTTTAATAAACAGCAGTTCTACTGGGATAACACAATAAACTTTTCAAATATTTTTTATTGTCTTAGATAAAATCCGATTTACACCTGTAATGAAATTGTTATTTCACATCCAGCAAGTTATAAACCCACATACGGAAACTTGCTCAATAATGCTTCCTGTACGAACGTCAGTTGTTAGAATGACTCTTATTAAACTATATTTTTCTCTGTTCTTGTCAAAGGACAAATTACAAGACCACATATTTCAGTGCTTGACAATTAAAAAACATGTTGTTGAATTGCATGTAATTTTTCGTATGACGACTTAATGGTACAGTAACTTTATGCATGTTACTACAGTTCTGTATAAACATTAATTCGGCTTCCACTGTCATTACTAGTTTATAGTAAGTCACGCACACGTATTCGTTGTACACTGAAAGCAAAAATATAAATTATCTCACACAAATGTTGATTGCTGATTCACACATCAAGAATACGCCATACTCGTATGAAACCTTCCATTATACCAGTATCCCTCTTTCTTAGCTAATGTCAGCTAATACACCTCTCGATATAAACATTTGTTTATGAACAATAGATTTTGTAATAAATCAAACCAGCCTGCGACAAACTACACCTTGGTGAACGGTGATGTTCATGTAAATTTAAATGTAAATGAAATAGTTCGAAAGTTTTCATTTCGATCCTAGCATGTTTACAAAGACGGGATGAGCAGAAAACGGACTGAATTTTCACTTCATAGTCAGTCTAGTGCATCAAAAGACTCCACGTTTTGTATATATATATTTGTGTGTATGTGGAATATTTCTTTTATCTTATAGTGTTTCTGAAAATTGAAACGCCATTAGGACTTTGGAGGGGGAATATAGATGGTATTTAGTATAATTTTTGGGAGGCGCATAGTTGTGTTTAGTATAATTTTTGGGGGAGGCGTATAAATGGTATGTAGTATAACATTGAAAATGGAAGAATTTGGTTATTTAATGTTTCATTTTTTCGTAGTTATCATGAATTTTTTAAACTCTTCTTTGATTTACCATACTGCGAATTACGTCCGAATTATTAGATTTCTGAACTAGCAAATGTCATTGGAATAATTTCGGAACAGTGGGAAATAGATAGTACATAGTTTCAACATAGAAAGTAGAAAACTTGCGCTACTTTGTGGCTACGAATCTTCACGCTTAAGTGTCTACATGTAAACATTTTAAGAGAAAAATCACTGCCGTTGATTACTTTTACAGAAATAATGTGAAAAAAGTAAAATATTAATATTTATTAATATAAAAAAATACTTTATAGAAAGAATAGTCAAACATTCAAAATGGCCCGTTTCTAGTAATCTAATTGTTTGTAAACACGAGCAGCGTTTCCGGATAAAATTTAGGAGTTTGCTATTTCGTGTCTGCTGGTTATTTGTAATCTAAAATTGATGCTGAAAGTCTCATGTAACCTATATATTTCACTGAAATACTATTTGAATACTAACTCGGATACTGACTTTTTGTCACTGGTATTACAATGCTTCTTTTACGTTTAGTTTATTTTTGACCATACTATAGCCATACTCCATCTTATTGTCCTTATATATCACCAGACTTTCTCCAACCTATTCATGTTCTAAGTCATTTACACACATTCAGAATAACTAAACTCGCTCTTGTCTAACTTCTTTCACTGTCCAACTCTCTGATTTTTTCTGTTCACTTTATCCTGTTTATCATTTTTATATACATATTTTACCATATTTCGTATTCTTTAAGACATTCATACTTTCTCTATTTTTTTAAAAGTAATTCCTTTCTATTTACTGTATCGAGTGCAGCTGTCGAGTGTATCACAAATGCAAACAAGTTTCCAGATGTATCTAACTTGTTTTATATTTAGGCATTTAATATGAATATATTATCTCGAGAGAGGTATTTTTTCCCAAACTCCTACACTGAGTTCCTATATTATTTTCTGTTTTGATTATTCAATATGCTTTCTCGTGGTTATTTCGGTGGTTAATGTGTGTGTGTGTTTTTCTTACAGCAAACCCACACCAGTCTATCTGCTGAGTCCACCGAAGGGAATCGAATCCCTGATTTTAGCGTTGTAAGTTGGTAGACTTACCTCTGTACCAGCGGCGAAGCCGGTGGTTAATTTATATGTTCCATTTATTGATGACACCCATCTATAGTTCTATATCATTGCTTCTTGTTCCTATTTAAAAACTGGTTAAATATCTGGCACTCTTTATTTCATTGTATTTTTTATTGTCCCACGGAGGATCAGCGATAAATTACCGGACTTATGATGCTTAAATCCGGAGTTCAGTTCCCCTCAGTTAACAGAACGCTGATAGTCAATTGTGTAACCAACAACAACAATATTCCTAGTTGTCTCCCAAATTTTTTCATAGATGACAATACTTTATATCACTTTTTTTTTGTTTCTCTAGAATTCATTTAGGTCCCCATATTGTCTACTGAATTTTCTCATTTGTTTTAATGTTTTAATTGCTTTAGAAATTCTTATTCACTCTGTCCAGTATCCAAATTCTCATCCATTATTCGTGCTTTCGTCTGTCTACCTTCTAACTTTTTCCTGAAATATTATGTTCAGTGTTCCATATTTACTACATTTTCATCTGTCGTTACTCTAGCGCTTTCCGAAACACCTTTTCTCTTGTACAATGTACTACTTATCTTAGTCTCTTTGTTTTGGTATAATCAATGACACTTTAACATGTTATCTTCTCGCTCTATTATAATTTCCCGTCCTCTGGATATTTTTAAGATAAGTTATTCTTAAAAGCTCCGCCGCTATTTTCTAACAACATTAGGTTGCACCAAAACTCCCACCAATGCCATTTATTCCACTGTTCTTTTCACTATTACCCAAAATAATTTTTCTTTTGCTCTAACTTCAGTTCTATTCTATTATACGTTTTGACGTTTTTTATTTGCTTTCCTTTTTTTCTTCTTTCATCATGACAACAATTGGCATGTTTTTTTTTTAATTTTATTCAATTTTGTAGGTTTATCTACTTAATCGCACGATTCTTGTTTATCTTGCTTTATATAGACTACCCACAATATATTTCTTTGTATTATACTCATCACCAACCGCTCTTCATTTCTACGCCATCACTCCCCAAATTTCCATTACGTCTTTAAATATTAATCTTATGATTTTATTAACCGTTTTTTGTGCGTATTATTACTTTATTTACTCGGCCCGGCATGGCCAAGCGTGTTAAGGCGTTCGACTCGTAATCCGAGGGTGGCAGTTTCGAATCCCGGTCGCGCTAACATGCCCGCCCTTTCAGGCGTAGGGGCGTTATAATGTGACGCTCAATCCCACTATTCGTTGGTAAAAGAGTAGCCCAACAGTTGGCGGTGGGTGGTGATGACTAGCTGCCTTCCCTCTAGGCTTACACTGCTAAATTAGGGACGGCTAGCGCAGATAGTCCTCGAGTAGCTTGGCGCGAAATTAAAAAAAAACAAAAAACAAACAAACTTTATTTACTTACTCATCACATCTATGTATTTATTCTACGCCAATCTTTGCACTTATATTTGTCGTTAATATCATGTTTTCTTTCACGTAATCCTTTCTCAAAATTAATTTCCATATACTCCAGCATCTGCTCTATCTACGATATTAGAATCAAATATGATGTTTGTGAGCTATTTGTTTTTTTAAAACATACATGTTGTAAAATAGAATAACCTCATTACGTAACATAGAGAGTCAATAAAGGTTTACAACAGACTTAGTTAAATGTAGAATTTAAAACGCTTAAACAAGTATAGACACGATTGTGTTCCAGATTACATTTGAAAGAAATCGGCTGAATTGGAAAACTTAACGATGCAGAAAATATAGAACAGACCTATTGTTGTTAATATTTATAATTAAAGAGGAAAAATAGAAAGGGCTTGATTTTTTGTTCACTAGTCTATCCTTGTTTATGACAAGCACAACCCATCATACCCTGTCGTACGTGACTCACACTTTATTTCATTAATTCTGTGAACATTGCGTAAGGGATCAACGCAAAGGATTGTGGGAAAGAAGTGATTATAGAAATATTACTCCATCGTTCAGGAAAAGTTTCAATGAAATGAGAATATTCATGCTTCAAAATACCATAATGGTAAATATCTTAACAATATGTAACAAAATTATTATTTTTTCTAGTTCCTGGGCAGAAAGTGTTATTTCCCAATTCCTTATATCTAAAGTAAATGAAAAAGACCTATTTTTCTCTTCAAACTTTGCTTTTCTAACCTGGGAGCGTACAATGAAAACATGATGGGAGACTATATTTGGGGGCTGATACGTGAAAGTGATTTACATTACAGTCGCAAATCTCGAAAAACTAGTGATTTCTAAATATTTTTGTCTATTTTTGTATAACTTTAGTACAAATACATGTAAATCTTGATTCATATGTTGTTTTATTCAGTCCTTATGTGAATGAAAATGTACAAATTTGTCCGTTTTTACATAGAAAATAGGTAAATTTTTAAATTTCATAATCCAGGTCACAAAAGCAAAGTTTGAAGGGAATAATGGCCATTTTCTGTACATTTACAGCATAAGAAATTACAAAATAACACATACTATCCAGGAACAAAATTTGTGTTACATAGTGTTATTCAAATTATTCTATTTAAATATGAGATAGAATATATAATTGTATTTGAAATATATTTTGCAAAGGTATTTCATTTCTAATCTTCGTTTTTTTCTTATCTAGTCGTTAGTTTAAACAGCATTGTTCATAAGGAGTGTGTGTGTTTTTCTTATAGCAAAGCCACATCGGGCTATCTGCTCAGCCCACCGAAGGGAATCGAACCCCTAGTTTTAGCGTTGTAAATCCGGAGACATAACATTGTTCATAAATATCATTGTTCCGAGTTAGCTGTAGTGTGAAGCAGGACCAAATATACAGGTAGGAACATAGTCCTTGGTTTCAGTTATCTTTCACTAAAATCTTTGTAAGTGAACTTTGATGAACAAGGAAATTAAATTCTTATGCAGCTTTATTTAACTTTAATAAATGTTTAGCTAAATGGCCCGACATGGCCAAGCTGGTTAAGGCGTTCGAGTCGTAATGATAGGGTCGCGGGTTCGAATCCCCTTCGCACCATAAATGCTCGCCCTTTCAGCTGTGGGGGCGTTATAATGTGACGGTCAATTCCACTATTCGTTGGTAAAAGAGTAGCCCAAGAGTTGGAGGTGGATGGTGATGACTAGCTACCTTCCCTCTAGTCCTAAACTACTAAATTAAGGATGGCTAGCGCAGATAGCCCTCGTCTAGCTTTGCGCGAAATTGAAAAACAAATAAACAAATGTTTAGCTAAAATTTGAGAACGCACCGTTGAAACTTATTTGTCATTCTGTTGCATTTAAGTTTCTAAAGTAAAATAAATGTGCAAAAAAATGTCATTATTCCCCAACATTAACCAATGTTCAAAGTTTTATTTTACGTAAATGATCTTGTGAATCTTATTTCTACTTTACATTTGTCACTGAATGTACTTCGAGACATTATACGTGTCACAAGTATAAATTAATCCAACAGGACTTTCTTTAAATAATGAATTCATTCTTCTCTATAAATTGTCAATGCGCTACTGTATTTTGGTCCTTTAGGATAACGTTTGAGGCAATGTTTATTTATGTTTTCGTATTGTTAATTAGTAAATTGCAAATCAGAGAACGAAAAAAATCTACAGCTTTCGTGTTCTCAGCAATGTATAAAATAGAAATCTAAATGATTATCACTTTCTGATATTATCTGTGACAGATTTTGTTTATTATGAGACTTTTAAAATGAATGAACTATAAGAATTTCACGTAACGCAAAAAAAAAATTAACACATATGCATTGGTATGTGAAATCACAGGCTAACATGAACTAACTGTCCAGAGTCTACTAAAGCTCCATCCTTAACTTAGAACAACCAGCCAGCAGAATCCAATGATGGTACATTTGATATCAATCGAACAGCAAGATTGCTACAGTTAAAAGTTGTTGATGTTTTAGCACACATTTATACATTTAGCAGTCTGTTCTGTGTCTGACAAGGGGAATCGAAACCTAGATTTTAGTACTGTAAACCCAAAACCTACTGTTGCCCACGAGGAGGGTTACATAAACATTTAGTCATCATACAGAGTCTCGAACTTTGTTTGTAAATGTAGGAAAAATCCTTTTATGTTTTACACACCATATACTTTAAGTCCATGAAATTGTGAGTTAGCATAACAAACTATATCCTTAGTGGCTTGGTAGTAACTCTGAGAGCTTATTTTTTTATAAACAGTTGAGGTTAAATACGCACAATAAGCACAGCGTAGATAGCTCGTTGTGTAGTTTTGCGATTAAACACAAAAATACACATGATAAACCAAATAGTTTTACTTATGTCCTTATTTCAGATATCCATGCAAAGCTACAGAAAACTATTTGCGCTACCTGTCCATAATTGTGAACACACAGACTAGAAGGCACACATCTTAAATGTTACTTTTATAGTGCACCGTAAGTCACAAAGTGCGTGGTACGGTTATTTTCTCTCTCTTTTTTTTTTTTGCTATGAGACACAAACCTTGGGTCCTTGGATTCACTGTCAGAAATGTTTGCTATTAAGCAACATCCTGCCCCTGAATATATAGGTGGATATCACTAGAACAGATAATTTGTCGTACTGATATGACACCAAATATTCATTTTAATAAATAAAAATGTATGTAATATTTATCAATGCAATTACCCCTCTCAATCCACTTCTAATGGTGCAGCGGAAATGTCTGAAAGCTCATACCACACGCAAAAAAAGGGGTTTTGATACTCGTGAGCACAACACAGACAGACAGCCAGTTATGTAGCTTTGCGATTAACAATCAACAAACAAGCAAAATCAAAACAACGAATACCTATAATCCGTTATAAAAATATTGAGATTTTGTTTGTCCTGAAAATATGCGCGCACTACATTTCAACAGATATAAAGAAAAAGCAAATATAAATATACTTTAGTAAACATTTTGCATAAAAATAAAAGTTTATCAAACTTTTCAAAAATGTTTAACGTTAGGTCAGGTAATAATATTATAAAATAGTTTATTAATACTATTATTAAGTATAGTAGAACTTAGCCTTAATTAAACAAAAGCAAAAAACGTGCACAACTTACAGTGTTATCTTTTTGTCGAATAAAGGCTTAATTAATGTTAGGTCTAAGACAAGGGGACTTGCGTATTTCGGTGTCTGCTATTACATTCTTTTGTATCAGTATAGAAATCTTGCATTTAAAGAAGTCTCTTTCAATAAAGATAATAATAAGACGGGTCTCTAATTTTACTATATGAAAAGAAGTAGAAAAAATAATAACAAAGTAAATACTTCACGTATTTTGAATTAACAGTCACCTCTGAATTTTATTTTAATATTTTACATTTTAGTACTTTCCATATTTTGTGCTGGAACTCTTACGCCTATTTATACATCGGATTTCAAGCTGCTAGATGTCCTCGCTAGGAAACTGAATTTTAGGTTTAAAAAATGTAAGTTTTCTTGTTTCGAATGATATATTTTGTTACTATAAATAATATCGTTCTAAAAACAATAGCTATCGATTCTTGTGTTTTGTTACATTAACGAAGTAAACATAATAATGGTTATATTTCATAACATAACCCTTGCGTTATTGTCTGCAGACTTGTAATGCTAGAATTCGGGTTTTGATACTCGTGGTGAACAGAGCACAGACAGCCCATTGTGTAACTTTGTGCTTAACTTTAAAAAATCAAATTAACCAACAAATAAACAAACATAACCCTTGTGCTCACTTTACAATATGTACTTTATGCGTTTTATCTTTATTACAAGATTCTTGAAAGTATGTTATGATTTAGGACTATTACCTCTGAAGGTCTGAAAAGTATAGTTTGAGGATCTTCTGATGTTGTTCTAATGGTTTTGCTGGCCAAACACTTAGATCCGTAAAAAATTCGTTGCGTCTACACAAATTATATATCGAATTGTTGTTGTTGTTCTATAAACTTGAAGTCGTTAAAATGACTTGTTGTGTTTTGAATACAGATAAAATATATTTTTCAAGACCACACTGATTTGCCATGTGATAAATATATTTCACTGAACAACAGCTCGGATGAGAAAACCGTCATAATAAACATGCAGATATACACAGTTTAGTAAAATAAAGACATTCTAATAGCTATTATCATTCTAAGTTGTGTTTTATGAAATATCACTATACCATATCCTTAAAAGTCACTGGAATGTGTTATTTCAGAAAATGCAGAAAAAATTTATGTCGACGTCTAATATATAAGATGTATGTAAAGATATAAAAAAATGTTTTAGTCCCTATAAAAGAAGTGATTAATAAGTGTGACCTACAAAAACAACTGCTGATTCAAGCTTTAAGTATAACCAGACGAAAAGCATTGCTATGCTAAGCAATGTCTTTAATGTTAATTGATGAATTCAGATCCACTCGTCTTCTGAGAGGTTCTTTATCAATATGAAAAATTTTAGAATAATTCACTCACACTGCAATCGATTAAAAGAAAAAAAAGGTTGGAACACCATATTATCAGTTAACATAATGGTTAAATATACTTACAGCATTTTCTCAAGGAAGAATTTGTGTATTTTAACATTAAAGTTTATGTTAATTTGAACAGAACTTTTTCTCAACAGAACAGTATACTCGTATTATCTGAAAAAAAGTTTGAGTTCAGGAAGCTAAAAATACTAAATTAAAACGTTTCTATCTTCACTGTATTTCTGCAATAATAATAATAATACGCTTGTAAACCTTAAAAGTATGAAATTTGGAGATAAATTTAGTCTTGGTAAAAGTTAGAAAAATTAAACTAGAATTAAGAATTAACTATTTCAGATTTTGAAGTTGAATAATAAGTAAATTTGTGTCCCTGTTAAAACTTATGTATTGCTGTGAATTACGTTTTCTGCCTTTATTCGTCTTAAAACAGATGTATAAATAGAAAATACGATTGTATATTCATTTTTATTTCCCACAGGCCTTTAATTTCGTTCTTGGATAAAACACTATTAGGTCTCATGTAGTGACGTGTAAATCCTATTTTTAGAAACGAAAACGACGCTATCTAGTTTACACTCAATTTAGAAAGCACCTTGTATTACCAGAAGATTTATTTAGTGCGGAGTATTGTTTTCCACTGGCTGTACTTTTCAAGATGTTGAAATTGTTTGGCATAGTCCTAACGTTACAACATTAAAAACATGACGAAGAATGACCATCCTGTTCGCAAGACTGTGAAATTACAAATATACCCAACGATTTCAGCATCTTGGAAAGTACAGCCAATAAAAAAACAATGTTCCACACTAAATAAAGCTTAGGTAAAGCTTTAATAAATATTAAGCGTAGGCCTATCTTGACGATAGACAATGTGCGGCCTCAAGTGAATACCAAACGTAGGCCTACTACTTACTATCCTTTCATATTTGAGTTACCAGCTTAGAGAACATTAAAAGGAATATGAATCTAAAATGCATGAATCTAAATATCACAATATGATAGTAGAATTAAAAAAAATTATCGTAACATTATTATTCATTATTCCTGTCCTTCGTTGTGAGACATTTCTAGGCTTAATTTTGATTTTAATTGAGACGGAGTCTACTGAACTTTAAACCTATATGATTTTTGTAAGCAAATTAGTCCTCATTCTTTTATAAGATATTTTAGGATGTTATCAATAGACGCAGCGATTCGTTTACTTTTTAATGTAAAAACAGGATATTATATTTTTAATATAAATAATGGAGGTTGAGAATGCTGCTCTTTGCATATTAGAAAAGTAACTATACTCACAATAAAAATAACGAGGCCTAGCCTACTAATAGTAGTTTATTTAAAAAAATTGTAGTTTCTAAATCAACCAAAGTTTCAATTATATTATAAAATAAACTACAATTAATTTATATATTTATAAGAATGTAATGAGCATACTAAATTAATGCTTAAAAATAGAATTGATTATACGCGCACATAATTCTCGCATCTTTACTTCTCAGCGTTCCCAAAGAGTGCTAAGTTTAGGAGTTAGACTTTTTATTCTACGTAATTTTCATAGTTTTTCTCATTTTATCCATATTATATTGCAGTTGGTTTCAAATGTGAAACAATTCGCTTAATGGAAGATTTGTTAAAATCACATATTCTACTTAATATCCATAAATAATTTATTTCAAAGGGAATAAAATATCAAAATTTATTCATAGCACACAAGTAACTGAACAATATTCTATTGAGAAATAAGTATCATCATAACGATATAAATGCGCTGTATTTGTTTTACAAGGTGCTTCGTAGGTCAACCAGCAGTCATTCTTCCAGTTATTGTAAAACCCCACAATAGTGCATTACAAAAAAATTATTGTTGCAATTCACAGTTAAAGCAACTAACTTATTCCTTTTTCTTATGCACCCAAATATTTCTAGGTATGTTATCAAAACACCAACAGATAGAGAATGGGCAAGTAAACTATCTGATAAATTGTGGAGTGGGATGATCGGTATGGTCCATAGAAAGGTAAGTTATGAAGGTTATTAGATAAGTCCAAGGCCAGCATGTATCTAAACTAAAATGTAGGTGAATATTACACGTGTGTAACATAGTAGTAATTATTAATTTATTCAAAGGCTTCAGTGGAATTTTATTTCAGAAAACTTAAATCCATAATTCACTACACTTGACATTTATTCGCTGATCGGGAAAAGTTCACAATAATATTTAATATGCGAAAGAATATTTAAGGCTAAGGATTATTTTTCTAGTTTGACTATTTTTAGCAGGCAACAAACAAGTATATTTCATTAAAATACCATTAGATAAAGTTAATTGTGTCTAATGGGCGTGCAGGACGACATATCACTCGGTTATTGAATATTGACGCTAGAAAGTGTATGCCATTCACAGCCAATAATAAAAATAAAATCATTAAATCTCTAACTTAAACTGGAAACTCAGGCTTAGTGTATCAATATGAAATACTTCAATTTCTTTTTGTTCTGTAATGAGGTTTAACATGAATCGCTTTTTAATTGTTTTACAAAAAGAAGATTTAAAATACTATGTTTATAAATTACAGTTCGCATACATTTTCAAAACCTGGAATATTGTGAGAAATAAATGTCGTAAAATAAAACTGGTTATTGCAGGAGGTAGACCTTTCAGTGACGGAAATAACTATTACTGAAGAGAGTAGAGAAGCAGTCGACGTCACTTTTCCTTACTCGTTCGATTCAGTGACTTTCATAAATAAGTTCCTTTTGCGAAAGAATATTTAAGGCTAAGGATTATTTTTCTAGTTTGACTATTTTTAGCAGGCAACAAACAAGTATATTTCATTAAAATACCATTAGAAAAAGTTAATTGAGTCTAATGGGCGTACAGGACGACATATCACTCGGTTATTGAATATTGACGCTAGAAAGTGTATGCCATTCACAACCAATAATAAAAATAAAATCATTAAATCTCTAACTTAAACCGGAAACTCAGGCTTAGTGTATCAATATGAAATACTTCAATTTCTTTTTGTTCTGTAATGAGGTTTAACATGAATCGCGTTTTAATTGTTTTACAAAAAGAAGTTTTAAAATACTATGTTTATAAATTACAGTTCGCATACATTTTCAAAACCTGGAATATTGTGAGAAATAAATGTCGTAAAATAAAACTGGTTATTGCAGGAGGTAGACCTTTCAGTGACGCAAATAACTATTACTGAAGAGAGTAGAGAAGCAGTCGACGTCACTGTTCCTTACTCGTTCGATTCAGTGACTTTCATAACCAGCGATCATATAGCTAAACATGACACTTTAGCTATTATCAAGCCATTCGCCTGGCAGGTGAGACGTCTATTTTTGTACAGATGTAGCAATTTATAAATGATACACCAACCTACTGAAACAGCACAGGAACAAAACAGCCTGAAATTACTATACATTCGCTGATTTTTAAGAGGCACAATATATATATATAATATAATATAATATAATATAATATAATATAATATAATATAATATAATATAATATAATATAATATAATATAATATAATATAATATAATATAATATATTATATAATATAATATAATATAATATAATATAATATAATATAATATAATATAATATAATATAACTTCCAATTGCGAAGTAACGTGAGCCTGTAAGTTTTGAAACTAAAGTGGTTATTTGCATTCATTTCGAATACATTGAATAAAATAAGTAATTTATTCTAGGAAAGATTTTTAATAGGTTTGGATTGGAAAACTTCCAATAAGTAATAAGGAAAAGTTTAAATCTTTCTTGTACCACAAAACGACAGAAGTAGAAAGTACTTTAGTTTGTGTTATTTTATAGCAAAACCACATCAGGCTATTTGTTGTATCTATCGAAGGGAATCGAACCCCTGATTTTACCGTTGTAAACCTGAAGACAGTCCTTTAGAAAAAAAAGGATTATTTTGTGTATGTGTGTATTGAAAATGATGTTTGCTTCACTGAAGAGACAGTATATTGGGATGACAATATTTATTTCTTAGTTTCTAAAGTAAAACATTTCGTGCATTTCTTATCTTGCTATCGTGTCGAATATTGATATATTTATCATTATGTTTAATCTGAGTATCTTTTCTTCAAATAATACGTTTTATTGTCAAACTTAAATAAAAATCATGGAAGATTTCTGAGAGTTTCAAAATTAATACCATTCGTTCGGTTTTTAAATAATGTCTGTTTTTCAAGTGACAGATTAAAGAAAATAAAGTTAGTCAATGGCACCAGTTACCAACTATTAAACTACTCGTGTTTGAAAGCATGATGGATTTGACTGCCACTCTCATAACGCACCCGCTTTTACAAAGGCGTGAATGAAAGTCATAAATCCTGGAATTCATAATCGAAGTACAACAGCCTCTAACTAGCCCACACCCCTAGATAATTTGCTAGGAGCGGTCGGATATGACGAACTTCATTGTTGTCGTTACTAATGTATTATCCTAAACCGTAAGCAACCATAACTATTGTTATAAACCAGAATTTAGATAAAACTTCTCAACAATGGTAATTTAAAACGTATTAGGTAAATTAATTTAGTCATTTATAGCATTAAAGAAGTTTCTTTTCCTTTTCCTTATTTCTCGGCATAAAACTTAATTACATAATTCCAGGAATTCAGAAACAACCTGTTTCATTCTTAACTTCTAAGTAAAATCTACTAAATACCCAGCCAGTAAGATAACCTTGTTGACCAATACTTTTATTTTCATAAATATCTTTGTCTTACATGTCTACTCTATATTAGAAGCGAGAGTATTGTGTTAAACTGTGTGTATGTTTAGGAACTGAAAATAAAACCTATGACACTTTGTTACAAACGATGCAAGATCGAAGTTGTTTCTCCAGGAGTTTGTTCATCTTTTCGCCACTGTTTCACCAGCGATACTTCATGTTAAGGTTCTTTTTAATTTACTACTTCTACTTTATATATATTTTATTTTCCGAGCAATTTGTTAATGTGATATCCTTGTATTCCAACTTTCAACCTTCTAGCGAGATTTATAACAGTTTGTTTTTGAATTTTGCGGAAAGCTACACGGGAGCTATCTGTGCTAACTGTTCCTAACTTTGCAGTGTAAGACTACTAGAGAAGGCAGCTAGTCATCACCACCCACCGCCAACTCTTGGGCTACTCTTTTACCAACGAATAGTGGGATTGACCGTTACACTATAACGCCTCCACGGCTGAAAGGGCGAGCATCGTCACTAATATGCTCATAACTTTAAACGGGAAACCATGACAATTGTTGTTGCCTGCTGTTCTTCACCCCACTAGTTGCTTAGTGGCATGTCTGTGGTCTTAAAACGTGAAAAAAAGGATTTAGATATTTCGTGGCTTTATGCTTAACTTAGAATCAAAACAAGACTTATATAGTCTTTTAAACTGGCTCTA
This sequence comes from Tachypleus tridentatus, assembly GCF_004210375.1. Classification (NCBI taxonomy): domain Eukaryota; kingdom Metazoa; phylum Arthropoda; class Merostomata; order Xiphosura; family Limulidae; genus Tachypleus; species Tachypleus tridentatus. Next base: position 36,328,134 of record NC_134828.1, on the reverse strand, counting down.
GGATATTATCAATATTTCCAGAACATTCTTAGGACAGATCTGTAGAATTTCTAGAATGTTTTGGGAATCGAGTTCTATAGTTTATCACATACGTTCAATGGAAAGGTTACGTCACTCACCTAAAACAAAATTGAGTGAAAACGCATCTCAACCCAAACAATGGAGAATGGAAAATACGGATTTGTTAGTTACAAAGCAGTATAAAATTAGGAACTTCTTGTGTGCCACAGTTTCCCAATTTAACCCGAGCTGAGCAAAGTAGAATTTAAGTGTAATTGGTTGTTAATGCATCCTTGGTGTTGGTATATAGTGGATTAAATAAAATAGTTTTTTTTTTTGTGAGGATCAGTTGACTGTAACGGTTTTACTGTTTTATATTTATTTTAATATCTATGTTTGTTTCAGTTTAATACATGTAGAGTATATTGATAAATATGTATTGCGCAAGTACCACCTGTTCTCTATATTTAAAGAAGATTCTCGAACGTAAGATATATGTTTTCTGAAAGCACTAGCATATCTTCGAATATTGTTGCCAAGTGTATTTTCGAAAATCTCGTCTAATAAGAATAAAAAGTTAGCCATCGCAACACGAGGAGAGACAAATATATATTATTTAGTCGTATAGTCAGTATACTATAAGCCTCAGAAGCTATAATTATGATAAACGCTTATTAATCAGAAAACTACAGATGTTTGACCAGGAACATTTATAGATTTCGGGTATTACGAACCGTTTAACTTAAGAAAATGAACTTCGGATGTTAGTATTTCTACGAGGGCATTAGATATTTTCGTTGGCGAAAAACTCACGTATGAAAAAACTGGATAGCTTGCTGGCTTCCCGTCAAGTGAAGTATACCTGTATATCAACACAGAATTACTTCTCTCATCGTGAACCATCGATAAAATATCTAACTTCAGACCAGATATAAGACTTAGTATTGTTTGGGAGTTTATATTTTTTGTATATAAACAACCGTTATTATTAATTATATTGTTGTTTGTATATTAAAGAAAATTGTGTGTATCAATCTTGTTGACAAATATCATAAATTTAACACGTATCAACATTTAATTTACTTCTAAATTAAAATTAAAATTTCCGGCTGTTTGAAATCATTATACGTAATGTACGTATAATAATAAATCGAAGACTCGTCCGAGATAAAATATAGTACATAATATGATCCACGTACGAATTTAATTTTTGCTCACTATTCATATGTACTACTTTTTGAAGTAAATTAAGAAGTTTTGTTAGCATATTTATTTAACATTTAAGATGAATTACAGTAGTATTAGTAGATATTTCAAAATATTTAATGCTCTTTTCACTAGCTAGTTCTCAGTTAAAGTGCTGTTAACCATAAGTAAGAAATTTTATGTGCTGTAATAGATCCTTTGAACTGAAAACCAAGTAACGATAAGAACTAAAAGCCATTTTGTATTTCCGAATGGAATATATTAATGCAATTTAGTCAACGTAAAACTTCTTAATAATGATTCTATAAGCTTAATAATAATTCATCTTGGTCAACCATAAACTCAGGAATTACCATCACCTAAAATGTAATTTATCGTTCCCTACTTGTAACACATGCAAGTACTTTTTTTTATATTTGAAAGTTAACTGTCTTGCTGTACCAAGCAATAGAGGCCCCTTATATGGATAAATAAATAATTCATTATATTTTGTTTTACATTTTTGGTAAGAACAAAGAAAGGTTATGCCAAAATTACCGTTTAAGAACTTTCGATAATTTTTATTGTTATATTACAAAAATTGTAAATAATATTATGATCCTTCTTACCATTAGGTCTGGTTGTGCGTATTTCTGTCGTTAACTTTAGTGACGATTTGTTTAACAGTCATCAATAACATAAACAGGAATTGGAAGAGACAGAACCCATGGACTGCTTCATTATGATACCTATGGGGATGTCTCGTTGCTCAAGGTGTGCTTGATTTCTTTTAAACTTTGTGCAAGTACAATGTTACAAATATATAACTGAATTAATCTAAATAACTACTTTCTTGTTTGGGGCTAGAAACTAAGTTCTAAAATCTTCTATGCTTATCTTACGTATGATAACATCTGGTATTTTATAGTTTTTATATTAAAACTAATGATAAAACGAATGTCTTGCATGCGTTTTCAATGTTTATGAATGGAATTACCAAAAAAAAGGTTAGTAAATACCCTTTGGTTTAAAAGAACAACAACATGAGTTGAGCCTCTTTGTATATTTTGGAATTTAAAAACAAAATTAAATATGTAGTATCTTATCCATTTTGATATTTGTTTTATTTCACTTATTTTACTTTTTATAGGTGGAAGGATACCTTCATTGAAGTTTTGCAGCGTAAGAATAATTTTGGTCATTTGGTGCCTATTTGCAATAGCATAAGTTGCTTCCTATGGTGGCAATTTAAAATCACATATGACTATATTAACGAAAAACCAACCGAGTGATACGATATACGCTTTGGAAAGAGAGGTGTTACAGGGAAGGTTTACCTGTGGTGTGTTTAAGGGATCGTTTCTTGAAGAAAGACTTTTGGTAAGAACAAAGGCATTGGTTTTTTTCAGGTCCTTGTCCTATCAGCTCAATAAAACTGTTTCAATAGCATACTTTGGGATTATAATGGTACAAATACATAGATAAATGTCTTATTGCCAATCAATATATTTTGATTAAATTTTTATCAGAAAAATCTTAGCTACAACATATAAATCACAATTATTATGTTATATATAATCCAAGTTTGTCCAGACGAGCAATTAAAGTGTTCTAAATGGTATGTCATTGGAACTATATTAATAAACATCTTTTTTTTTTAATATAAGAGTATACTAGGAACCAGTACGCTTCAGCTTCAAGTATTTTTCTCCTCAGACCATTTATTATTTATCGTTTACTGTCACTGATTTGAAGTGCTGCCACCTTTCATTAAAATGATTATGTCAAATTGTATGTGTTATGTCATATGGTTTATTTTTGCCTTGTTTTTAGTTATGTGTTATACTAGTAGCATTTTTCATCATTATGACTGAAGTACGTGTCTCATTCACTTAAGTTTGGTTTTAGTATGTTGTAGGATACAATATCTAAAAGGTGGGTTGCTTCCATCTTAGATGTAAACCAAAATAGTGTTTCTCATGATTTGATTAATCGATTAGTTTATGAAACACCAATTGCTGTAATCACTAGTAATAAATAATCAGTTAAATCACCAAACTCTACCGGATAGAGGGGCAAACCTAGGACAATATGTTTTTCTGTCCGTACACATTCTCCAAGACCATTTTAGATCGCGCAGAAGTTTTAATGTGATCTTCCATATGATTGTGAAGTTTTGATATCTTCCCATAATACGTTCGAAAAAGTTGTTTTGAAATCAACAAAAAATCTTCTCTTGCGATTCTTATCTTGTATCACAGCAGAACATTTGAGGTTAAACTCGAGACCACCTGGTTTAAGCTATCCAAAACTGGATCACAAATCTGTCTGTGATTGGGTTTATATTTTGCTGTGAACTCCCTGAGGTTCATGCCAGAGCTTAAAAATAATTTTGAGAATACTGTAAAAAATTCTAGTAAAGCTATATACGACCACTGGACCTAATGGTGCACCATGGAATGAGAGACATTAACTTCAATAGGAAGTCTTTCCTTTGAATGTCCCAAGATGGCTGTTTGACAACTGTACAAAACATGGATAAGATCTAAGACACTTACATAATAAATAACCTGGCACCATTGGTGATTATTTCACCTATATGGATATCATCAGGTGGTTAAGGTGCTTGACTCTTAATTTGAGGATCGGCGGTTCGAATTCCCGTTGTACCAAATATGTTCGCCCTTTCAGCCGTGGAGACGTTATAAAGTGACGGTCAATCCCACTATTCCCAAGAGTTGGCGATGAGTGATCTTACACTGCTAAATTAGGGACGGCTAGCGCAGATAGCCCTTGTGTAGCTTTGCGCGAAATTCAAGACAAACCAAACAAATCGTACTACTACATAATCTAGTTTATAATGACATTGCAAAAATTTACTTGATATTTCAGGGTGACACGTTCCATGAATTAAACAGTTTATAAGACACATACGCGTGATCCATCTTACTGTAATAGACGTAAAATGTATATACTTATCTATGTATATTGTCGAAATAATAAATATAAATGAGGCATGGTCTTTTGAGTTACACACAGACCAAAATCCATATAAAAATTTCACACTTTGGGCATTCAAGATTCAGACAGAAAAATACTCTACGCAACATGCAACAGTTGTTTTTTTTAAATCGTGTGTTTGTGTGTTATTCTTAGAGCAAAGCCACAAAGGGCTATCTGCTCAGCCCACCGAGGAGAATCGAACCCCTGATTTTAGCGTTGTAAATCCGAAGACACACCGCTGTACTAACGGGGGGCATTTTTTTTTTAATCGAATAACACAATTTTTAAATAAAAGCACTTTCCTTACAACAAGAACATGATTATCAAGGACTGTTTGTGAGGATTTAATTTTATTTTGAGTAATGTAATTTCTAAACATAGTACTAAAAGTGGAATTCTTAAATACTTATTTTTCCAATAAATGGTACCACTGTAATGTAAAAACATTACACTTCATATGAGCACAATCCGATCACACTTTCCGTACAGTACCTCCAAGAAATCGTTTATTTGATGAAATTTTCATTTTTTCTAATTTTTTTTCAATGAGAAACGAATACTACGATCCCCCAGTGGTGCAGTGGTATGTCTGCCGACTCATCCTGCTAAAAACCGGGCCGGGTGTAGATACCTGTGGAAGGCAAAGCAAAAATAGCCCATTGTGTAGCTTTACGCTTAATTGTAAACAAACAAAACAAACAAACGAATACTACAATTAGTAGTTAATAATTAGCTTGAACGTTTTGTACTGCATCACATATTTCCAAGTAGGACATACGAGGTCTGTTCAAAAAATACGCGGACTGTTTGAATTGCGCGGCTCCAGTTGGCTCCAGGGGAATCCGCTTGTTGTCGCTAGGTTTGCACAGATCAGCTGATTACGACACCATTTCCCGATTGCAGATATCTTCATTTGTGTATTAGCTACGCAGTTTTAAGTGAAGTGGGATTTTTTCGTTTGGCGGATTTCAGAATGAATGACCTGAAGGAGCAACGACTTGCTGTGAAATTTTGTGTTAAACTTGGAAAATCTGTGACTGATACTTTTGCTATGCTTATCACGGCTTACGGTGATGTTGCTATGAATCGTACGGCATGTTTCAAGTGGCATGAACGTCTTAAGGATGGTCGACAGTCCATTGAAGATGATGAGCGTCCTGGACGTCCTTCCACGTCAACTGACGACCCACACGTCGACAAAATCAACACCCTGGTGCGGGCAAGTCGACGTCTGACTGTCAGGGAGCTTGCTGAAGAGTGTGGGATATCAGTTGGATCTTGTTACGAGATTTTGACTGAAAAATTGAAGATGCACCGCGTTGCTGCGAAATTTGTGCCTCAGAACTCGTGAGTTTTTGGCCAAACACTCGATCACTGTTCTTCCCCACCCCTCCTACTCACCTGACCTTGCTCCTTGCGATTTTTTCTTGTTCCCCAAACTCAAAAGACCCTTGAAAGGAAGAAGATTTGAGACGATTCCCCGAGATTAAGGCAAATGCGACGAAGGAGCTGGAGGACATTACAAAAGAAGTGTACCAGGACTGTTTCAACAAGTGGAAACACCGTTGGGATAAGTGTGTGCGTTGGGGAGGAGAGTACTTTGAAGGGGTCCCAGACCTGTAACTTCTAAATAAAGTACATTTTGTTTTATGACGTCTGTCCGCGTATTTTTTGAACAGACCTCGTAAAGTACAGGGACCTCCAGGGTACTGATGTTATTCCTAAAATTTTATAGTTGAATGAAACATTGAAAATTGTGACAAGGTTTAACATAAAAGTGATGGTAACTTGTAGGAAGTTTAAGTTTGTGTGTAGTTGAAAATGAGCAGATAAGGACTCAGTTAACTGCATTTGTCGTTGTTGGGAATTTTGAACAAAACTTCTCCAGAATTATCTGCGCTAAACATCATTAATTTAACAGTGGCAGCCTACAGGGATGGCAGCTAGTGAACATCATCCTTTGTTTTTTACTGACAGCATATTACTTTCTTCCTTTGCCTTTCTCGATTTACTCATTCTCTCTCACATCTCCCACTACCTTTAGTCTTTTGTCGAATTCCTATCTTTTATATTCCTTTCTCAAAAACTAAGCCTAACACACCTTTTTGTTTATATCACATTACAAAGTCCCGTAATCAAAGAGCGCCCTGTAATCTCCAAAATAGCTAGAAAGAAATGCAGCTTCTCTCTCCAATACTTTTCTTACGACTTCAAATGCTGTAATCCTTTAATACTTTAAAGACTGACCAACAGCTCTCAGCTTTCTTACCTCTCTCAACTACAATCGATATTTCTCACACACATCAGTGTAAGTTACATGAGTAGCTACGTGTACACTGTCCATTGCAAGGAATAGAACTTCAAATTTTCCTGTTGTAATTTCAAAAAATTACCTCTGACCTACGAGGGGACCTAACTTAAAAGAGTCAAAAAATAATCTTAAAAAATAGCAAATCAGATTGAAGAGAGAATTATGATTTAGACCTACTTTTAAAAAAGAAGTGCTTTAATTAATATATTATTGAAATTCAGCGTTATGTTGTCTTCCAAACTAAAGTTGAAGTTCTGAAACTAATAGTTACAAAAGAAGAAAAACAAGTATTGATAATCTTTGATTCTTATTATGTGTTTTTAAAAGTAACTAAGTCAACCACTATTTATAATCTATATAATTATATTAGTATTATAATACTAATTATATTAGTATTATAGTATTATAATAGTATTAACAAATTCTGCAGAACTCAAAAGAAATGGCGTTCTTGGCGAACCACTTCGAAAAGACCCTAGTCTATTTGTGAAAACCCACGAAGGGCTTTATTGAGGACGCTTAAAAGTGATTTTGCTTGCATCGATTACCAAAGCCATTTGGAATTTGAAGCAGCAAAGATGGGAGAAGATAAGTTTTCTATAGCTAAAGATTCTTTCAGTAGTGTTACTGTTGGAATAGCGCTTCAGAAAGGATGTCCATATAAGTAGTCATTTGACAGGATGTAAGTATATGAGCTTTTAACATATATAACCACTTTTACAAGGTAAATATGTATGAATAGTTTTCTTCTAATGTAAAATTCGCGGAATATTAATACGTTAGTTTAACATACGTAAAAAAACTTTACTCAAAATATCAAAACTCGTGTTTATCTCCTAAATATGCCAATAACATATAAACAAGAAAATCAACAGCATCACGTTTGAAAACGTAATCTAATGATTATATGAATAAAAAATATATTTCAAATTATAGCTGTAACACATACGTAAAATACAATAAACGTAAGTCCAATGTTTCCATTGAGAGATGAACTTTTTTCTTTTCTTTACATGTCTTCCAAACGCTTTTCTATTAACTTTCACTCCTTCATTTCTCGACAAATCGACCTGAAACTTGGTAGGGTTATACCTTGGTTCCATTTTGAGACTCCTTTTCACTGGGGCCCAGCATGGACAGGTAGTTAAAGCACTCGACTCGTAATGCGAGGGTCGAGGGTTTGAATCCCCGTCACGCCAGACAAGCTCGCCCTTTCAGCCGTGGGGCGTTATTATGTGACGGTCAATCCCACTATTCGTTGGTAAAAGAGTATCCCAAGAGTTGGCGGTGGGTGGTGATGACTAGCTGCCTTTCCTCTAGACTTACACTACTAAATTAGGGACAGCTCACGCAGATAGTCCTCGAGTAGTTTTGCGCGAAATTAAAAATCAAACAAACAAACAATCCTTTTCATATACTTGATTTGGTCTTTTAAAAGAAATTTATAGGTACAAAGGTGCGTGCGTGTTTTACTTACAGTAAAGCCACATTTGGGTATCTGCTGATTCCACTGAGGGGAATCGAACCCCTGAGTTTAACGTTGTAATTCCGTAGACTTACCACTGTATCAGCGAGGGACGGGCGCAAAGGTCAAACAACCCTAAAAATATAATTTTTGGGGTTTTGTGCAGTCATATTTACAGCAGTCAAGATAAAAATTGTCATAAATATAAATTTTCACACTCCCAAAACATTGACGTAAAAAGTTATATTTGCCTATTTTGAGTCTTTTCTTTTAGGGGTAAGAAATCATTAAAAAGCGTAATTTGACCAATTTACGTGGGATTTGCTACTTTTCTATGGACCCTATACATTGACAAACAAAAATGGAGTGCCTACTTTAGCAATTATAGGTGGGGTAAAGATGCCACAAAAAGCATATTTTAAGAGTGTTTTTTGTTTTGTTTTTACAATTACTCCGCCGTATTTCGGTCAATTTACATGGCATTTGGTACAAAGACGCTTTTCTATGATCCCATCCATATATTTACAAAAATATGGATGTGCTTATTTTGGTTATTTTATAGGGTTTGCTTGTAATTAAACAAAAGGCTACACAATGGGTTATCTGTGCTCTGTTCTCCACGGGTGTCGCAATCCTATTTCTATTAAGTCTGTAAACATAATGCTGTGTCACTAAGGGATTTTGGAAATTAAACCGCCTTATTTCGACCAGTTTACATGGTATTCGTTACAAAGATAATATTTTACAGGTCTCAAACAGAATTTTACAATGTTTGTCTGCCGTGGTACAACGGTATGTCTGGAGACTCATACCACTAAAAGTCGGATTTCGATATCCGTGGTGGGCAAAGTTTTGTGCTGAATTCAAAACAAATCAAAAACAAATTTTTGTATTTTGTTAAATTTTCCAGCGTGGAAAGCACAGGAGTTTTTGTGAACTATTCATATGTATGTCAACCAACATACGGGGTATTTGATGCAAAGGTACCTACCTTCTTGCCGGTCCCAAGCAGTGCTACAGAAAGTTTCTTATATTCTATGTTTTTAACGATTTTCCTGTTGTTCGAATTGGCCTTGTTAGAATTGCGCGACAGAAATATGTTGTATTTGCTTGAAAATTATGGTCTTATTAATTCATTATATGATTTTGTTCCATACATCATGTATGGTTTGTCATGTTACGAGGGTAGAGAACAGACAAAATTGACATTTGTACTTATTATTGTAGTACCATAGCATAAACGTACTGATTTTATAAACATTTAAGGTACCAGCGATCCAGATGGTACTGAATGCGTTAGTCTTAATATGTTGTTTGTAATCATACGTCTAAAAATAACAGATTCAAGTATGCGTGTGTGTGTTTTCTATTGCAAAGCCACACGGGGCTATCTGCTGAGTCCACTGAGGGGAATCGAACCACTGATTTTTTGTTGAAAATCCGTAGACTTATCGCTGTACTAGCGGGAGGAAGATTCAAGAATAATCAACTATTACATTTACTAATGGGCGCACCTAACTTTACGTTCATGTTTCAAACAAGTTATGTTCATGTGAATGTGCACATGAAGAAACGGTATTCATTTAGACCCACACATTAAGATCCTGTTTTGTAGATATATTTATGCATAAAAATGAACATTCTTCTGATAAAGAGTTCCGCCTTCATGAACTAAATCAATCGGGTAGGATTCCATGTTTTAGCAGACGTGGCCTCTTTTGTTGATTGATGTCTGTGGGAATATGCACACGTTTTCAAATTATTATATACGGGTTAATTTAAAGTGCGCAGTTGGGGTAATTTATTTCTTTCGCACACGTTCCAAGCAAAGTATTTTAATGATCTTCTGAAATAGACACCACCACGTGAATTATATGGAAATTATTTGTTTTGTTTTTGTTTTTGAACTTCAAAAGCTACACGAAGGCTATCTGCGCTAGCCGTTCCTAATTTAGCAGTATAAGACCAGAGGGAAGGCAGCTAATCATCACTACCCACCCCCAACTGTTGGGTTACTTTTCCACCAACGACTAGTGGGATGGATCGTCATATTATAACGCCCACACGGCTGAAAGGGCGAGCATCTTTGGTGTGACGGGGATTGGAACCCGTTACCCTCAGATTACGAGTCGAACGCCTTAACGTACCTAGCCATGCCGGGCCTATGGAAATCATAACCTTACAGTTGTTATAGAGAAATAGGTTTTCCATTTGAGCACGTTGGAGGACTTGGAAGAAAAATTATCATATCATGATGCAGACGTATAAATGTTGAGACAGAAAACATTAAATATTATAAAAATTAGGATTTTTATATTAATGTCATTATTAATACAAATAATGTAATATGACATTCTTCTTATAATCTATTCAGAATTACACGAACAGTCCAGGCTGGACTTATGAAAAAGTGGACTGATGAAACAGAAGACATGCGTAGAAATGCCACTGACCATAGGTTTGAAGCAATAATACGGCCTCTACCAATGGATGATCTGCTTGGAGCATATGTTTTCCTGTTAATTGGACATACTATGTTTACACTGGTTCTATTTTCTGAGATTGTGTATTCAAAGCTTTTCTAAAAATATCAAAAACGTGCAGCAAAAACAAATCAAAACTTTCGACTATTTATTGATGTGCACCTATTATGTGCAAAAAATAAAATGTGTTGAATTTCCAATATTTGCATGAAAATGTAATGTAAGTGTAATTTCAAAAACCTGAAAGTAAAAATCACATTTTTCAATTAAGATAAAAACAACAAAATTAATCCTTACTGGTTTCAACGTCACAAACATTCAATAAACCAAGTAATTTAAAATACATTAAAGCCACCTGCAATTCACATTAGCAAATGAGTACGTCAAAATAAGTAGGCTTATCTGAATAAGTGTAGTGAGAATATTTTAATATATTATCAGATGATCACATTTTTTGTATTACGATGTGGTTCCTGACTCTGACAAGTTCCCGTAAGAATGATTCTTCGAATAATAAAAAAATATTTTTACAGCTTTTTGGCTGTATGCACTCTTCTAATAAACATCTTGTATAAAGGATTATGTATTATATGACAAAATCTATAGTTGTTAGGGCATTTATTCTATGTTACACGTTATATATGTATATATATATTGTAATCTGATAAGCCTCAGCTGTACTTTTTCTACAGACTAGAGTGCCTACATTAAGCATATCGTAACACCCGTTGTTTCTTGATCAAAACAGCTAAATATAATAAAAGTTTTAATAGGTTTAGATACTATCAGGTGTTGAACACGAAATATACATCCGGTTACGTAACGATATATATATAATAATTATTTAAGTTACATCAACATTCAGTTTATCATGAATAAAATCAACTTAATTATGAAATTCCTTTATTACACACAACTCTACATCAATAGCCCGTCTTAGCTAGACTATACACAGCTATAAATCGATTTACCTTTTTCTAAATGTTTACAATATTTTCTATTAATGAAAAAAATATGCTAGCCTATTTACTGCGACTAGTTTGTTTGTACACTCGCAGTTTATACCTTGCAACTGTAACTTCTCTAACGCTTTCCATGATTAGATACATTACCTTCAGAACATTCTGCGCAAGTTGCGGTGTGATTTTCTGAAAAAGCTGTAGTTAACTGGCAACATTTGTCTGTTATATCGTTATATTTTCTGCAATATTGAAAAAACAAAATATTTAATCTTTCACATGTATTTTATGTATTCAGAGACTGAGAAACCCTGCATGCTTTATTTGTTCCACATTGTATTTGATTTATCGTATCTTCAGTCCGTCTATTGTTGAAACTCCTAAACTGGTATATAATAACATATCATCATACATACGATTTGCTAATAAAAGTGATTTACAGTTTGATACTACTAAAATTCCTGTTGCTAATTTCCCGTTTTACTTTCCTAATTATTATCTTAGTGTAATGTAGTGGACGTGAGCTGATGTCGGATCTTTTACCTGAATTGTATCTTTGTATGTGAATGGTGTTTATTTTTATCTTTTTCTGTAATTAAATTTTATCAGATAATTAAATTAATAAAATGTATTTCTCTCTCTTTAGATCTGTGTATATATATTTAATTTCATATCTGTAAACACATATGCATATTTATAGCTTTGACTAAGCAAATGCTTATGACTTATTTGTTGTTGGATGTTTGAGGAAAGATACTGAAGGACTGTCTGTAGGAGCAGTCCTTAATTCTGAAGCGGTATACAAGATGGAATGTGAGTCTGGCTAGCCAACAGCACGCTCTGCTAGTTCTTGGGCTACTCAAGTCTAAATGGTGTGATTTTACCGCCACACATATAATACACCCACGGCTTCAAAGAGCGAAGCTTGATTCTATGCATGATGTATGAAAGTATGACCCAGAGGTACACGGTTTGATAACCACTGGACTGTGTTTAGCCTGTACATTTTATAACCAATAGTTATTTCATAATGTAAATAATCAAATGTTAAAGTAAAACTGTAACGTTTTTATAAAATGAAGCCGGACTATGTGAAAACCCAGTAAAGTCTATGTTGTCGACGTTACTGATCACTTCTAACCTGAACGTACTAAAATTCGATAATAATTAATTGAAATTGTATCGTTCCTCCTATTTATATGTAAGACAAAAAATGAAAACAATAAAAACATCACTAGAAAAACAATAATAAAGCAACTGTTATCACTAGTCATGATAAACCAAGACATGTCACTTTTAACGTATTGTTATAACACGATATTAAAAAGTTAACATTCGATCACTTAAACAATAAATCTTTTTAAGCACACAATTAAAACACGTTTTATTCTGAGACTGTGAACTGTCTTAAAACAGACACTCTACACGTTTCTGCCTTCTGTTTCGTAACCTATTCAGAATTACACGTGTAGTCCAGGCTGGACTGATGAAAAGGTGGAGTGAGAAAATAGAAGAAACATCTGCAGAAATTGCAGAAATTCCACTGACCAATCTGATGCAACAATACGCCCTCTACAAGTGGATGATCCGCTTGGAGCGTGTGTTCCCTTGTTAACTGAATATACTGTGTTTATTTAGGTCATCGAGCTGTTTCCTTTATCGTGAAGTCAACCAGCTGAGAACTTACAAAGAGCTACTTAAAGTAAGTTTCTTCCTAAAAAAACATAATGTACGTTTTTTGTTATTAAAAGTGAATTTTGTGCTCTTTATATCTTTTCTTAAAGTTTGACAGAGTTAAATCAATGTGAAACAGTAAGATCGCGCCGTATCATTTAAATGTTTATTATTTTAAATTTTGAACATTTTTCATACAATTATTTTTAAATTAAAAGAAACATTTTGTATTTCCCACCATGCTTCGTCTAATTCAACAAACCAAACTTTGTTAAGTGTGTGTTTTCTTATAGCAAAGCCACATCGGGCTATCTGCTGAGCCCACCGAGGGGAATTGAACCCCTTATTTTAGCGTTGTAAATCTGTAGACATACCGCTATTCTAGCAGGGGGCCATAGAGGGTTAAGAAATATAGATAGAAATGAATAAAAACCGTATAACTCGAGCGCTGTCGAAAGATGGATCTTTTGTTATTCGTTTGGCCCCAAAGAAGTGCTCGGATTAAACGGTTTTTATTCATTAGTGGAATTTATACAGTAGAAATAGTTCTAATAATGTTTAATTTGTTCGAGGGGCACCAAAAAAGTGAAAAGCGTCTAATTATAGTCTGAAATTAATATTTCAGAGATTATAATACCCTTAGTAAACGCGTTTAGATTAACTTCTAATACTGACAAAAGATCAGCGGTTGAAGTATATTATGATATGCACTAACTTAAATAAAGTTAGTTACGGTTCTTAAATCATTTAATAATGTAACACGTGATGTGTAACATTTAAAAATTTATTTTAACAATGTTGTTGTTCTTTTAGCATAAAACTTATTGGTTGCCTAAGCTCTGTCCATCACGGAGAATCGAACTAAGGATGCTAGAGTTGTACGTTTATATTTATTAGTGGCTCGGCATGCCCAGGTGGTTAAGACACTCGACTCGTAATCCGAGGGTAGCGGGTTCGAAACCCGTCGCACCAAACATGCTGGATATTGCTTCACAGTCTAATATAAATATCTTAGTACCCTTGGGTGTTGATTTGAGGTAGGGCTGTTTCCTTCAGTTAAGATAACTTCTTTGATTTTGCGTTTACATGTATGTATGTTATCGTCTTTATTTAAAGTTGCAGTCTTTCATGGTTACACAGTAAATGTTTTAATTCCAGTGGTAGTAAACATGTGAAGGTTTTTATTATGTGCAGCGAATTTGTCTCAAAAACTTTCATTTTCTAAAAATTGAGTTTCTATTTATGAAGTTACTCAAGACTTTCGATTATATGAAGTCTTGACGGAGGGCGCAGAACACAATGTACTTAGGACGTTGTATTATATGAGGTCTTGACAGAGGGCGCAGAACACAATGTGCTTAGGACGTTGTATTATATGAAGTCTTGACAGAGGGCGCAGAACACAATGTGCTTAGGACGTTGTATTATATGAGGTCTTGACAGAGGGCGCAGAACACAATGTGCTTAGTACGTTGTATTATATGAGGTCTCGAGAACGGGTGAAGAACCCTATTAATTTTCTCAATATTCCGATTAGATTGAAATATAATTTTTGAAAACTTTAAATTATCTGAAAGTATTAGACGATTTAAATACCTTCGAGTTCTTATGAAACATTTATTATATTTACATATACACATATGTATATATACAGGGAGTGTTTGTTCGAAGTTAAGCACAAATCAACCCAGTGAGATATATGTCGAAACTTGGATTCTAGCGTTGTTAGTCCGCAGACATTCCGCTGTGCCGCTGGAGAGCATATATATATATATAACGATAGAACACGCTGAGCCATAATAGTATTTGGTGATCATAGATGGAACTAAAGTTATTTCAAATATAAAAGTGTGTGTGTGTTTTTCTTATAGCAAAGCCACATCGGGCTACCTGCTAAGTCCACCGAGGGAAAAAACATAAAAGCAGTCCCTATAAATGTCATGTATCTTAAATACTTGTAAACGATTATTGTACTTCTTACTGATATAAAAGCTCAATCAAATTGAGAAATAAGTTTTAAAATATTTTAAATAAGTATTTTCAAAGTTTCTTCTGTTCAAACATGCTTTAAAAAGTAATACTTCTCATTAAGATCTTAATTTGTTGTTGTTTCTTAGAACAAATATACACAATGTGCTATTTGCACTCTCTCCACAGCAAGGAATCTAACCTCAGAGTTTTTTTATTTATTAATTCGTAGACTTATAGCTGGTCCCCCAGTGAGACGTGCAGATTTACTGACTTATAACGCTAAAATCCAATGTTCTATTTCTGCAGTAGATACAGCAGGTAGTCAAATGTTGTTCAGGTCTCAGAATAAAAAACAAAACAAACTTATACCTGATCCACTATAATACTAAAATTTTAATACAAGTTGGGCACAAAAAATATTAAGTCATGTATTTTAATTGTGGAGCTAAATTACTGTCTTGAGAGAAAAAGACAAACATCGTCTACTGATGTATCTAGACGTAATTATTACACATTTAATCACCTATACAATAACAGTTTATGAGGTTCGATTAAAATAAGTTCGATAATATTAATCATTTTTTCATACTTTTTTTTTTAATTTCCTAGTGGTACGGAGGTATGACTGCGGGCTCACACCACAAAAAACCGGGTTTCGATACCCATGTTGGGCAAAGCATAGATAGACCATTGTGTAGCTTTGTGTTTAATTCTAAACAAACCAAATTTTCTTCGGAAGTGTCAAAGTATTTTACGAGTTTGCATTAATTAGATACACCTCTTTAGAAACACAAATACAGACTTTTAATTAAGAGTGAAATACTGATACTCAATGTCCGCTTATCCTCATGTTTCGCGACTGTTACAATCATGATAAAGTTTCCTTGAGAGGCCGGTAAAGTAACTTTCAGACTAAGAAAGAAGCGTATTACTAGGAGGTGAATTTTAAATGTTCTCATTGCAGTGAGGTAAATGTGCGACAGTTAACGTGCTGGATTGCAATGAACAGAATAGTATTTTCGTCGAATTTTGTGTGTAGCTTTGTTTTGATTGTTTGGAATTAAGCACAAAGCTACACAATGGGCTATCTGTTCTCTGCCAACCACGGGTATCGAAACCCGGTTTTAAGTGTGTAAGTCTGCAGACGTACCACTGTGTCACTGGGGAGCACGTGTAGGTAGCTATCGTTAGAAGTCCTTAATTTTGAAGTAAACATCTACAAGTCACCTGATGACTGAATAAGTTGTACTTTTCTGTTACTTTAACAGGACCTCGAGTGAAATAATAACTGAAAACGTTGCACCCTTCTATATCTTCAGCAGGTCTCCGAGTGACGTAATAACTGAAAACGTTGCATCCTTCTGTATCTTCAGCTGGTCTCCGAGTGACGTAATAACTGAAAACGTTGCACCCTTCTGTATCTTCAGCAGGTCTCCAAATGACGTAGTAACTGAAAAACGTTGCACCCTTCTGTTTCTTCAACAGGTCTCTTAGCTACATAGTAACTCAATAGTTGCATATTTTAGCATTTAACTATAGTTTCGTTGTATGCATTTAGGTCGCATCTTATCAACACATAAATACTTCTAACAATTACTCAAACCCTAAACACTTTATATGTGGATTATTTGGCATTAATACTCTTTGTTGCTATCATTTCTCCATTATAGTATAGTACCAAAGTTAATTATTTTGGGACAAGTAGCGTTTACTGTTTACGTAATAGTAATCCTGTTTCTGGCTACCATTATTATAATATATGAAGGTAATAAAACAAATACATTAGAAATGAAATTTACTATGCCATATATCTTACTGTAGGCTTGTAGGCATGGTCACATAAGTTAATATCTACTTGTCAGATACCATGAAATTTAGTTCATATAAAACCCGACACAATAAGCTGTTTCTAAATTAACTACGTATATCTACTATTAAGAAAATGACTGGTTTGTTTACATCACGAAATGAGTAAAATGTAGACATTTCTATATCGATCTATAACAAAAAAGGAGCTGAGTTGAACACTAGGTTAGAGTTATGTGTGACAAAAATAAATTACACGACATACAGTAAAAACTTTGTTATCTAACATTGTCATATTCCTAAAGACCCATCGACGGGGACAGCGGTAAGTCTATGGGATCTACAACGTTAACATCCGGGGTTCGATTCACTGTAGTTGATTTAGCAGAGAGCCCCATGTGGCTTTGCTCGAAAACAAACAAGTATCCTGAAAGTTTTAACAACCAGAAATTTCAATATTTGCAGATACACGTGACTTTTATATGAGAGTGAAGATAGCAGAACACCATTGTTTTCATGGTTCGTTTTCTAGTGGTTAAGTGAATGTGCATTCTATTAGTGTTTAACCCTTAAACGACGGTTATCATCAACTGATGTTGCTACCTATAGCTGTTTAAGGGTTAAATGACTGTTTCTGTGATCCACAGAACGTGAACTTTAGATTACCAAGCTTTAATCAATAAATTTAATTGAAGAGTACATCATAATTTACTGAATTACATTTTTGAGGGGCAAGCCATATTAAGCTATCTGCCGTATCCGACGCGTATTAAGTCCAGGTTTATTTCAAAGTAATAGGATTGCTAGGGACAATACCTTTATCATTGTTTATAACTGTTACTGTTATCGATAATGTAAAAATAGTGTACTTTAAAACGTGTCAGATTTCCTGTAAAATATCGTAAGGAAAAAACTTTCATAACCTCTTAGGTGTAACAAATACAGATTATAAAGCTTTTGCTGTCGCAATGACGTTAATTTGACCTTAAGACAAGAACTTTTTTGTAATTTACTCTGTTACATTCAATCTGAATAAAACTAAGTTATTATTTTAACTTCTAAAAGCCTATTTGAACATTGGTATTTTTCTCCTTTATAGTTTGGTTTGGTTTTTGAATTTCGCGCAAAGCTACACGAGGAATATCTGAGTTAGCCGTCCCTAATTTAGCAGTGTAAGACTAGAGGGAAGGCAGCTAGTCATTACCACCCACCGCCAACTCTTGGGCTACTATTATTTTCCAACGAATAGTGAGATTGACCGACACATTATAATACATGGTACTTCTTTGTTTTAAGTTTCTTGTCAAACAACAGGGAGGCTATCCCTCTGCGCTAATCGTTTCTGAGTTAACAATGTAGGGCTAGAGGAAAGGCAACTAGTCGTCATTGCCAACTCATGGACTACTGTTTTACTAGCGAATAATGCAATTGACCGTAACGTTATAATTCCCACACACGGATTCGAACCTGTGACCGTTAGATTACTAGTCGAGCACTCTAACCACCTCGCCATGCCGAGCAGCGATTGTGAGTTAAACGAATATAGGCGATCTTAAACATGCTGTATGTTATAATAAATAGCAACAAGGTACATTAATGACTACGTCTCTCGAAATGTTGCTCTACCATGACATGATTTAGAACAATTTTCAGATGTCTACGGTTCTGATATTTGCCAAGAAGGTCATATGTATGGAAGTGTTAGTTTGAAATAAATTTTAAATTCTGTGGTTTATGATATATCGGATTTTTGTAGGTTTAGCGTTTGTAGATTTTGCAATCCAGTTTAGATTAAATATTGTCAATATTACCCATGGTAACACTGAGAGAAACTACTCGTATATATTTGGTGTTACAATTCAGGACTGGGGATATAATAAATAGAACAAAGTAGAGTGCTAAATAATATCACTATTAATTCATTCAGCACTGGGTAGGTTACATGAAGCTAACGTTTGTTTCAAGAGGATATAATGTAACTCAAAGGCAAGGTGTGTTTGTCCATTCTGTCGCATTGACCGCCACATTGAAACATAGTGAATGGTGACTTCATCTGTCGCCTTGTAAGCGATATATATGTATGCAATATGTACAACTAGTTTTATTGATGAGCAATATACATTACGTTTACTGTAACTGTTTCAAAGTATGTTAAAACAGAAAGCATACAATGATTAAGATATAGGTGAGCACGGTTTAGTACCCTCTCTGTATGTAATTATGACTTGATAATCTTTCTATCTCGTCCATCATTTAATTGGATATATTTTCTTCCGATTCTAATGAGATCTACTTTAGGCCCTTTCAACACTCTCTTTCTGCCCTAATGAGTTTAGTTTCATAGTACTCTAATTATGAACATACGTCATTTTCTGTATAACTGAAGTTATGGATTTTGAAAAGTTTCTTTAACGATTAAAGAAATATAAAGAATCCCGCTGTTACCGAACCTCATAGCTTGAATACTACATATCACTGGTCCGGCATAATAATGTAGTTAGGGCACTCGACTCGCAGTCTTCGAGTGTCGGGTTCGAATCCCTGTCACACCAAACATGCTTGCTTTTTCAGCCGTGGGGGCGTTATAATGTTACGGTCAATCCCACTATTCGTTGGTTAAAGAGTATCCCAAGAGTTGGCGGTGGGTGGTGATGACTAGCTGTCTTCCCTCTAGTCTTACACTGCTAAATTAGGGACGGCTAGCGCAGATAGCCCTCGAGTAGCTTTACGCGAAAGTAAAACCAAACCAAACTACAATCACAGAACGATGAGACTATTGCCATCTGTTGACTGAATGTTCAGTACAAAATTGACTTTAATTGTATTACTCGAGTTTTGCGAGAGGAATATTTAAGTTGCATTAATTTGTAAAGTTTTGCACTAACGCTAACATTTCTCATTAAAACTTCAAGTACTGATTTAGTTATAAAACGCACATTAGTTTTCAGGTTTTTAATTATTCATTAGTACATAATTAAAACGAATTTTGAATACAAAAAAAACAACTTGTAAAATAAACGTTATGATCCATAAAAGTTGCTCCAGTGTGGATCATATTTATTTTAGCAGGTTAACTATAACACATATTATTTATAATTGGTAAATTAATTAATTATAACACATAAAGATACATTGAATATACACTAACAATATTTACTACATGATAATTTATATTTCAAATAGTTCTAATATTTTATTCTACTTTTTAATATTTGTGGTGTTTTAAATACACATAAATTCTAAATATACTTTCAGGTTCGTCAAATCAATTATCTACTACTTGTACTACAACGAAATACACATATTTTTACCATAGAATAATGATCTTATCCGAAATGTTTTCTTTTCAACTTTAGAAACACATAAATTCTCACGCTGTTCAGCTTATAGTTCATGTATTGTTTTTATTTGTCGTTAGGTCTTTATATCTTTGTTTGTTTTGAATTTCGCACAAAGCTACACGAGGGCTATCTGCGCTAGCCATTCTTAATTTAGCAGTGTAAAATTGGAGGCAAAGCAGCTAGTTATTACCACCCATTGCCTACTCTTGGGCTACTCTTTTACCAACGAATAGTTGGATTGACCCTCATATTATAATGCCCCCATGGCTGAAAAAGCAAGCCTGTTTGGTGGGACAGGGATTTGAACCCCCGACGCTTAAGTTACTAGTCCAATGGCCTAACTACCTGGCCATGCCGGCTCTTTTTTCGTCTTTGCTAAATCTACTTTGTGTTTTATAAATACATATAATTCACGTACTGGACCTATGTTTCAATTTTTGAATAAAATAATTTTATGCCATCAAACTGTAGTAGTAAAAATATACAAATTATAATAGTTTTATATAATTGTATTAAAACTTTTACATTTGCTTGTTTTTTGAATTTCGCACAAAGCTACTCGAGGGCTATCTGTGTTAGCCGTCCCTAATTCAGTAGTGTAAGACTAGAGGGAAGGCAGCTAGTCATCATTACCCACCGCCAACTCTTGGGCTACTCTTTTACCAACGAATAATAGGATTGATCGTAACATTATAACGCCCCCACGGCTGAAAGGGCGAGCATGTTTGGTGCGACAGGGATTCGAACCCACAACCCTCAGATTACGAGTCAAGACGCCTTAACACACATAGCCATGACGGGCTATTTCTTTTAGTAACGTAGTAATCAACATTTTATTTATAAATTTAATTTCTCAGAAATAATTTAAATAAAATACTAAATATGATAATGGATTCAATGCTGATTTCTTGGGTACTTTAAAGCTAATTTCAATTTCATTGCTTATAATGTTTGAATTTTAAATATTTGTTTTCTATTCAAAATGAATGATTTATATTAATTTAAGTCAATACCTCTTATTTCATAAGAGCAAACGCTAGACTATTATTATTATTATTTATTGAACAGTTTAATTCGTTAATCACTATAACCGTCCGGCGATGGTTCAGCGGTAAGTCTACGGGTTTACAACGCTCAAATTAGGGGTTCGATTCTCATGGTAGACAGAGCAGGTGGCCTGATGCGGCTTTGCTAAGGAAAACACGCATAAATAGTGTATCCGCTGTATTCGTATCTTTACCGTATTCGGCTTTTATTACAAAGTTTAAAATCTAAGTATTTTATAAATCTCTTATTTTCTTAAATAACCAGTAATAAAGCCATATACAGGTATGTATTTACATAGATTATTTTCACCATATCTTTTAGCTTTGGGATAACGGCATCGTATTTTAAAAGATTCAGAATTTTTTTTTAAGATTAGCATATTAACAAAACGATTTGACGTTGTTAATTTCTAGTGATACGTTTTAAAATTTCAGCTTTAATTTTATCTTTTCCTGCATCGTTTATGTAGTATTTAACGGTTGTTGTTTTTTTACGTTTTATAATATCATACCTATCAGTTGTTGTTAATACATTGAATGTAAATTTATGTATCTTTTATGTTGCATTTTACTTCGTGGATATAAACTTAAGAAGTTGAAAAAAATATTTAAGTTTGAGTAACTTTACCCTATTTATGAAAATTAATTGAAAGAAATTGCATTTAATTAGGGTTATTCATTAAACTTAATATTCCTGGTATCTGCTGAAATACTTGCAATTATTTGTATATTCTATTTATTTTCTTGTGGTATGATCATTACTTATATTTCATTGTTTTTACAGTCAAGTGTCTTCCGCTTTTATTGATTTATTTTTATCTATTTCAGTAAATAGTATTTATAGGTTCTTAAATTCAGTGAGTTCCATGTAACATGGTGTTTTATTCTTTTATAAGTTTTCTATGCATTTCATTTTTATTTTGAATAAATTGCCGTAACCAACTTTTCACCTATGGTTTCAGTTGTTCCAGTTATTATTATTACATGTTTTCTATATGATTCGACCATATTTTCTAATATTGAAACAAAATTTTCATACGTCTCTCAAATATTTAACTCAATTTTGGATACTTAACTGTTTATTTAATGCATCATAATAAACTGAACGAGTATATAAATAAATTATTTCTATATATCACGAAAGAAAAATTTATTAGATATTTTAATATGATACACTTGACATAAAGCACAATATCTATAAAAAGGATGAACATTAAATTATTTTTCATTATATGTTTCTTTCATTTATTGTAAGATTTTTTGCTAGTATTTATTGTAAGACAAGTTTGCTACACTGTACTCAGTTTTTCATTACAAAATTGTATACACCACAAAATCTGCTTTCTATTCACAAACTGTTATGGAAGTAAAATCCTTCATACATTACGCTGATTGTAAACCACTATTAAAATAATAACAACAAATACCAGCAGAACAGTAACAGGTCGAATGATTTGTTTGTTTTAGAGTAAAACCACATTTGGCTATCTACTGGGTCCACTACGATAAGTCGAACTTCGGATTTTAGTGTTGTAAGGCCGAACGCTCACTGCTGTCCCTCCAAATGATCAAGTCAAATAACCAATTTTAAGATTCTGTGTTCTTATCGTAATAGGTGATCTTCAGTTCTTAACTATGATTGTGAAACTCCACGTGTCCACTTGTTTATTAACAACATAGCACTGTCGTAATTAGCTGGCCTCTTTAACAAATAATGTAGCAATAATCTAATTAAAGATGGTTTATATTAAAAACCAAATCATTTAAACCAAATTTATTGAGATTAAATTAAATGTTGTTTCATTGACTTTATATAGCATTAAAATCTCGAATAAAGCATATGTACAATTACGTTTGTTTTCATATTTTGTTTAAAAAACCTTTGTGCCACGCAAAGCGTTATAATAGGGAAACATACTATTCTTATTCTTCCTCTCTATTTAATTTTTCAAAAGTTCTCCCCAAATTTAGTATGTAGTCTTAATTTAAAATGTAGGTCAATATAAATATTAATTTTCTCTCTCCCTAGTTACCTACTGAACTGTGTCATTTCACTAGAATCTCACGTACACTTTTCCGTGAGGAAATTTCTGTAAAATTAGATATTTTGTATAGAAATAGACAGTTGAAAATATTTACTGGCAGAAAAAGTAATAATTTAAGACTACAATATCGTTTACTTTGTAGCGGCAGTCATAGGGGAAACACTTGCATATTAAGAAGAATGATATTGATGTTTTTCGTGTGTACTGCTACGTTTTCTCATTCTTGGCTATAATTAAAGAAAATATATGATGATCCCATTTATATTATACACACTTATTGTCCGAGAGCTTTCCAATCGAGACAAGAAATACAGTGATTGATGATTGGATGAGTAAAGGTTGTTTTATTATGCTTATTTTTGTTTGAACTTATAATTCATATTTTATTTTGCAATACATTTTCCTCTGAACTTTTTGTTACAGGTAACCGATTACTCTTAAAGGGCAATCAAAGTACCCGAGAATACCAACGTGTATATTGATAACGTTATTTCAGTCAGCGTTTTAAAGTTAAAACATTAGTTTGGTGTACTTTTTTTCTAAATCCTTATCTCATATATTCTGGATTTTAGCAGTAAAAATGCAATATGTTTGAATGCAAGCAGATTGGATAATAACTTATACCAGTTTCTTAACTGTTTTATTTTTGGCTCCATACAAATTTAGTGGATGAGTACATTATATTAACACAATTTTATAGCCTTATCATGTTGTTACTTTTACATTACATCACCTAGTCATGCTCTATTTAACAACAACTAGTATTCAAAACACTCTACTGCCTTTTTACATTGCAAAATACTCCATCGTAAGACATTCATGATTGCAGTATCACCCACCGCCAACTCTTGGGCTATCCTTTTCCCAACGAATAATGGGATTGCCCGTCACTTTATAACGCCTCACGGCTGAAAAGTGGGATGTTTGGTGTAACTGAAACATGGTTAAACATAGATTATTTTGATGACAGAAGTTTCTTTGAACTACAGGATATTTAATAGAGATAGTACTAGAGAGGTGATAGGAGTGGCATTATATGTAAAATGTGAGTTACATCCTGTTGAAGTTAAGGATTATTAATGTTAACTGCAAGGAGATTGAATCCATTTGAGTTTCTACGAGTGGTTATAAGGAAGTAAAGCTCTTAGCAATAATTTCTTATAGATCTTCAAGTGAAATTAATGAGAAACTTCACAATGAGAATAAAATTTCAGTTGTTAATGGCTCCTCAGTGGCAGAGCGGTATGTCTGCTATAAACCAGGTTTGGATATCGTGGTAGACAGAGCACAGATAGCCCGTTGTGTTGCTTTGTGCTTAACGTCAAGAAAACAAATAAGCTCAGTGGAAACTTATAGTAAAGAAAATACAAATATATTTTCTAAAGAAGTATTTAGAAAGTTGTTGAACTGAAATACAAATCAATCATTCCATGTTTCAATCCAAGAGACGTATGATAAGATATGTGTGTGTGTTTCTTATAACAAAGCCACATAGGGCTATCTGCTCAGCCCACCGAGGGAAATCGAACCCCTGATTTTAACGTTGTAAATCCGGAGACATACCGCTGTATTACCGGGGGGCATGATAAGATATATTGATTCGTTCGTAATCTAGATTAATATGTTATTGCCTGGCATAGCCAGGTGGTTAAGGCACTCGACTCGTAATCCGAGGGTCGAGGGTTCGAATCACACAAACATGCTCGCCTTTTCAGCTGTGGGGATTATAATGTGACGGTCAGTCCCACTATTCGTTGGTAAAAGAGCAGCTCCAGAGTTGGCGGTGAGTGTGATGACTAGCTGCCTTCTCTCTAGTCTTACACTGCTAAATTAGAGACGGCTAGCTCAGATAGCCCTCGAGTAGCTTTGCGCGAAATTCAAAACACACCTATGTTATTTGATCCCAGCATGGCTCGGCGGTTAAGACACTCGACTCCAAACATGCTCGCTCTTTGAACCATGAGGGCGTTAAAATGTGACGATCAATCCCACTATTCGTTGGTAAAAGAGCAGTCCAAGTGTTAACGGTTGTGGCGATGACTAGCTGTTTTCCCTCTAGTCTTATGCTGCTAAATGAGGGACAGATAGCGCAGATAGCCCGCGTGCAGTTTTGCGCGTAGTTAAAAACAAACAAACAAACCTATGTTATTATTAATACGTTTGATAGATTGAACTGGAAAAAAAATCAAAGATATTTATTACAAAATGCATGCAGAAGACACATTTATTGTTTCCAACGAGAAAGAACATGGATAAATAATTTTGAATTATCTAAATAGTAGACACAAAAACAGAAGATATACATCACGAAAATATAAATTACCATATCGAGGTTTATTCGTTGAAAATAAAACTGGAACTTTTAAATGTTGAAAGATACCATAGAAATAATTTTTTGTCTTGTATTTGATCTGTGATATTTTTATCCCGGTCTTATGTAAAATTTATATAATTAGAATTCTAGCGGATAAAGCTAATGCGATAAACAGTGCCTTTATGGGTTTAATAAAATAATTTAATGACATTAAAAAGTTTGATATAGAATGGATCTTCACGCAAATTTATAAATAAAGTTATTATAAATTATTTGGGTACACAATATATATATATATATGTCCCTAAATATATATATTAAAAAACAGAAGATGCATTTTCTTATCATCAAAATGACAATAGTCGTTTAAAAGTTAAAAGATATTGCTCAAATACTAAGAATAGCGTATCCAAATGTACAGTTAATGTATGTACAAAGAACTTCATATGTAATTAAACTTTGTCTTGTATGAAAAACAAAATACCAAACTGGCTAAATTTTAAGATTGTTGCTCTCCAGTGGCACAGCTGTATGACTGTGCACTCACTGATAGAAACCGAGTTTCCATACCCGTTAGGGGAAGAGCGCAGATATCCCTTTGTGTAGTATCGTTCTTACTTCCAAAGAAAGAAACAAATCCAAGACTGTTAATTAATATAAATATCAAATATGTCATCATAGTTCTATATTAGAACTATAGAATCAATAAATAAAGAGCACACTGATTTAATTAACATCGATAAAGAAACAGATTTAAAATATCTCTTATAATCGTCAAAACGCTTTATGAATACACAATACAGCAAGTTTCACGTTGCTACACACTTTACAATGTTCTATGTGTAGAATATGTCAGATGTGCGAAAAAGGAACTCTTGATCTAAGTAATTTTTTTTTATCAAACAAAACACAGATTTTTGTGGTACAATGTCATTTCCTTTAATAAAGTTATCACAATTATTATAATAATTAAACATTTTCAGGGAAATCTGAGAAATCTAGAGACATGTGATAATCCATTATTGTGAGTATGTAATGAAATATGAAATTCTACCACTATGTTATTCAGTAAACAAATGTCGTTAAAGAAGTAATCAGACGGCCTGTTATATGATCTGACTTGCACACTTCAGTGGTATCTAAAATGAAGCAGATATAATTTGTTCTCAGTTAGCAGTATAAACAATGATAGAGGACTCTATATTAACAGTAAGCATGCCAGGGTCCCAACAAAGACATTCAAATACACCCATAATGTTGAGAGCACTAGACTGATTAAAAGCAGTCCAAGCTGTTGCAAAATTACATAAGATGTGTTCGGTAGAATGTGAATCTATTTTCAGACCAGTAATGCGCCTGAATGAAGAATTGGATAGACAGAACATCGGCGAAAACAAACTATTTTACACTATGAACTCGAAACAATCAGCTTAAAGCTGGTACAGAACGGTACCACGTGTTATATCGCTGTGTTTGCTTTCGTTCCGGTATATTATACCATCGTACACATATTATGAACCGTGAGATCTGTCCGAACATTTGTCTGTCTTCAGTTTGAAAAGCTACACACGCAAGCAAAGTTCAAGATTCATTTTTGAAATGACCAGTAAATAGTTATGAATAATGTTAATACCAAATGTTATTTCCCATGGAGGATATTCTACACGAATGTTTTAGGAATAAAGCACACTATCATTCACACTTTAAATTATGACGTCACTTAGAGATATATAGATTTACAGCATGTTATTCTTGAGTGCTTTTTAACATGGCTGAAATGCTCAAAAACTACTCTACGCAGTGGGTGGTATAAGCAGCTCATAGCTTTTGAATCTCATTTTTCAAAATTCCATTAAATAATTTAAATTCATAGGTTAATTTAAACTCTTTCCATCACTGGGGACGGGTGCATCTGTTTGTAGCTAGAATATAGTAAACATTGGTCATATCTTAATTACTTTGGATGGTGTATTTACTTTTTGTGGTGTGGTTGCTAAAGTATATTTTTATTGTTATTAAATTCAATCAAAAAGGGTAAAGTGGTAATTACGATACTATCTATACACCACACTATATTGACTACATTAGGATATTTCAAATAATTTTACCCCAAAAAGTTTCTATTTAAAATGTTAACATTATATTTCCTGTTATGATTTACTCTCTTTAATATAGTTTATATTAAAATGTTGTTATATCCCTGATTTCACATATTTGAAAAATCTCCACAACACAAGTTCAATAACCAATAACAAAGTGGACAGAGTGTTTCCGATTAACAGAAACATACATGCCCCAAACAGATCATCCACCTGCAGAGGGCGTATTGTTGTTTCTTGGTTGTTGCCAGAGGTATTTCTACGTAAGGTTTCCTTGACATCTCTTTTCCATTTTTGCATCAGTCCAGCTTGTACGATACGTCTTATTCTGAGTAAGCAATGAAAAAAGGTGTAAGCTGACGTATAGCATAAGGGAAGAAATCAGTGATAAAAATTTTAAATTTTCTAAGTTTCCTGTGTTTTTTATATATATTAAACCTTTATAAAACATTTACCGTTATCAATTACTGAAAATATTTGTTTCCGTAAATTTAAATATTTTACTGTGATGTATAGAAGTCAGGTTATCGAGGATAGGTACGTAATTAAAGTTTAACTAATCAAGCTGACCACCCGCTAGTATAGCGGTATGTCTCTGGATTACAACGTTAAAATCAGGGGTTCAATTCCCCTCGGTGGGCTGAGTAGATAGTCCGATGTGGCATTGCTATAAGAAAAACACCCACACAACTAAACAAGTGGACCAACTCACTAAGATTGAATTTGTTGGCACAGTACAGTTGGAACTTTGGGAGGCCAAGGGCTTCTCCGTTACAAATAAAGTTCTTTTATGCAGAAATATATCTACAAAAAAGAGCATCTTTATATGTAGGTTTAATGGAATACTGATTTCCTTTTTTTTTGTGAATATTAAGATTGTATCAGTCAAGCACATACAATCAATTTTTTTAAGACCTCATGATGTTCAGTAAGGTATATCCTAATATGTATGTTTAATTACTTTTCATATTGTATACCCTTTATTACACCTGGATTTCTGTTATTTTAATGTTAAACTCGCTTAGCTTTGGGAAGTGGCAGCAAACAACAGGAAGAAACTTATGAATCAGAAAATATTGGAAAACTCGGAAAATGAAACAATTGAAATAAAAACACAGAAATAAAAATGAATCTGAGAAGCTAAATCTAAACTATTTGATTTTTAAAACTGTTGAACTGAATTTAGTTCTGTAAATGGCAACAGAAAAATAAATGTAAAAATTGGTGCATTGGGGTAGATATAGAAGTAATTAAGATAATGGAGATGCTTGACTGGTGCATTGAAACCGCTGTGAATCATGAGGAAAACTTACTATCCCACAGTGGAGCGTGAGCATTTTATACTAACAAAAAATATGTTTAAATTTTAAAATTTGAAATACGACAGCTTAGATTGAGCACACTTTATCTATCAAAAAACTCAATTGACTTTCAGCTGCATTTAACAATTATATGATTTTTTCGTGTATGTAACACAGCCATCGTACGTGAAATCCAAAGAAGCAACCAAAAATTTTTATGAGTTCAAACAATTTTCTAAGTATCATAAATCATGCACAAAAAAATGGACAGTTCTGGTGTAATACAAATGTAAAGCAGGATACCCAAGCATTATAAGGCTAAACTAGCTTTAGAATTATATAGACACAATTAATAATATTTCGTACAAACTACCTTTAAAATATTGGAGAATATTTTCTCAATGTCTTTCTACATAAGCTTTTCTTTGAAGTGAATTATTTACAAGGATCGGTGCACCAAGCATGGGAAGTCCATTATCTGAGAACCCTATGAATTGCTTATGATTAATAGGTATATACACAATACTATATAAAGTAATTTAAAGTAAGGATTGGATCCAGTATTAGGGAACAACAAGTTTATATGGATTGAAGTTTTGATTTTTATATGTGTCTCATTCAATCCAACTTGTCTTAATTATAATTACGTGAAGACCAACCCATTTCGGACAACAGAAAAGCCCCCACACACACACACTGGCACAGTGGCATGTCAACTGACTTACCACGCTAGAAACCGAGTTTCAGTGCCTTTTTAGGCAGGATACAGGTAGCCCATTGTGCAGCTTTGTGCTTAACTTCAAATAAACACAGCAAGAAACATTATTGTATCTCCGGTATCGTTTACTAATTATATAGTACTAATTAGAGTACCCGTCCAGTGGATAGGTGAAATAAAAACTTATTTGTAACAAAGGATAAGAAATTGTTCTTCTGTATTTTCCTTTAACATAAAAAATATTAAAAGTGTAATATAAATACATAGGCCCGGCATGGCCAGGTGGTTAAGGCACTCCATTCGTAATCTGAGGATTGTGGGATCGAATCCCCGTCACAACAAAACATACTCGCCTACGATCAATTCCACTATTTGTTTGTAAAAAGAGTAGTCCAAGAGTTGGCGGTGGGTGGTGAGGACTAGCTGCCTTTCCTCTAGTCTTACACTGCTAAATTAGAGAATGCTAGAGCAGATAGCCCTCGTGTAGCTTTGTTCGAAATTCAAAGAATAATAAGTAAAATTAATAACAAATATTTATTTGTATATAAACAACGAGAAAGAAACAACCAATTATTAAAGTTCCACAACCACAGAACTATCTACGAACGTAATTGCAAAGAATGTCATAATACCTACGTAGGTTAAACAGGAAAAAACTTAAAGAATCGAATTAAGAATCACACCAGATTATCCTGCTCCCCAAACATAATGAACAATATTGTACAGAAAACAAACATCAGATTTAAAAGCACAGATCTAGTCTTGTGTCGTTAAAGTAATGTTAAGCAAGTAAAAATAAAGTTTTAAGACTAAAAATAATTTCAATAAATTGTAATGAAACTGTGTGTATGCCAGGTAAGGTTTCTTCTAATTCATTGAGATTGCTTTTAATGTTTGTATTTAAATTATATGGTTTATACTTACATCTTGTCAAATGACTCCTTATATGGACATCCTTTCTGAAGAGCTATTCCAACAGTAACACTGCTGAAAGAATCTTTAGCTATAGAAAACTTATCTTCTCCCATCTTTGCTGCTTCAAACTCCATCTGGGCTCGGGCTTCGATAAAAGCATAATCACTATTAAGAGTCTTTAGTAAAGCTTCTTCGTGGGTGTTTTTCACAAACAGACTAGAGTCCTTTCGAAGTGGTTCACCAAGAATTCCATAAAGTGAATCTTTTGGGTCCTGTAGAATTTGTTGATAATAAGTTAGTAGTTGATTACATGAGTTCTTAAAAGTCGTACTTATGAAGAATACTATAGAAGTTGCTGTTTATTAATCTTTTTATATTTCTCGTTATGCAAAGTTCTTAAAACAAATGATAATGAGATAGGATGTTTGAGTGAATTACTAGACGTCAGCGCAACATGTTTACGCTTACCATTCAAAATTTTAGTCTTGAAAATAGCAGTTTAATAGTTATCCTAAGTCTATAGGATGATTCATAAAACTTTCACACTCTAGTTTATCATATCTAATAGACGGTATGACATAAGAAGGTGAAATTGCAGAAATGGATTAAGGATATCACTAGAATACAAATACCTCAGTTATCACATGTTGCCACCAGAGAATCTACTGTAACATAACATATAATAAATCCCATCAACTGTTCAAAATATGTTCTTCTAGCATCCATAATGCATTGTATCCACGTGAAAATAGACACCATAGTCACAACACGCTTTTCATCTGGCATGCTGGCCACTTCCCAAATAATTGTATCATTTAGTTTTTGGAATTGAACGAACAAACTTTTCATGGGAGTCACATGACTTCAAACAATCCCATAACTAGCAGTCAAGTGATTTCAAGTCCTATGAGTGAAGTGGTTATTCACGAGGAAAGTGACATGAAATGAAACTGTGCTAATATTTCTCCCGCAAGACACGTTTCACTTCGTTACTTATATGCCACGTTACCCATCGTGCATCATAACCATAATGTCTATCACATTTCTTTGCTGTAGTATGGGAATCACATTGCTTGTGAGTACATCAAGCAAGTTTGTAGTGCATGTGCTAATGGTTCTTCTAAAGGTACAAAACAATAATAATATCACCTTTGGACTCCCATTTTCAGCGTCATGAAGGTGTGTATGAAATGTTATACATGGATTATGAAAGTGTGTATGAAATGTTATACATGGATTATGAGTGTGTATGAAATGTTATACATGGATTATGAAGGCGTGTATGAAATGTTATATATGGATTATCTTATAACATGATAATATCAAGTCATCCCATAAGTAATGCCCGAAAATTTAATACAGAAAGTGTATCATCATTTCTGTCTTTGTAGAAGGCTTTAATGACTAAAATATGTAGTAGGACTCGTATAAAAATGTTCAGACAAATAAAAGGAACTAACCCAACTCCAATTTTTCAGATCATTAATCAAGTAAACGCTTATGAAGATGGATGTCTCTGAGGATCACATTAGGCATACAATGCTTTATGAGTTTAAAAGAGGCAATAATGCAACAGAAACTACACAAAACATTCAAGATGTTTATGGTGCGAAGTCTCTCAATGAAAGAAAATGTCGAAGGTGGTTTCGGAAGAACCAGTACAGATGCTAAATTTAACCCATTTAACAGTTCACTGTCATCTGCAATAACTTAGAAAGGTATCAAAACTTGGAAAATGGGTCTCCCATGGTTTGACAGAAACCATCTTTAAAGCAAAAGTAGACATTTGCACTTCTCTGCACTCTCGTGAACGTAACTCACCTTTTTTGGACATGTTAGTGACTAGAGATAAAAAATGTTAAGTGCTGCAGACAATGGCTCAGTACAGGTAAACTGGCTAAAGCATAGCCCAAAATGGACCTCCACCCTAGGAAAGTTTTGTTAAGGGTTTGGTTAGACATTGTTGGTGTGATCCACTTTGAATTGCTGCCACTCAACATAATGATTACATCAGACTTCTATTGTCAACAATTAGAGTGCTTGAAAGGTGTACTGAAAGAAAAGAGGCCTGCTTTGATCAATCGTAAAGGTGTTGTGTTACATCATGATAATGCACGGCCCCATACAGCAAGGATCATATCTGTAAAGATTGAAGAGCTAGATTGGGAAAAACTTCCACATCTCTAGACCTTGCCTCATTTGATTATCATCTGTTCCAAAGTTTTCAGAACTATCTTGATGGAAAAGAGTCTGGAACACATGAAGATATCAAAACTTCCCTCTCCACATTATTTTTTTCCAAACTGTACGAATTTTATAGAAGTGGCATTCAGAAGCTTGTGAATTGTTGGCAGGAAGTAATTAATAATAATGTAACATACATTATTGATAAAATAACAGTAAAAGAGTTTGAAATTCTTTCTTTTTTCTGAACCTAAAATCGGACATTACTTAAGGAATGACCTGATACAGTTGTAGGTTTTGACACTTCTAGAAAAGGCAA
Organism: Tachypleus tridentatus; assembly: GCF_004210375.1. NCBI lineage: Eukaryota > Metazoa > Arthropoda > Merostomata > Xiphosura > Limulidae > Tachypleus > Tachypleus tridentatus. Next base: position 36,294,995 of record NC_134828.1, on the reverse strand, counting down.
AATGTGCTTCACCACTTAAAAGAATAGTACAAATAGTAATAACAGCCCCTGGTAAAGTTTTTTATAATGAAATCAAATAATCTCTATCTAATCCTCTATTTGATATTTTTAGCCATTATATTTATGTTCTTTTTTTTCGTATTCATTTTAAAAGGGTTCAGTGTGTGTCTAGGTTGTCTTTATAATGGTAAGATACTGGTTCGGATCTGTAAATTATGTTAATCTAGAAAACCTTGTAAGACATGTTATTTTGCAATATATTCTCTTAGTAGATGCAACAACAACAAATTTTAGGTGTTATAATTCAATAATTTATATAATATAATATACATGTAGATATATGTTTTAAGCATCACATGTACATATTCGCAATTTTAATGGAAAATCTTTAAAGGTTTATAAAATTAGATCTCATCAAAGTTTTTTGCGGATTTTCTACGCTGCATTCAGAACGATACGATTAACATTTGTGGTAAGTTCCTTTTTGTTATAAATTAATTTTGAATCATGACATCCATTGAGTGGTCTGTAAGTAAAACCTTCTTGACATTAAAGACATCATCAAATGCATAAATTAAGCTAAGAAGATAACCAGTAAAATAATATCGGGAAATGATTTATGTGGTTCTTACCAAAAGTCGACCTTCAAGAAACGATCCCTTAAACACACCACAGGTAAACCTTCCCTGTGACACCTCTCTTTCCAAAGCGTATATCGTATCAATCAGTTTACCTTTTGTCAATATAGTCATATGTGATTTCAAAGTGCCACCATAGGAAGCAACAAATACTATTGCAAATAGCCACCAAATGATCAAAAGTATTTTTACGCTACAAAACTTGACTGAAGGTATCCTTCCACCTGTAAAAAGTAAAATAAGTGAAATAAAGCAAGTATCAGAATGGATAAGACACTACGTGTTCTATTGTCATTAATTTTAATAAAGTGCTTAAGAATTCTTTAATTCAAATACTATAATATAACAAATTCGTTTAACGTTAAAAATTAAGGAGAAAATGGCATCGCATGTGTGGTATACGATATTACCATATGTTCTGTATATCATGTACTTTTCTACCATGTTTAGTAATGTAGAATATTTAGTGCAGTCGAGACGTAACAATTGGTCTTAGGTTTTTCGGTTCTAGGATGACCTTGTCTCTCTCTGATCTCTCCTACCTTTTCAACTACAAAATTTCAGTTGTGTCCATCAGTTGAAAATATCGGAATGCTATGAAAGAATGTTTAGTCACAAAGTAACGCGACTATGAGAGACAAAAAAATTGAGTTTTCACGTTGGTACAAGACCTCGTTTATTGGTAGGTTCTAGTTGTAACTGATTAGGTTGAAATTCTACTCGAGAGAAAAAATTCTGAATATCTAGCCTTTGATCCATTTGTCTACACGTTTGTTATTGTTGTCGTATCTCTAATGAAGAACTGCTCTCACTGTTTTTAAAACATGCTTAACCTATATTTCTCACACAACTTAAAGAAGTCGGTCGATTTTCCAGAGTCAGGTAACCCAATACGTAATAATACCAAACACATAAGCAGTAAGACTTTTGGAAATGTTTAGATTTTAGAGCCATAATCAAGAATAGTTTTATTACGTTTAATCTATAATTGTGTATACTTCCTTTGTTTTCTTAAACTCAAGGTACTAAAAAAAATTATTCACACCTTGAGAAACCAGAAATCCCCACAGATACCATAATGTAGCGGTCCAGAGGTTGCATCTCCAGGTTCCATTAGTACCGATTGTTAAACAAATCATCACTAAGCTTAGTGACAGAGCAACACACAGCCAAACCTAATAATAAAATGAAATATAAAACTATTTGCAAATTATGTAAGATTATAACAGCAATAAATTATTAGTCCTTTAACGTTACTTTTTGGACTTATGTCCTTCTCTTGCTAGCTAACACTTATTAAACAATAGTAAATTAGGTTGTCCAGAAATAAAGGACGGAATTTTTACGATGACATTTAGAAGCTGAACATTGAGTAACTTATCGTTGGTGTTGTTGGTTTCAAGGTATCGTTATGGTCTGCAGGTCCAACTATACTCAGAGGAAGTGTCACAACCCCTAAGTGGGTTCCGCATGAGCTGACTGAAGATCAACAAAATTGACGTTATGAGACCTGTCAAGGATGACGCTCTAGAAATTGGACGACTTGAGAATCGAGGTTATGCTTTGTCCATCTTATTCTCCAGACCTTTACCCTACAGATTTTTAATTTTTCAAGTACTTTGGCAACTTTAAAAGAAGTTTTCAGGGAGTTCATTGACCATAGAAACCCTGATTTCTACAGCAGAGGCACAAACAGCATCGTTACATGTTGGCAAAATTGTGTTGAAGTAAATGGTGCTTACTTTGATTAAAGCATGTTTCACAACACTGGTTTATACTTTTCCAAACTTTGCAGTTCAAAAAAGACATTTATTCCTGGACAACCTAATAATTAGTACTTTAACCCAGGGAGTCTCTAGTACCAATTAGATGATTGTAAATATATTTTAGTTTAATAAGAAACGATAATATTCAAGACAACTGTGATTTCAGTATTTCTCTCTTCTTGTGATAAAGTTACACCAAAACACATTACAACGGAGTAAATCAGATTTTCTTACATTATACTACATCAGTACACACAATTATCAAAAGTTAAGTATCTCATTATTCTTCAATTTTATCCGTTATTAGATCTTAAGTCTTGAACAAAAGGACTGTAGTGATGTCGTAATTGGCTCGAAAGAAATAGTTTATGAAATATTTACTCATGATAAACTATACAATTAAAACATTTAAATTAGTTTCGTAACTGGATTTTACTCAGTTAAATTTTTAACGTAACATAAATCACTTGAATAACTAAAGACTAAGAAAAGAATTAAATAACATGGTTAAAATTCAAGTTATGAAATCTGTTGATTGTGTGATGGTAGTTTACAGTCTTACAAATGTATTCTATTTCTTAATTCTGTCTAGAAAGAACATAGATCCACAAACATTAATTTACAATGTAAGAAAAAAGTCCAATTTCATTTCTCAATAATATTAGTATTTATTAATAGAGATAAATCGATATGATGTATTGTTTCACTTATTTACGACCTTAATAAGTTATGATTGCTGAGTCTTGGCATTAATGTTTTCCGTCCATAACTGGCTAGCCCAGCATGGCCAGGTGGTTAAGGCACTCGACTTCTCATCAAAGGGTCGCGGGTTCAAATCCCCCTCATACCAAACATGCTCGTCCTATCAGTCGTTGAGGCACCATAACGTGACGGTCAATCCCATTATTTGTTGGTAAAGGAGTAACCCAAGAGTTGGCGGTGGGTGGTGATGACTAGCTGCCTTCTCTCTTGTCTTGCACTGTAAAATTAGGGATGGCTAGCGCAGATAGCCTTCGTGTAGCTTTGCGCGAATTTCAAAACAAACCGAATGGTTGTTATTGTTTTTTTTTTCTGTAGTGATAATGGTAGGCCTTAACAAACCATAACATGTACGTTTTTGTTTTTTTTGCAGTTTATGCACAAAATTAGTAACAGATTTACTATTATGTATTTATTTTAATATCGATATTTGTTTCTGTTAAATATGTATTTAGAAACACGTATAACTTATATTGCTAAATGTGTATTGCGAAAGTCACGCCTGTTTATTAAATTTGTAGAAAATTATCGAGTGTAATAATCAACAATGTACTATATGTTTGCCAGTGTGCAATGCAGTGTAATGTACGATGATTACCAGTATTGTTGTTTTAGCTGAGGTTTTTAAAATCTCTCCTCTCTAGCTAATAAAAGGTAAACGACGCTACGCGAATATACAGTGTATATTGTTGGTTTGTTACAGTTGATACACTATAAACCTCGGAAGTTATAAATGTGATTAGCGCTCATTAATCGGGAAACTACAAATATTTAACCAGGAACATTTATAGATTTTGAACATTACAAACTGTTTAATTTCAGCAGATTACCATCGAACGTTAGTATTTTTACGAAGACCTTATATAAGTTCAACTGCGAAAAACTCGCACGTGATCAGCGAAGATCCAGCTAGCACTCCTATAGGTACAATTCACTATTTGAGTGAATTGTACCTATATCAATTCAAAATTAATTCGCTCGTCGTAAACCCTCGATAGGATATCAAGGAAGTCCTAGATTAGATAAAAGACTCAATATTCTTTATATGTTTGTACATAAATTATTTTGTAATAACGGTTATTATAAATTGTATTATTGTTTGCATATTAAAACTAAGAAATAAGATTGTGTGTATTAATCTTGGTAACAAATATAATAAATTTAACATATATCAACATTCAATAAACCTTTAACTCCAAATTACAGTTTAAATCAGTTTTGGGTTATTTCAAACTGTAATACGTAACATAATATATTGGAGATTGGTACAAGATAAATTATAACACGTAAGAAATTACACAATAACCTATCACCAGGACTATCAAAACCACGTTTTTTTGCTTTGTATGTTCTCAGACATGCCGCTGTGTCATTGGGGTTCACAATTGTGTAGTACTGGACTGGTATGATGAAGGAACGCTGAGAAAATCGAATTTTAATAACGGTTGAGAAGTAATGCAGGATTGTTCATAACTTTGTTACTGTTGGCGTATGTTTACTGATAAGGTTGACATATGAGAAATAAGTGAGCGTATTTTTCTAAATGTCCTTCGTAATTAGGATTAGAGAAAGTAATATGTGGAAGTAACTGAAGAAAGGTAGGTTAGTCTAAAAGATATAGGAATTCTGCTTGTGACAATACGCGTTTATAGTTGTTACGTAGGTATATTATATTTGTACACTGAAATACAAGTGGAGTGATACTGTAACAAACCTGAAACAGGTTAAATCACACTAATACGTTTCTTATCACTTGCAGGATAATTTGATGTTTATTATGTTGCGTTTTATCATTTAGTCTCTGGGCAAATATAAAATTCGTTAAAGTTATTTAATAATAATAAACACGTCTCAGTTGTCTTGAATCTACTCAAAAGAAAAAAAATTATGTTTTTTTTTCTTTTCTTGGGGGGGGGAGGTTTTCAAATCCCAATTTCTACGGCTGTCCGGTGACAGATTAAGTAAAGAAAACATAGTCGGGGGCTGGAGGTTGAGAAGAGAACACTGCTGAAGTGACTTGTCTAATGATTCTTCAGATAAAATATGTATAACAAGAAACTGCATGATTTGTACTCATACTGAATTAAAGAGTAAGTTTATTATTTCTGATCGGGACAAAAATTATATTAGACTAAATATTGAAACCTCTGATAACTCTATCTTTATAGACGCAAACCTGTTTCTTAATAGTGTCAGTTCACTATCAGGAATGTTTTAAACAGGTTTTACTTGCTGGTCAACAAACGAAGAGTTCTAAACATATGACGGTAGAAACAAATCTGTCGAACTAAAATGTCTTGTAAAATATTTCTGGAAGAACAAATGATGCTACATACACATGTTAAGAGTGGGAAGGCCCGGCATGGCCAAGCGTGTTAAGGCGTGCGACTCGTAATCTGAGGGTCGCGGGTTCGCATCCCCATCATGCCAAACATGCTCGTCCTTTCAGCCGTGAGGGCGTTATAATGTTACGGTCAATCCCACTATTCGTTGGTAAAAGAGTAGCCCAAGAGTTGGCGGTGGGTGGTGATGACTAGCTGCCTTCCTTCTAGTCTTACACTGCTAAATTAGGGACGGCTAGCACAGATAGCCCTCGTCTAGCTTTGGGCGAAATTCAAAACAACAATATTAAGGTGTCCCTCGCTAGCTAAGCGGCATGTCTGCATATTTATAACACTAAAAACTGGGTTTCGATATTTGTGCTGGACACAGCAGAGATAGTCCATAGTGTAGTTTTGCGTTTAACGACAAGCAAATAAGCAGCACTAAATATGTATATTGGAAGGTCAAAGGTCTGAGTCACAATATCCTAATGAACATGTTCTGCACGGTTATTTGATGGGGTATATAAGTTTAAAAGTCAATGCTGTTATTTGGTTAAATTAATCTCCCAGTCGGTCGGTTCTGCTATTTAGATTCTCTTCTCATGATTAGTATCTCAAAAATACAGATTGCTATATACGAGTCTTTGAGTCACTAACATGGACATTTAAATAGCTCACGTGTCACCAGGATTTCATCTTGTCATATTTTTATGAAAATTTAGTTTGCTTTTGTGTAATTTTGTTTTATTTTATAATTTGTGTTGAATTTCATTCATTGAGATGTATCGAACTTACCGTAAATCATTAGTTTTTGGAATAACTCTCCTGTTGACTGTTGAAGCTTCATACTAAACGATTGTGGGCTCATTTTTGTGGTAGATGTTAAAAGTAAGTCTCACTGTAACTTATTGTTGCCTTACAGAAACGTACCATTTCTATCTATTCAAAACATTATCCCAGGACAATTTCTTTGTTTTGAAGGGGAATATTAATCGTAATTTCAAGTTTACATATTAAATTTCATGATGATAAACAGGTCCTTTTTAAATGATATTAAAAATATCGTATCCTATAGCTAAAACTGACCAATCTTACTATAACTGCCGACAGATTAGTGAGTATTTAAATCGAATTTGATTTATTTTTAGAGATTATAAATGTCTACAAGGAATTACATATTACCTGCCAGGTGAATGGTTTGACAATAGCTAAGGGTTGATGATTTCCTGAAGGTGCCCTAGTGATAAAGGTCACTGAATCAAACGAATATGGAATGGTAAAATCAACTGCTTGTTTTCTTTCTTCTGTAATTGTAATCTGTTCAGCTGAAAGGTCTGCTTCCTGAAAACAAACAAAACACAACAGAAACCTTTAACAACATTTATTGTGATGGATGTTTCTTGTTACAAAGTCAAATATATTGATCCTGCAAAATTTAGACTAGAGTTTAAAAAACAAAACACTTTAACAACTCCCTCTTCACTGTAAAGTTTGTTTTTAAATTTCGGGCAAAGCTACACTAAAGCTATCTGTGCTAGCTGTCCCTAATTTACTCATGTCACACTAGAGGGGAAGCAGCTAGTCATCAACGCCCCCTCCACCAACTCTTGAGCTACTCTTTTATCAACGAGTAGTGGGATTCACCATCACGTAATAATGCCCCCACGGCTGAAAGGGCGACCATATTTGGTGTAACAGGAATTCGAACCCGCGACCCTCAGATTACGAGTCGAGCGTCCTAACCATCTGGCCATAAAATAAAGTCGCGGAGCCGTCTTCCATGTTCGTGTCGTTGACTAGCTAATTATATCGAAAGTACTAAATGATTTAAGCTTGGTTTGTTTACTAGCTCTAACAACAACAACAACAACAAATATATATATAACCAGTTACCTGCGAATGATATATTCATAATATTAATATTCAATATATTTAATTAGTAATTTATTTTCTTCACCAAATATTGAATTTAATAAAGAAAAGATGGCGTAAATGTTCAGTCTATTCTTTAATTTACTGTTTCCGCTGTAGGAGACTAAATTTCCTCATTAGTGTTTACTCAGTGTCGGACCCGGCATGGCCAGGTGAGTTAAGGCGTTCAACTTGTAATTTGAGGGTCGCGAGTTCGAATCCCCATCGCACCAAACATGCTGACCCTTTCAGCTGTGTGGGCGTTATAATGTGACAATCAATTTGTTGGTTACTTCATTGGTAAAAGAGTAGCCCAAAAGTTGGCGGTAGGTAGTGATGACGAGCTGCCTTCCCTCTAGTCTTACATTACTTAAATAGGGACGGCTAGCGCAAATATCCCTCGTGTAATTTCGCGCGAAATTCAAAAACAAACAAACAATACTCAGTATCATGAATGACACGTCATTCCGAACGGCTGGCTAAGACTAAAACGTTTTACAGCTAATAACTTAGTAATATTTACTTGCCTGCTTAGTGCATAATATGCCTGAGCAAGAAAATGAACAGATCAATGTCTGGCCTTAATTATTGTTTTAAAAAATTAATTTCTATTTTTATTAAACTTTGCATTTTCCGGAATCATTCTCTAAAAAAACAAATGTTAAATATAGTAATGCACAGTTTTACTAAATCTTTAACGTAATTCGATTTAGTTTAGCGTATTGCTAACGTGGAGCAAATTATCCATATTCCATTTTTAAATGCTAGCTAGTTCTTTTAGGGCTAAGAATTATTCTCTGGATAGAGGAGAAGGAGTCGTGTGCAATTAAAAAAAAGCGATAAGTCAATGTTTTTAGTCTGTTTATAATAAGGCCCGGCATGGCCAGGTGTGTTAAGGCGTGCGACTCGTAATCTGACGATCGCTGGTTCGCATCCCCCGTCGCACCAAACACATTTGCCTTTTCAGCCGTGAGGACGTTATAATGTGACGTTCAATCCCACTATTGGTTGGTAAAAGAGTAGCCCAAGGCCACCCAAGAGTTGGTGGTGGGTGGTGATGACTAGCTGGCTTCCCTCTAGTCTTACGCTGCTAAAGTAGGGACAGCTAGCACAAATAGCCCGCGTGCAGCTTTACGCGAAATTGAAAAACAAACAAACAAAACTGTTTATAATGTTGCTGTCAATCTGAAGAACTCTAGTGCTTTAAATATTTTTTGTATCGAATTGAGTGCAGAACTGCACTTGCGCTATCTGCACTAGTCGTCCCTAATTTAGCACTGAAAGGCTAGAGGGAAGGCATTTGGTCATCACCCACCGCCAACTCTTGGGCTACTCATTTGTCAACGAATAGTGGGATTGACTGAATCGTTGAAATACCTCAACGGCTGAGAGGGTGAGCACGTTTGGCGTGATGGAATTTCGACCCAGCGACGGCCCGAAGACTGCAAGTGGAGCACCGTAACCACCTGGCCATGCTAGGCCTACTTTAGAGCCAGATTGGGATTTTAACGCTTATAAATATTTTCAAAGGTGTTAATGTAATCGCTAAATTTTACTTAACTCGTTGCAGGAATAAACTTAAGTCTTTAGTTAAAAGTTAATACATTTTGATGGTTCAGTGAGTTCAACGTCATCATAATTATAATTTTTCTCTACCATGTCCAGATGAGATTTCTTAACTTTACACGAACTAGCTATTATTAGAGATTTATTGTTCCTTACGAATGATGGCTCACTTACGACACGACCTAAACTTACCTTCCTGTGGACCATACCGATCATCCCACTCCAGGAGTTATCTGCAAGTTTTTTACCCCACTCTGCGTCTTCTGGTGTCCTGATAACGTACCTTCAAATAATTGGGTCCATAAGACACAGTATTTAACCAATACAACTTACTTATTAGGACAGTGATCTGAAACGAATAGTTTTTATTTTTAGAACAGCACGAAACCAAACGATTGGTTGTTACACGAACAATCGTTCGAAATATAGAACGTTTCTACTATGATATTTTTTACTTTACTTTCACTATATTTTGTTTATTTATTTGTGCGCTATTTGTGTTTGTTGTTTTGTTTTTTTTAATTTCGCGCAAAGCTACGCAAGGGCTATCTGTTCTAGCCGTCTCTAATTTAGCAGTGTAAGACTAGAGGGAAGGAGGCTACTCGTCACTACCTGCCACCAGCTCTTGGACTACTCTTTTACCAACAAATAGTGGGATTGACCATCACATTATAACGTCCTCACGGATGAAAGGGCTAACTTGTTTGGTGTGACAGAGATTCGAACCTCGGGACCATCAATTACGAGTCGAGTGCCCTTTCAAAGTGTTATGACATTTAATCGACATTAATATGAATTACGCATCTACTTCATTATAGCTTATTTGTCATTGAGAAATAAATGCTTTTTTTATAGAAAATGGATTCTTTCAAATTCGCTCCCCCCCCCCGATAGTACAGCGGTAAGTCTCCGGATTTACAACGCTAAGATCAGGGGTTCGATTTTCCTCGGTGGGCTCAGCAGATAGCCCTATGTGGCTTTGCTATAAGAAAACCTTGACCCCCGTTAGTACAGCGGTATGTCTTCGGATTTACAACGCTAATATCAGGGGTTCGATTCCTCTTGGTAGGCTGAGCAGATAGCTCACTGTGGCTTTGCTATACGAAAAACACACACACATTCTTTCAAATTCTTTTATTAACCTTGATTTTTTCTGGGGAAAAATGTAAAAAAATAAACCCTGAAAGTGTTATAAAATTAAAACTTTATAACTCTGAGGACTTTTTTTCAAATCAGCTGTAAGAATTTCCTAATCCATTATTTCTAGTAAATGTTTGTCTGAATTCAATTTCGCGCACAAAAAAGTCCATACTTTAAAAGATGAATGCATCGAGTTAAAATATTTTACTCTAAACTAAGGCATTTCAGGTTTCTCGCACGTCGAAAATAGTTTTCATTGCCAACAAATTATCATTGAAACAATATTATAATTGTATTGATAAATTAAAATAAAATACGTTAAATCTCAATATCTTTCTGGAAGTATTTTGTTTGTTTGTTTTTGAATTTCGCGCAAAGCTACACGAGGGGCTATCTGCGCTAGCTGCCCTAATTTTGCAGTGTAAGACTAGAGGGAAAGCAGATAATCCTCACCATCCACTATCAACTCTTGGGCTACTCTTTTACCAACGAATAATGGGATTGACCGTAACTACATAACGTACCCACAGCTGAAAGGACGAGCATATTATTTGTGACGTGGTTTCGAACCGCGACCTTTATATTACGAGTCGATTACCTTAACCACCTAGCTATGCCTAGCCGAAAGGTTAAAAGAAAGTAAAATTAATACTTGAAACCGTTGATACGTGATGAAATTCCATAAAACAAATAAAAATATAAAAACGAATCTAGACACAGTGGGCCTGGCATGGCCAAGCGCGTAAGGCGTGCGACTCGTAATCCGAGGGTCGCGGGTTCGCGCCTGCGTCGCGCTAAACATGCTCGCCCTTACAGCCGTGGTGGTGTATAATGTTACGGTCAATCCCACTATTCGTTGGTAACAGAGTAGCCCAAGGGTTGGCGGTGGGTGGTGATGACTAGCTGCCTTCCCTCTAGTCTTACACTGCTAAATTAGGGACGGCTAGCACAGATAGCCCTCGAGTAGCTTTGTGCGAAATTCCAAAACAAACAAACAAACAAACAATCTAGACACAGTTCCACACGACCAAATGTACTTAAGCTCTTCCCATTTCTCCTTCCACTTGTCTCAGAATAATGTCAAAGCTGCAGTTATTAGGTTTAAACAGAAGTATGTGATGTATTAAAAGCCAATATTCCGGTCGGAACGGAATAAAAACTCGATACGAAAAGACGAAACCGCTCGGAACCCTACCAGTAATTTACTATGTTTAATCATGTGAACTGTAATTAAGAGAAACCTGATCAAATGCCTAGAAGTAGAGACGGAACTGATATTTACAACAGTGGAGTATGACACTGAAGGCGCATCGCTTCAGACAACGTGAAATAAAACTTCTAACACGTGCACGAAACGGTAACATATTAACAACTGTTAAAACTGAAACGCATGAACAGTCGAGTTTCTTGTCCTTCAAATATTACATCAGTTTCTAAGTAATTAATAGTTAACATCTCGTTCAGTAGACTCTAAGTAGTGTTATAGACAAATACCGATTTCCAACATATACTAATTTTCACTTCCTAAACTTTACCATTTGATTTTGGAAGTCCGACGTCATTGAGACTTGAAAAATATATATTGTATGCATATGGAGTGCTTCCTATTACACAGTCGAATATACTTAACAGCCACTGTTCAGAGAAACACATAATATCATAAAGTACAATTTACATATTTGTGTGCATAATAACTTGTATCTAACAGTATTTGAGGTTATTCTTTAGTAGATTCATAGTATAATTTACAACACGACCTTGATTTTATTTAACGTTCTGGGTTGTAGTATGTTAAAGTACCCGAAAGCCTACCACCGGGGAAATGCATAACATTAAAAAGTAAAAAAATATATATATTTTCTACTGCATAATAACTTGTATGTAACACGACTTCAGAGTTTTCTTTATAAGAATCATTGTGTAAATTAGAAAACGTTAGGTGGCTTAGACATGCTGAAACTCAGGACGCTAAATAAAACCAACATGGTATTTTGTAGGTGGTCATTCTAAGTTTAGTTATCGCAGATAAAAACAGATTTTAAGCATTATAACCTTGAATTAAGACGGAGTCACTTAGGGGTGTCTCCTAATGCAGACGAAACATTTTATTATAAAATATGTATGTTGTTATACTTAATTATTACAGTAACCAATAAAAATATCTTAATCATTTTGATTTCTTGACTTAAGAATAATTTCATGTTGTAATCACTTAACAATTTTAGAAAATGTATTGTTAATGTTAAGACCCTTTGAACGCGACTGTTTCCAACACAATACATTAGAAAATAAAGTACGAAAAGCGACATTTTTTAAATCAATTCCTAAACATGCTATTTTCTACAAGCTTTAAATAAAAATGCTTTACCTAAAATTTAGCGTTCTGGCAAGGGTACTTAAAAGCTCAAATTCTACTCCAAGCACTGGTCTGAAAGTTCCGTTAGGGCCGTCTTCTAGCACAAAATATGGAAAGTACTAAAAACACACATGAAATAATAAATCAGACAATGTTCAAAGTTCCTTCACGGTAGTAATCATGTGTAATAATTTAATGATATTTGTTTTATATTGCTTGTTTAAGTAATAATTAAATACAGTGTTATGGTTGCTTAAGTCTTTACTACAATTAATTATAAGTGTTATACCAATACATCTGTACTTTTATGTTGTATTCATATGTATCTATCTATCAACTTGTAGTAAACCAAATTTATGGATTAAGTTAATTAGTATGCTATTTAAAACAGTTCTTTTTTATTGTAATTTTGTAGGCGTTACAGACTCAACGATTTTCTGGTGGAACCGCAGTAAGACTATCTACTTTCAGCATTAAAATCTGTTATTATAGTTCCCTTGGCTGATATAGTTCAGGTAACCCGCTGTATAGCTTTATAACAACAACATAGTTTACTCTTCCTCGGACGATAAATTAGTGTTTAAGGTAAATTATTTTAGTGGTAAGAAATACACTTAGTAGTACCTACACTAATAACAGACGTTACCAAAACATCTTCTTTAATCCACAACACCTACACTAATAACAGGCAATACTTCAGTCAATAATACCTACACTAATAACAGGCAATACTTCAGTCAATAATACCTACACTAATGACAGACGCCACCAAAACGTCTTCTTTAAAATCCAGATAATCTTGGTTTTGTAAAAATGGAGACAACTTAGGACTGATACCATAACGTGGTGTCCATTTTCCTACTAGTTGCATTTCAGTACAATGGTAGTTTTCCTTAGGGACTCCATAAATATTGTATTTTATCTGAAAATGACTAAATGCATTAGTTTTAATTGAGCAATAACACTCCATCCACACTACAATTTGAGTATTCAAAAGATAAGAACTTTTCATTCTGTACGAAACTATTAACTAAACATAAAAGGCTTTATATATATATATTGTTATGCACATAAGCTTAAAACGTTCGGACTTGTAAAACTGAGAAGCGTGTTTGTTTGTAAACATAAAGTTACACAATGGGCTCTCTGCACTTTACTCATTACGGTATCGAGCTCTGACATTTAGTGTTATAAGTTCCTTAAACTTACATCTGTTGGACAGGAGGTTTTTGTGGCTGTTTAAAAACCATCGGAAATGCAAATAATAAAATACAAGTCATGAATGATAAAGAACTTCTTAACTTTGTGTTAGTCTTAAAACTTCAAATTAAACTTTTGTCTTAGTACTTTATGATAAGCACAGAACTCCATAAGTTCACCAGCTTTTAAGAGCTGGAAATGTGCTATGGAAATGAAACAATATGCCACAGGAATAACTAAGTGTACGATAAAAAGTTGTGACGCAGGATACGCTACAGTGATATTAAAATTCAGTTAGAGGTGACACATAGTGTGACATTGACTAACCTTAAACGAAAAAGCTACGTAGATGACATGAAATACATTACAGAGTAATATCAAATGTAACTACTAGAAAAGTGACGCGTGACATGTCACAGAGTGATAATATAAAACACGACAGCTAAAGATGGGACACATGTTAGATAGGTGATACGTAATATGTCATTGAGTGATACTAAACATAATGTCCAGAGAGTACTACAGTGTGGTATAGGAAATGCCATAGATTAATAAGAAAAAACTGATAGCTAGAGTATTGAGACATAATATGGCACACTGATATACGATATGTCGCAAAATAATAATAATAATTACATTAACCAGAGATGTGACACATGATTCTTCGCAGAATAATAATAAACATAATATACAAAAATGTGGTGCACGATCTGAAGTTTTGTCCTATTTTCAATTTTCCTTACGTTCTTTTCTTTCTCTGTTTTTTTTTTTTAACTTTTCATTCTTCAATAGTACGCACCACTACTGACACAGAAGTATGTCTGTGGACTTACAACACTGGAAACCAGGTTTCGATAATCGTGGTGGGCTGATCACAGATAGCCCATTGTGTTGCTGCGTGATTAACAACAAAACAGATATAAAGTTTCCATTCATATGATATTAATTTAAGATAAACTTTAACAGTGTTGTAACACTGTTCTAGGGTCTAACAGTATTTCTTTCACAACGTTTAACTGTATATTTCTACACTTCAAACAGCCTTAAGTTATTTTTTCTCTATGAGCGTATAATTTCCATAACGTGGCCTATAGGCTATACAGGCTAACTTCAGAGCTAGCTATCAATGTGAACAATAATGTTTCACTTTTCAATGCCTCGTTTTTTTAAGACATAATTGTTGTTGTTTTCGTCAGGCCTGATTTCGTGAATCTTCACTATACAGAAAAATCGATAATATAAAGTCAAAAATGACAAATTAAAGCATATGATATTTTCTAATTTGTTTTTAAATTTATAACCATTCAGTTGGTAATCAAAGAAGACACTCAATATTATACTGACCTTAGTAATTTTCCTGTCTTCTTGAACAATAACCATGGAACAAAAGCAAGGACTTTTTAGCTTAGAACTGAGAATTGTTTCAGAGACGCTGGTATTGCGGAGAAATAGAACCCAGTGTATACTTTGTAGACAAAACTCTTTCAAAAAATGCTGAAAAATTAGATAGCATAGACATCAAATGAATATATAAAACTCAAACGGAGAGTTATATTGTAAATTAAATCCATCAAAAACACACACACATTACAAATAAATGAATTTATCTATTATTTCTCTTATTCTCCTTTTATAGCACACTCAAAGTTCAATTTTCGCCCAGCAATCTTGCAAAGTACTTTGTTCAAACGTTAGGTGTGACCTAGTTGTCAAAGTATTTGGCTGTATACTAAATCCAGTGTTTGAGCAGCTAAACACGTCCAGAATTTTCACGTTATAAAGGCGTATTTATATTTGTATTTCTGGCAAAGCTACCAAGGCTATCTGCTATCATCTGTTGATCAGAAAAAAGTCAGATGCTAAGATACTAAATATCATTCTTATAACGCACTAACAGCTAAACGAGTAGAAAATATTTTGTGGTACCATAGAAAATACAATCCGACTAGCTAAATTCGAAATATAGAGCTCTACTACAGGACCAATCCACGATGGAGACGTTATAACTGAGGTAGTTAATCCCACAATTCAATTAGGAGAAGAAATAATGCCCAAATTCTTAATTTTAATTTTACAACTGGGTAATTTATGCCAATTAATTTCTTAACCGTTTTTTGTGATGAATACAAGTACTTGAACCTTATTTGTTTGCTTGTTTTGAATTTCGTACAAAGCCACTCGAGGGCTATCTATGCTAACCGTCCCTAATTTAACAGTGTAAGGCTAGAGGGAAGGCAGCTAGTCATCACCACCCACCGCCAACTCTTGTGCTACTCTTTTACCAACGAATAGTGGGATTGACCGTTATATTATAACGCCCTTACGGCTGAAAGGGCGAGCATGTTTGGTGCGACGGGAATTCAAACCTGCGACCTTCAAATTACGAATCGAACGCCTTAACCCACCTGGCCATGCTGGGCCATACTTGAGCCAATAAAGACTCAACACTGCTTAAACAGATGGAGAAAATTAACACAATGAAATAACATTTAAAACTTTTTTTAAAAAAATATTGTGAGGTTCAATAGTTCAAAAATGAGAAAATTCACAATAGTATCTGAGTTCGTTTCAAACTAAACATGCTTTATTATTATTTTTAAAAACAAGCGAACTATAAATTTGTTGAACGTATATATACATGGATTAGAAAACCTGATTCATGTTACATAGTTCATAGAATTTGCGTCTATTATCATGGTTAAAAGGTATACATCGTTTTTAATTTTAATATTAAAATATTTGTTAAAGGGTGTTGGCTACGTTACGCTTTTGTCCGAGAAGAGTGATTGAGAGCGTTATTGACAAATTGAAATTACTAAACATTGTACACAGTGTTGACAAACTAAAATTACAAGCATTTGTAAACATTGTTGATCATGAAGGCCTCCATTAGCTAATAGAAAACTTGAGTAAACCTATCAGAAGACGAAACTAAACAATCAAAATAAGATATGAAGAATTATGTATTGTTTGAGTGTGTGGCTCTTGTGAGAATGGAAAAATACATCACTGTATCAGTGTTTCCATCAGGACGTTAACGTATCATAAAGGACATTGCAAGTTAAAGTAAATAACTTAGGTTCTCAGTTCGTCCTTAATTGTATCAGCAAGATTGCTGTTTAAAAGATTCAATTAATGTTTTGTTGTTTAACCACAGAATTCTATTTTTTTGTATGCTAAAAGAGACAAAACAGTAAACTTATAAGAATGCGTTGGTACTTTGTTCAGTTGCTTGGAAATAGCATGCTGAAGAAAAACTAAAATCAAGGTTTTCGAACTCATGTGACGTTTACAAGTGAGTCTTAATGATTAAATTGCATATAATCGTCCAATCACTATACTTGGAATTGATAAAGTTATAGCACGTTTGGATTAAATATGGAAAAAAAATGTTACACCATAAAACGTTATACTGAGTCACTGGCTGGTTGTTGCATTCCTTGAAAACATAGTTTTTATATAAATGAATAAATAACCTTTAATAATGTTAAATGATTGCTAATTTATTTCTGTTGTCTATTTCGTTCCTTAAGAGAGTCACTTAGAGAAGGTACACAGCTTATAAAAACTTAAAAACTCGGAGAGAAAATACAGATAATGTACTGTAAGTTTGAGATATAAATAACACAAAAACAAGAGCCACTTGTAAATAATACACACAATATTAATAACATAAAAATTAGAGCCACTTGTAAATAATACATATAACATTAATAACACAAAAAATAGAGTCACTTGTAAATAATACACAAAATAATAATAACACAAAAACAAGAGCCACTTGTAAAAAATACACACAACATTAATAACACAAAAAATAGAGCCACTTGTAAATAATACACACAATATTAATAACACAAAAACTAGAGCCACTTCTAAATAATACATATAACATTAATAACCAAAAATTAGAACCATGTATAAATAATACATAAATCGTTAGATATGTAACAAACTCAGGATCTGCAGCTTACATTATAAGCGTTATGAGGTTGGCGCCCTACCGTAGTTATTCTTAATTAGTGGAAACGTTATCTACGTTTATTTTCACATAAATGTTATTTTTTCATAAAACGTCGTTTAAGTTAATCCAGTGAATTTATAAACAATACTGTCTTTCCAAATGACAACTTGTGGTACTTTCACGGTTAAATTATTGAATTAGCATGCACTTTTAAAATAAAAATGTTTAGTTGGAATTACAGTACTGTGTTATCAATCACCATAAGGTCATTGTACCTGGACAAAAGATCCCTTCTGGCTAGTTTTGTCAAAGACAAAAACAACGTATGTTGATAACGTGTATTCCGTTGGTTCTCCAAAAGGTAAGAGTTTACTCTGCAACGTTTTTTCATCAAGATCGATCACTTCTTCCAAATAAATAACAGTGGTTGTAATTCCAGCTTCTTGGAGTCTAACAGTGATACAGTCGTAGTAAGAGACTTCTGAACCTTTGTTGAGAGAAAAGATAACCTCAGTCATAAACAGAAATGAAGGTAGAAACAAATGGACAGTTACATAAAATATAGTTTAACTGTTTTAACTCGCCCCACACCTTTTTTACTAACCCTATGTATGGGTTTTTTAACAAAAAGTTACTCAGTTTTTCTAAACACGAAGTTAAATAATTAATTTCTAGGCTACAATGAAACAGAACATACCATTTATCTGTGATAGAAGTAACGTTATGTGTTGAAGGCGAAGAAGCTGAGCGAGATCTACAACAACATTTGTTGAAGGCCCTAGGGTACTTTGTTCTTTACACTCATCACCAACATTTGTTGAAGGCCCTAGGGTACTTTGTTTATTGTACGTATCATCAACATTTATTGAAGGCCCTTGGGTACTTTGTTTTTTGTACACATCATGCACCACTGCAGGGGACCCTGAAAATATTAAAATTATATTTGTCACAGGTTTAATTTTCAATTTTTACCTTTGGCGAAAAAGAAGAAAGTCATTAACATACACAACGAATCTTTAAACAGTTCGTCCGTTGTATAATGTCAAATAATAAATAAGGTAGATTGTCGTAGTATTCTTCACACACCTAAATTAACTTAAGTTACTTTGTGGTGAACTAAAAGGGACTCGAAAATCATAAATCTTATATACTTAACACCATTATAAGAGTTCTGAGTGCTTTACCGAATTAAACTGTGCTGATGAACATGAATAAACGAAACTGCAGAGGGCACTGCTAAACAAGAAATACATTAAATCTCTTTATTTTCTATTTATCTTTAGTGGAAAATGAAATAAATATGTTACGTACATATATTTGTCATTATTTATTTTTTCCAATCAATAATTACCAGCTTTTCGGTTTAAAATAGAGTATTGATATACTAATAACCCTTTATAATAATAAAAACAAAACCAAAGTCATGTGTTAGTTCATGAAAAAATTATTTACGTGCAAATGTAAGCTCCAATCTTAGTAACTAACGGTGTTAAACTATTTTACTACAGATATAACATATAGCACACATTACCCATACATAATTAGAACAATTATGTGTAACATTTAAATAACATCTTAGCACAAATCACTGGTCTGTAAAAAAATGTCTACATTTCTTGTCTTACTAAGGCTGTTCTACCCGGTTAGTTTACATGTTTTCAATATTTTTAATATTTCGAATTACTTAATTATCTTAAATATTCAATTAAAATTGTATTCCTTTAAGGATATTCATATTTCAGATATATATACAAGTTTCTAGAATTGTTACCTTTTAATATTAGAAACCACTTAATAAAGACTTCATAACAACCAGCTAGCCTACCATAATGAAATGAATGGACGAATCCTGTACCACACGGTGGTGACGTAATTGCAACCACTAATATCACACCCAGACCACTGAATAACATCAAATAACACATGTTGAAGGTCTTTAGCCTAAGAAATCAGAAAGAAAATACGCCGTTAGACAAAAATTTCATTTGTAACAATATCAGAAAATATTTATTGTAATCTCTCTCTAAACCCATAAATAATTTAACAATACGTCTTAAGATAGATGAATGTATTTCTCTCAAAATAATCAATAATTTCTCGATGAGTATTTGAAATAAATAAAAGAAATATTGGAAAGTGAGATATTTGAGGTATATTATATCATTATCCATTAAGATTGTCTTCAGTCGTTCGACAGTGTAGATGGTGAAATGTTACTTTTTGCCCTTTTAATATTTTTCAGTAGAGTGTTTTAGTGTGTAACAATTGGGTGAATATGAAAAGATATACCATATATTTTCTGAAAGCTACGGAAAAAATTAAAGCTCATTTCATTATATTGGCTCCTGAAATATATCCTTGGCTGTATTTCAATGTATAAGGGATGCTTTGTGCGCATACGTGAGAGTGGATATTTGAGAGGTTATTTTTTAATGCAAAGACACACAATGAGTTGTCTTCACTCTATCAATCGCGAGGAATATAGTCCCGGATTTTAGCGTTGTAAGCCTGTAAATTTATCACTACTCACTGAGAAATGTATTCGGTGGTCTAAGTACCAAAAACGACTATTGTATATTATAGTTTGTTTTGAATTTCGCGCAAAACAATACGAGGGCGTTTTGCACTACCCGTCCCTAATTTAGCAGTGTAAGACTAGAGGAAAGGCAGCTAGTCATCATTACCCTTCGCCAACTCTTGGGCTACTCTTTTATCAACGCATAGTGGAATTAACCATCACATTATAACGTCCCTACGGCTGAAAGGGCGAGCATGTTTGGTGTAACGGGAATTCGAACACGCCAGCCTCGGATTACGAGTGGAGTGCCTTATCCACCTGGCCATGCAGGGCTAGAAATTAAAAGTATTGTTTTAACAAGAACATGTTCTGATACTATAAATACAAAAGTAAAACATTTTCAATTTCTTCTCTTCTAGAAAATAAAAATATTTCTTACTCTAGTTTTGGTATACCTAGACTTGTTTAGAATATTTAGCTGAATTACTTGCTTAATTAATAATCCCATGAAACTGCATGAGCAAATAAGAAAGCTAGAGTAAATAAACTTTAGAAAACGCTTGCCTACACACATTCTGTAACCCCCAGTATGTCTTCGTACTCACAAGCTAGTGACCGGGTTCCGAATATTGTGGTGGGCAGCCCATTGTGTAGTTTTGTACTTAATTCTAAACAAACAAAAAACATTAAAAATAATTAAGAAATTTGAATTGTAATCGTCAACTTGAACGATAATTCAAACGACACGTGGAATAAAAAACCTGGAAAAAAACAAAACAAAGTAGGATTATTTTGATACAGTTATTTTTAATTTTGAGCTACTCACCAGCAGAAGAGCACCCAGTCAGTGTCTGAAGCCCATAGACTTTTTTATCCGAGCGCCAGGATTGTTCACCATTTATATAACAAACCCATATTTATAATGAAACAAGACTGGTGACAAAAATTACGTGAAGCAAAAAGAAACAAACAGATATTTTTGTTAGGAAAGTCGCACAGTTACCTGATAGACCGTTCTTTCAGCTCAGAGACAAATGTTAGAGTTGAACTTAATCTTTGGGAATAAAGCAAACTGATTTAGCACGTGTTTGACAGCGACAGGGAGGAAGAATAAGGGGCAAGAATTGTTTTGTTTTATTTGTAGTAACAACAATGAAAACCATCAAAGTTTAGAACTAATGTTTTTCAAGTATCCGTTCAACTATCCAATGTATCTTGTGCAAATTTGATGCAATGAAAGGATAGAATACAGAATAAAATAAGAAAAAATCCAGCTAAACAACTTGTAGATTAGTTTGTGCAGTGTTTACGACATATTCATTATACAAAGAATTATTTGCACTTTATACAGACGTTTGTAAATGCAAATAAAATGACTACATATATATATATATTGTTTGGATAATCGATTAATGAGCAAGAAAGTGTATACATGCATGTCGCGAAATAAATTTTAGTTTGTCTGTAGGATCCTTTAGTCATTCAAATGATAACGTTCATCTTAAGATTACAATTTATAAATCAAGTTGTTTTAATATTCAGCCATTGATAGAGACAAAAACATAAAAAAATTATCCTGAAGAGAATCTAACTATAATATTTACCGCTAAGCCGAAATAACGGGTTTTCAACCATCTGGGTGACTTATCTGACAAAAATATTTGTCATTTTTCATGCAAGAGCTAAGTCTGTTTTGTTATTATAATTGAAAAGTCAAACAAGTACGTCATGTTCAATTTCTCAAGCAAATTCGACAACGAAATTGGAGTCACACTAACATTAATTTGTTTTAGCCTAATATTGTGATCGAACTGTGCTCGCATTTTGCTTTTCGTTTTTATATCTATCCTACCAATGTCGACGTAGGAATATTTGTTTATGAGCGGTCACCAATAACACATAGATGTATAAATAGGTTTTGTTTCTTACTAGCAGTGCATTACTTTTTTCCTTTCTCTCTCTCGGTTTATTCATTCTCTCATATTTCTCACAATATTCTTTCCTTTTTTTATTTTCTTGAACTCCTGTCTTTTGCGTTTTTCCTGATCTTGCGCATGTCTCATGTACATCCGCTTATAAAGCTTCATAACCATACAGGATATTGTAGTCTCCATACTATCTGAACTCAAAAAGGTGACTTCTAAGTGTTCTTACTGCAAAACTCTTTCTTACGACTCAGAGTACTGTAGTACTCTAATTCTTTGGAGGTTGATAAAAAGCCGCTCACTTTTTTAACGCTCTCTCAAATTCTACCAATGTTACCTTTCACTCAACTTCATAACATGCAGCACCACACATTGATCTACTTGCATTCTGTCCATTGTGGGGAATCGAGCCCCGAATTTCAGCGTTGTATATCTGCAAATTTACCAAGGACCCATGGGGAGCATGATTATTTCTAAACGGCTTTTAGAATATATAGTTACAAATTATTTTCATCTACAACTATAGCGTTGTTCGTTCACTAACATCTGCAGCTTCATATTTGGAGCCAAGAGTACATTGAATTAAAACGATATTAATGCAAAAGATCTGAATCTTGTGTAGCAGACACAGCTGATATAAAGTTGTAGAATAGCATGCATAAGAACTACATTATAACCATGTTTCTAATTTCGTAGATAGCGTAATACCATACAAGACTGAATATGCTTGAGAAGGATATCTAACACTCCTTTCTGAAGTAAAATATTCATACACTTAGATCAGTGATTCCCAACCAGGGGTGCGAGATAGCGTTCCAGGGGATGCGGGATAACATTTCAGTTTTTTTTGTTTATATTAAGGGTACTGTCCTATATATTCAAAATTTACGTTCGATTTTTATTTCTTATTTTCTTATCACAGACGTAGCTTTTTACCTTGTTACGATAAACTATCGTTTTTACCGTCACTGGCGCAGACCGACATCTTGATTACAACTGTAAAAACAACACACGAAACATAAACGTGACCTAAATACTCGGCACAACTAATTAGGTTACGTTCGTGAACGCCGTCTTAAAGTGTCTGTTATTTATTTATGTTATGTATTCGCGTGATCGTGACTCGAGAAACTTCCAGAAGTATCGATGACGTCATGTGACGTATATTCGAAAATGTTCTAGAAAGTTTCGCAGAGTATATAAACCCATGCGTGATGCTATGGTAGTCAGTGCATTGTTGATTCTGTGTTCGTGCAAAAAACTTCATTATGTCAAAGAAAAGGAAATGGAATGATGATCATGTGAAGTTTGGTTTCACTTGCATCAGAACAGTTGAGGATCTGCAAAAACCACAGTGCATGCTTTGTGACGCTGTCCTTTCAAACGCAAATTTGAAGCCATCTGATCTGCAGGAATACTTTAACAACCGGCATGGTGGAGCAGCTGTTGCAGGCCATGATGTTGAATCGTTGAAAGATAGAAAAGCCTGCTTTGATTCTCAAGCAATCCTTCCAAAATTAGGTTTTATATCTGCTGACAAACCACTGCTGATGGCTTCATACCACGTGGCGTATAAAGTAGCCAAACCAAAGAAGCCCCATTCAATTGCAGAAGAGGTGATAAAACCGTGTGCATTAGAAACGGCAACAATTGTTCTGGGAAAAGAAGCCTCAAACAAGCTTAAATTAGTACCGTTATCAAATAATGTTATTCAAAACCGAATTGATGATTTGAGTTGGGACATTTTGGACCAAGTTATCACAGATATCATGACCAGTCCCTTGAAAATCTCTCTCCAATTGGACGAAACAACTGATGTTGCAAATTGCAGTCAGTTCATCGCACTAGTGAGGTATGTCCATGATGGTGCCATAATTGAAGATTTCCTGTTCTGTGAAGATCTGAAAACAACCACAAAAGGGAAAGATGCCTTCCAGTGTGTGAAGGACTTCTTTGCGAAATATGAATTAGATATCCAAATTGTTGGTTCTGTGTGTACCGACGGTGCCTCAGCTATGCTAGGAAATAAATCAGGATTTTTTTGCACTGATGAAAAAAGAGGTTCCGCACTTGCAAGGTACCACTGTTTTCTTCATCGAAATGCTTTGGCATTAAAAACATTGCCTCCAAAGTTTAAATAGGTCCATGACACTTCTGTAAAGACCATCAACTGAATTAGGGGTCGCGCTCTGAACCACCGCCTCTTCAAGTCGCTTTGTGAAGATCTTGGAAGTGAGCATTCAGTTTTGCTTTTCCACACAGAAGTCCGCTGGCTGTCACGTGGGAGAAGTTTAACGCGCTTCTTCGAACTGCGAGAAGAAGTCAAAACTTTTCTGAAGAAACGTGACTATGATCTGCCCGGAGAAATAGAATCACAAGAATTCAACCAAATGCTAGCCTACTTAAGTGATATTTTCACTCGTATGAATGACCTAAGTGTATCTCTTCAAGGGTAAAACATAAACATATTGAAATGCTGCGAAAAGTTAAATGCTTTCAAAGAAAAGTTACATCTTTGGTGTCGACGAGTTAAAAGAGGGAATCTTTCTAATTTTCCATCACTCGAAGAAATGGTAGGTGAGGATGAGTCGCTAATTCCATGAAGAAATTGTGGATCATTTGGAAATACTATTAAAGTCATTTGATGGATATTTTGGAGGAGAACTGGAAACTTTCGAAGAATGGATTATGAATCCATACTCCTTCAATTTGGATAATATGTCAGATGATGAAGAACTGAAGGAAGATCTTATTGAACTGCGCACAAATCGAGTTCTTGAAATGCAGTTTGAAAGCAAAACTTTGGAACAATATTGGTGTTCGGCAATGGACATGGTTCCAAGACTTTGTGAAAAAAGCACCAAATGTGCTCATCCCATTCGTGACGACATACTTATGTGAGTTTGGATTTAGTGCCCTTTTGTCAATCAAGACAAAATCTAGAAATCGCTTGGGTGCACAGGCAGACTTGCGGATTGCTATCAGCAACAAAGTGTCATGCTTTGAAAAACTTGTTAGAAATAAACAGGAACAAAAGTCATTAAATATAAATTGGCTTAAGAACATTTGAATATTTCAAATTCAAAGAAATTTCATTTCATGCATGGATGAAAATTTATTTTTTGTAGACGATGTAGGACTTATGCAACTTTTAGTTTGTTGTAATATTTTTTCTTTTTCAAATGTTTCCTTTTTGTTTATATATATCATTAAAAACTAATTATAAAATTTGTTTTGGCCACCTTCATCTTTATTCTTAAATAAATAATTACTGTGAGGGGTGCGAGAACATATTAAAACCTTTTAGGGGTGCGGGGCATAAAAAAGGTTGGGAACCACTGACTTAGATTATAAAGACGTGGATATTTCTTTTACTAATAGGCATTATAAAATACCTAAATATGGATTAACTATCGACACAAGAACAATCCAGAAAGACACATGCAACAGCCGTATATCAACATTACGGGCCCTGCATGGCCAGGTGGTTAAGACGCTCGAATCTTAATCTGAGGGTCGCGGGTTCGAGTTCCTATCGCACCAAACATGCTCGCCCTATCAGCCGTTGGGACGTTATGATGTGATGGTCATTCCCTCTATACGTTGGTAAAAGAGTAGACCAAGAGTTGGCGGTGGGTGGTAATGACTAGCTACCTTCCCTCTTCTTTTACACTACTAAATTAGGGACGTGTAGTATCCCTCGTGTAGTTTAGCGCGAAATTAAAAAAGCAAACAAACAATACCAACAGTACTAAGAAAGTAATGGTGTCTTGTTACAGGAGAGATTCCACTGACACAAAGATCAGTAGTTAAGGCCGTACGCCTTATACAGCCTCCAGTGTTCAATACAATTAGGAAGATACTCAGTCTCAAAAAATAAAAATGACACAATCACTCTAGAAAATAGAAAAGTGACATATGTCTCATATGTACAAGTTTCTACCGTAGCGTATCTGTTCAACCGTGGTCTATTTCAAACAGTGAAACAAGGAAACAGGTATTTATTCTATTTCACACCAAGACATACCAGTGAAGCCAATCGATGCGTTATGTAAGGTAACTTCATTACATATATATTCCAATGAAGTGGTGATATTATAGTATTACTCACCACAAGTAAGGCACATTGTCAGTACCTGTATCCACAAGACAAATACTTCCTGGTATTGTATCCTGATCATCATTATTTCCATGACGTTGATATGAATGATGAAGATAGTTACAAGTTCATTCATCCTGTTTATGACTGATAAAGATAGTTACAAGGTCATACATCTTGTTTATGGATGATAAAGATATTACAAGGTCATACATCCTGTTTATGACTGATAAAGATATTACAAGTTTATGTTTATGTGGTATTTAATTCTTTTTAGTTTACCGTATAGTAATCCTGAATTAAGTTAGTGTACGAATAAACTGCGCTTAATTTATCGTTCGATAATATACATTGAACCAAGTGTTTGATGATGCTATATGTATATTACAACTTTCTTTTCGTTTCCATCAAATGTAAATTGAAACTATAATCTGTGACATAGAGGCCAAATTCATTCTCTGATTGGCTGTACCCTCTGCTGTGGACTGCAGTTTTGTCTGATTGGCTGTACCTCTGCTGTGGACTGCAGTTTTGTCTACTCAAGGCACATCTTCCAGCTTGGGTCAGCAAACCAAAGCGAAACAGTTAGGCTTCTTATAAGAGAGATGTCTATATGATATTCGTGGGATTTTTAAGACCTTTTCAACTATCACAAAATAACACCTATTGAATTAGGTGTATGAATAATATTGTGGCATTACGCCAAAAGAGAGACTGAAAGTCTAATAAGGTATCGCAAAGTAGAGAATGCATTAGACCTCTATATGATAGATCAAAATTTCAAATTTGATTTTAGTGAAATGAAAAGAAATATGTATTAAAAATCTTTATACAGTTAAAGTATCTTGGCAATTACAACCATTATGATATGATTACATATGATAAGAAATTTAATAATCGATTCATTCCAATAAATACGAGTTTTACGACACCAATACGAGTATGATATTTATAGATGGATATATCCTGGTAATTACAACCTTACGACATTGATATGTTTAAGATATTTAAAACTAGATGTATCCTAGTAATCCCCATTTTGATAACTTTGATTTGTAAGGAATTTGAGAAGCTTTAGAACACGCAATCAAACTTAATCTGAGTTTTGGCAAGTTAGGTTTACATTTATTAATTCTAATTATTCTTAAAGAGTGAAAAAAAGCGTTTTTAATATGCTGAGCAAAACTCTGAAAAGCTCTTACATGTGAATACAGGTAAATATAGATCAGCCATGGCACTTATATATGTGTAGAAAATAATAAATAACTTGTAAAACAACATGGAAATCGTATTGGGTTTATTACAAGTATCTTTGTGAATACAAGTAAATATATATCAGCCATGGCACTTATATATGTTGGAAATCGTATTGGGTTTATTACAAGTATCTTTTATTTTTGTTATTGTACATATGTGTGTGTGTGTGATTTTTTAATAAATTTAATGCATCCAGCGACATGTCTGCGGACTCACACCGCTATAAACCAGGTTTGATACCCGTGGTAAGCAGAGCACAGACTTTCCATTGTACAGCTTTGTGCTTAATTCTAAACAAAACAATAAATTTAAAACCGTTACAAGAGCATCTCTTACGCCATTACAACTGAAATAGACAAATTAAGACAGAAATTACATTTTCATGTGAATATAATTTATGTAATAAAGTAAGATAAAACAAATAAATATGGTTTGCACAATAAGTACTAAAACGTTTTTAAAGTTAGGAATTTTGCACAATAAGTACTAAATTTTTAAAGTTAGGAATTTTGCACAATAAGTACTAAAACTTTTTTAAAGTTAGGAATTTTGCACAATAAGTACTAAAACTTTTTAAAGTTAGGAATTTTGCACAATAAGTACTAAAACGTTTTTAAAGTTAGGAATTTTGCACAATAAGTACTAAAACGTTTTTAAAGTTAAGCACAACAGCTTGCACAGTTTGTTTGTAACTCGCGAGTATATAAATCAAAAGTTTTACAACCCTCGATAATTCATGACTCTTTTTAGTTTGTTTGTCTTGTTCTGGATATTCGTAGAAGACTGCAGAAGAGACAACAGTATTTCAGCATGTGATCTTCGAATTCATAGTGACACGCCAATAAGTAGGCCACACCCACCCCACGACAGAGTAAACATTGTTAACATTTATTGCGAACAATAAATGATATAATGAAACAGCTTCTAAGAGAAAGATATGAAAAGTAAATAACCAATTGCATTTTAACATATATTGGTTATTTTATTTAAATTAGATGCCTCATTTGAAGTTTGCAGTAATCTTTCCAAGTGGGCGTGACATTCAAAACAGGTTTAGCAATACCGTCGAAAGTTTCTGAATTTGTTTTTCATTGAAATCTACTACGTAAACTGTTTCGTAAACTATGGGTGTAATGCAAAGAAAACTTACTGTATATCTTCAACAGGATAGTTTTCATGCTATGTAATAACTATGCGCAATTTGTTGATCGATATATTGCGTGACATTACTCACAATGGACATGATAATGTTCTGACAAATCTTTCTTTACCTTCAAGTGATGGTGATTCTCTTAATGAAATACAAGTTAAGAGCTGCAGCTCATTTCACTAACGTCTCTTTATTCTACGTTTCTCTCACCCACACATAAACTGTAAATTGTTCAGATATTTTTCCCCGAGACAGGGTTCGAATCCCCGTCACACCAAACATGGTCACCATTTCAGCCGTGGGTGCATTATAATGTGACGGTCAATCCCATTATTCGTTGCTAAAAGAGTATCCCAAGAGTTGGCGGTGGGTGTTGCTGACGTACTTTATTTAATAAAACTACACGTAAAGTAAACAGAAAACTAAAATAATGGCATTTATAATAGTGCACAGGGTATGAAACAGTTATGGGCGTTGAGGGTATGACAAAGTTTATAGGAGTTCAAACAATGAAATTCACAAAAGCGAAAAATGAAATTAGTACTAAAGACAAAGGTAGCTAAAATATGTTTATAGCGGTCTACGAAATGAGCTGAAGATACTAATTGCAAAATAAAGTAAAGTTATAATAAAGGCAAACATCGCTGCATAAGCAGAAACGTATAAATGTGTGTTCAAAACGATAATCATTTTGTTTTGAACAAACTATATATACATATTTTAGATATGTCGAGAACGTTCATAGTAATTGCCTGTAGTGGAATGCTATTTTTAAAGAAATTACACAGAAGTTAAGTGTTATTTGCGTGAAACACGTTACAAATAGACTAGAATAAAAATGGAAACCAGTCTTCACGCGATGACAACGACATGGTGCCACTACGTGGCATATCCATTGCATTATAAAGTTGGACTAGGCAAAAAACAGATAAGTTGATTCTGGATTAAAAAGCCAATATGCAATACGAACTTCTCGGACAAAGTACTTTCTCACGATATCTGATTTGTAGCGTTTCTATGATACATTTACGAGGAAAGTTCCGGTTAGTTTGTTTTTCTTGTCAGTTAAACTTACGACTTATATTATAAGTTAAAGATGAGAAAGTATTCTATTGATGATATAGATTTTGCGTATAAATACAAATACACAAATACTCGTATTGCCACCAGATTTGTTTGTATACGTCGATCTACTGGTTAAACAGGGCCATACTCCCAGCATTGGATGCAAATGTTTATTTATTATTAAACACAAAGCTACACAGTGGCCTACATGTGCTATGCCTACCACGACTATCGAAACTTAGTTTTTGCGATGTGAGCACAAAGACTTACCGCTAAGCCATATATTACTCTTTTCATAACACTGCACAACAAAGTTTTTGCTTCTTGAACACTGTTGGGTGTTTCTCATAGATTTTTGGCTGTAGATCACAAAAATCACATCCAAATTTGCCCATCACGTACAGTTTCATCGAAATAGTTTTGTCATGTTTTTTCTTATATTTGTGTCCAAAAATTTTCATTTCTGTAAGAGACCTACAAACAATATTTTGTGCAGTCTGGGCATGTCCAGGCATGAAATCAGGCCAGGTTGGAAGCTGTTCTGTGGAAATATGCAGCCCGGTCATGCCTGGGCAGGCCGGAGCCAGCTTGACACTGTCTCAGCAGGCTATAAAAGTGGTTTGCATACACAGATGCTGCTCATTGAATTAATATAGACCTTATAGTGAGTACGTATTGTTTCAGAATATAGCATTGCCTCAGTAGCACTGTAACAAGTAAGTTAGATGTTATAGACGTTTTACAAGACGATTGGTGTCGGTCAATATGTCTCGTCAATGTCGTAACAGCCGCGATACATTCTGGTATATTTGTGGCGAGTGTACGCTTGTTCATCAGAGACGCTCAATGACTGCTCTTGTGAAGAAAGCATATCATCTGTACTTCGGCTGTAAAATTGGTGCTCAAGACCAGGAATGGGCGCCTAACATTTGTTGTGCGACATGTGCTGTCTGTCTGAGAGCTTGGCTCAGAGGCACTCAAAAGACAATGCCGTTTGCTGTTCCGATGATATGGCAAGAACAGAAAGACTATGTGACGGACTCTTACTTCTGTTTGACTAACGTGTCTGGTTTCTCTGCCAAAAACAATAAGTCAATTGAATACCCTAATCTGCTTTCAGCAATGAGACACGTGCCACATGACGACAGTCTTCCAATTCTGAAACCACCAGAGTAATGGACCTTAGACGAACCAGATGAAGAAACTGCAATGCAGGGAACTGGCAGTGACATTGATCCGGATTTTGAGCCGTGCTCCTCAGGCAATCCACATCTCATAACACAGTCAGAATTAAACGATCTGGTCAGAGATTTGGGTCTATCAAAAGCAAAAGCCGAATTGCTGCGTGTGAGACTGCAGAAATGGTGTTTGCTGTCACCAGGTATGAAAATTTCTGTTTTTTCGAAGCCGCCAATATGATATAACCAAATTCTTTGCACAAGTTGGCAGTCTCTGTTTCTGTGTTGACATCGAAGAATTGTTTTCTGCTTTGGGGTGTGACCATGATCCGCAACAGTGGCGTTTCTTCATTGATTCATCAATGTTAAGCCTCAAAGCTGTTTTGTTACACAATAACAACGTTCACCTCTCAATACCTGTTGGCTGTGCAGCACACATGAAAGAAACCTACGAGAACATGGAAATGTTGCTGAAACACATCAAGTACAGCAAGTACAACTGGAATATCTGTGGAGATCTGAAAGTCGTTGCTCTGTTACTGGGACTGCAGCTCGGCTATAAAAAGTACTGTTGTTTCATCTATGAATGGGACAGTCGTGCCATTATTCTAGACAGAGCTGGTCACTCCGTAAAAAGTTGGTTCTAGGACAGAAAAATGTGGCGCATGAACCGCTTGTCGACCTGGCAAATATTTTTTTTGCCTCCTCTTCACGTAAAATTGGGACTTATGAAGAATTTCGTGAAAGCAATGAACAAAGAAGGTGAAGGTTTTCGTTATTTAAGACAGATGTTCCCAAGAATAACTGAGGCCAAGATCAAAGAGGGCATTTTTGTTGGCCCTCAGATCAGACATGTTATGAGTGACAAGCGGTTCGAAGATCTGTTAGTTGGGCTGGAAAAGATTGCCTCAAAAGCCTTCAAAGACATTGTTGACAATTTTCTTGACAATTATAGAGCCCCACATTACATCAGCTGACAGACAAACTTCTCAAAGCATACAAAACAATGAAGTGCAACATGTCACTCAAGATTCATTTCCTCCACTCACACTTGGACTTCTCCCCCGCAAATCTTGGTGCTGTCAGTGACGAACAAGATGAAAGGTTTCACCAGGACATTGCTACAATAGAAAAACAATATCAGGGCAACTGGAATCCATCAATGCTTGCTGACTACTGTTGGACACTGCAACGTGATGCACCGGTCATTGAATACAAACGAAAATCAGGAGCAAAACACTTTTAATTATGTTGAACTTAATAGCGTATTAGAAACATGAACGCAATTAAATACGTTATTGCCAGTAAACAGTTAACTGTCTATTTCTTAGAGTTCCTACGTGATGAAGCAAAACCAAAACTATATTTGTGCATCTCCACCAGGTGCCTGTCACTATCAGCAAAAACTTTTCAGGAAGCAAAACTTTTCAAAATAATTGTTGTGGAGTGTAATCACTCCCTCTATCTGTTTGTGTATTCTTTGTTGCTGTCGTATTTTTTAATTTGGTTTGAGCACAATGGACCATCTATGCTTTGCTCACTGTGAGGAATCGAGCCCCGAATTTGAGTGTTGTAAGTTCGTAAACTTGATTCTGACCCATCCGGGGACATCTGTTGAAAGATACTAATATTTTTTGACATATACTTTTGGTTGGTTACCCTCCTTTCCATCTGCTCAAGAATTCCAAATTAGGGTTAGTTATACCCAAAATTTGGAGTCACTTACCACCCAGTTTAATCCATGTATAGCGAAAAGTAGTCCTCAAATGTAAGGCATCAGATATTAAGATTTCCTTGAAATAATCATGAATTATGTACATCAGATATTAGTGTTTCTTCGGTTAAGACAAACCCAAGTACAATCAAGTTATGAGCTTTAAGTTCGTAGAATATTTAGGATTAACTGTTTGTCACTGAATTACTCCGCGCTCACAATTTTTTTAAACAAAACAAATGATTACTCTAATAAGTAAGTTTTCACAAATTGTTTAAGTCTCTTTTTATACAGCATTAAAATGTCTGAAGAAAAGCCATTAACTACTGATAGAAACATATTTTAATTACGTGATTAAAATTTAGTACATATAAGCTAACTGTCATAATAGTTTGTTTTAAAATGGTAAAAACACTGGTTATGCCAATACACACACAAACATGTCTGTATAATACAGTTTATAAACGACAGCCTATTTAAATCATTGCTCAGTTTATGCACGAAACGTGAGGCAGTCAATGAAAGGTATGAATAGCCCCCCCCCTCACCCTTTCAGTGGCAGAAAAGTTTGTCTGCAGACTTACAATGGGGCCAGGTAGCGGGTTCGAATCCCCGTCGCACCAAACATGCCCTTTTAACTGTGGGGGCATTATAATGTGACGGTCAATCCCACTATTCGTTGGTAAAAGAGAAGCCCAAGAGTTGGTGGTGGGTGTTGATGACTAGTTGTTTTCCCTCTAGTCTTACATTGCTAAATTAGGGACGGCTAGCAGAGATAGCTACTTGTGTAGTTTTGCGCGAAATTAAAAAACAAACAAACTTACAATGCTAGCAAGCGGGTTTTTGTTACCTGTGTGTGTGTGTTTCTTATAGCAAAGCCATATCGGGCTGTCTGCTGAGCTCACCGAGGGGAATCGAACCCCTGATTTTAGCATTGTAAATCCGTAGACTTACCGCTATACCAGCAAGGGGCTTTTGATACCTGTGATAGACAAATAACAGGTAGCCCATTGTATAGCTTTGTGCTTAACTTCAAACAAACAGGTTTGATCAGAAAATAACAAATCAGAACTGTACATTGTTAGTGATCAATGGAAAAACTGATTAGGTTTAGATGACATTTTCTATACAACGCGAACTTTAATCATAATTGTATCAGTGTAGGTGGTGTTACGTTTATACCAGAGTTTGTGCAATAATGGTTATGATTCGTTGTTTTTTATTTTTCAGTAAGTTACATTTATTGTTTTTTAACACTAAATCATTAAACGGCGCCCTCCGTGGGCACAGTGATATGTCTGGGGACTTATAGTGCCAGAAATTGGGTTTCAATACATGTGGTGAGCAGAGCACAAATAACCGATTGCACAGCTTTGTGCTTAATGGCAAATAAACATAAATTCTATTCGTAAACTTTGTAACATATTTACAAAAAATTCAAATATCGCTACAGAAGCTCAGCGGTAATCTGAAGGCCTATAACTTTTAAAACAGGGTTTCGACACCCTTGGCATAGCACAAATAGACCATTGTGTGTATCTTTACGTTTGACAAAAAACAAGCAAAAATCCAAATTTTTAATACTAGTGCTGTCATCTAGTTGTTATTATTAGGATTATACAATTTCGCTGTTTGAGAAATATTTTGGTTATATAATTGATATACGTTAAACAGCATTAAATCAATAGAAAAAACTAGTATTAAGGTGATAGCCGATATAATTGATATAATTGTTCTGAATCGGCCAGCTTCGTAAACTCCATAAAGCCTAGTTTATTTACCTGATATTACAGAGACGAACCCTTTCAGAGAGTAAACTCAAGCTCAAGTTAACAAGTTGAACAATTATTAGCTCAAATGGAAATATCTTACACGCATTTACGGACATCTTGGAATCCACGACTATACAAGTTGTTTTTGTATGGCTTCGTTTTACAACACTTCCATCACTCTATTTCAATGATATATTTGTTATATATTTGTTATGAAATGTCTCTTGCCTCTTCAGTTTCATCCATTTACACTTTCCTAAAGTCAGAGTGTCTCTATTCAGTGCAGGTCTATTTCTATATAGGAAGAGTCCTGAAAAGTTAGAAGTCTAAAGAACTGAGAAAATGATATTTGCAAATATAATTATTTTTTTATGTTGAGAAAATCAGGTTGAATATTTTCTAAATATTTTAATGAAAGTAATATTATATAACAATCGTAAGTATGCGTATCTCATGTGTATGAGATTACCTCATAATTTACATCTTCTGCCTTGTACGATTTTTTACATCAGTTCTTGAATTTTTACAATCCAAAATATCGTGGCGCAGAAGTATGGTCAAGCAAGTATAAGCCTTACTGAACAATAGTTCTAGCTTGTAAGCTATGTCTAAATTACAGGACTAGAATAAGTCAATAACATTTCTACATCTATTGTGCATGTATGTCTTTAATTCCGTGTGAACGCTTACATAAATATTTACATAGACCCAAACCTCTAGAAACCGGGTTTCGATACCCGTGGTAGGCAGAGCACAGGTGGCCCATTATGTAGCGTTGTGCTTAATTCTAAATAAACAAACAAATATTCGGGGTAAATATTCTTAATACACTCAAATAAATATATTTATTTGTATTTATGGAAGAATGAAATGAATTGTTCTTTCAACTGTGATACATATACCTTGAAACTCTTGGTAACAAAACACTTTATTGTTATTTTAATTTTCATCAGGGAAAATAAGTATTATTTTGTATAATATTTGTATTTATTCATTTCGAACAAAACGTTTGTAGAAGGAAAAGAAGATTTAAAAAAGTTTAACATAATGATATATATATATAGAAATATTGTATACTAAATGTATTATCAATGCAATTAAATCCAAATGTTTCAGCCTCAACTAACAATAATGTTCTTTTATTATGAACCGTAACCTCACTGACAGAGCAATATTCCGATATATTAGTATTATTATATAGTTTATAGTAAAAACTTAAGAAGGTGTTGCGCTTTTATTTGTAAGTGAATCAAAAATATTTCAAGTATTTTAAATCATTGTGCTCTATGGAAAATATACCACTTTGTGAATATATAATATTAAATCAGACAGAACCAATATAAAATGGTAAGTATGTTATTCTTATCCTACTCACTTTATCAGATAGAAACATTTGTTTTGAAAACATTAATATTTGTGATTTGAATTTTTCTAAGTTATACAGTTCTTTTACATTTAGGATACATTTAATTCTATCAGGAAACGTGTTTTGACAAAAACAATGAATGTCCCATGCTTGTTCTGTTTAGTCACTTTAGTGTTTCTGTACGTTTTTAATACGAAAAACCACTCCATTCAAAAACTGTTATGAGCCATTTGAACCTTCTGAGATCAATTTAATTTAATTAAGCTGCTGCAAGAGAAAAACATAAACATGTTTTCCTTTTTATTTTCATATTATAAAATAAACAAATGAATAGTGTGATATGTGTAAAATACAAGGACAGTGACACTCAGTCTGTTAACGTGTTTTAAATGTTAACGAAACAGTACTGAAAACATTATATTTTTGTAATCAGCATTACGTAATTTAAAATTAATATTTTATGTTTCATCAATTTTATTGCAACTTTCTTTTTGTTATACTGTGCTTATGATTTACTCACAGGATTGCTTATAATGGTTTAACCTACAACTTATTCTATGTAGTACTTAAAATTACTGTTCTGATTTCCTTTCGCGTGTGATTTTACTCACAGGTTATTAAAATATGTATTTCATAGGAAAAAAAAACATTTTACTTTAACAACAGAACTCTCTTTATATATGTAAAAACGGCTCGTTTGGGTTGAGAAAATATTTTACACAGAGGAGCGAACAACATTTCGATCTTCTTCGGTAATCGTCAGGTTCACAAAGAAAGAAAGAGGTAACTGACCAGAAGCTGACCACATGTTTGAAAGGGATTGTGTAATTGAGCGTTGGAATGTAAAGGGCGGTGTTAGATGTTTGAATATGTAATTTTATATTATTTATTTTATTATTTTTAATATAGGTATAAAGATGTTCTTTTGTATTGGTTTTACGTAAAATATTTTCTCAACCCAAACGAGCCGTTTTTACATATATATTTCTCTACAAGTGGGTTTTCTCGACATCACTGAGAACTCTCTTTATATATCTATTTTTTCTTTATATATATAGAACAAAAAAAACACGTGTGTCTGTTTATCTGTTATCTAACTACCCCTAGGTCGCTGAGCTAATCTCAACCAAACAATGTGAGATGATAGGTTGAAACAAGGGATAAGTTAGTGGTGGTTCACAACCCTCTTCATTCCCATTATTGTTGTTAATAAACATTTATTATCTTTGAAGTAACTTAATGCTAACTAAATTCATAGATGGCGCCACGCGCATAAACCAAAAAAAGAAAAAAATATTAAATTTTCTGTAGAACAATATACACATCGCATGGGAGGAGGGTGCACAAAGTCTTACATGTCTCAGATAATGTGCTAGCTCTCTCTATGGAGGAATACAATGAAAGATTGGCCGTCACTACAGAAATACAACATAAAGTCAGCTGAAGCTTCTACTCCAACAGTTAACGTAAGGGCTGTTTCTTTAGTTATACCAACTTCCTACTTTGACACATTATGTTTCAAACTGGGCCTGTAATACATTTCTTCGATTAACAAATCGCGTAACACACAGTGGTAGGAAGTTAAGAGCTGGGTGTTTGGAAACGAGTTACAGAAACTACTCTACGAATTTGGCTGTGACCTCTTCCTTCAAAGTCTCTTTGACCATCATTCAGCGGTTTAAATATATATACAGCGAATTTTTAAAGCTTATACAAAACATCTGGTAAGGTTGCAATTAATACTATAATAATACGTTATGTTATAAATAAATTGTATGAATATTTACGCTATTTATCATTGCATTCACTCCAATTTTTTAAAAGTATATAACTTGGACAGATAAAGGGTACATTATTTTGATGGACAACAAAGTTTTCACTAGTGGAATAAAGTAGTGCACCGCGTACAATGTATGTACTAATATTATTTGATTAATGAAGTATCCTTTAGAGAAAAACATTAAAGGACATAAATAGGATTTAATTCTCGACTTCCTGCATACGAAGCGTGTGGTGCGCCATAACAGGCAAAGTCCAAATAATTTTTCACATATGCAGCATTGTTATGTGGAGTACTATTATATATGTCAAAAGTGTGCATATTTTAAACAGATAGGCTCGGCATGGCCAGGTGGTTAAAGCGCTCGACTCATAATCTAAGAGTCGCGAGTTCGAATCCCCGTCGCACCAAACATGCTCGTCCTTTCAGCTGTGAGGGTGTTATAATGTTACGATCAATCCCATTATTCGTTGGTAAAAAAAAGTAGCCCAAAAGTTGGCGGTGAGTGGTGAGGACTAGCTGCCTTCCCTCTAGTCTTACACTGCTACATTATGGACGGCTAGCGCAGATAGCCCTGCTGTAACTTTGCGCGAAATTCATAAACAGATAAATATTTTGAATACTGTTATTCTATCATGTAGTTGGACATGAATGAAACAAAACTTAGTAAGTGGAATATGAAGTTGTTGTAATTAGATTTACAATAAAGAATGACATGGAGTTACTACAAATGAAATATATCTTTGTACACAACACTTATTATACAAACACTTTGTCTTTCTTGATAATTGAAATCTTTAATTAAGATCTTGATCGAACACTTGGAAAAACGGCGTTATAAAATATTTATATTGTTGAATATAAACATAAAATTGTGGTATCAAGAAATGTAAAAATCAGTCATCTTCGTTTGCTTCTATTTCACTTATATTTCCATCCATAGTGGTATTAACTCTTTTTTTTTTTTAACTATATCCTAAAGTATCAGGAAAGCATCAATTATACTACCACCAATAACTTTAGGCCTAATTGTCGATTTTTTTAAGTGTGTGTATTGATATAGATAAAAACGTACAATATTTATAAAGTAGTGAATCTTTAAAATCATAGTGTCAATAAGTGTAAAAATTAACTGTTGTCATGTAGTTCTTTACATATTTCATATGTTTATATGTAGTTAAATCACATTTTAATATCATCTCAAACCATTTATAATACTCTTTCGCTCAATATGTCAGCTGCAAATTATTGGAACTGAAGGAACTTGCGGTATTAATATTAAGATTAACTAAGTACCATAGATAATGTAGCGAGTAAAATCGGGCTACGCGTACGAAGCTTATTTAAAAGTTAGGCTTAATTATCAATTTTTGAGAATCTGTTAGAACTTATATTGTGAATTTATATTTTATATTTAAAGAGCTAACTCAATGTTTTACTTTGAGTGTGTAATTATGTTACTGAAGTAATTATTTTGAAAGAGTTAATGTTACCAACGTCGTAGTTTGCACGACATTCAACTCGCGTTGTTCTATACGAAAATTGACTGATAGGAATAATAGGTTTCCAGTTGAGTACGCACGCATACACATAGACTGACTGACTAACATTCTTCTTTTTATTACATAGTTATGTGTTTATGATATGAGCTTTATGAGCAAGGTGAATAATAACATTCAAAATGCATTCAACAATACGGTTTCAATTATTAGAATACCAGTTCTAATTTGAGTGATAAAGCTCATTACAGAATACGCATACTCCTGACGAAGCGAAAGCATAAAGCCGAAGCGTCGAAGAAATAAAACAACTGTCAAATAGTATCGAGTTCACGATTATTTATTTATTCAAATTGAAACGTTATTTGCTACACAATACACTTAAACTATTTTGTGGACTATATGAGAGAGATTTGTTATTTTACGTATAAATTAAAAAGTACAAAAAACTGCCTTTTCTGAGCTGCATAGAATAAAATATTAAATTAATAAAACGGGTTGTTATTGAAAGTAAACTATTAATACGGGTGATAATGTGCAAAGATACAAACTTAAATAATAACTACGGAATAAAAAACTAATTAGCATTATAACCAGAATACATGATTTCCATTACAATTAACTTGTTATATTATCCCAGTCTTTAGTGGATTCAAAAAGATCTATGACCCCCAACTGTACCTAAAAAATATTACTACATCCTGTGGAGTACTATATATGAAGTATCCCTTTCTGTAAGCACTCTATGAAACTATCAGGTCATCCCTTAAGTAATGTTTAATTTTAGGTTCAAAAAAAGAAAAAGGATTTCAAACACTTTTAATGTTATTTAATCAATAATGTATGTCCCATCACTATTAATACTTCGTGCCAACGATTCACAAGCTTCTGAATGTCACTTCTATAAAATTCTTGAGGTTTGGAGGAAAAGAGTGTAGAAAGAGTAGTTTTGACATGTTTATGTGGTCCAAGCTCTTTTCCATCAAACTTCGAAATAGATGATAATCAGATGGGACAAGATCTGGAGAACAAGGAGGATGTGGAAGTTTTCCCAGTCCAGCTCTTCAATCTTTGCAGATGTGATCCTTCCTGTGTGGGGCCGTGCATTATCATGATGTAACACAACACCTTTACGATTGATCAAAGCAGGCCTCTTTTCCTTCAAGCGCTCTAACTGTTGACAATATAATTCTAATGTAATCGTTACATTGAGTGGCAGCAACTTAAAGTCGATCACACCAACAATATCCCACCAAACACTTAGCAAGACTTTCCTTTGGTGGAAATCTATTTTGGACAGTTTACCTGCATTGAGCCATTGTCTGCGGCACTTAACGTGTTTATAATATATCAATTTTTCATCTCCTGTCAGCAACCTGTTCAAAAAAAGGGGAGTTACGTTCACGAGAGTGTAGAGCAGTGTAAATGTCCACTCTTGCTCTAAGGTTGGTTTCTGTCAAATCATGGGAGACCATAAGGTTGGTTTCTGTCAAATCATGGGAGACCCATTTTCCAAGTTGTTGCAGATGACGGTGAACTGTTGAATGAGTTGAAATAAGTTTCTGCGCTAGTTTTTCAACTGTTACAGCACAATCTTCAACAAGTGCAGCCACCAGCAAGTCATCATTAAACTCAGCAGGACGACCTGAACATCACTTAAGCTGCAGTCACCTGATCTGAACTTCTGAAACCACCTTCAAAATGTTCTTTCATTCAGAGACTCTGCACCATAAACACCTTGAATATTTCAAGTAGTTTATACTGCACTATTGCTTTTCTTAAACTCATAAAGCATTACATGCTAAATGTGCTCCTCAGACACATCCATCTTCATAAGGGTTTATTTTATTAATGATCTGAAAAAGTGAAGTTGGGTTAGTTTCCTTTATTTATCTGAACAATTTAATACACGTCTTATATTTTAGTCATTAAAGCCTTCTGCAAAGACAGAAATGATGATGCACTTTCTCTATTAAATTTTCAGACATTACTTATGGGATGACCTGATATAACCTCCCCGTCACACCAAACATGCTCGCTATTTCAGGCGTTGAATCGTTATAATGTGACGGTCAATCTCACTATTCGTTGGTAAAAGAGAAGCCCAAGAGTTGGCAATGACGAGCTGCCTTCTTTCTAGTCTCACACTGCTAAATTAGAGACGGTAAGCGCAGATAGCCCTCGTGTAGCTTTGCGCGAGATTCAAAACAAACAAACAAAAACTATAGCCCCATGTGGACACATAAGAAACTAATTCTATTATTTCACGTGTCATTCTTTGATGTACTCTCTCGGGTGACCTCCTAGTTAGAAGGTTTCTTTGCATATGGCTATTTTTCATCCAGTACTGGCCCAGCATGGCCAGGTGGGTCAAGACATTTGACTCGTAATCTGAGGATCGCGGGTTCGGATTCCGGTCACACCAAACATGCTCGCCCTTTCAGCCGTGAGGTCGTTATAATGTGACAGTCAATCTCACTATTCGTTGGTAAAAGAGTAGCCCACGAGTTGGCGGTGGGTGGTGATGACTAGCTGCCTTCCCTCTAGTCTTACACTTCTAAATTAGAGACGGTAACGCAGATAGCCCTTGAGTAGCTTTGGGCGAAATTCAAAGAAACAAACAAACACACGTTTTTGTAATCAAACTATACACAACTGCTGCTTTGGTTGTTCATGACTTATATTAAAGCATCGAGTTCTGACTGAAAAAAATATTTGATTGGTATGTAAAATGATTGAAAAATGAACTGGATTAGCCATAGTACAAATACATAGAAAGTGTGATTAATTTTCAAAACGACGATTTGGTTTTTGTCGATATTTCACCACATGCTCGAGGAACCTCATGGACCGTATTGAACCTAGTTTGGTCTATAAATATAAAATAAGCTAAACCAATAATTATTTGGGTAAAATGTAAATAAATACCTCTATTCTTTGCTAGTTTCTTGTACATATTAAAAGTCAATCATTTGAAACGTTTTGTTTATGTTGAAATTCATTTGATAACTGCATGTTATTGTTTTTTTCCTTTGTACTGATTGCATTGAATTTATAGGGCTACCCCACCCAATTTACAAAATATAGAAGGCTTCATTCTTTAAAACTGTCAATAATACGTAGAAACAACTGAAGCTGAATGATGTCGCAGACTCAGACATTCATAATTCATGCCATATCAGATAAATTGAACCGTATGGTGCTTAGTACGTCGTTACAAACGTTAAACCAAAAATGTTTCATACAGTCTACAATAAACTGATTTCATAAAGCCATTTACAAAGTCCAAATTGTGTATCTATTCATTTTGCTTCTAATATGTATGAAATAAAATCACAGTAATCAAGTTTTAAACTTTAGAGAATAAATTCGAATTTTAGTTGATCAAAACTGAAATCATTAGCTATTATTGTTTAACATTGTATTATGTTAACCAGAAGTCTTCACATATTTGATAAACGTACGGTAGTGAATCGCCTCTTGAATCACTTATTCCCACAGAATAAAACTTTTCAAAGCTTATAAATTGATAATGACTCTCTACAATGATTAATAAATTAGATTTCATATTCTAAAATCAGAATTTTTCTAAACACGACATTCGAAAAACCTTACTCAGTATTTGCTTACAGCTGTTACTACTAGGAGTGAAGGCTACTTCGTAAGTTTTTTCGCTCCATATATTCATTTTGATGCATTTTTTTATATCCCTGTTATATGTGTGTACTGAAAGCTGTTTTACATAGAAAGTAGAAAAATAGTAATTTATCGTCAGATGTTCAGAACGTTTACATTGATTATATATTAAATACTGTATTCAATCTGGATCACTACAGCTACATACTTTATCACCTTGATGGAAATTTAAAATACTGAGGTAACAGTAGTTGTAACTTAAGAACATTAATAGAGTATGACACGATATGATAATTATTGCACGACTTTGTGCAATTAATGTGATTTATAACAATAGGATAAGGTAATCTA
This sequence comes from Tachypleus tridentatus, assembly GCF_004210375.1. NCBI lineage: Eukaryota > Metazoa > Arthropoda > Merostomata > Xiphosura > Limulidae > Tachypleus > Tachypleus tridentatus. The sequence continues at coordinate 36,252,061 of NC_134828.1, read as the reverse complement.
ACAAAACTACCTGTCCACACTTACAGGAAAATTCAAATTAATCCTTTATTAAAATTATTTCATGAGTTATATAAAGATTAATTATGTTACATTCTTGGTTTCACTCAGAGCCAAAGCTTTGAGCTACATTCACCGTTCATCGTATAAAGTAATTCTTGGGCATTTCTCTCACGCGAGGAGTTACTCCACAGTAATATAAATTTTTATTATTTGAGTTACTCCACAATAATATAAATTTTTATTATTTGAGTTACTCCACAGTAATATACATTTTTATTATTTGAGTTACTCCACAGTAATATACATTTTTATTATTTGAGATACTCCACAGTAATATACATTTTTATTATTTGAGTTACTCCACAGTAATATACATTTTTATTATTTGAGTAACTCCACATTTTGAAATGTGAATGGTGATGAATTCCTAACTGTTTAGTGTACAATATCCTACTTGTGAAATACGGTTTGGCATTAACATTAATCATGCCATTCATCACAAAAGTAAATGTTGAGTTTTGCCTGCGTGCGCAGCTTTTTAAACTAGAAACAGACAAACACTCGAACAGATGTGGTTTGTTTTGAATTTCGCGTAAGGGCTATCTGGGCTAGCCGTCCCTAATTTTGCAGTGTAAGACCAGAAGGAAGGCAGCTAGTCATCACCACTCACTGCCAACTCTTGGGTGACTCTTTTACCAACGAATAGTGGTTTTAACCGTCACTTATAACGCTCTCACGGCTGAAAAGGCGAGCATGTTTGGTGTGACGAGGATTCGAACCTGTGACCCTTGAATTACGAGTCGAGTGTCTTAACCATCTGGTCATGACGGCCCACATTTGAATAGACACATTGGTTCGCAATAAGATTTAGTAAACGCATCACAAGAAATGGTAAATATTTTGAACAAAGTCTACCACGTCATTCCTCATGACGTACAGCTTATTCCTGTCCAAAGCAGAATTCTACTGTTACCATATATATCTCGGTTTTTTTAGTAAAATTGACCTGGATCTGGTAACAGGTGTAAAAATTATTATAAGTAGGATAAAGTGAAACTCGTACGTACAAGCAATACTGCTCCTTAGCTCACTGAACATGCTCGTTGACACGTAAATTGTTTTTGTTTGTTCCCTGCTGTCTGCAAAGTGCACCTCACTATACGGCTGGCTTTTTTTGTTGTTCTTGTTTCTAGTCTCCTGACACTGGCAGTCTATCCAGATTCAACTGCAAAAAAATTGGTTTAATCTTGGAACAGGTTTTTCCTATAATTTTGGCGAGCCAGATTCGACAGGTTAAGTTGTTTATTTTTGTCAAGAATGATGGTATATTTCGTCTTGTGTCCAGGAAACTCTACTGTCAGCTTCAAAGAGATTTCATATTCGGCAAATAACACGTTGAAACTCTTTTAGTTAATTTCAAATAGATGCTGAGACTGACTGGCTTCCACTTGCTTGTGGTTACCCAGATTAATATGATATCAAAATGCTGTTTTTAAGGTCTAGGAATACATAATGAGCATTTTAAATTAGTATTATCTTCCACCTGGCCAATAAAATAAGATTGCGTGAGACCACTGTGTAGGCAAATTTGTCAACATTTCTTTTGGAGATGAAGCTTACTATTTACTTATATATTTAATACCACAGTTTTATTTTCATTAGTTTGTGCAAACGCGACGTTGTAAAGTAGCAATATTTATAAATTGTTACTTTTTCTGTTAGCAGGTTAAAACTTAAATCTTTACTTTGATCGTATTATAACACAATCTCTTATTCTACCGGCGGGGTAAAAAGAATAACAATTCTGATATTGTTGGACGTAAAAGTTGTTTACACTGAGATTAGGCCAATAAGATCCCAGATTAGATATCCCATTGCGTAGCTTTATGTTTAACTTCAATCAAGCAAATAAATAAAACAAACCGTTGGAAAGTCTGTAATGTGTAACTAATAAACTGAGAAACACAATGAACATTTCTTCCACCTTATTATAATCATAATATTGCATAATCCGATTACAATGTTGCCGTTTTGTGAATAATATGTTATTGTTTATTTCATTTATTTCCTATCTTAACATTATTTGTATCACTAGACAACGAATTACGAAAACAAATAAATGAAGAACTGTTTGGATCTAAAACAAACGGTGCAAAGCTGAACATAACCCAGTATAAGCTACATGCACAACATTACGACTATACGTTTGTTTAGGTGTATTTTTAGTGATATTTTACAATGTTAATGATACGTTGTGAGGCAAAATGGAAAACCAGAAGCGAATAAAACTTTCCAGAAGCTATATAAGGTTTAAAATTGTACGAATATTGTTGCAATTGATCTGATTGCATGAGAATGGGTTGTCAAGTAAATTAATAATAACAAGTAAGACAATCATATGAACAGTAAAACTTTGTAAGGTATCTCATGAATCCTGTGTGAATTATCTATACGGATATTTGTATCTCTATGATCCATTATTTATTTATGGATTTTCCCCTCAACAGAAAAAAAAGGCGTGCTGCAAGTCAGCAGAAGTTTATGTGAACACCCATCTGCTTCAAAACATAGAAAGTGGCAAAATGATCGTTTATTATTGTGAAAAACGGACAATTTAAATTTGAACACCTTAATTCATTATTGATAACCGAATGAATATATTATTAAATACATCAGAGGATTTCACCAATAAAGGCTCCATAAAACAAAAAAAACAACAACATATTATTACTTATGTTTATCACTGAATATATGGACATGAATATTTAACTACAGTTTCAACACGTTTGCTCTAGTGATATGGAAGAAGTAATGTGGTAAAGAATATGCCTGAAACTTTGTTATCGAAGCCTAAACAAATTTCAATATGACGTCAGAGTCCAAATCCTTTAATAAAATCATAGACAAACTGTACAACCCTAGTCACACAAACAAGCAGCATTTCCACGTTCTGTGATAGTGTATGATTTACAACAGTCATTTCTATGACTTTGCACTTTTGGTGGTAAGTAGATTGAAAATATTTTAATTATTTTAAAACGTGGTGTTCTTTAGTAATGCACTTTGAAGTTCCATTGAATTCCAAGTTATTCAATCATTGACAAATAGATGGAAGAAAGTAAAAATACAAACATCAATTTGTTACCTGCATAAAGATTAAACACTCGAATTGTGCAGCTGATGAACCGTTTTCTTACAACTTAAAATGTTAATCTAACGTTTGAAGGAAAACGCTTGATTTCAGACGTTGCAAATAGAGAGACGAGTATATTTAGAAGGTAAAATTTGAAAGATTTTAGCATTATTAATGGATTGTAAACTCAGCAATATTAGCACATCGTAAACAAAACATGTAATAAACACCTAGAATGCTATGTTGGAAAAGAAACAAGAAAATTGCGTAATGATGATTGGTTGCTGAGTGAGAATTCTCGTACATTCCTGTCACAGCTGAGATACTAGTGACAGCGGTTTGGCACACTTGGTTTAGATTGACTGTCATGTATGAACCTTATGCTCAAGTGTGTTCCAAATACCGAAAAAACGAGGTCACGAACAACCATATACTCAAGTATGTCCCAAATACAGAAGAAACTAGTTCATGAACCTTATACTCAAGTATGTTTGATATATCATTTGTTTTGAATTTCGCACAAAGCTACCCGAGGGCTATCTGCGCTAGTTGTCCCTAATTTAGCAGTGTAAGACTAGAGAGAAGGCAACTAGTCATCACTAACCACCGCCAACTTTTGGGCTACTCTTTTATCAACGAATAATGGAATTGATTATCGCATTTTAACGTCCACCGTAGAAAAGTCGAACCCACGACCCTCAGATTACGAGTAGAGAGCCTTAACCACCTGGCCATACTGGACTATCGAAGTCACGATCGCTATATAATATTTTCTCAAAAATCATTTTTTATACCAACAGATTTTCCTAACGGGTCAAAGGTAATGTTCACTTTAAAATCTGGGGTTCGGTTCTTCATTCATGACGCAGCGCAAGTAGAATATTGTGTATTTCTACGATGAGACAAGCAAATAAAAAAACGCAAATCAGCATTAATTATTAAATAACCAAGTCTTTACGTTTGCATCAGAAGAATTACATACTTACAGGTTTAAACTGCAGAATTTAATTTAGAAACTCACAATCGGCATTTGGAAATTCTTCGTTTACTTCCGAACAAACAGAAATATAAGTTTGTTCTTCATTCTATAAAAATAATTTTGTAACATTTAAGAAGTATGTTGAACAGGTGTAAAATAATTTACTTTTGTTACTAATTTAAAAGTATCTAGTGGCACAACAGTATGTCTGCGGACTTACAACGCTAAAAACCGGGTTTCGATACCAGTGGTGGGCAGAGCACAGATAGCCCACTGTGTAGCTTTGTGCTTAATTCTAAAGAATAAAACTAACTAATCTAAATGTTATTCTTCACGTTGATAAAGCAACTACAAAAACATGCCCTTGGTAAACAACATATATATAGATATATACAAACATTTCAGACAGAGAAAATGTTTTCGACTGTTTATACAAATTACTATTTATACAAATCCTAGTCGTATCTTATGCTAGTTTTCTAAACTCCTCCAATGCTTAATAAATAACTATGCTTACAGCTGATGAGTGTTTACGTTTCATTTATTATTTCTGGATTTTTTTAATGATCAGTTCAGGTAGCAAAACAAAGCTTATGGACACTCATAAAGGCCGTATCAAAAATCAAAGTCATGCAGAGAATGCTAATATTCAAACATCAGCAAAATGTCACAACCCTCCTACGATAAGCCTTACTTATCCTATGACCTCTCCTTTTAACTGAAAAGATTACAAAGCAAATTCTTTACGCTTTTCTTTCTGGCTTTTAGACCATTTAGATTGTTTATGAGAGAAAGGGTTGGCCCTGGGGTTAAAGCTTTGGTTTTCAGAGCAAGCGAGTGGAGTTTGAACCTGTGCAGTACCACTAAATATCTTCATACTTTAAGCTATGAGTACGTTACAAGGGTCACGGTAATGCTGACTGGTTTATGGTCATCTGAGTATTAATTCAAAGTTAGGGAAGGTATCAGTAGTAGTCTTACCATAAGTGCTAAATCCTTCAGATATTGATTTCAATTTTTCAAAGATTTCTGCAAAATAGAAGCGTATAGAATTCGATGGTTAAAGGGATCACTTCTGTAGAAATGAAAAAATAAAGAGTTTGTTTAGCATCTTTTCATTTATTGTGGTTATATAACGTACAATTATTCAGCAATTAATTGTATAAGTGTAGAGAACTAATGAAATATTAGATGTTTAATGAACACGTATTTAGTTGAAAAAATTATTATAATACGAATAAGAAATCTAAGAGGATCAACACAGCCTGTAAATAATAATAACAATGACAATAAAAACAAATTTTATCAAACGCAATCTAAATGACGAATGTTGAAAAGAGGACATTGCATCTACTATCACCGGTGGATGTGGCAGGAAGGGTCTGATTTTCCATTCGATAACTGTGTAACCAAGCAAAGTTGAAGACTAAAATAAATGTGGTTTATCTGAGCAACGTCGATTTTATAGAGTGTAATTTATGGTTAATTTCGTACTTTTTTAACGGATGGTGGATAAAATAGGAATGATAACATGATAAGAGACAATGTGTCACGTGTCAAGGATTTTTAAAATATTGCTTTGTACAATTAAGAACTTGAAACTTATATAGAATAAAAATATGGATTATTAACTAAGAATTTGTGGTATTGTTATTGGAATAACAAAAATAAAAAAGTTATTTAATAAAATTTTGAATGTGTGACACTAAAACTTTCTGTCATGCGCAGTAAAAAATACCAGGGTGAATGGGGTAAAGATAGTCAATCAGTTAAAACTGTGGAATTATGAATGTGTAATGATAATTGTTATTATGATTGAAATAACCTATACATCAAATTTTATTGAAAACATTTTTCTTTGAAAAACGCTACATGGAATTAATAAAAGATTTTCATAATTTTTTTTTGAAGTAACCAGATAAGTGAATTATAACACCAAATTTCTCTATGCATAAACGAATTCATCATATGCTCAACATTTACCTGTAACGCAAATGTAAGTTAATGTCATGCACTGTCTTTTCTGAAGTTACATAACGCAGAATTCGGCATGGCCAGGTGGTTAAGGCATAAGACTCGTAATCCGAGGGTCGCGGGTTCGAATCCCCGTCACACTAAACATGCTCGCCCTTTAAGCCGTGTGAGTGTTATAATTGGACAGACAATCCCATTATTCGTTGGTAAAAAAGTAGCCCAAGAGTTGGCGATGGGCGATGTTGACCAGCTTCCTTCTCTCTAGTCGTACATTGCTAAATTAGGTACGGCTATCGCAAATAGCCCTCGTGTAGTTTTGCATGAAATTTGAAACAAATCAAACAAAAATTAAGATGGATAAAAGGCAGCTGAGCAAAACATCCAAGTCAGGTGTTACTCTTGGCTAACCAAACAGTGGTAATTTACTGTTGCTTTTATAGTGTACCGAGACTCAAAAGTACAGAAAGCAATTTTATGACAACTTGGGTTAAAATCATAAATTAAACCCTTTTAAATGTATTAATATTTACTGGGGATAGTCATACAGAAGATTCAAAACGTAGTTTAATATAATGAAGATGAACGCGGTTTATAAAAGGATAAAAGATCTTATTTACAACGTTCGAACATTTCGGAATAACTTGTTTCGTATTCCAGTGATGGAAGTATTATAACTTTAGTAATAATCACGTTTGTAACAAGATTTTCAGAATACGCTGAAGATGGAATAAATCATTCTGAAACGTTCAAACCTTGTAAATATTTTTTTCATTACTACATTTCAAAATCTGATTTATTGAAAAAGACAAACATATCAGTTTAGGATCGCTTATGCTTTCATATGAAGAGAGAGAAACACTAAATCCATTTTTTTATCTGGCTTTTAATCAACTGAAAAAAAAAAGTTTCCAAATAAAATTATTTCTTTACAAAATGACCCTTTCAAGACAACGTAATTGCAGCGTCCCTATGACACTTCTTTTCTTATAGTGTATATGGTGTCAATAGAATGTTCTTTGTGTATGTGTGTGTTTCTTATAACAGAGCTTCATTGAGCAATTTTCTGTGTCCACCAGGGGAATCGAACCCCTGATTTCAGCGTTGTAAGTCCGAAGATTTATTGCTGTCCCAGCGGGGGATTGATTTGTTTTTACAAAACGCGATATTGTTAAATAATATTATTATATTAAAAATGATAATAAAACATAGTAACTTCCCAATCCGTTGTTAGGTTTGCCTACTTGCTTATTTGTTCTTATCTTATTGAAACCTGATTTTTAGCGGAGTGAGCCCTCAGACTTACCCCTGAGCCACTAAAGCGGGGCTTCTGTTAAAAGGTAATAAGCCACTTGTGAAATAAAAGAAATTACAAAACACGAGAAATTCATACGTTTACAAAAATTCATGATAAATTTCCTTCCGTTATCAGTTTAAAAGATATCTGTGAATTCATTGGTTTAGAACTCCTAAAATTCTTCGAACACATAAAAAACTGGTTATTTTAACTTATTCTGTGAGAATGCGACAGAACTATGAATTTATTTCTAATAAATATTAACATACAAACCCAAAGCAAGAAAAATGTTTTAAAGCTGCCTTTCTTTAGCATACAGTGAAATACAAATTACAAATGTAAATCATGCCATGTTGCTGTGAATAACATTATTAGTGATTTATAGAATTCAGACGAGTGCCAATAACTGGAAGCTGCACTTAAGATGAAATATATAGTTCTTCACTTCTAACCACACACACCTACACGTTAGTGAAATAGAAAGTTTCAAACATCAGATACACTATGTTAAACCTACAGCACACAGTTACTCAATCAGATACACTATGTTCAACCTACAGCACACAGTTACTCAATCAGATACACTATGTTAAACCTACAGCACACAGTTACTCAATCAGATACACTATGTTAAACCTACAGCATACAGTTACTCAATCAGATACACTATGTTAAACCTACAGCACACAGTTACTCAATCAGATACACTATGCTAAACCTACAGCACACAGTTACTCGATCTCCACAAGACTAGAGTTTTTTATATTTGTTTGTTTGTAATTAAGCACAAAAGCTACACAATGGGCTATCTATGTTCTGCCCATCACGGGTATTTAAACCTCGTTTCTAGCGTTGTAAGCTCGTAAATATACCGCTGTGCTTCTGGGGATCCATTCTAGCATGTGGAAAGACATGTAAAGCGATTTACTACAAGTGAATTTAATAAGGCAAAACAAGCTGTTGAAGTCAAAATATAATAAAATAAAGCTGTGGATAAATTGACAAATAGCAGTTAATAGTCTTAGTAGTAGAAACAGTGCAAATAAACAGGAAATTAAACAATGAAAAGAGGAAAACTAAATTTAAATAAAATAAACGAATAAAATGCAGCTGAACTTAACAAAATGTGGTACTGAAAGTGAATTGAATCAGTACTACAGATTGGATAGATGTATTGAAAGTGAATTGAATCAGTACCACAGACTGGATCTACTGAGAGTGAATTGAATCAGTACCACAGATTGGATGGATGTACTGAAAGTGAATTGAATCAGTACCACAGATTGAATCGATGTACTGAAAGTGAATTGAATCAGTAACACAGATTGGATCTACTAAAAGTGTAATGAATCAGTACCACAGATTGGATGGATGTACTGAAAGTGAATTGAATCAGTACCACAGATTGGATGGATGTACTGAAAGTGAAATGAATCAGTACCACAGATTGGATGGATGTACTGAAAGTGTATTGAATCAGTACCACAGATTGGATGGATATACTGAAAGTGAAATGAATCAGTGCCACAGATTGGATGGATGTACTGAAAGTGAATTGAATCAGTACCACAGATTGGATCTACTGAAAGTGAAATGAATCAGTACCACAGATTGGATGGATGTACTGAAAGTGAATTGAATCAGTACCACAGATTGGATGGATGTACTGAAAGTGAAATGAATCAGTACCACAGATTGGATGGATGTACTGAAAGTGAATTGAATCAGTACCACAGATTGGATGGATGTACTGAAAGTGAATTGAATCAGTACCACAGATTGGATCGATGTACTGAAAGTGAATTGAATCAGTACCACAGATTGGATCTACTGAAAGTGAAATGAATCAGTACCACAGATTGGATGGATGTACTGAAAGTGAATTGAATCAGTACCACAGATTGGATGGATGTACTGAAAGTGAATTGAATCAGTACCACAGATTGGATGGATGTGCTGAAAGTGAATTGAATCAGTACCACAGACTGGATCTACTGAAAGTGAAATGAATCAGTACCACAGATTGGATGGATCTACTGAAAGTGAATTGAATCAGTACCACAGATTGATGGATGTGCTGAAAGTGAATTAGATCAGTACCACGATAAACAGACGTTAGTCGAATTAATAAACAGCAACAAAACTTTACAGTGAGTCATGGCTTACACTCAAAAACGCACGATTCTCTTTTTTCGAAGCTTTTGAAGCTGAAAGCTCTTTGTGGCTGACCAATCAGAAAACAGGCATCACAATACAGAAAAGTAAGTCTGACATTGTCAGGTGAGCCAAGTAGGCTAACTATCTATGGAAGCAGAATAAAAAAACGTTTTCTTGTGTAAGTTTTACATTCAAGATCGTCTTTTATTACGAATCAACTATTCACAAACACAAACACTCTAAGATAATAAACTTGATGGATATAAGATTCTAAGATACTTAATAATTCACCAAATATTTAAAGTTTGCTGTGTCTACTTGATAGCCAAAAGTCAGTCCGTCCTCTACAACACAAGATTAAGCTCTTTTATATTACGTCGAATTTTCTCGCAAAGCTACTCGATGGCTGCTGCACTAACCACCTCTAATTTTGAAGAGATAAGACTAGAGGGTAGGTGAATAACTGCCCTACTCAGCGCTAACTCTAGTATGCTTTTAATCAAACTATACTGCGATTAACTATCATATTTTAACACCCCAAAGACTGAAAGAGCGATAACACTGCACAACAAAGTTTTTGCTTCTTGAACACTGTGGGGTGTTCCTTATAGATTTTTGGCTGCTGATCACGAAAATTACATCCAAATTTGCCCATTACGTACCGTTTTGTCGAAATCTACAGTTTCACCAGGACTTTGCTACAATAGAAAAACGATATTAGGGCAACTGGAATCCGTCAATCCTTGCTGTCTACTGTCGGACACTGCAACGTGATGCACAGGACATTGAATACAAACAAAAATCAGGAGCAAAACACTTTTAGTTATGTTGAACTTAATAGCGTATTAGAAACATAAACGCAATTAAATATGTTATTGACAGTTAACTGTCTATTCCTCAGAGTTTCTACGTGATGAAGCAAAACCAAAACTATATTTGTACATACCCACCAGGTACCTGTTACAATCAGCAAAAACTTTTCAGGAAGCAAAACTTTAAAAAAATTGTTGTGCAGTATAATTATCGCGATAATTATTATTATGCTTAACTATGGCTTTCAATTTCGCGAAAAGCAAACTGCGAGGGAAACACTTTAACAACCAGATCATGCTAGGACCTATGGGGAAGTAGAATACAGAGCAACTATCCCCTGAAATAACAGATACGTTCATTTACCAGGAAGGAAGTCAAGTCCAGCCACTGCCTTCAACTGGATTTTTATGTGTTGAAAATCAAAAGCTGTAATATTTCTAAGATTGCGAAGTTTACCCAATTTTCTAAAATAAAAAACAAGCATTAGAAGTCCCTACGTATAGAATAAATTGTTCCATGAGTGGTGTGTTTTTTGTTTTTTATGAAGCGATTATTTATGTGTAAATGTTATTTTATTTCTTGTTTCCTTAATAACACAGTGATACACCGAGATTATCTTAAAAGTTAAAAATATTTTATTATCAGGCAATTAGAAGTCTTCTTTTTAAATTATGGGTTCGTGAAAGTACAAATACTGTGAGTGAGTTGTATATTTACTGTATACTTTATGACAAAGCTACTAAAGCAATCTGGTGTTGTCTTTAATTCTGAACTATACAATAGTCTGTTAACAGCACTCTCCACCCACCATCTTCACTAAGGAATTAACTTCTACTCTTATAAAGAAAACTTTAAGTGCTGGAACTATTTTGTGCTACTGTAATACGCAAAGACACAAGTTATTTTTTAAAACCCTTTATTTAACTCTTAACTTTACCTGCACATTTTCAAAATATTCTTACATATAGATATCTGTGTGTGCGTGTGTGTGTGTATGTTTTAACTTTACTTTCTGGAACCATATATTATATTATCATATATTATCGTAACGGACAATTTATATTATCAATAGATTGAGATTTCTATTTCTGATTACATTACAATAACAGAATCTTAGGTTTAAACATGCGAAAAAAATTCACTCCTTATTTGGAAAGTAAGTCTGAGGGTTGCAGGTTCGAATCCCCGTCACACGAAACATGCTTGCCCTCTAAGCCATGGGAACGTTATAATGTGACGGTCAATCTCACTATTCGTTGATAAAAGAGTAGCTCAAGATTTGGAGGTGGGTGGTGATGACTAGCTGCCTTCTCTCTAGTCTTTTACTACTAAATAAGGGACGGCCAGCGCAGATAGCCCTCGTGCAGCTTTGACGACCTTCAAAAAGATAGTAAACATACCGTTGAATTAGGGACGGCTAAAGGAAATAGCTTTTTTTTGTAATTTCGCGCTAGTTAGCTACTCATAGCCACCCATTGCCAACTCTTGGGTTACTCTTTTGCCAACGAATAGTGGAAATGATAGTCACATAACGCCCTCACGGCTTAAAAGGAAGCATATTTGGCGTAAAGAAAAATTAAATGTCACAAGGGTATTCCTGATTTGTTTTCCTTCACCGTAGGTCTCTGATCTTAAAATATCGTCATTGTGTTTTGTTATACCAAAGCCACATCTGCTGTACCAGCGGGAGGACTCCTCATAGTGAAATTCTCATATAATATTTCTTGAAGTTTTGTTTATCCTTTTGAATGAGTTTTGAGACACATCGCGTCATTACAGTCTATACTGATTTGCATTGTCAAGTCGTTTTAGTATGACATAGTCAACATTCTGTATTAGTCCTGGTGGGGAAAATCATGAATCAAAATTGAATCATTTGTTTGTTTCAGAATATCGCGCAAGCCTACACGAGAGTTAACTGCGTTAGCCATCCCTAATTTAGCAGTGAAAGAGTGGAGGGAAAGCAGATAGTCATCACCACCTATCGCCAACTCTGATCAACGAAACAAATTATAACGGCCACACGGTTGAAAGAACGAGCTTCTTTGATATGACAGGGATTCGAACAAGCGATCCTCAGATTATACCCTTGTGCACATTAATTGAAACAAATAGTCATTTTACAGACGGTGTCATTAGCTGTATTTTGCAGTACGGTCGATCTATTTTTGGGATATATGACGAAATTTTGAGGAATATTACGTCATTCAAAATTGCGTTAGAAGGGCAAAGAGACCAGTCAAAAACAACTTCTTACCAACTCAATGAAGAAAAAACGGTATCATGGGGTCTGAAATACAAGAACTGGACACAAGAACAATAGAGGAAGGTGTTATTCAGTAACGAGACTCATTTCTTCGAACAGGGTCAAAGAAGTCTGCATGTTCACAGATCTCCAGGTGAGAAACTTTGAGAATCTCACATCAATCAGTTTGTAAAACATCCCTTGAAGAAGATGTTTTGGGCTTTTTCAGCTACTATGGCGTCGGAGGCTTACATATCGTGAAAGATATGATGCGAGGACCACAGTATATCGAAGGTTTGCAGAGAAGAGTCGTTCCAGAATTGAAAAAGAGATTTCCAGATGGATCAAGCATTTTTAAGCAAGATCTGGCTCCGTGCCACACATCGAAACTTGTGAAGAATTTTATGATTACAACGCGAATAAAGGTGCTGGACTTGCCTGGAAACTCTCTGGACTTAAATCCTGTTGAAAATCTTTGGGCGATTTGTAAAAAAAGACTTCGGAGAAAAGACTGTACTACGAAAGATAAGCTAATTCAGGCCATAATTGAGGTGTGGTACCGCGATCCAAAATTAGTAAAGATTTCAGTCAACTCGTGGACTCGATGCCAAAGCGGATTAATGATCTTCTAAAAGATAAAAGCAGTCATATCATGTATTAATTTGTGAGTAATTTTTGGATTCTCAGAAATAAAATGCAAAAAATTGAAAAAATCGTAATTTTCCGTCTTGTTTCAATTAATTTGCACAAGGTTGTACGAGTCCTGCGCCCTAACCGCTTGGCTGTGTCGGGTCTGAAAAATGAATATACTTATATAATTTGAGTAGTATAAGAGAAAATGGAGTTTACTTTTTCAGGTTGTTTGATTAATAAACTTGTGTATGTTGATGGGTGTATTTGGTGTATAATCTAATTACAATACAGATTTGTTTTTCCTTAATTTACATGAAGGTAAGAACATTTGACCTCTTCACGAGAAATGGTGTATTTTGTAAACTGTTTGATTTATTTGAGTCAGCGGTAAGTTTACGGATTTATATTGTTAACATTCAAAGCTCGATCCCCTGCTTTAAAAAACAAACAAACAAATTGCTTACTTTGAACAACGAATTATGAATTATGTGTCTGTCTGAGTTTCTGCTCGCATGTCTCGAAATCTAATAGACTGAGATTTTACAAAATTTGTTAAGCCACCGTGAAAAAATCCTCACCAAAGATGGTCAGGGTCCGGCTTATGCAACACTTTTGAGCATTTTTATAATGGAAAGATAGGTCATTTACGCTGTTTTGGCTTAATAACTTTATAAGTTCACTGACATATACTCAATAGTTTGAAGAAAGTTCAACTATTCGGAGTAATCTTGTATGAAACCGAATTATGTTCGTTAGGTCTGAATATAATCATTAAGTACTGACCTAATGTTTTATAAAAATGAAATACTTTAGATATTTTCTGTTGATACCTTTGCATGAATATCTTTATTTATTTATATTTATCTATTATTCAACATGAATTTAGTTAGTGATTTTATTTAAATTATGTATATTTTTCAGTATTTTCTTGTATTCGCCTGAGTATATTTTAAATGTCAACTATTTCATTTACCAGTAATTGACCGTTTGTCTCTTTGTATTAGGTCCTATTTCTTTATGTAAGCATGTTAAACAAACTAATTATACTCTTTTTATTTCTTTATGTAAGCATGTTAAACAAACTAATTATACTCTTTTTATTTCTTTATGTAAGCATGTTAAACAAACTAATTATACTCTTTTTATTTCTTTATGTAAGCATGTTAAACAAACTAATTATACTCTTTTTACGTTCATTCTTCAGAGAGGTAGCTAATATTTCTGCCACCGTTTTAGTTTGGAGACGTAATTGATCGAAATGAAAGTACATTGTAGAGTACACAGATACCTTATGAAGTATTTATAGATAACGTAGTGTTTGTTCCATGCAACAGACAAACACGATTCTTTTCTTGTAGTCACGATACGTTGTAAAAAAAAAAAAAGGTCTCGTTTGGTAAAGAAAATAAGTTTATTTATTCAATTTCCTACAAAGCTACTCAACTGCTAACACACTACAATAGCCGTTTCTAATTTTATTTTAACAGACAAGAGAGAAAGTGTATTAATACTAGAAGTTTCATATGAAGCTTTCCACTGTCAGTTTTGGTTTGTATTTTACTGAACGCTCCTGAAGAAGCTCTAAAGCCAAACGTTGAACACCTACTGAAATAAAAAGATCATATCTCAAGACGGCTGGTATGGGTATTAAAACTTTTATTGAGACATATTTTTACTTCAAGTGGGTTTCTCGTCATCACGAAATAAAAAAAAAACATTTTGATGTTATAAGGTCATTTATTTCAAGTTTTGATAAGTCTTCTATACACCAATATATACTACAGAAATTACATAGGAGGAAAAATTGTTAGTCAACGCACAGCGGTATGTCTGCGGGCTTACAACTCTATAAACCGGGTTTCGATAACCGTGATGGGCAAATAGCCCATTGTGTAGCTTTGCGCTTAATTACAAACAAGGCTCGGCATGGCAAGGTGGTTAAGGTGCTTGACTTGTAATCTCAGGGTCGCAGGTTCGAATTCCTGTCACACCAAACATTTTCGCCCTTTTGGCCGTGTGGGCGTTATAACTCACGGTCAATCCCCCTTTTCGTTGGCAAAAATATAGCCCAAAGTTTGGCGGTGGGTGGTGAGAACTAGCTGCCTTCCCTCTAATCTTACACTGCTAAATTAGGGACGGCTAACGCAGATATTCCTCTTGTAGCTTTGCGCGAAATTCAAAACAAGTAAACACAAATAATTGTATAAGATAAAAAGGTTTTTGACCATGAAGCTCGTACGTTGTAAAAAAAACTCCTTTTGTGTTAGTACTTTTCATTATTTTTTATTATTTTAAACCTAGCATTTGTATACAACTGATACATTTAAATCACTTCATAATTTCTTTTGAAATTGAATTCAAGATCGAACATGATATTCTGGTTAGTACTGTGAGCAACAGACCACGAAGTCCGAGGTTCGAATCGCAGTATGCAACTAGAAATAATCCTCACCTTCAGCTATCAGAGATTCATAGTTTTTACTTTTCAGTCATGAGTAATCCCTTCAGTTAGCAGTTCTAAATTTAGAACATCTGGTTAAACACTTTAATGAATTAAAGTGTAGAATTCCAGCTGAAAATATTATAATTAATATTAAAATTACTGTTCCTTAATGGTCTTCCCCAGTGGAACAGCAGTAAGTATGTGGAGGACTTATAATACTAAAACCGTGTTTCAATACCCGTGATGGGCAGAGCACAAATAGTCCAAGGTGTATCCTTGTGTTTGATTGCAAACAAATCCTTAGTGCTAAAAAATGCCTATACATAATAATAGATTTAACCATATTTTGTGACTTTATATTTTCGATAATTTAACTGGTTGTTTAACATGAATCAGATTGGCCCGGCATGGCCAGGTGGGTTAAGGCATTCGACTCGTAATCTGAGGGTCGCGGGTTCGACTCCCCGTAGCACCAAACATGCTCGCTCTTTCAGTCGTGGGGGCGTTCTACTGTGACTGTCAATCTCACTATTCGTTGGTAAAAGAGAAGCCCACGAGTTGGTTGTAGGTGATGATAACTAGCTACCTTCCCTCTAGTCTTACACTGCTAAATTAGGGATGGCTAGCGCAGATAGCCCTCGTGTAGCTTTGCGCGAAATTACAAACAGTTCAAATGAATCAGATTCATGCCCCTCTGAATCTGATTTACTTTTATTTACAGAGACAGTTGCTACTATGATGCTATACTCGCACTTCGCTTTCTCAAGGTGACGACTAGGAATCGACTATAATAACTTCGTTTAGTCTAGTTAGGTCAGTAGATAACCTTATGTTACCATTCATAACTGACAAGTATGACAAGTGCTTAAAAATTCCTCAGTCTTTCTTCCTTGTAACAACTGCTCTATCTCACCTTTCAGAGCTCCTCTCAGGTGGTATGATATTCATCTTTAGGTTTATTTTATCGCGTGCTGAAATAACCAGTTCTGTTTTGGCCTGTAATCAAATACATTCTCATAAATCGCTCACAAAATCACGTACTTCACCCTATTAGTTACATCGTTATGTTTTCTCTGTAAATAAGAGTCTAAAATAGTTTTATGTCCACTTTCAATACTACTAGTCTCTTAGCAAGTTTCAGATGCGACTCTAGTGTGCTATGCATATTTATAAGTTCAAGTCATTATTTCTCCATCTATTTCGCATGTTGGTTTACCAACACATTTACTTGTACGGAAACGATATAACCACCCTACTACTAAACTATTTTCTAGTACTGAGCTCAGTACCACAACTAAATTACTCACCTTAATATGACATTATTTCATATTCTTGTGATATTGAAACTTCTGTTTGCTTTCACACTTCTAAATAGCTTTAGCTAACTTCTACCTCTTTGCCAACCTTGAAGTAAGCTGGTCACATATACTAACACACAAGCTAGTCACATATGCTAACACTCCTTTATCTCATGACCACATCTAAGACCTTGGACATTTCTATCCATAGCCCGACATGCTAATCGCTAGGTTACAACAAACCCACATATAAACGAGTCAAATGCGTTTCCTGATAAAAAATTTTGGTCAATCTATTAAGAATCCCATTTATTTAAAATAAAAAAACACCTAAATTTAAAGACAATTTAATATAGAGCCTTTGTTTTTTATTTCAGTAAATGCCTTTTAATTGCTACAAAAAGTATAGCTACAAACGCAAATCAATATTTTTCCCCAACGAAATATAATAGTTAAACCATTGCACTCAATGGGAAACATTTCTTATCTCACATTAAACTTATACACTGCTGTTTTCTTGCTGAATAATCGATACATAATTATTTGAGCGTTTTTTTAATGTTTCATTTTTTTCAGTAAGACACGAAGTAAAACAAATGAATATACTATTTTATCTTCTTGGAAATAGTGAAACTTGTGCTGAATATTGTTCTTTTTATACAGAAACTGCTCTTAAATATTGTTTCAATATCTCATGACATTCTAACAATGAAAATGACCTGAATGCAAAACGAAACCTTTAACAAATGAACAAAGAAATGTTTGAAATTGATGTGTGTAACGCTTTTGGTGACGTTCTTTTATTTTGTCCAATAATACATCAGAGTGTAAAAAATTGTCTTAGTTTTTAATTTCTTTTCATCCACTAGCTTAGATGACATTAAAACTAAACACATCTCGTACTGTTTTTTTCTTCAGGCAGTTGTTTAGTTTAATGTGCCATTGTGAATAGAGACTGTTTAATTACATAATACAATTGGTATTATATTTATATGTATTAAGCGTGGAATATATAAACCTTAGATATTAAGCGTTAGTAAAAATACGTTGTTAGAAACTTCACAGTTTAAACATATTAGCCGAACACCAATTAAAAAGCAATATTTTTAATTAACCCCAGTTTGTTCTGCATATTGACGCAAAATTTGTTATTCCTGTTTCAGAGTTGATAGACCAGACTGATAGCAACTATTCAACAAAACCCTTTGATAACTCTTTGAAATTCAATTGAATAGTGAAATAACGGTCGCTTTTTTAATTATCTCTCAAGTTCAGAGTGTGGAGCACGATTTTGCAGCAAAAGGACGCGAACCACGAACCCTCAGATTCACAGTCCTGCAACATGAACTATAAGGTTCAGCCGATCCTACAATATTTAGACTCTACACTCTTCACCAAACAACGGAACTTTTCTAAGCAATGAATAATTTAAACATTTTATATTTTAGAAAGGTGTGACTACTAATGCAAAGCGCAAGCTCGAAACGCGAATTTAAAAAGAACATCCCGGACTTCATATCGAAAGATTCAAGGCTCGAGGAAGATCAGCACTAACTGTTCTCTGGTTATTAGCAAAATAAGGAAGAGTTATGCTTAAACTTTAAAGTTGTTTGACCTTATCCTTTTAGCCTTGTGTACCTATAGTGTTCTAAATGATGTTCCATTTGAAATGGAATTTTCAACGAACTCAATTTATTTAATAGTTTCAAACTAAATACTTTTCTTCCGTTGATAAGCTTTAGAACATACTGTATTTTGTAAGAAAAAAATATATTAATAAGAGCATTGATTATTACCGAAGTATGGCCAGGTGGTTATGGCACTCGAGGGTCGCTGGTTCGAATCCCCGTCACACCAAACATGCTCGCCTTTTCAGCCTTGAGGGAATTATAATGTGACGCTTAATCTCACTAATAATTGGTAAAAGTGTATCCCAGGAGATGGCGGTGGGTGGTGATGACTAGCTGCCTTCCATCTGGTCTTACACTGCTAAATTAGGGACGGCTAGCGTAGATAAACCTCGTGTAGCTTTGCGCGAAATTACAAAAACAAACATTATTACCTAAATTGAGACTTTTCTAGATATACAAAAACACTAAAAAAGTAATGGTTTGATCTTCCATCTATAATTTTGCATCTGTATTCTAATAAGTACTTTCATTCTATATTGGTAACATTTGGAGTTATTTAGTGAAGTGTAAAAACCCCATAAATGCGTATTTCTAATCCGATCCTTCAGAGATCGAATATTCTATACAAGTGCCAATTTTACAGGTTTGGTTTGGTTTTTGGAATTTCGCACAAAGCTACTCGAGGGCTATCTGTGCTAGCCGTCTCTAATTTAGCAGTGTAAGACTAGAGGGAAGGCAGCTAGTCATCACCACCCACCGCCAACTCTTGGGCTACTCTTTTAACAACGAAAAGTGGGATTAGCCGTTACATTATAACGCCCCCACGGCTGGGAGGGCGAGCATGTTTGGCGTGACGCGGGCGCGAACCCGCGACCCTCGGATTACGAATCGCGCGCCTTACGCGCTTGGCCATGCCGGGCCTGCCAATTCTACAGAAAATTTGTAATGTCTTTTGATGTGTAACTTTGTTAAAAACTTCCGGAACTCTTCACGGACTGTATCAATAGTTTAATGTTTCACATATATCTATTGCTGTTATGAAAACTTGAAATTATTAAGTACAAGTTCCAACCAGTTGACCTCTAGTCGCTCAGCCGTACGTCTGCGGACTTAGAACACTAAAAACCGGGTTTCGATACCCGTGGTGGGCAGAGCACAGATAGCTCATAGTGTAGCTTTGTGCTTAATTCAAAACAACAACAACTAATCAGTTATTACTGAATTTACTCGCGTTTTCCCTCAGATAAAGCAAAACGATTTTTGTTTCAAAAATTTCCTTGTGCTCATTTATGTAACCCCATCCATATCCATCAACTCTTTAAGTGATTTGCAAATGCAAAACTAAACGGAGACTTTAATAACATTCATTGATAGCAACTTTATTATATGCTTAAGGCTATACTTATGTACTAATGCCTGATGCGTGACTATTCGAACTCAATTTAACATCACGTAAACAGCTCATACATAGAGTCTTGAACTTAGTGCTAAGGTCCGTTCTTTCCAGATTATCACAACGGTGCCTTGAACGAAATCTTTTCACAACATGAAATCTTATTTTTACATAGAAATATTTTAAATGTGCACCATTTTATGATATTTAATATTTGACGCCATCTAGAAATCAAACCTGAAATCTAAACAGTCTGCTAGTGTGTTTTTCATGTCTTACTTCCGAATACGTAGAACTAGGTAATTTTAAATTGTCAATTGTTATAGCGTATTCTTATATCACCTCTTAATTTAAAGGGCTCGGCATGGCCAGGCACTCGACTCGTAATCTGAGGGTAGCGGGTTCGAATCCCTGTCACACCAAACATGCTCGCCCTTTCAGCTGTGAGGGCGTTATTATTTGACGGTTTTATTATTATTCATTGGTAAAAGAGTAGCCTAAAAGTTGGCGGTGGGTGGTCATGACTAGCTGCCTTTCCTCTATCAGTATACTGTAAAATTAGGGACGGCTAGCGCAGATAGCCCTCGTGTAGCTTTGGGCGATATTCAAACTAAACCCAACTTAATTTAAATGCTTACTTTATTTGTTATGTTGGATTCTCACACTTTTTCACGTATACAAATGAAGGAAAATTCTGCACTAGATGAACTCGATATGATAATTTTCTAGGTTCATAACACGTTTTTATTTGCATGAATTTTTGTATTTGCTATAAATGTGTAAAAGTGAATGGAGTTTCATAAAAGTACACCCAAGTTAAGCCTTAGTTATCAACAATTAAACATTTTCTTTTGTCCTTCGGTCTTCTATTCATACGCTTGTCAGTTTCCTGTTGGTTAAATGGCAGACTAATTTGAAATCATAGGAAATATGCTATAGTAACAGCAATGGCTTTCATGGTAGAATCATGTGATAACCGTGGTACTTAACAATTACACTTCCCATTGTCATAAAGTTTAAGATATACTACCCGCTAAACAGTAAAAAAATCTTCATAATCACCTTGTACTTATTAGTTGGCCAGATACATATATATATATATATATTTGTAGAATTTCCAGCATTTTTATTTAGTTGATACAGTTTTAACTTAATTAACCTACAAGTTACTAAAGAAGTGCATGTGAAACTTTGGAATATTTTTATTTTTTGAAATTAGAATTCAGTCAATCATGTAATGTTTTAATGTCCAGTTCTTTGTTTTCGTGGAAAGTAGAGATTAGATACCTTCTAATGTCTCATACGGCTCTGGTTAATAATCGTTTACTTCTCATTAGGTTAATGTTCATGTCTCTTAAACTAATGTCTTTATTAAAACAAACTACGAGACAACGTGTCTGATCTTTCGTCTAGTTTAGACACTATAAAATGTTTCATTTTCTTTACGGCTACACGGGCCTGGCATGGCCTAGCGCGTTAAGGCGTGCGCTTCGTAATCTGAGGGACGCGGGTTTGCGCCCGAGTCGCGCCAAACATGCTCGCCCTCCTAGTCTTGGGGGCGTTATAATGTGACGGTCAATCCCACTTTTCGTTGGTAAAAGAGTAGCCCAAGAGTTGGCGGTGGGTGGTGATGACTAGCTGCCTTCCCTCCAGTCTTACACTGCTAAATTAGGGACGGCTAGCACAGATAGCCCTCGAGCAGCTTTGTGCGAAATTCCAAAACAATTAGTGCTACACAGACTATTGTCAACTTGTTAGTTTTTTATCGTCTTTTCTTAGCTTTACTACCATTGTTCACTTCTGAAAACAAGACATTAACTTGTTTTACAGACATCAAGGGTATTGATTGGCTGAAAGGGCGAACATGTTTGGCGCGACCAGGATGCGAAGCCGCGACCCTCAGATTACGCATCGCACGCCTTAACACGCTTGGCCATGCCTGGCCTCAAGGTGTAGATAGTGTTTTTAAACTAGGTAATTATTTTTGTAAGATATTAAAATTACAACTTTTCTATGGAAGGTTAACAGTGGTACGAATATATAAATGTACCATTATCCACATTTTCGCTCCTCAATGGCACATCGGTATGTTTGCGGATTTACAAAGCTAAAAACCGGACTTCAATACCCGTGATAGGCAGAGAACGGATAACCCATTCTGTAGATTTTTACTTAATTCGAAACAACAATCTACAAGTAATTATACCGATCCGGCATGGCCATATGGCTAGGGCGCTTGACTGCCAATCCAAGGGTCAAGTGTTCGAATCTACGTCACACCAAACATGCTTGCCCTTTCATCCGTGGAGGTGTTACAACTATACGGTCAGTCCAACTATTCGTTGTTAAAAGAGTAGCCCAAAAGTTGACGGTGGGTGGTAATGACTAGCTGCCTTCCCCCTAATCTTACATTGCAAAATTAGGGACGGCTAGAGCATATAGCCCTCGTGTAGCTTTGCGCAAAATTAAAAAAAAAAAATCAACATTTTCAGGTTCTGTTAATAAAAATGAACAACACGTAAGTCAACTCTTTATTTCGGGATTTGACGTTATGACTGAAACAGCAGGTGATTCACTCACAGTTTCTATTGGCTAACACCCATAACTGAATCTAATATCCAATATTTAATATTTCTCTTCAGGCGCATTGAAAATATTTTTAAGTTGAGTGAGGCACTACTGAAAGTGGCACGTGTAGCCACCACCCTTGCTCGTATAGAAACGCGAAGACTGACTAGTTTTCAGTGCACAATATTTACGTTAAAAGCAATAACTTATTTAAAACCTTAGGATGTTGCACTTTTTCCGGATGTACATCAAAGAATGTCAGGTTTCTATTTAAACATAATACTAATTTTATGACATGAATTTTTTTCTTTGTAGCCTATTCGTGTGCTTACTCTTCGTTGTTTCCATCGTGTTTAGGCTTGTGTGCTTTTAGTGGAAAATGAGTTAATTTGTAGGATTAACTTAAACCAAATAAACAGGATATGCACTTAGTTGTTGTACATGGCGTGTCTTTATAACAAAGTAACGTCACGGCTAATTTGAACATACTGTTTTCTTACATGTTTAATACTGTCATTGACACCGATTAAGTCATGAAACTCAATAACGTTGTTCTTTACAGGCTGGATGTTTATTTTTGTGTCATTTATTCTTTGACAGAAAAGGCGGACATATGACAAAGTTATGTCTGGATATATGATCCCAGGATTACTGATAATGGTTACGTTTGTATGTTGTGTCCACTCAGTAACACGGGGTAAGTTCATATTTTCTGATTAATTCAGGTTTGGCATAATACGCGTACATCTGGTACACATAGTAAGTGTTTTCAGGTAAAACTTTGAAAATTGCAAATTATACTTTTGATTATGTAAATCTTTCTATTATTTGTGTTTGATTTGTTTCATAAAGACAAATTAGTATTTATGATTTACTTGTATTCTGATCGTTCGTAAAACTTCAACTGTACGAATATATAGAATGACCATTCTATTTTTCAGTATTTAAGTCCTGCACTGGAACTAATATTACACATTTGAGTGCTCATGTACGTTCCACTGTCACATATGAAGACTGTTTAGTGTAAGTAGTATTATTAACTGATTTATTTTGTGTTTGTAATTCAGTGATGTCGAAGACATCGAACGTTATGTGCAATCCACTGATATCGAGGCCATCGAGATTTCTAGAATGCTTAAGTGATAAACATATACACAACGGCGACCAGACAAACGAGAAAAAGTAAAGTCACATGAAAGAGAAGATCGGTTAAAAGTTAAACATGAAGTTAACCGTCTTGAGAGTGATAGGCCTAACGGTTGTTATGTTAGAGTCAGATTAACAATTTTGAAAAATATAAGGAGAATAAGTTATCTAGTCATAGAGTTTTTGAAGTAATTGAACCGCTTATGTTTATTTTTGTCAAAAGAATGACGATTATTAGGGGCAAGAAAAAAGCAGACGATTTTTTGAAGTTCAGGTTACATTTGCGGTAACTCAACGACAAAGTAATTGAATTATACACCAACACTATGGCGATGAGAAATAGAGAAAAGTTGTTCGACTTGGCAACTGAATTCTAAAGTAATTCAAATGGCCTAAGTGGAATTTTGGTCAGAAGAAAATAACTGAAGAGTGTTTAAGATGCAACTACGATAGTGTGAAGAAATAGGTTTCACTTATTTCAAATATATATATTATTTAAAAAAAAAAGAGGAGTACTTGCTCTTCATTCATTTCTTTGAATTTATAACCAACAAATCACAGACACCTACTGTAAAAGAATCCTTAGTCCAACAGACCCATATATATAATTTACATATAGATCAAACAATATGGCCCGACATGGCCAGGTGGGTTAAGGCACTCGACTCGTTATCTGAGGATCGCAGGTTCGAAACTCTGTCCCACCCAATATGCTCGCTCTTTCAGCCGTGGGGGCGTTATAATGTGAAGATCAATCCACTATTCGTTAGTAAAAGAGTTGCCCAAGAGTTGGCAGTGAGTGATGATAACTAGATGCCTTCCCTCTAGTCTTACACTGCTAAATTAGGGACGGCTAGCGCAGATAGCCCTCCTGTAGATTTGCGCGAAATTCAAAACAAACCAAATCAGATTAAACAATAAAGGTTTTACTGACACTAACCCTTTTCCTAGAATTCAATACATCAAACCAGAGCCATAGCTATAATAGAACGAGAGGTATAATTGCACAGGGTACAGCTGGTAGGGGGCGCAGTTCAAACATGAAGCCTATTATTCAATAATTTATGCAGAACTATACAAGTTGGAAACTTGCTTGGGCACAAAAATGGCTGTACAGTGCTTTGCATCGAATGTATAATTAATTATTCAAACGAATGTTAGGGTTTCAGTCTTAATGTAATGTTTATTGTGTTTTAAAGCTTTAACGACGCCATATTATAACGTGTGTGAATGCTTACTGAAAGCCTTCAGTAAAGAGTTAGATTACATGCACTGCTGGCCAAATTCTTAAGGCCAGTGAACATAAAGAGAAAATATGCATTTTGCGTTGTTAGACTCAACCACTTATTTGAGTAGAGCTTCGAAAGATAGAAATAAAAAAATAAAAAATAAAAATAGAAACCTTTTTGGCATTTAATAGGGAAAATGTTAATACTATGAATTAGCCAAAATACTAGCTGGTCAAAAGTTTAAGACCATACCAAAAAGAAGTCCTAAACAGGGTAAGAAATGCCCAACAAGAGGTCTCAGTAGTGAGTTGCACGGCCGTCATTGCGAATAACTTCAAACATTCGCTTTCGCATGGTCGATATAAGCGTTTGCAGAAGGCTGGCTGGAATGTTATTCCAAGTGGTGAAGACGGCTTCACGAAGATCATGCACTGTTTGGAAATGACGTCCATTTATATAGACTTCCCTTGCCATCAACCCCAAACCTTTTTAGTGGGGTTCAGTTCGGGCGAACATGGTGAATGGTCCAAAAAAATCGCGTTATTCGCCATGAAAAAGTTCTTTGTCCTTCGGGCATTACAGCGTTGTTTTCCTGAAAGATCCACAAAAGCGAGGGCCTTCAGTCACTAAGGATGCTCTCACCAACTTGCCAATGTAGCCAGCTATTGTTTAACGCCCCTGTATAATCTGAAGCTCCATTGTTTCATGGAAGGAGAAAGCACCCCAGATCATGGAATCTTCTTCACTATGTCGTGTAGAAAATGTCTCCGGTGGGATATCCTTATCGTGCCAGTAACGTTGGAAGCCATTTGGACCATCCAGGTTAAATTTTTTCTCATCAGAGAACAAAATCTTCTTCCACTTTTCTACGTCCCATGTTTGGTGTTTCTCAGCAAAGTTTAACCGAACTGTTTCGTGGTGTGGAAGGCGTCAAAGGCGTGGGCTTTGAAGACGTTTACGGCTTTTAAAGTCTTTCTCTCGTAGATGCCGTCTTATTGTTCTTGAGCTACATTCTGCGTCCGTAAGGGCCTTAATCTGGTTCAACGATCGGCTAGTGTCTTGTCGGACAACCCGTCGAATCCTCCTGCTCAACGCCGGCGAAATATTCTTGAGCCGACTACTTGAAATTCTCGTTCCGTATCCCTCAGGATCTTTTAAGAAATTTGCAACAGCAGTTTACTACGCCCAATCTCACCAACGATGGTACGTTGAGAGAGACTTTGCTTTTGCAGCTCGACAATTCTGCGAAGTTTGAATGTGGCTTGAACACAAATGACTAAATTTCGTTAAGTGTTTACCGATTAGCGCTTCGTTTCAGTATGGTCTTAAACTTTTGACCAGCTAGTATTTAGGCTAGTTTCATAGTGTTTACATTTTCCCTATTGAATGCTAAAAAAGTTTTTATTTTTATTTTCCTTTTTCTTAATTTCATCTTTTGAAGCTCTACTCAAATAAGTGGTTGAGTCTAACAACGCAAAATGCATATTTTTTCTTTATGTTTATTGGCCTTAAGATTTTAACCAGCAGTGTATGTATTTTGAATGATTAGTCCTGGAAACGTATTTCATTTTTGTTTTTCTTTGGAAATCGAAAACGTAAAACTAAGAATATTGAAGGATTTGTTTAGTGTTTTATATCGCATTCGAAGCTATTTTCATATTCCCTTCTGGAAGTAGTATATTTTTGGTATTAAACATCACACACTAAAGATTTAAACATTTCTTCAACATGTATTGATTTTCTATGGAAGTATTGTAAATACATGATACTAATCAAGTTGAGTTATCTTGTCTCAAGAAACTGAGAACGTGTATACTAAATGTTTTTTAATCTGTTTATAATTATATTTCATAAAACTAAAATTAACATAACATTAACGTCAAAAATCTCTCCATGTATTTTTAAATCGATGTTATTTATTATTATATTTACGTGTAATCATGAAAAGTGTTTTTTTTTTGTTTGCATAGAATCTTCTCATCCAAGACTTTCAACAGTAAATAACCATTTCACCTACAAGAGCTCCACAGTAAATATCCATTCCAGATACCAAAATTCAATGTTTCTAGCTGAATTCGTGGTCAACCTAGCTCAGTTACTTCTTATCCGTCACGTGACTTTACTGTTTCCACGAAATATCAGTAAGTTGTGAAGTGTATATCACAAGATTGATTGGTGTTTCGTTAAGAAACCAAAACACGTTTAGCTAATGAAATACATGCTAGGTATGGAACCAGCTCTTTAGAACTGACAATGTTATACTTCAATAGTTATGTGTATGTGTAACTGGATGTACTAATCTTCTGTTCTATTTATCTGTTTCCACACAGATACAGAAGCTAATGGTTACGATACCGTCACATCTGGTCTTCACAACACTGGTGTTACCACTACTCTTTATGCATCTGAAGACGTGCCTAATCTCACTGAAAGCATGTTACGGAGCCAACTCTTACCGTATGAGGGACCAACAGGATACGTGTCATCCAAATCCTTTGTGTTCTTGTTCCTGGAATCGAACAAAGAACAGTCTTTGCTTCAGGTCAGGGTGTTTAATTAAAGAGGAAGCACTTTGAATATAGATTTGAAGTTGTTTACGGTCTGCCTATACGGGTTTCGAAGTTTAATTTTCACTGCTATATAACCTCTCATACTTACCAGCATAACTGGGTGGGGGTGGGAAACACTAAGTAGTATATAAGGTTTAATTCACTAATGCGACTAATCAATTATCATTAATTAAGAATTAGTGTAAAATAAGCAGTGTAGTCAATCTGTAAAACAATAAGTGGTAAACAGAAAGTAAAATATTTCAGTTTTAACGTGTTTACATAATTTTAGTCACCTATATTATGTAGTCTCAATTAAGTTAGCATAATATATATTAATTGAAGTAAGTTTGGTTTGTTTTGAATTTCACGCAAAGATATACAAGCTATCTATGCTGGCCGTCCCTAATTTAGCTGTGTGAGACTAGAGGGAGGGCAACTAGTCATCACCATACACCGCCAACTCTTGGGCTACTCTTTTACCAACGAATAGTGGGATTGACCGTTCGTTACATTATGACGCTCACACGGGTGAAAGGGCGAGCATGTTTGGTGTAACGGGGATTCGAACTCTCGACCCTCAGATTACGAGTCTGGTTCCTTAACCATTTGGCCATGCCGGGTCTTGAAGTAAGTAATAAACATCAGTTGTTCCATCAGAATCAAGTACAAAATATTTTCTTTTTTATGGAGCTGTGGTTTCTTTATCAGGCAGAAACTGATTATTAGATTATAATGACCGCTTTAAACTAACTAATAGCTATAGATAGAGACTTTGATATTCTGATTTGGAAGGACTTTTGACATTTTAATCTGATGATTCACCCTCAAGGATTGAATTTCAATAATTGAAAAAAAAAACCATTGAAGAATAAAATTTTCTTTAAAACCACTAATTGGTAAGTAAAAATAAATAATTGGTAAACAAAATTTAAGTATTTTATCCTATGATAAACACCATGTAAATTTCTGTATACATTGATAACTTATCAAAAGCGTTATTTCTATCTATTCCGTCAAAGTTCAGCTCCTTCAGCAAACGTAGAAGGGTTAATACTTACATCTGATATTTGTTCTTACTAATTATCAGCATGTTTTTATGCACCTTAAACTTTATAATGTTGTTTCCAAATGATGCACCGATAGGCATAGTGCCAAAACCTTTCAAATTATTTCAGTAAAAATGACTGAAAATAATTTACCATAAAATATATTTCCAATAAAAGAAAACAAAAAGAAATAAAGACCATAAGACATAGAACTTATGAGACGTAATTGTTTTATAAACTTAATAATGCTGAAATGAATATTTGAATGTTGAGTACCACTCCGACATAATGTTGAGCTCCAAACAGTTCATATATTTTAAACCTTCAAGTGCGGATGTTTCATCTGAGTTCAGATGACTCGATAGATTTACAGAAATAGTTTAATGACTGCTTCAGAAATGCTTTCTATTATTACGATTTCAATAAACTTTCCAAAGATTTATTGATAATGGCTTTCCAACTTTATTTCCAGTCGTTATTCAATATACCATGTTTTCAAAACTTACGCTGGGTCCTACTTATGTTGAACTACAACCAAACAGAAACATTTCCTCTAACTGATTTGAATATCCCGTGTTTGTGTTTAATGACCATAATACAAAGAGACAAGAAAGACATTCAAGTGAGTATAAAACTTAGATGTCTATGTATATATATGTGGTTTTATCATTTTTGTTAACTACGAATTATAAAATTCTAATTTTAGGGCAAATGATTCTACAACCATAATTTTTTTTTACTTGAAATTGGCATGTATTTGGTGTTCACTATACAATATCTTGAATCTAGAAGCTAAGGAACTCGTGTTATTTCTAAAATATTTCATTTACATTGATTCAGTAACAGATATTATGAAGAAATAATTTTCTATAAGACTACTTTAACTAAAGCAATATGCTGATAAATAAAACACAAATTTCATTAAATAATATCAACCACTATCGTTTTAAAGAATAATTACAGCCTTTGTTTTTCCTTGGTTGTAGGCTTAACTACCAAGCTGATAATGTATTATCTGATTGGAAAAAAGTTTTCCTACCCAATTAAAGTCTTAGTTGGACGTTTTCACTAAAATGCGCCCATATGTACTGCTGAACAACCAATAGAGATATTCCAAATTCACTGTAAACTGCAAAAAAATGTCATATTGATACACTCTCTCCATAATTAATTAACTGCTTGAGATCCTAACCTTCGATCTAATCACAAACTTTGGCTAAAATCTTTGTTGAAAATAATTATTGGATTTCGGTTGACTGATCCATTTGAGTGTCACTCTCCAACTTTGGTAGAATAAGTAAATATGGCATTACGTTTTTCATTTATACACCACTATTGCTAATAACCTATATAAAGGTAAATATAAGGTTGGACAGTAGATTGAATTTGTAACATATCTATATGACTTATAGGTATGTATAGCATGAAGTACTACTCAGACACATAAAATATAAATTTTATTTATAAAAAAAGTTGTTATTGTTTACCTTTGTTAAAATCAAGTTGTAAATCGAAATATTATGAAATAAGTTATTTGAAAATTGTTCTAGTTCGTAACACCTAAATAACAATCCCAGAAAGTGAATTAGTATATTTTTATATAACAAATATTCGTTTAATAATCCACCCTTGAATGAAAATATTAGAAACTTACCATCACATACGTTATGCTTTATTACTGCCATTGAAAGTAAGCTTTTATGACATAGTGGTTAGTACGGTTGTCTCTGTACCGAAGTATCCAATGTTCGAAACGAGTCAGCACTAAAACACTCCGTAGCTTTAACTACTCATGTGTTATAAAAACGGAAGTGCTGTTTAAAGAAATGGACAAAGTTCTTGTACCAGTGAGTGCTGTTGATTGTCTGCAAACTCTCAGGTCTGTAGTTTAGGCTTAAGGATAACCATAGCTGAGCCTTTGAACTTTCTGACCTGATCGTTTAGTCCTCATACGCATAAGGTGTCATTCGGATTGAAAGTGTCTACTATCCTTTGTAGTCTAATTAGCTGCTTACTTATTTACTAATCTGAAAAATAAATTGCTTCGATGATCAGCTAAATGTATATATAAATAAACAGTGATGGTAGTATCGTACACTGCACTTTTGTAAAAGGAAATGAGTTAATATTTTAACTGAAACTGTGAATAATACGCGTAAATAATGTTTATACGGTAAAGATCAAATGGGTCTCATAGCTTCTCACCTCTGACCCGTACAGATGTAAAACAGTGACGCTAAGATATAGACTGTTTGTTTAATTTCGAGGAAAGTAATATAATGATTACTGATACCGGTCATCCCTAATTTTGACTAGATGGAGAGCAGCAAGCCAAAACTACCTACAGAAACACTTAAACTGCTCCTGTCAGACCAAATAGTTGAATTTGACCATATCTTTTATATCGCAACCACAATCTTCAGACACAATCCATATATATTTCTTGACAGGGTAATGGAATTCGGAAGCTACAGTTCGACAAGCTAATCATAAGATCGCAATCCACATCTTAAAATATAAGAAAGTTAATTTCTTAGGTGCGTTAAATATGTCTGTTAACTGAAAATATCTCAAAACCTTTTTTTCAGCTAAAGTACAATATATATGGAGTTCCCAAAACAAACTACCAATGTACCGAATTAGATCTAATAGAAAACTGGACTCCAGAGAAGAGCTTCAGTTCTATGTTGTCGCCATTTCTAGAAGACAAGAATTTAAGTGATTTTAAACAAGAATTTCTGGTGGTTTCCATCGTTAATGTAAGTGTTGTTCTGTAATAATAAATGTAAAGTACTTGTTTACACCTAGCGTTCTTAATTTTTATATATGTTTCAAATGAAGAATTTCTCGGATTTACTCATTTAAAGTCTGAGTTAAGGTTTACGTTATAAGAACATCTTCAAACTTACTCATTAAGCTGTAATATGTCTCACTGTATTGTTATGAAAATAAAATTGAGTTTGGATTGTTTGTAATTAAGCACAAAGAAAGTCTACCTGTACTCTGCCCGCCACAGGTGTCGAAACCTGGTTTATAGCGTTGTAAGTGAATAGACATGCCGCTGTGCCCCTGGGGCTTAAAATTGAGAACCAGACGATGGTTTGAAAAGCATGGTTGTTGCTTATAGTGAGAGATAAGTAGCTACCTGCTGAGTCCACCGAGGGAAATCGAACCCCTGATTTTACCATTGTAAATCCGTAGATTTACCGCTGTACCAATGGAGGAAGAGATAAGTCTCTATTACTAACAGTTAAAACAGCCCAGCATGGCTAGTTGGTTAAGGCGCTCGACTCGTAATTTGAGGGTCGTGGGTTTGAATCCCCGTCACACCAAACATGTCACCCTTTCAGCCGTCGGGGCGTTATAATGTTACGGTTAATCCCACTATTCGTTGGTAAAAGAGTAGCCCAAGAGTTGGCGATGGGTGGTGATGACTAGTTGTCTTCCTTCTATTCTTACACTACAAAATTAGGGACGACTAGCGAAGATAGCCCTCGTATAGCTTTCAACAACAAAACAAACAAACAGTTAAACTGAGATCATTATATGATTATGAATGTTTGTACTCCTGTGATAACTGTGAATAACATTTGTGTAACACAAACAAGAAGTTCAGTAAATAGAACATAGGCTTGGGAATTCAAACTTTATAAAAGTTGTCTTGCTTTTTAATAACTGATTTGCTATAATTCAGCTATGTATATTTTGAAAATAATGTTAGTTTTTCTCTATCATGTAAGAATTTTTGTACTGATTGGTAAAACAAAAACTCTTATTTAGATCAAGTTATTATTTCGATTACCACAACCATCATTATTTATTATCGTGTTTGTTAACAAAAAATAAAAACAAATTGAAGAAAGGGAAAGAGAGAACGTTTGTGTCCAATGAATATGCATCTTTATCTAGTGTTAAAATTTTAAATATAACAAAGTGTGATCCGATTTCAACAAAAATTATCCAATTATGTAAAAGTACATATGCCCTTTTTTGAAAAAGCTGTAATTGATGGATAAAAATGGATATCATTTTCTGATTCAACAGAAAAGAATTATTGTAAAACAGTAAAACTTTCAATACAAAGAAAACCATCGCGGATCCATGTTATCAGTATTGTTTGTTTTTTAATTTCGCGCAAAGCTACATGAGGGCTATCTGCGCTAGCCGTCCCTAATTTAGCAGTGTAAGACTAGAGGGAAGGCAGCTAGTCATCACCACTTACCGCCAACTCTTCTGCTACTCTTTTACCAACGAATAGTGGGATTGATCGCACACTATAACGCCCCCACGGCTGAAAGGGCGAGCATGTTTGTTGCGACGAAGTTTCGAACCCGAGACCCTCATTTTACCAGTCTAACGACTTAACCTACCTGGCCATGTTGGGCCTGTTATCAGTAATATATAATGTTAAATGACAAATAACCAGTAAAGCAAGGTGAAATTAAAAAAATAATAATAGTAATTAGCTTATTACACTTTACAAAATAAAACAAAGTGAAACATTTCATAAGATACAACTCATGATGTATCTGACTTTCATTCTTTAGTTCTTCCCATCCTTTTTACTGGAGGTTCAATCGAATGGATCATTAACACCTAAATATGGACTGGAGGTTGGACTTTTAGATACCCTTGCTAAGAAGTTGAACTTCAGGTGAAATATCTTTCATTTAGAAAACAAATATTCCAAACATTTATAAACATAAATGTATCGTTCAAAACTAGTGTAATAAAATATAATCCTTGTTTTATATTCTGACAACTTGGTTACGAACAACCTTGCTTATATACCGTTGAGGTCCTGACAACTACGTTATGAACAACCTTGTTTATTTACCGCTGAGGTCCTGAAAACTAGGTTATGAACAGTCTTGTTTTTTACCGTTGAGATCCTGACAACTAGGTCATGAACAACCTTGTTCTGTACACTGAAATACTGAGCACTAAGGTTTTAAACTATAACCAAAACAATCCACCAGAATAGGTTTAGAAATTTCTTTCCTATTTGAGAAGTAGTTTTTCATAAAATGTCTTGTTTTTGGTGATCCAACTTTATTTAACGTGTATGACGATTAAACACGTTTGTGAAGCAATTTAATGCCAAGCTGCTTTATAGTTTTATAGCAGTAAGGTCTTTGTTTGTAGTTAAGCACAAAGCTAGACAATTGGTTACTTATGCGACCCGCGATCATCAGATTAAGAATCGAGTGCCTTAACCACTTAGCCATGCCGGGCCGATTTGATCTGGGGTATCTCGATAATGCTAGGTTTTGAGTTACTGTAATATCTGAACATTTTGTCAGCACTATATAAAACACCACGCAATCAACTCGTTACAATAGATTTATGCTGTTAAACTAAGTTTATTTGGACAGTTTTATGGGTAAAAGACATAAATTTTTGATAGCTTCAAATATTAAATGTATTGTACTGGAATAAAATTCTAAATATATTGTTCATGTGTTATTTGTAGCGAATTGCGCCACTTTCGCTTCATTCCTATAGTCATCTGCTCCACCAGAAAATCATGAGACCCTCAGCTACTTAGTTTCCTAAAACATTAGAGAAGTTTAGCGAATGAGCATAAAAGGAGCGAAGTAAGAAGTCTCTCACTCACTCAATTGGTCACTTTGCTTCTCTCCCTACGCAGTCAAAACAAAGTCCGATGATAAAATATAATAAAATTCTGCAAAACTTTTTTTAATCTTTTAAACTCTAGTTCTATAAAAAAAACTTCTTTTTGAAAATTATTTGAAATGCCAGCTTCCGAAATTGCACTAAATAACCAAGCAATTTTTGCTACATTATGAAAAAAAATATTATAGTTTCATATTATACTACCACAATTTTGGGCTTTACACGTGTGTTGTACAGTTTGCACACCTGGCTTGACAGTATGGCTGAATAAAAAATATGACATTCTCAGTTCCCATGATTTGGTGTGACCCGAAATATTATATAATTGAATGTTATTTTTTCACCACTGAGGTTTCTGAATAATCAGGCAAAACTGAAAAAAAAACATTAAATATTCAACTTTTGTATTTGCAATGAAACCGGTACCTCATGGGCATGATCTGCTTGTGCCACCAGCGTAGTGGGAAACCCAAGAGTTATTTTGCGAAGAAGACAATGAATTATCTTCATGTAATACTTTGATTCCTGTGGCACCCTAAGTGCCTCACGTGATCTTATAAGCAGAGCTAATAATTTCTGATAATTAGTTTTTATCTCCATCAAACCAACATGGAAAACTTTCTAAATTTCGTTTACAACAATAGACTTTAATATCCCTAAGAACAGTTATTTAAATATTCCCAAGTCGCAGTCAAAGTCTTGCTTCTCACTATAGCATGAAAAATACATTGTGTTTCTGTTCCAGTGTCGATGCACTAATGGAAGAATTACATACTGAACACCATCCTCAAGAATAGAGACTTTTTATTGATTCGTTTAGGTCTTGCACGTTGGAACATTAAGCCCTCGATTCCTGTTTCTTCTGAAAGAAACTTATTAAAGCATGCAAATTGTATTTGAGGCCATCAAATATGATCACCATAGGTGGAACATGTGTAGTGATCTAAAAGCTATTGCATTCCTGCTAGAACAGCTAAATGCATATACTAAATATTGTTGCTCTTTGTGTTTTTGAGAGAGCCGAGATGATAAAAATCATTACAAAAAGAAGGAATGACCTGCGAGACAGAATTGTATACCAAAGAAACAGAATATCGGGATTCAACATTTAGCGAATCCTCAAAATGTGTTTCTGCCCCAACTCAACATTAAACAGGGATTCGTGAGAATTAAAAAAAAAAAAAGATAAGGTAAATATAGTGATGGTTTCAGTTATCTGTCTGACAAGTTTCCAAAACTGAGTGAAGTAAAATTAGAAGTAATTATCTTTGTTGGGCCACAGATGTGAGAAGTGCTGAAGGATGATAAATTCGTAACAGTACTCGGTCAGAGAATTATTTTTTGTAAATCATAGAGATGAAAAATATGCTGTGATATTTGATTATATGGTCGGTAACTACAAGAAATGGAGTCTATGATATCACTAAAGACGCACTTGTTACACTCCCGTTTATATTTTCTTTCAGATGGTCTAGGTGTAGTGAATGAGCAGCATAGTGAGCGCTTCCCCAAGATATTTCTACAATGAAACAGCAATATCAATGACGATTGAATCCTACGATGATGGGAGATTACTGTTGGTTTATGTAGCGTTAAACTGAGAACATACACAAAAGGCGCAACAAATCAAGTGAATATTTTGTGACAAAAACTAATACAATGATTAAAGTTCTGAACATAATCTGAAAGTATGTTCAGTACAGAACCTTACTATACTCATTGCTTTTATTAAGCTGGTGTGGCTATTCTGTATTGTTTTCGAACACTTTTAAATGAAATTTTCAATAAATAAATAAGTTATTTTTACGATATGTAAGAATATTTAAAATACATCTGTCACAACTCAGAAACTATATGATATCATTAATAAATAAACTATATTTGTCATTCATCGTATTCTAAAAAAATATATTTTGATAACATAATTAGGAGATTTTTTCAGATATATCATCAAGTCGCCAAAAGATAATGAGTGGGGAGCAAAACTATCAAATAAATCTTGGACTGGAATGATTGGTATGGTTCACAGGAAGGTAAGTCAACAATACGGGATATACATAGTTGGCTTGGTCACTTGGAAAATCAACGAACAGTAACCTAGGAGAAGTTTGATCGGTATTGTTAAGAGGAATATAAATGAACAATAGTATGGTATGGTTATCAGTAAGGTAAGTCAACAATATTGGATTGGTATTGTCGGTATAATATAACGTTAAGAGACTTTAGTAGCTGGAAGATAACACTAGAAGCGGTACTTTATTGGTTCAGTAAAACAAGTAAAAGTTCGCTCTTATTTTGCTGATAAAATTATAATGCAAATGAGATATAAAAACATTAGAGAGCAAAGGTAAGAAACAATACTTTAAATATTCATAATCTCCTGGTAATTCAAACTGAGTAATATAATGCTCAAAAAGAGTGAAAGCCTATTGAGCATAAATTTTGATATGAATTGCTATTACTTGAAGTCGAACTTCTTTATGAGTCTGTATTAATGCTATTTTAAATTTTAAAAATGGTGTTTGGATTTTGTTTATATGCCATTTAAACTGTTGATGCTGTGAGTGTCAGCTTAAATACTGCTAAGTGTTTGGAAAAACGTTCTTATAGAATCAAATATTATTTTTCATGCTGAACTTTCTATAGGAAGCAGATATCGCTATTGACTCAATAGTTGTGACAGAAGAAAGACAAGAGGCAGTTGATTTTACCTTACCATATGTTTACGATTCTGTGCGTTTCGTCACCAGTGCTCCTAAAGTCAAAGATAGAGCTTTAGCCATCATCAAACCTTTTAGTTGGCAGGTGAGTTGCATATTAGACTTCACGTTATGTGTCAAAGTAAGAGAATAAATTTTAAATATATTATAATGGTCGACTGGCTGAATTATTCATACTGTTTTGTCCTATACTACCCAATTTTCAGTTACGATAGAAATAAATACAAATAATTAATTCTTAAATATAGGTTAGCTTAATCATTTATATTTTATAGCTGTCAAAGGTGTCTGGTCTTAAAGACAAAGTGCAGGCCTAGTCATTGTGTTCTAACAGTGTAAAATCTTCTTTGATTCTGCGAGGCATCTTTTCAAGAATGTTTTAACAGGTATAAGGCACAAGAAATAACCGTTGTTACTTTGTAAGCTAAACCAGTTGGCGAAGACTGGTAAGCTGTGTAGTGGTTTACAGTATAAAATGTTCAAGATAATTTTGAGAATGTTCTATAATCTTAAAAAGTAGGTTCTGGGAAAGATATTCCGAGCCCTTTATATTATTATTTTCAAATTTTAGCCAGACGATGAAGACTGGAAAATTAACTTGTACAAAGATCTGGACAGGACATTCAATTACAATGGCATCGTTGTTCTTAAATCATATTAAAACCATTTTAATATGAATTTTCACTGTTTAAGCAATGGAAAATATGCTGATTAAAAACCTTCACCATGACACTCGGAACATCATTCGGTTAACATATTTTGATATCATGGACTTTCAGATAACCTTGGGTAAAAGTCAGAACATATTTGAATTTGAATGAAATTAGGATGATGAGGTATTGAAGAAAAATACTTAATACTATTATGCAACACCACAAAATGGAGGATTTCAGATATATAAAATTATAAATCAGTGAACCACCATGTGAGTACTTCTTTTAAAATGCCTGAAATAATACATAAATTTCATCCAACTTTTATGCTTGTATTATCTAGTTATTTAGAGGATTCTAGTTTTCACTGTTGCACATAATTTGAATGTTTGTTATAACTCCATTTGATCTTAACTACTCGAATGCTTTCCTCTTCACTAGTTGCACAGCGTCATGTCTGTGGACTTACAAAGCTAGAAACGGGATTTCGATACCCATGGTTGGCAGCGCACAGGTCTGCCCATTATGCAGTTTTGTGTTTACCTTCAATTAAACAAACAAATAACTACTCCAATATTCAGTAAAACAAATGTAATTTACACACCTTTTTGCTGTGTAGTCCTAAGTTTGTTTCAATCATTTTTTTTTTTAATTATTTGGAAATCGCATAACATGGAGATACTACAATAAATGAATAATAGAAGAAAGGCCAATTACAAATAGCTGATATCTAACTCATTGTTCTTTAACACTGCGTAGTATAAAATTCTCAAAAAATCTGTTGGAATTTACTCAGAATATTAGTTCAAGTTCCTGATACGCTGTAATAATAAAAAAGGAGTTAACCCTAATCGCTGTCTGTAATTACAGACAATGAGTAATACAGTAATTCTCTGGAGTGAATAATCCTCGTTATTGACTTTTATGGCAGAGAACCTAAACTGTGTTAAGAAGTGACTTTTATCCCCTTCGTGAAGGTTATCAGAATGTATATTTTAAGGGACAATTGCACTGTTAAGGTAATAAACATGGGTACTTGGGTTATGTTACTTT
This sequence comes from Tachypleus tridentatus, assembly GCF_004210375.1. Taxonomy (NCBI): domain Eukaryota; kingdom Metazoa; phylum Arthropoda; class Merostomata; order Xiphosura; family Limulidae; genus Tachypleus; species Tachypleus tridentatus. The sequence goes on along the minus strand of NC_134828.1, from coordinate 36,213,464 downwards.
CAAAGAACACATAATACGTACATTTTGTAGTAACTTCTGACGTATCACATGCGTTTGGATAGCGGTAATAAATAACACTAAACCATTAAACATCTACACATATGCTGTTATATTATTTCCTCCATCTGATTAGCTTCACAAATCTGAACTTATTTAATGATACTGTTCGAGTTTGATTGTGCATAGTTTATTATTATATTCACATTTGATTAGCGTTTTATTTGCAGGTTTGGCTGGGTGTTTTTCTATCTGTGTTTATGGCGACATCGGTTATTACTTTCACTTCTATTATAATGAATACTCAGATCAGATCTACCCAATGGGCAAATACATTATGGTATGTGATGGGGTGTCTTGTTTCTCAAGGTAAGCGAGGTCTGTACTATCATGAATAAAATCTTTAAATTTTTCACACCAATTATTGCTTCATTTAAAACACCCTAACTTCAGTAAATCATGACTATTCATCAGTGATGAATAATTCATTTTCAATGCAGAGACAGAAATAACTGATGAAATGCTTATTTGATTTTTATAAGATTTCTAAGGATATGATTTGGTGGCATTTACAATAAAGCAAGCAAATACAGTTCAAGTCAGACATATATGTTCTTGTTTGGTATATTTTTTGTTGTTATTTTTAATGTCCTGCAAAAAACAAACAGAACTTGATGTTTTGACGCAGAGCTGGACGTGGTCTGGTAGTTGTCACATTGAGCTCTGGCTCAGAGTGTCTAAGGTTCGAGTTGTGATATGCTGCTGAATATATTATAATTTAACGAAAGCAGCGCTATTGGGTTTTAATTAACCGCTTAGACGGCTATCGCTGCTCGATGGTTAAGCCCAGGTCTGGAGTTGTAAATTAAAGATGGCTGTATTTCTTGCTTGGACATTAATCCAATATGTAGTATAAAATTACTCTCAGATGTAAAAATACCAATATCAATACTGTGTTAGTGCGTAATAATACAAGCATCAATACCGCGTTAGTATGTAATAAACCAGTATGTAAAAATAACAGTATCAATACCGCGTTAGTATGTAATAATACCAGTATGTAAAAATAACAGTATCAATACCGCGTTAATATGTAATAATACGAAGGCCATAGCAAGTGTAAAATTTTTTTCTTTTCATCTCGACTTCAGGTGATATAAGATCCTTTGTTTTCAGTAGAAATGTAAGGAAATCTATTATAAAAAAGAAAAATATAAATGGAATTTTAACGTAAAAAATATTAGTATGGATCAAAACATGTTATCAAATAACATAAAATAAAATAACATAACATAATATAATATAATATAGTTCCAATTATAAAACAATTGCGGAGGCAAGGAAATAACAGATTGCAAAATAGAATACAAAGTTGTGGTGAAAATTTCGCAAAATTGAAATAATATTGTTAATAAAACAAGAGAACAACGTTTCGGGCAACAGCTCTCCATATTTTGTTAATAAAACAAGAGAACAACGTTTCGGGCAACAGCTCTCCATCATATTCACTAGTAAGAATGAAAACTTCAATGCAAAGGTTAGGTTGAAAAGACAAGTAGTGGAGTGTCATTTTATGTCAGGTATGTTTACTTACGTTCAAAAATTGCAATAGTTAACACCTATTTATTTTTATTTTTCAGACCATTAATTATTTATATATTTTCTAATTTGATTTGTCTTAGGTGGTAAGATATCCTTATACAACAGCTACAGTGTAAGACTTTTCCTAGCCATCTGGTGGTTTTTTGCTGTAATATTTTCTGCCTCATACGGTGGTACGTTGATGTCACACATGACTATTTTTACGAAAGAGCAACCCATCGACACCGTGTATACCCTGAAGACGGAAATTCAAAAAGGACAATACTCGTGTGGTGTCCTTAAAGGTGCATTCCTGCAGCAGAGACTTATGGTAACAATCGTGAACTATTTTTATTAATCATTGGATACACTGCCATCTGTTGGTCAACTTAGCGATACTTATAATTAGTTACTGAGAAGTAGTAAGAAATGTTTAGAGCTTTTCAAACATCTTTTACGTGTTGTTATCACATTATTTATTGACGATATATATAGGATGAATGTTGATGCTGTTACACGAGGAAAATTTCTTTGGTTTTAATGTTTCGAGTGAAATTTTATTTCATCTGAAAAATTGTACCACAGGTGTTGCTAGTTCCTCTGAAAATAGTAAACAATTGATTTTTGCTGTTTTAAACGTTTATTTATAAACACGCGTGCACTATAAGGCTAAAGTACCTTTAAAAATCATTGTAGTTTTTGTTTTTAGCGCTATTGAAACTTACACATTGCTCTACTCGTAACGCTTAAATAAATAACGTCGAATAGTTTTGATGACACTTTTGATTCTATTAGCTTGTAAATGCGAAATTAAATAAATAAAACATCGCAGTCATTAACTTATGAAAACTAGGCATAAGAGGTTATATTCCACAAAATTACAATATTGAATCATTAATGTCCGTATTCTTATCAGCATGACTGGGATGACTTGTTCATTACTATTATAAATAATTAAAAACAAACAAGTTAAAATGTCGTATTCATTATTATTGCATAGCACAGAATTACAAATGAACGACGGTATGTTCAATGTCACTGTTAACTACAAAAGGACTAAAGAGGGCTCGTTTTCGTTGCTATTACTCGGTACAGAAAAACACACGAAAATGGAATGTTCATTATTAAAATTTCTCGAAAATTGGAGTTACAATATAATGTATTTATTGTTGTATAATATAGTAAAACCAAACTGATATGTTGTATTTCTGTTGTACAAATAAGTGCAGAATCTTTACCTCTATTACTCGCCACAGACAAAGAAAACTGTGAGAACACGATTGATTGCAAACATATATAGATAAGACAAGAGATTGATTGTATGCTTGTAGCTATAAAAATGTAAATACAAACGAAATTGAACGTTAGTCGCTATTAAAGAGCTCATAAAAACTGGAGAGTAATATTTATTGGCAGAAAAATAAGGTGAAAGAATAGCGTATAAAACAAATATACCTTCATGTTTATCCTGATTGTTTGTTTTTGTTATTTCACGCAAAGCTACACGAGGGCTATCTGCGTTAGCCGTCCCTAATTTAGCACTGTAAGACTAGTGGAAAGTCATCATCATCCACTGCCAAATCTGAGGGTCGCGGGTTCGAATCGCCGTTACACTAAACATGCTAGCTCTTCAACCGTGGGACTGTTATAATGGTACAGTCAATTCTATTATTCATTGGTAAAAGAGTAGCCCAAGAATTGGCGGAAGGTGGTAATGACTAGTTGTCTTCCCTCTAGCCTTACACTGCTAAATTTGTAACGGCTAACCCAGATAGCTCTTGAGTGGCTTTGCGTGAATTTCAAAAACAAGCAATTTTAAATTTCACATCTCTTAAAATACGGTACTCAATAATTATATGAACACCTAACAGCTTTATTTAACTTACCACTTAGGCTGGACATATCCCTGTTTCTTGGAAGGAAGCAATAATATTAATGTTCCAGAAAGAAGGAAAGCCAGCAAATAAACCAAACAATTACAGCCCAATTAGTCTAACCAGCAGCATAGGAAAAATATTAGAAAGAATAATTAGTAACTGACTATTAATATATTTAGAAGCAAACTCAAAATTACCCGAAATTCAAAACGGGTTTAGGAAATATAAACTAAAGACCACCTAATCAGATTAACGGAAACAAACAGTAACAAGAACGAATGCACTTGTTTACTCGACATTGAGAAACCATTCGACACCGTCTGGCACCACGGATTACGATACTGCTTAACGGAAATGGACATGCCCCAGGGAACTATTTGCTGGCTATCTAACTTTCTTGACAATAGAACATGTAAAGTTGATGTAAATAGAGCTTACTCAGAGTCTTTTTCACTTGAGACAGGTGACCCATAAGGAGGGGTAGTTAGCCCTGTATTGTTTATCACGTACGTGAGTAATTTGGCACTGTCGAACTTAAACTTAGATTTTGTATTACAATTCGCTGACGATGTAGCGTTCTGGAAAAGCGCCCCCACTCTTTCAATAGCAGCAACAAATATCCAACCATTTCTGAATAATTTAGAGGCATACTGTGAGAAATATAAAATAAAACTAAAAAGACAGAGAAACGAAGTAATACTATTCACCCGAAGAAAGATCCACAGAAGTAAAACACGAGCGGATCACTTTTACAAACTGCTACCTCGGCAAAAAGTTTAGGTTTAACCAACGATACTAAATTTACGCGGTACAGCATACTAAAAATATACTGACTAGAATCTGGAAAAGAGCAAATTATGCAAGAAGCCTATCGGATAAAAATCAAGGCACTTCTCCAGATAACATAATAAATATCTACAAAACATACATTAGACCAATTATAGAATACGCATATTCATTCTGGATAAACATATCATAAAAACAACTACATAAACTGCAGAGAAAACAAAATTCAATCATAACCTCAGCATATAAAGTACCGCGAAGCACTTCATCAATATTTATACGCAAGTATGCAAACTTAGTGACAGTATCCGATAGACTCTTGCATAATGCTCTAAATTATTTTACTAAAAATTGGCATAATAATGATTTATTGTGCGACCTCGATAGGTACCACGTACATGATGAACATAGTCCTAAGCACCTCTCTCCTATAAAAACATATTTAAGAAATAGAAATTAAGCTAGTCACCAAACACTAGACTTTTAAATTTAGTATTATATACATAGTTTACAAATATTTTATATAATTATATTTAAAAGAAAAGAAATATAAGGACTGCAGACAATATATGGACGTTGCCCTTAAAAGGCCTGGAGTAAGTGTGGGTTACTCTAGCCTTCAAGCACTACAACTTCAACATAGTAGTAGCTGAGAATTGAAGTTAGGGTTGGAAGAAGAGGTCTTTTTGCAGCTGATCCTCCTGGGTATATGATTATCAATACACCCAAGTATTCGGGTGTAAATGAAACTCGCAATACGAAGCAGATTTAGATTTTTTTTTCGTAAAATCACTTTTATTGTTCACAAGACATGTTTTAACACTTATTTCTGCATTATTTTATAAAGTTTAGAAGAATTAGTTAAAATAGCTCCAAAGTATAAAATGTTTAATTATATTTTAATTATAATTTACAGGATTCAAACGATCCAGTTTATGGTGTTTTAGGCAAACCAGCTCGAAGTGATTTCAGCAATGTTGTAGAAAACGATGATTTAGGGTTATTGAGAGCATTGAAAAGTAATTACGCCTATATCAGCGCTTATCACTGGACGCAATTTCTAACTATAAACATGGGAGAAGAAAGGTTTCACTTTGCTAAAGATTCTTTGGAAACTGCCGCTTTAGCAATTCCCTTACAGAAAGGATGTCCTTATAAGAAGTCGTTTAACAAACTGTAAGTTTTGAAATACCATAGATATACTAGGTATCCTGATTTTCATATTGACACTATCACATATTCAGTAATCATTTTCGTTGTTTTAACAGTTTCTGAAAAATTCGGGAAATAACTAGGCTTTTTACAAATTTATATTTATTTCCAAATCTAAGTAATCACGTAATCACCCACTGATGTTAAGCCACTTATCCATTTATTGCTTGAATACGAAATGCATTAATGTCAAATATCTAGTTTGTACAGAGTTGTTGATCAGTTTCTATACAGTTATTTGAAATACTTCATGATTAAAATTAATCTAAACAACAAGTTAGTCCTATCTCTCTAGTTTGTTTGTTATACGTTTAAATATATGTTAAAATTAAAATTTTACTAACGATTATTTATACAGAATTGTCCGTATTATTGAAAGTGGACTTATACAAAAGTGGACTGAAGAAGTGAAAGAAAATCTCCGTAGGAATGTCACGATCCATACATCAGATGATACAGTACGTTCACTGGAACTAGACGACTTACTAAGTGCATTTTACTGTCTTATAATTGGTCACTCACTCTCAATAGTGTTGCTAGGGGCTGAACTTGTGTACTGGAAATTTATGAGTAGAAAATAAAAATCACGGAAGTGTTGCTAAATGAGATCCACACGTACGCTCAGTGATAAAAATTTTAATATTATAGTTATTAATACATTCTGAATTGAAATATATATCAAACTGGATTTCAAAATATTTATGAGCATGAGAATCATAGAGGAATTTATCAGCTAGTAACTGTTCCTTTAAGAGCGTTTTCACACGAAGATATTTATATACATCTTTCTCATGATAACAATGTATGAGTAATCGGATACAGGAACGAGTAATTCATATTGCCCTTCCTTTCCATCTGATATTTTCCCACCCCTATGCTCCATCAGTTTTATACTAAAATTTTTGTTACTATCGTTGGTAATGGTTGAACTTGTACACTGGAAATTCATCAACAGAAAATAAAATGCGCAGAAGTTGTTTTGTAAAATGAATTCTATACATTCATCCAAGGACAAACATTTTCTTGAATTATATATATGTATATATAAATGGAATCGATAGTTTCTACAACCTCGAGAAGTTGCAACATATTTACTGCATTATAATCTACAGGATCGTACAGTCAAGTCAAAAGAAACCGTTTGTTTAACAATTCGACTAGTGCGCATGTATTTTTTAAATTATAATTATATTTATAGTGCTTTACTAATAGAACACATTTTCTTATAGATCACTTCGTAGTCCATCATCAGTAAAACATGTGTCTTATATCTCTTATAAAATTACTTTAGTGGAAGTAAAGATTTATACAGATCTTTTGAATAGTATACAATAGTTTGTTTTTGTTTCTTTTCAATGCTCATGCGAACAGATAATTTCTTCTGAACCTACTTTCTTATCTGCCACTCGATGAGTGTTCACTAAATACGGAAGGCAAAAGCAGTGTCAAATTGAAATTATTTTCTTTTCGTAGAAGATGGCACGATGATAAATAGTTAATTAACCATAACAATCAATTATAGTTTAATTACATATTAATGAAAGTTCATGTTTAACAGTTAGACCAAAATACATTTAACACATCTCTTCTCTCCATATTATAATGAAAGAAAATATGCAGCAGAGAAATATTTATGTAACAATTTTTTATGCGGTAATAATGATGCTAATTTATATGACTGTAACATTAGAATTACACATCTGTATAAAACAACTTTAACAAATGGTTTTAAATATAAAGTAGTATATACAATGCGTATATAATGCCAATATAATATATATGTAAAATGCAAATATATGCTAATTACTAACATTAAATATTAACATATCTTTTATTTTTTAACCGGTTTCGTTCTGTAATTCAGTGTTCGCACTATTATAATGAAAATTAATAATTTAAAGTGTGAAATATGAAGAAATGTTAGCAGTGTAGACGCAAGTTATATGAAATTTCAGTTTAAATTTTATTTTAATTTTGTACTCTACGTTATGTGTTTCACTATGGACGTTCTATAAAGGAAACATTTTGTTCAATATCTCAGACACTGTTGTTATGGTTGTTCCTGAATGTCAAGAATAAAAAAAAATACACAGTATGGTTTTGAATACCAAACTACTGTCGACTATTTAACTACTTGTTGTTGCTTAAATAAGCCTCAGGTTTCAGATTAGGATTTGGCTTCTATTTGTTATCCTAAACTCGAAACTGTCATTTATATATGTAAAAACAGCTGCTATGAGTAGAGAAAGCTCTATGTAGAGGAGCTAACAACGTTTCGACCTTCTTCGGTCATCGTCACGTTCGCAAAGAAAACTGTCGAAACTGTCGTTGTAAGTAAAATTTTGATGTAACAACACATGGGTGCTTATATAATAAAAATTAAAATATCGTTTCACATTTTTAATCTGCCAACCTATATCGTTTCACATTTTTAATCTGCCAACCCTATATCGTTTCACATTTTTAATCTGCCAATCCTATATCGTTTCACATTTTTAATCTGCCAATCCTATATCGTTTCACATTTTTAATCTGCCAACCCTATTTATTTGTTCTCTTCCTTATCGACTGGTCTGTTAACATAGTGATTTTAAGTTATATAATGAACCACTTCTTCCTGTTAGAATTGATTTTCTGACGGATTTGTTAAGATATGTGTATCCCAATACAGTAAAAATCGCGAGAATAAAATTTACATGAAAATTAATTGACGTATTAATCCAATGATTGTCAATAAATATACAGAAATACAGTAAAATTTAAATGTGTCCATAAAGGAAAAAAAATGGTCCATTTAAAAAGTTGTTCCAATGTGTAAATAAAATAGTTTTGCTTTTCTCGAAGATGGCGGTTACGTAATAATGATTTGTTTATAATTAAGCACAAATCTACACAATGGGCTAACTGTGCTTTGCCCTCCACGGGTATCACAATAATGAAATAAACACTGTGAGATAAAGTAAATATAAAGATAAAGCAATTATATCTTTGTAAAGCAAGAGGTGGCGATATATAGCGTATTTTTGCATCATCTCGTGTTTAGGCAAGAAATTTGAGAGATAAGATGCTATCAACTTGACTCAAACGTTTTAAACAATTCATAGACTGCAAAAAACAAACATATCATAAATTACAATAAATCTAATTGTACAGCTATGTAGTTATAGACGTGTAAAGTATTCATTATAATATACATAAAAATATTTCCAAAATACATATTTGTCAGCCAGTAGTCAAATACTCAAAAGGGTTATAGGGCATAGCGATCTATGGATTAGTTATCGCAAAACGTAACTAAATTACAGCGTAGATTGAATGTATATAGTATTATATGATAGCATTGATATAGTATTGTGTAAAGAAAATGTTACAATGTTTTTAATATTTGTTCATTTAGAACGGAGTAAAAGGACCGTTGAGAAAACAGAGAAACAACATATGTAGTTTAAAGTGAAAAGACAATCACAAAAACAGTAAACAAACGAACTGAACGTTTCTGACGTAATAGTGGTAAAAACTGGCAATTTAAAAACCTGCAAATAAGGTTTGTGAACAGAGTAAGCGTAAAAGGCAAAAGATACTGTAGACGTTATTTGCTAAATCTACAAATCACTATTTTGGCTAACAGCATTATAGATCCATCATGGACATGAATACGTGTAATAGCAATAGTGTCCTGTCTGAAAAAAATTAGTTTAATGAAATACGTAATTGGTGTATGATGCTCTGTCAGGAAACAATAACAACTTTTGGTTTGGTTCCATGCGGATTGGATGGTTATCATTGATACAATGTTATATTTAATAAATATAAATACATAAAACCAAATCTTTACTATGAATCAATGTGTTTACTCTCATTTACTATATTTAACTGTATATACTTACCTTTAGTTTTCTTTATTAGCTTTCCCAGATATGATATAACCTGGATCATGAATTTTCATGTTCCCAGGCAGCCCGTATAAAACATTTCAAGTTTCGGAAGCATTTCTTCCCGTTCAGACTCATGCCCTTTGGAGTTCATATTACAAAGTCGCAAAAGGATAAGTAGTTGACCTCGAACCCAGTATTATTAACTGTATTATTTTTAAACTTAACTGTACGTCCATTGTAGTTGTACAACAAAACTGAGTAAAATGTCTTGCTGTTTCAAGTAAAAACGATTTACTAGAGTTACTAATCATATTTTTGGGGTAATTTAATTCCGATTATTCTTCTGTTTCCTAAAAGATAATCAGGAGACACTTCCAAAAGTGCACAGTCTTTATTTACAAGTAGTCCACATAGAGTAACGTGTGTTTTCAGTGTATTCCTATATGATTATAGCTGTAGTTTCTGAAAATAAATTACTTGTAACTAAATGCCTTCACTATTGCACTGTACGATGTTACTTCCACACACTTTCAACTTGTGGTTGTGTTCCTTCTTCCAATTTGATATTTCGGTCTCAGTTACTTGTAGTTCTTTAATAATTTCTCCTTTCCTAGTATTAAGCATTTCTTCAAATACAGGTAAAGAAAAGGTTTTGAAAATATAAAGTAAGTGTGCAGAGTGAACAATGTCAGTCCTTCAACAACAAGGTAGTGCGGATGGTATTTGCATCATACCTACATAATAACACAGGTATACAGTATGATAGATTGTTAACAGATAAAAAATAGCATGAATCAAACTCGACTGTGGTTGAATAGTTTTGTATATATATTGTTGTATGTTAATTCCTGCCTGCCAAAAACAAATTAATGTTCCAAATTGTTTGACATAAAATTTAATCAGTGAAAGAATTTATGAGTAAACTTTCTTACCTTTATATAACAACTATAGTTAGACAATATATGGAATTTACACTCCATCACCAGACAAGTACAAGCGATCAGTAGTATAAACAATCAGCAAATATGTGTGTTTAGGTTTTGTATTTGTTTTTTAATTTCGCGCAAAGCTACACGAGGACTATCTGCACTGACCGTGACTAGAGGGAAGGCAACTAGTCATCACCACCCACCACAAACTCTTAGACTACTCTTTTACCAACGAATAGTGAGATTGACCATTCCATTATAATGCCCCACGGCTAAAAAGGGCATACATATTTGGTGTGACGGGCATTCGAAACCGCGACCCTTACATCACGAGTTGAGGGCCATAACCACCTGGCCATGTTGGGCCGTGCACTTAGGAAAAACTGGAATATAACAGATATTTATTCTATTAGTTATGAAAAGTTGAAATTAGTAATTATTAATAACCAATGTTTTCAAAAAACATCTTTCTGAATATTATATATATATATTTGCTTTACGAAAAATTTCATTTAAATTACGTTTTTTGTTCACGAGATGAGCAATAGAAGTGAAAACACTTCTAGATACTGCAGTTAAAGACAGTATTGTGTAACATGTAATGACTATACAATTTATTTATAATTTTTGTTATTCAGACATTCAGTATGAACCATTGTATGTTTGTTTACCAACTTATGTGGTTTGTGAAAAGTAATAGGAGAAAACATTGTCACATAAGACAGAACATTCGTTTCATTGTGACAGATATCATTGGTAAATATCTTTCTATAATACTACTTTAACTAAATCCATAATATTCATTGGATGATATCAACCGCTATCGTTGTGATGTAGGCGGAGTTATTAGGTTGAATGTGTATTCTCTGATTTGCAAATCATTAGTAATTTCACTATCTGACAAACGTCTACCTCAATAAACACCGCCTTTTTATTGAGGCTTAACAGTCAATAGAACTAATCAAATCGTTTTTTCGCATGCTGTGTAAGAAAATCACGGTGATGCATTTTCGCCATCTGGTGATCCAGATCATTAATTAGCTGCTTTATTGTTTGTTTGTTTGTTTTTTAATTTCGCACAAAGCTACTCGAGGGCTATCTGTGCTAGCCGTCCCTAATTTAGCAGTGTAAGACTAGAAGGAAGACAGCTAGTCATCACCACCCACCGCCAACTCTTGGGCTACTCTTTTACCAACGAATAGTGGGATTGATCGTAACATTATAACGCCCCACGGCTGAAAGGGCGAGCATGTTTGGCGCGACCGGGATGCGAACCAGCGACCTTCAGATTACGAGTCGCACGTCTTAACATGCTTGGCCATGCCGGGCCAAGCTACTTCAAATTTTATAGGATCATGTTAGGTTTTCATTTATTTTATATTTTTATTTGCGATGACCATAGACAAACATTTTACCAACAATAAGTAAACAGTTTTTTTTTGCTAGAAAGGAAATTAATATACAGTATGGAACCTTACAGCCTTTTTGTTCATATGAAAGATTTTCGTTGGTTTAAATTAACGTTATTTTGTGGGTTGTTTCTTATACGATTTCAACTTTTCACTAATTTATTTCAGTTTTCTTATGTATGTTGTTATGCTTTAATTTATTCCATTTTTCTGACTTGTTTAATGTTTACGTACAATAAGTAATTGCAAATAATTTTGTAATACAACTTTCGCTCGCAGTTTTCAAATTGTGTCATACGCTTTTATAATATCACGAAGAGCACATGCTATAAACTTCTTCTGGAAGACCTTGCAACTTATTTTTTAACTCCTGTATATCCGTAGCACGTGCGATTAACAATATGTATATATTTTCCTATTGAGATTCTGATAGATTAGTGCAACGTGAGGTTATTTTTAGTACTTATTTTCGTAAAATTTTAATTGAAAAGTCTAAGGAATTACTGATTGACACTTAAGCCAGAAAGATACAATTCGTATTTGCTTTTATTTAAATGGTTGACTTGCTGCTTCTATAAATGTAGCTATCGTAATCTTCGTTTGAAAATTTAAAGGCCATATTTGAAGGGTATGTTATGTATTTGATGGAATTTTGTTTTATTTTCTAAAAGACGTTTAATGCCTGTAATGGTTAGCAGCCTACATGGTTACCCGATTCTAATTATTTATTAATTATTATTTACTATCTATAGACACCAATCACTAATTAGGTTTATCCAATATGCTATCATGCTCAAATATCATAATATGGACTGTACTGATAGTCGAGGTGAACGGAATTCGAACCTCGACCTCCATAAAAACGTGTAGTGCAATTCACTCGTTCAGTGTCTCTCATGTTAATAGCTTATCTGATAATTATTTGAATGCTATCGATTAGAATATCCAAGATTTACTGTCTTCTATGTTAGGTTGACTGATTGTTTTATAAGATAGGTGCGCTATTCATAACCCATATTTTTTTATTGCTCATTTTCATTTTATATAGTCTTGATCTCCGGCATTACAGGTTATTTCAGAGAGATAAGAATAATGGAATGTTGAATGTTTTATTATAAATTTTGCTTCTGTAATCTGTTGGAATCCACATTCACGATAGATGTACTAATAGTGTATTTTACTCTCCATACACAATTTATTTGGTTGTTGTTAACTTTTTCTACTTTGCATCTTTTCATTTCCGTCTCTAAATATCTTATACAACCAAAGAACGTGACCACGGCGTCAAACAGTGATGATAACCACGAAATTGGTTTAGCTTGTTTGAAAGCTCAAACAAAACTACAAACTACACGAGGGCTAACTATTATAGCTTTCCCTAATTTAGCAATGAAACACTAGAGGGAAGGAACTTAGATGCCATCACCCACCGCCGACTCTTAGCCTACTCTTTTACCAACAAATAGGGGATTCATTAAAACGTTATAAAGCCCCCACGATTGAAGGGGCGAGCACGTTTAGTGTGATGGGGATACGCACCCGTGAATCGGAAATTGCGAATCGAGCGCCCCAACCACTTGGCCACGAGAGGCCTAACCATAAAATATAAAAGTTTCAGAAATATTTAACTACAACTCGTCTGTTATATAACCACTTATCTATTTTCCTGATCACAGGAGGAGATGTGATGTATCAAACAATCTGAACTATTTGCGGGACTTAAATATTTAAAACTACAAACGTTAAAATACTCTTAGATATCCTACCATACAGTTCAGGTGTTATATTCAGATTAACTCTATTCTTGTAAATAATGTTATGAATAACGTTTCAATAAATCTCCGCGTGTTTTAGTGATTGATACGTAAGAGAAGAAAAAGGTTTAGGAACATAAACAAATTGGAAGTCGACTAAATAATCTTTCAACTAAAAAAATGTATTAGAACAGTGTTATCGTGTTGTATTTATAAATATTATGTAGTTACTGATTCCTTTGAGAAAGGAACAAAAGCGGTCCGAAGACAGTGTTTTCAGTTTTTGTAACAGATTTACCATTTTCAAAACCAGAACCCTTGAATCTTACTTGCAAATCGCTGGAAAGTTTGTTTTGTGTGATAGAACTGATTAAAAATTTACATTGTTGTTACAGTTAACATATCTTTGTCTTGTTTTTTACGTACACTGTACAATATGAATACGTGACATATTAATACCTGTTGATCATATATGTATGTCAGCATGTTTTAAGAACATAAGAGGTTTTTAAAATATTGAGGTAAATTTCTAACATTACAGTTTTTCTTTACGTTATTCACAAAATCCACATTATCGACCATATCTGTTTAGTAGCTACTGAAGAATATTCATTATTATCCATAATGATTTATTTGGATAAAGTTTAACAGAACTACAATAATAATAATGCTACATTGAGTACATTATGTGTCTTCCAAACACAAAACTTTGTTTTCAATAAGCTTCTTATCTATTATACATCAGACGTTCCATTGGTTAAAGAAGGTCTTGCTTTCCAACTTGGTTTAGTTTATCAGCTATGTAGTCTTGTGACTAATGAATTATCTGGTGTAAATGTAATAGGGTATCTCAAACTGACTTGCTCTGTTGACAGAAAATACAGTTTTATTGACACCGACATTATGGCCAATGTTTTGTATATGCATTCTTTATTTTTCTACACAAACATATATACATTAATTTAAATATTAATACATTTGTTCTGTATTTTCAAAACACTATAGTTTTCCATCCATGTATAGCGATGCCATAAGTCAACCGATGATAATGCAAGGATCGTGAATAATAGTGGAACAGTGCGAACTTACAACTCTAGCAACTGAGTTTCGATACTCGTGTGGGTAGAACATAAATAACACATTGTATAGGTTTGTGCTTCATTACAAACAAACAAAACTTGAGTATTACAAAACGTTTGTAGTACGTATCTGTGTTTGGAAGATTAGAAGAAAATTTGTTTTTCTTATACATTATTTATTATTGTAACTATCCTTTTAAAACAATAAAAACATTAAGTCCAATGAAGAACAAACATAGAGTAATATTAGGAGCGGTGTTATGTTTTTCTCGAAAAACTTTTCTCAATTATTAAAAAAAAAACACCTTAAACACGAAAAAAATGAGATGACAGCTAACGCACAGTTCAAAGTATTCAACTATTAAAGAACATCCAACTTAACTCATCTGTTATTAGATGGACCGAAATCGTTCTATCAACCTCTAGCAAATAAACCTGAAAATAGTGATAAGCTAGTATTATCAACGGCTATCAATGGATTTAGTAATAACGAAACTTTTTAGTAGAACCGTGTTAGGTAATAATTGAACCACTATTTGTCGTTAAACTCAGAGCAATACGTTAAGTTATTATATTGTGGCCATAGTTGGGAATCAAAACCGGACTTTTAGCAATATAAGTTCTTATGTTTACTTCTGAGCAACGGAGAATTTAACATGTTTGACTATTATGTTGTGTTCACTGCATGGACGAACGTAGTCTATAACGCTTACTTCTGAACCAACGGCGAAAGCAGTACTTGGACTGATTTATTGTGCTCACAGCAAGGAATCAAACGTATACTTTTAGCAACATAATCTTTTATACTTAATTCTGAGCCAGCGGAGAAAGCAGTAAATTTAGTTATTATATTGCGTTTACTATTTGGAATCGAACTCGGTCTTTTAAGAATATAAGTTGAACCAGATGGGGAACGACATAAAATAGAAGCTATGGATGTTCAGTCTGAAAATAACGACCAAACTTTCCTTAGTTTGTAGCCAAATCAATAGAAATAGTGAGAGAAAAATGAAATTATAAGTAATCTGTATATATATACTTTGTAGCTGTTGGTCGATTAATCCATAACGAGTTTCACCGTACGATAGCCATAATTCATTAAGTCAGAAAAAGGCCACTTTGATATTGTACTCACAATGTAGAAAATAATTATTATACATCGTCTTGTTTCATTTATTGATTGTTGTTCTCTAAGAAACTTAGTTTTCGTAATTTACTGTAGCAGTGGTCAATCACATAATTACAATATCCAGCTAAAAAGTACTTTGAAACGCTCTGTCACTTGAGAAAAAAAGTATATATATGCATTGACTTTACGATACAGTTCGTTAGACTGTGCTTCCGCTGTTATTTCAGGTGTTCATAAACAAAAACGAAAACTCTTCAAATATGGCGTAATATATACATACATATATTGTCCGTTTAAATTTTAAAAAAAAGTTTACCTTTCGAATCGAGTAATTATGTTTTTGATTCATCATACGCAGACTGGCAAGCTTTCAAAGAGACAGTAGTCTAGTATTATCAAAGTATTTGGCAAGTACTGTTGTTACAGTTGTTTTGATGGGAACCTTTACAACCTTTATTACGAACAAGGACCGCCTATCCTGTTTCTTGTGGAAAACAGAACGTTTCACTTCCATGTTGTTAAAAAAAGGAAGAACCATTTCTTTACGAACTGCTTCTTGCATACATCAAAACACACAAAAAAATTTATTTTCATTTAAATTATGACTACAACGTTCACTTCCAATATCTATCACCAAGTTACAGATGCAGTTGATTCAAATATTGCTTTCTCCATTATTTTATTCTTTTTTTTTAAATTGAATATTTTATTATTTCTTTACACTGTTTCGGAATACGTGTAATTCCGAAACCTTAATTAAATATGTTTAAAACTGTTGCCATGGTTGCATATATATCAAAACTGCGAAGCCAACAACACATTTTCTGTTGCAATTAACTTATGGACCACAACTTCAAAAAACAAACAAAAACAGTAACACTAACTTCATCTAAAGTACCAGGTACTTATGTTTGAGATAGGGTCAGTAATATTTTATAATTATAAATAAATATACTCACTACTTCCTCTTATTTAATATATTTTATGGTGGGTAAGCGACAAGTAGTAACTCTAAAATATGGGGTTCGATAATATCCAGTGGACAGAACGTAGATAGTACATTGTACTAAAATACAATAATTTACTGAATCTCGATATGTGAACTAAATAAATGTATACAGATGTTTTGATGCTGAGGCCTATCGGGATTCGAAACAACGCTCCTGCTTGTCGGAAAGGTGATATAACTACTTAAGCTGTTGGGCTTAAATATCACAACCTCGAATCTTCACTTCACGTTACTGTGTTTTTAGCATGCAAAATAGAGGGATTCCCAGTATTTATCAAACAAACAGTAAAACTGACAGATAAAGCACTGTCTTAAAGGGATAAGTGCATTATTACATATGTATAGATAGATATGTATTATTACACAGAGTAAGCCAAGCTAGCAAATTCGTTCATGTACATTTCCATGAATACTTCTTAAAGCACAGCTGTTAAAATATTCCAGTTGAACTGAGGAACAAGTATTAACTGTGTCAAGTGAAATTTTTAAGAAAAATAATTTTTATATATTTATTTATTGTCATCGTTTTTCCTCTCTACACTTGACTCATTTTTCTAGTATGAATGAAAATAGTTAATATCACCAGACATGGTACAAGTTTACAAAGTAAACTTACAAGAAGATGATGAGTTTTAATATTAATTTAGCTGGACTACTTTCAGTGAATAGCTGTAATGCATTCAAATGTCTCATTTGATCAGTAAAACAATTTTCGAGGTCTGAGTTAAGTTTACAGAGGATTACATTCACAATGAGGGTTCTATTTTCATTCCCTTTTAGACTTTTTTAAACATTGCATCTTTAAGTTATTTATATACTAACATATATTTATGTTAAAACACATTCATTTTGGAAACATTACAAAGGGTTACCAAGTTAACAAGAACAAGAGATACGTGTTTCTAGAACAATCCTGGATTTGAGAAACGTTTCGAACATTTGATTTATTAACAGTAGTGTATAATACGATTCGAATTGTTTGTCGAACGTTGTTACTTTCGTAGGTGATCAAATAACAGAATCATATTTCGTAAACCTCAAACCCGGTTTGTAGCAGTATAAGTTCACAGAAATATCACTCTACCACTGGGGGAGCATAACAAATCATACATTCAGTATTATTCATCAAATGATGCACGAGGAGTACGAACTTCTTGTAAGCTTTAACTAGTTAATATATCGGAAACGTTAAATGACAGCGACTGGAAGGAATTTATTTAAAAAATGAGCAAGTATCGCTTAAACAGACATTAGGATTTTCTTTCTTGGTCGTGAGTATTCGGGTATTTATTTAGTTATTTGTAGTTTCAATAACTAAAACAGGTATACAAAAATAGCAAGAAGTTAACGTTTTTACATTTTCAATCTAATGGTACAAAGTTTCGCGTAATTGCAAAATATTAATGAAAGCAGTAGTGGTTCCAGTGTATGGATGGATGAATATGGTGGCCTGTACATTACGGATGGTGGGGCGTACTTCAGGATGTCGGAAAAACCAGTCCAAAGAGATGGAGATAAAAAGCGCTTAACTAATTAGGTAAAAAAGTACTGTAAAGCTTGGTTAATCTTTCTTAACCTCCGGAAAAATGACCACAGAACATTAATTTTCTTTCTCTTCTCCACCATCTGTAACCCATAAACCACAGTATGCCTACTATCAGCCCGTGCACCAGAACACTTCTTTTTTGATACCTAGTGTAGCAACAGACCCACTATAGATTAGTAACAGCCCAATGTAGTAATCATGGTCTCTGAAAAGTTAACCATTAAGCTCGGTATATTGAAGTAGGTAATTTACCGTATACTCCTTAACGAGCCAAATAGTACCCTGTTCGTGACATATCTTGCTTCAAACAATAACGTCTATATGTTATATTATGGTTCCCGATATAACAAAACTGAATAAGTTGGTGAAACAATGCCTTTCACCGAGTAGTTGTAGCCGCACTGGAAACAAAGTATTCAACTCGTAGAAAGTACAGAAAATAATAGCAAAAAATATTCGAAAATTGATGGAATGAAGAGAAGAGAAAATATCAGAAAGTAGGGAACATTTTGGTTGGAAGGAAAATGTGAATTATTTGTTCCTGTATCCACTACTCATATACTGTACTCATAATTATTTGTTCCTGTATCCACTACTCATATACTGTACTCATAGGATATATCTTCTGGTGAAAACGCTGTTAAAGGAACAGTTACTAAACTGACAAATTTCTCTATGAAATTTCTTCAGGTTAAACATCGTAGAAACAGATGATTCACTTTGATATATATTTCAATTCAGAATGTATTAATAACTATAATATTTAAATTTTTATTACTGAGCGTACGTGTGGATCTCATTTAGCAACACTTCCGTGATTTTTATTTTCTACTCATAAATTTCCAGTACACAAGTTCAGCCCCTAGCAACACTATAGAGAGTGAGTGACCAATTATAAGACAGTAAAATGCACTTAGTAAGTCGTCTAGTTCCAGTGAACGTACTGTATCATCTGATGTATGGATCGTGACATTCCTACGGAGATCCTCTTTCACTTCTTCAGTCCACTTTTGTATGAGTCCACTTTCCACAATACGGATAATTCTGTATAAATAATTAATAGAAAATTTTTGTATCGTGTTAGTTATTATAATACACTGCTGACCAAAATCTTAAGGCCAATGAACATGAAAAAATATGCATTTTGCGTTGTTAGACTCAACCACTTATTTGAGTAGAACTTCGAAAGATGAAAATAAGAAAAGGAAAAAAATAAAAAAATTAGCATTTAATAGAAACAATGCGAACACTATGAAATTAGCTTAAATACTAAATGGCAAAAACTTAAAAACCATACCAAAAAGAAGTCCTAAACAGGGTAAGAAATGCCCAACAAGAGGTCTCAGTAGTGAGTTGCACGCCGTCATTGCGAATAACTTCAAACATTCGCTTTATTTGATTGTTTTTTGAATTTTGCGCATAGCTACTCGAGGGCTATCTGCTATAGCCGTCCTTAATTTAGCAGTATAAGACTAGAGGGAAGGCAGCTAGTCATCACCACCCACCGCCAACTCTTGGGCTACTCTTTTACCAACGAATTGTGGGATTGACCGACCTTTGTAACGCCCCCACGGCTGAAAGAGCGAGCGTGTTTTATTCGCTTTGGCATGGTCGATATAAGTGTTTGCAGAAGGCTGGCTGGAATGTTATTCCAAGTGGTGAAGATGCCTTCACGAAGATCATGCAGTGTTTGGAATTGACGTCCATTTCTATACTTTTCTTGCCATCTACTCCCAAACATTTTAGATGGAGTTCAGTTCGGGCGAACACGCTGAATGGTCCAAAAGAATCACGTTTTTTGCCATGAAAAAGTCCTTTGTCTTGCGGGCATTGTGGATTGCAGCGCTGTACTGCTGAAAGTCCTGTCATTTTCATACAAGCGAGGGCCTTCAGTCAATAAAGATGCTCTCTCCAGCATGCAAATATAGCCAGCTGCTGTTTAACGCTCCTGTATAATCTGAAGCTCCATTGTTCCATGGAAGGAGAAAGCACCCCAGATCATGATGGAACCTTCTCTACTGTGACGTGTAGAAAATATCTCCGGTGGGATATTCTTATCGTACCAGTAACGTTGGAAGCCATCTAGACCATCCAGGTGTTAATTTTTTTCTCATCAGAGAACATATCCTTCGTCCACTTTACTACGTCCTATGTTTGGTGCTTCTCAGCAAAGTTTAATCGAGTTGTTTCGAGGTGTGGAAGGATGCGTGGCCTTTGAAGACGTTTACGGTTTTTAAAGTCTTTCTCTCGTAGATGCCGTCTTATTGTTCTTGAGCTACATTCTGCGTCCGTAAGGGCCTTAATCTGGTTCAACGATCGGCTGGTGTCTTACTGGATAACCCGTTGAATTCTCCTGTTCAACGCCGGCGAAATTTTTTAAAGCCAACCACTTGAAATTCTCGTTCCGTATCCCTCAGGGTCTTTTAAGAAATTTACAACAGCAGTTTTACTACGCCCAATCTCACCAGCGATGGCACGTTGAAAGAGACCTTGCTTTTGCAGCTCGACAATTCTGTCACGTTCAAATTCTGTCAACGTTTTAGCCTTTACCATGTTTTTACCTTATGTAACATCTAATGTTAGTGGGAGATGTTGACAACGCTAATGCTTGAACACAAATGACTAAATTTCGTTAAGTGTTTACCGATTAGCGCTTCGTTTCAGTATGGTCTTAAACTTTTGACCAGCTAGTATTTAGGCTAATTTCATGGTATTCACATTCTCCCTATTAAATGCCAAAAATATTTTTTATTTTTTCCCTTTTTTTATCTTCATCTTTCGAAGCTCTACTCAAATTAGTGGTTGAGTCTGACAACGCAAAATTCATATCTTTTCTTTATGTTCATTGCCTGGCATGGCCAAGCGTGTTAAGGCGTGCGACTCGTAATCTGAAGGTCGCGGGTTCGCATCTCCGTTGCGCCAAACATTCTCGCCCTCCCAGCCGTGGGGGTGTTATAATGTGACGGTCAATCCCACTATTCGCTGGTAAAAGAGTAGCCCAAGAGATGGCGGTGGGTGGTAATGACTAGCTGCCTTCCCTCTAGTCTTACACTGCTAAATTAGGGATGGCTAGCACAGATAGCCCTCGAGTAGCTTTGTGCGAAATTCAAACCAAACTTTATGTTTATTGGCCTTAAGATTTTGGCCAGCAGTGTATATATTTTAATCTATAACAAACAAGAGAATGTAATGGAACTCATTTGGTTGTCTAGACCCATTTTAATCATATAGTATTTCACAGAATATTACTGAATTGTACAACAAATTTGATAAAATGTAGATATTCGGCATTAATGGACCTTGTTCTGAAACTATAAATTGATAATTGGCAATAACATAATGGGCTGGTTACGTACGCTTAGCAATGAGCAACATTAGTCACACTATAAATTCAAAGGATAAGTTTTCACACCTAACAAGATGTGAATATCTTAACTTAATTTTTCAGACTTTATCCCAAACTCTTTAGATGACCAACAACATTGTTGACAATATGGCATTTTTGCATTAGCTAATATAGAAGCGCTTAGCGTGGCACGTGGATTGGGTTTATTGCTATGGATCTGCATCATAGATTCTTATAAGAATTAACTGTCAAATCCTACTATTCAATTACAATAGCCCAGGACTTGGCAATGCGTGGTATTAGCTGACTGTATTTCCTCTTGTTTATTCTTATGAACAGCTACCCAAACAGATCTCTGGTAACTTTGTTAGAAATCAAACAAACAAATAAATCAAATAATAAAAGCAGCATTTCGTTTTTATTGCAAAATTCAATCATTTTAATATTAAGACATAGAACAGGACACGTAAGATGTCAATGGTATTTCATAACTTACACTTTGTTAAACGATTCCTTATAAGGACATCCTTTCTGTAGAGGAATTCCCAAAGTAGCACTCTCTAAAGAATCCCTGGCAAAGTGAAACTTGTCTTCTCCTATTTTTATTGCTAGAAACTGCATCCATTCCAAGGTACTGAGAAAGGCATAATTACTTTTTAAAGCCCTCAATAACCCTAAGCTGTCGGTTTCTACTATATTTCTGGAATCAGTTTGAGCTGCTTTGCCTAAAACGCCATAAACTGGATCATTTGGATCCTGTAAAGTACGATTCAGATATAATTTAAACTTTTTATATCTAGGATAATTTTTCTTACAAACAGGGACAAATGTTTGTAATTTTGCTACAACTTACTCTTACATTCATAATTTATGATATAATGTAGAGATCCATGCTAGAACAGGAATTTGTAATAATATAACGTAGAAATCCATGCAATAACAGGAATTTCGTAAATTAAAATGATTTTACGATAAAGAGACTCAAACTGATTTATGTAGCGATTTTCGTTTACACCATGCCTGGACGTGACGCCTAACGGACTTTAGAAGAAACTGTAAAGACTTTTGTTACAATATTTACTCAAACACATAATATTGTTTTAATGATTTGTTTTAATATTAACTTCAATTAATGGCACCAAAATGCTATTAAACTTAATGAAGTGGTGAGTCTTTGACCTTTTCATGTTGTTGCTTTCCATTATTTTATTACTTAAAAATATTATTTTTAGTATCATAATTTGTGTTCAAACTGTACGTAGTATTTTATTTGAATTTCTGGAAAACAGATGTATTCGTTGTACTTTTATATAAAACTATCACCTTGACATAAAGAAAACATTTTATCATTATTATTAAGAATTTAAAGGCTGAACCAAAATAACTTGTGGTATCAGAATAAACATAAAGGTATATTTGTTTTATATGCATTATTATTTCATCTTATATTTCTGCTTGTTTAATAGCAGTAAACACGAACTCTATGTTACTATGTATCTATGATAAACCATCCTCTCAATTTTTTCTGCAATATAATTTTGTGCTATATTATAGTGACCTAAACATGGTGTCACTTGTTTTTTTTCTATATTATATGACAGTAAAGAACATGATAACTTAGTTTTGTGGCATTCTACTTTGTAAAAACAATTAACATACCAACACCATTTTATCTTTACTTATTTATAATTGGAATAAATATGACGACGCCAATTTTATATTTTTGTTCTTTGTTTATTAATAGTTTATAGTTTATGACTGTCGTGCCTATGACAGACTGACAAAAAACAAACGATATTAATCGTTTAAGATAGTAATTTTTATGGAATACAATATTCTATACGTGACACTCATAAAACAATATCTGTAATATTTGTTTTATTAAGGTACTAGAAGGTGATTGTGTGTTTTTCTTACAAGAAAGCCACATCGGGCTATCTACCGAGGGGAATCAAAACTAATCACATAATTTGCGGACAAATGATATAAAACGGTACTTCTAAACTGGGTAAATGGTCCACATTCTAGTTGTAGTTTGATGCATGTTTAAATCGTAATAAATAATTTTGTATTTTGACATTTTTTTTCTTTCGAACTGGGTGAGTGACTTATTGTGACAAACTTGTAGGAATGCATAATATTGAAAACACGTAATTTTAACTCATTAGGTTTTGTACGCGTTGTAGTGTTTTATAGCACCATAACCTAATTTACACTTTTTTAAACGGCAATTTTCGAGATTTAATGTAAGTGCTTTCGTGAATAAATGCTTAGAAAATCACAAATATTCAGTTACAATCTTCTGAATAGTTAGCAACTTCAATGTCACATATTAGTTGATGGTGTAATAACTACGAACATCTATTAATAAAAGTCAGAAAACCGATTTCTCTATATGATAATGGGCCCGGCATAGCCAGGTAGAGTTAAGGCGTTCGACAGGTAATCTGAAGATTGCGAGTTCGAATCCCCGCCGCACCAAACATGCTCGCTCTCTCAGCCGTAGAGGCGTTATACTGTGACGGTCAACCCCACTATTCGTTGGTAAAAGAGTAGTTCAAGAGTTGGCGGTGGGTGGTGATTACTAGTTGCCTTCCCTCTAATCTTATATTGCTAAATTATTGACGACTAGCGCAGATAA
The DNA here is from genome assembly GCF_004210375.1 of Tachypleus tridentatus. NCBI lineage: Eukaryota > Metazoa > Arthropoda > Merostomata > Xiphosura > Limulidae > Tachypleus > Tachypleus tridentatus. The sequence continues at coordinate 36,189,294 of NC_134828.1, read as the reverse complement.
CCCTCGTTTAGCTATGTGCGAAACTCAAACCAAACCAAATTAATTATATATTGTTCAAAACAGGGAATTAGTATATTCATATTGAAAAAGTACTAGAATGTCAAATAGATCGACTGTAGGCAATAATGAACTTGCAGAACACATAAATGACTTTTAGGACGTTATATTCCAATTACTATTAAGGATCATTATAAACTACCAGAAATTACAATAAGATGCGAGCTTTAATTCTTTATAGACAGTAGCACTACATCCGTACAACAAACAATTGTGGAATTAACGCTACATTATTTTTAGTAGATTAATAGAACAAATTTCTTTTTTTCTGGGTATAACAAAGGTTTTATCTTTAAAAGTTTATACGTAGTCTTAAAATTGTATTTTTAATTACGAGTAACAAATTTTCTATCAAATTTTTGTTACAATAATAATACAAAAGCCCCTCCAACTTATGTAGTTACAACTGTCGGATTTTGTGAAGTATAATTAGTTAATACGTTATCTGTTGTTTTGAAAAAAAATGTTTGTTACTCGTACAAAATTGAAAATATTTTATATAATTGTTTTGAATATACGGAGAGATAAGATAAATGTTTATTAACGTTGAAATAAACAATATCTCGTTCTCCTTTCTTGATATGTTGATAGAGTGGTTGAAATACAATTGTGGAATCCTCGTGTCGAAAATGTCTAAGGAACTAAATAAAAAAACAATGTAAAAGATACGCCTAATAATAATGTCTTATGAATAAAATAATTAACTATGACTATACTTTCCAGGCTTAAAAGAGGAGTTCACGCCAAAAAATGTTTTTATACATTATAAGTAAAATTAATTTACTTTTCGTATATAATTAACATTACAACTGTATGTTACTGTATATCTTTTGAACAATCTACATTTAATTTATGTTGTTTATTTTTAGTTGGAAAATTATAAGCTTCTTTACAGATTATCTGCAAAAACCATAATCCAACAAGTGACCTTCAAACTGGTTAAATGTAAACCAAATTATGTCAGGAGAAGTGCGCAAGTAATAAAGAAGATAGAAACAGGTGAGCTCAAATATTGTGAAGTTTCATAATTTTGTCGGCAGAAGACATTTTGTATGTGTGTTGTTTATATATGTGTGTATGTAAATATATATAATGTAACAGAAACACAGGCTTAAAATATTATCCAAATTCCTATTATTACTTATAAGTCTTATCGTTTGACCAAGGGATGTCAGAAGTAGACAAGAAATATTAATGATTATATAATTCATCCTACTTACCATAAGTCTCTGAGAAATATTAATGATTATATAATTCATCCTACTTACCATAAGTCTCTGAGAAATATTAATGATTATATAATTCATCCTACTTACCATAAGTCTCTGAGAAATATTAATGATTATATAATTCATCCTACTTACCATAAGTCTCTGAGAAATATTAATGATTATATAATTCATCCTACTTACCATAAGTCTCTGAGAAATATTAATGATTATATAATTCATCCTACTTACCATAAGTCTCTGAGAAATATTCATGATTATATAATTCATCCTACTTACCATAAGTCTCTGAGAAATATTAATGATTATATAATTCATCCTACTTACCATAAGTCTCTGAGAAATATTAATGATTATATAATTCATCCTACTTACCATAAGTCTCTGAGAAATATTAATGATTATATAATTCATCCTACTTACCATAAGTCTCTGATTGAGGAATCCTCCTTTAAGGACACCACACGAGTATTGTCCTTTTAGAATTTCTGTCCTCAAGGTGTACACAGTGTCGATGGGTTGCTCTCTTGTTAAAATAGTCATGTGTGACATCAACGTACCACCGTATGAAACAGAAAATATTACAGCAAAAAACCACCAGATGGCTAGGAAAACTCTTACACTACAGTAATTGTATAAGGATATCTTTCCACCTAAAGTAAAACAAAATTAGAAAACATATAAATAATTGAATGTCTGAAAACGATAAACAAGTAGCTGTTGATTAATCTAATTATTTGAATTTAATTAAACATTTACTTTTTCAAAGTGTTTGTTTATTATCACAAAGGCTAAAAGCTTGTCTATACATTCAGCTTATAGATTCTTTTTTGAGATTTGTAGCTGAAAAAATAAAATATTTATACCAAACAGAAATAAATGCTACGATACAGTAAACTCCAACAAACAAAAACATCGGTCTATCGTACGTTCACATATTAAAATGGTATTGATGTTAGTACTGTCAATGTGAAAATTATCTTAGGCTATATATGGACTGTATGTCTAGACGAGAGACTTCTAAGTTTCAAGTATAACCATTCTTAATTTAAACTGTTTTGTCACGACGTATGAGCCCTCCAGCGGCATAGCGGTAAGCGTCTGCGGACTTACAACGCTAGAAACTGGGATTCGATACTGATGGTGGGCAGAACACAGGTAGCTCATTGTGCAGCTTTGTACTTAGTTCAAACAAACAGGACGTAGGGTAACCTGCCAGTTGCACTTGCCACTTATGCAACTACTTCCATGTTTTAATCACCATGTTATAACACCTCCACACCTGACAATGTCGAGCATGTTCAGTGGCATATCGTAGCTCGAACTTTGAAGGATCTGATCGGCAGGTAGCCGCACTAATTAACGGGCCACTCCCGGATCTACATTAATACAGAAACACCAAACGAAAATAATACACACGTAACTCTAAACTTAACCACTTTAGTGTAAATGTTTCTAAATATTTTTTTACAATCCATTTGAGTTAGCTTTCATGTTTTTCATTATTTTTGCGGATGACGTTGTGAATTAATTTCTCAGAAATTTCATAAAAATCAAAGAAAAATTTCTGAAATAATTTCAGTCAATGTTGTAAAGCTTTAACTTTATTTTTAATATTTGCATATAAATCATTTAAACACCAGTAGATGTTTAATAGATCAGGAGAATGGAGGTATTTCATAATAAGCATAATTTTGTATTTCTTTTCGTGATGCTCTAAACATTGAGAAAGGGAACATTTATCTTACCTTGAGCAACCAGACACCCCATCACATACCATAACGTATCTGCCCAGTGGTTACATTTGCTCCGAGTATTCACAATGACGGAAGTGAAAGTGATAACAGATGTTGCCACAAACACTGATAGACAAATACCAAGCCATACCTGAGGATAAAAATACAAATGAGTGAGAAGTACGAACAAGATTGACCTTTTCTAATTCACACGTGAATCCTCAATTAAAGATTCGTGTTTGAAATTTCCAAGTATTTCATATATTATTGTGCTTGTTTGTTTTTCCAATTGAGTGCTACAACTGAAATAAAAACGTCCATTTAGATTAAATGACGCGCGATCAGACTTCAACAATAACAAGTAATGTCTGATTTGCCAACGTCAAATACGTTGAAGCCATAACGCAATATGAAATGTATGTGTCTTACTTTAGACGCAAGTAAAAGGACTTCAGGTGGCACCTGAGCAGTGCTATTTGTCGCTTAGAATACATATATTATTATTATCTTCACGAATCGAGTCACTGCTTAACACACTACGATTGCAAATACTTCATTTATTACAGACAACAAGTACATTTTTGACATAACACATAACAACCAGGTTTAATTTATTTGTTATTATTAGCAAAAACTACAAGAACAAATTTATTATATATTATTTGTTTGTTTTTGAATTTCGTACAAAGCTACTCGAGGGCTATCTGTGCTAGCCGTCCCTATTTTAGCAGTGTAAGACTAGAGGGAAAGCAGCTAGTCATCACCACCCACCACCAACTCTTGGACTACTCTTTTATCAACGAATAGTGGGATTGACCGTAAATTATAACGCCCCACGGCTGAAACGGCGAGCATGTTTGGTGTGACGGGGATTCGAACCCGCAACCTTCAGATTACGAGTCGAACGCCTTAACCACCTGGCAATGCCGGGCCTATTATATATTATTAGAAGAAACAAGTAGTGTTAACTCTTTTTTTTTATGTATACAATGAATAAAATTGACTCATTCTCTGTTAGTACAGACAACACAATTTCAGGTATTCTGAGCATATTCTAACTGCTCGTTGAAACATATTCATGGTATAGGATCGTTAAAGTATTTTATAATAATTGTGCAACAGATTTCAGAAACACACTGTCATAGAAAACGTGTAGCTTACATTTGTTTCATCTAATAGTTGAATAGTTAAAATAAAATGGCATTATTATTCTTAACTTTGTTTGATGCAAACAGGAGTTTACGAGACATTTCTTTAAACGTAAATAAAATCACGACCTACATCTCCAGAATGTAACTTTATAAGCTCAATATTTTATTATTACAGCTTATTCAGGAGTTATGGATATCCTGCAAGTTCTCTGAACCAGTTAAATCGAAATTGGAACACTGTCATCTGTCAATCGAACAATGACACACGTGTGTAAATAATTCAGATCACAATAAAATAATATTAAACATTCTTGAGTTTATATTGTTAAGTCATGACAAACCAACAAAGCTAAATAAATAAAATGTGTAAACAAATAAATTTTGAATAACAATATATTCGGCGTCGACCAGTTTCGTAGTAACGTAAATATCTTTTTTCCACACCATTTATTAAAACGTACTAGGACTAAATCAATGTTAGGTTTTTCCTTGATCGTAGGGACTACGACTTAATTCCATGAGATCTGAGGAATACGGTCAAATTATAGGAAATCCTTAAAGGTATCACCCGAGTTACCAATAGATTAGAAAAGTTTTTATATTGTTCGAAATATGGCCTAATAAGTTGAATGTTCAAAAAGAAATACAAACACAAGAAATTTTGTGATAGGAATTTTAATTTGGTTAAAAACATTCAGAGTGTTGAGTTTAAAAACTGGATTAAAGACTAAAGTGATATTAATAAGTATTCATAGTCACATCAATGAGGTTAAATCAGAAGTACGTGAAACTCTGAAAGAAATTAATATAACTGTATAAGATGGCATTATCTTAGATGATACAACTAAATCTTTATGTAATTCCAACTAAACTAAATAGTGATAAATAATTAGATATTTTATCATCGTTACAGCAAATTATCATCTTAGATGATACAACTAACTCTTTACGTAATTCCAACTAAACTAAATAGTGATAAATAATTAGATATTTTATCATCGTTAGAGCAAATTTTCCACAAAATACGACATCCAGAAAAACATTCTTTACAAACTAGGATGGAAGTAGTAGAGATTCACCAGAACAAATGCAAGAACACCAACTGTCTGTTAACCCACTTTCAAACCTGCCTTTTAATCATCATAAGGTACCAGCAGTGAGAGGACAGAATATAGCAGAACACACCGTGACAGAACTTTCTAAAAAATATATCGATTATAACAAGGGAATTTTATAATTATACAATGAAAAGTAATTTATCTTTTCAAGCGACGAAATATCTCTACAAGATAAAAGATAACACCAAAATTATAGTCATAGAAGCTAATAAAAGTGAAGGATTTGTGGCTTTAGCGAAGGATAGTTATAAGTGAAATATTTATACACATTTATTAGATGAAGACAGCTATTTAAAATTAAACGAAGGTCCTACTAAAATACTTCAAAGTAAAAGCAGAATTATTTTAAATGAATTAAAGGAAGATACCTATGTAGCCCTCTAGTAAATAGTATAAAACCATATAATGATTGAAACCTTGAATTTTATGGCCGTCCTGAAGATCATAAGTCAGGTTTAACCTTTAGACCCAAAGCATCTACTTGTGGAGTTCTAACAGAAAGTACATCATGGTTTTAGATAGAGTGCTGCACCAATTATTCAACTTATTCCCTGTTTGTATCAATATCTATCAAACATCATTATCTTGATTGGTTACGTAATGAATCACAACCATTTAATGATAATTCTGTTCACAATGACCATTGTTTATTATATCCTAGTATCCCAGTTGAAGAAGGGAGAGTTTTTGTTGTATCTATGATTAAAGAAAACACAGATGACTTAGACCTTTTTACATATTTCAAGAAATTGGTTAGAGCGATCTCTAGGGTTTCAGTTAAATAATAGGAATATAAGAATTAACGGGGAATCTTATAAACAAAGTAGAAGAATAGTTATGGGTAATAAGGTTGCAATAGTCTTAGCTGTAATGTTTATATATATATATACTTAAAATGCAAAGACTTAATTCTTGGAAAACAGGAAAGAATATAGACCCATCAATCAAATACAGATTTACAGATGATGTAATTGGAATGTGGAACTCAAACTTAGAGTCTCTTATTGGTTTCAATGAGTTATTGAATACCGTTTACTCACTCGTAGAACTGACACTTGTTTATGTCATACCAGGTAGAAATTTACCGTTTTTGACACTACAGTTCATGTTAGGAAATCATTACTGGTGTTTTAAGCAAACCATCTACTAAAGCTCTTTGTTTGCAATTCTACTCTCACAATTTCACTGTTGTAAAAATATACATTGTTGCTATTGGCTGCCTCCATGGAATTGATAAAGTTGGTAATAACAAAGAAATGTAGGAGGACCATTTCAAGTAAAAAAAATATTTCTCCACAGGAATGTATTCAAAACATAATAAGAAGTTTTGACGGGCTACTTGGATGATTCAATATATCACCATAAAACTTAATAGATGAATTAGAGCATCAGATTTACCGATTAAAATAGAGTAAAAGCCTGGCATCTCCCTTAAATCATTAATAACAATTTAGCACACAAGAAGTATATTTGTTTCGAATTTTTCGAAATCTGTTCCTGATTTAGTAGTGTAAGACTGGAGGGAAAGCAACCAGTTACCATCACTCTTGCTAACTCTTGGGCTACTTTTTATACCAACGAACAGTGGAACTGATCGTGACGTTATAACACTCACGTGGCTGAAACGCCGAACATTTTTGTTGTGACGGAAATTCGAACCCGCGACCCTCAGATTACGAGTCGAGCGTCCTAACTACCTAGCTATGACGTGCCTCAGCATATAAGAAAAAAACACGATGTATGAAAAATAACTGTAAAGCCAGTAAATATGGACTACCTAATAGATACAATAGGAGAAACGTTTTTTTTTTTTATGAAAAAGCTTAAAGCAGATGATATGGTATGTGTATAGGAGAAACTTGCCGACCCGTAAGTGATAGAATATCTGGACATTCAAATTCTCACAACTAAAAATAGTATTACATAATATCATGGACAGAACATGGCCAACCACAAGTGGATAAAATCTTATCTGACGTCAAGATATTATTTAAATGTCGTTTCAGGACAGAAATATTAAGAATCCATCATACTCAAGAAAAAGAAACCTAAATTAAACAAATACAAAGGTCTGTCTTTATTATAGAGATGATAATGGCATGCGAAAGATTTTACTTTGTTTAACTTTAACGAAGTATCAGTACACAGTCAGAAGGATTGAAATATACGTTCACACATTGTTTGAATTGATATAATAAAATGGAAAAATACTTACCAATACAAAAGTGAAGACATACGTTAGATATGTAACGTACTCTATTATAAATCCAACGATATTAATAACTTACTTATCAGTTTACACTTGCTATCTATTTAGCATGGTTAGTTTCAATTCTTTTTATGAAATTCCTGAATATTCGATATCATTTTAATATAATATGAACTCTTTAATCGCACTATCAATATTTTATTTACGGTCGACAATGTTCTAATATGCATTTAACTGGTAGGATATCGATAGCTCCTGATGGAGCTATAATAATGAGAAACTGAGCTAATAAAGTTAAGTTATGAAGATATAGATCGTGATTTTATAAAAGATGGCGTTAAATTAAACTTGTCCTCCGCTGGTACGGAGGTAAGTCTACGAATTTACAACACTAAATACCGGGGTTCGATTCTCCTCTGTGTACTCAGTAAATAGCCCGAAGTAGCTTTGCTATAAGAAAAACATTCATACATTAAACTTTTAAATAATGTACAGCAGTGAAATACAGTAACAATTAAGTATTCAGGTAACATATACTGACCAGGCATGGCCAAGTGGGTTAAGGCGTTCGACACGTAATCTAAGGGTCGCGGGTTCGAATCCCCGCCGCACCAAACATGTTCGCCCTTTCAGCCGAGGGGGCGTTATAATGTGACGGTCAGTCCCACTATTCGTTGGTAAAAGAGTAGCCAAAGAGTTAGCGGTGGGTGGTGATGACTAGCTGCCTTCCCTCTAGGCTTACACTGCTAGCTTAGGGTCGGCTAGCGCAGATAGCCCTCGAGTAGCTTTGCGCAAAATTCAAAAACAAACAAATAAACAGGTAATATATATATACAATAAAGTTTGATGGAATACACATATGTTCCTAATCATTTTACTAACGCTGTACACAGAAGCCCACTGATTTAAAATTATTTCATAAACAAGGCAGCATATCTTCGAGTTCAACTTCAAGATCTGTTCACCTCGCGTCCAATTTCACAAAACCACGTGCTTTTCTTTAAATGACATACACTGCTGGCAAAAATCTTAAGGCCATTGAACATAAAGAAAAAAAATATGCATTTTGCGTTGTTAGACTCAACCACTTATTTGAGTAGAACTTCGAAAAATGAAAATAAGAGAAGGGAAAATAAAAATAAAAAACGTTTTTAGCATTTAATAGGGAAACTGTGAACATTATAAAAGTAGCCTAATTACTAGCTGGTCAAAGTTTAAAACCATGCCAAAAACAAGGTAGGAAATGCCCAACAAGAGGTCTCAGTAGTGAGTTGCACGGCCGTCATTGCGAATAACTTCAAACGTTCGCTTTGGCATGATCGATATCACCGTTTGAAGAAGGCTGGCTGGAATGTTACTCCAAGTGGTGAAGATGGCTTCACGAAGATCATGCACTGTTTGGGACTGACGTTCATTTCTATAGAGTTCCCTTGCCATCCACCCTCTACATTTTCAATGTGGATGGTCAAAAGAATCACGCTATTCGCCATGAAAAAGTCCTTTGTCCTGCGGGCATTGTGGAATGCACCGTTGTCCTGCTGAAAGATCCAGTCATTTTTACACAAACGAGGGCCTTCAGTCAATAAGGATGCTCTCTCTAATATGCCAGTGTAGATTAAAATAGATTAAACCCTGTATAACCTGAAACTCTACTGTTCCATGGAAGGAGAAAGGACCCCAGATCATGAAACCTTCTCCACGGTGTTGTGTAGAAAATGTCTCCGGTGGGATATCCTTATCGTGCCAGTAACGTTGGAAGCTATATGGACCATCTAGGTTATTTTTTTTCATCAGAGAACAAAACCTTCGTCCACTTTTCTTTGTCATATGTTTAATGCTTCTGAGCAAAGTTTAACCGAGCTGTTTCGTGGTGTGGAAAGAGGCGTGATCTTTGAAGACGTTTACGGTTTTTAAAGTCTTTCTTTCGTATATTGTTCTTGAGCTGCATTCTGCGTCCGTAAAGGCCTTAAAGGCTCGACGATTTGTCTTCCCGAACAACCAGTCGAATCCTCCTGTTCAACGCCGGCGAAATTTTCTTGGGGCGACCACTTGAAATTCTCGTTCCGTATCTCTCAGAAATTTACAACAGCAGTTTTACTATGCCAAATCTCACCAGCGATGGCACGTTGAGAGAGACTTTGCTTTTGCAGCTCGACAATTCTGCCACGTTCAAACTCCTACGACATTTAGCCTTTGCAATGTTTTTACCAAATGTAACACAGGAGATGTCAGTGGGAGATGTTGACAACGCTAATGCTTGAACACAAATGACTAAATTTCGTTACGTGTTTACCGATTGACGCTTCGTTTCAGTATGGTCTTAAACTTTTGACCAGCTAATATTTAGGCCATTTTCACAGTGTTCACATTTTCCCTATTAAATGCTAAAAAGGTTTTTTATTTTTATTTTCCCTTTTCTTATTTTTATCTTTCAAAGCCCTACTCAAATAAGTGGTTGAGTCTAACAACGCAAAATTTATATTTTTTCATTATGTTCATTGGCCTTAAGATTTTGGCCAGCAGTGTATATACTGACATTCATCTAAGATTATCTTGGCATTCATCGGTGTCAGGATATATTAACTGAGAAGTTTTAAAGTCCATTGCCAAGAATTTTAGTCAGTAGATTCTTTCTTTGTTTAATTTGTAAAAATACTTCTTGTCTGGTTAATTGAGTTAATAACATTATTGTTTGTGAATGTCCCGCTTAGACCTCTGTACATTTCATTTTTCCGTTAGTCGTCGTCAAAATAAGATTTTTAAATGACTAAATAAAAGCCTGGGAAAAACTTGTGCTCAGTTCAGTTTCAACTTCCTATCTAGAATACTTCCTATAACAATGTAGAACATTCCCCTAAACGATACTTCAAAGCTTTCTATCCTTCAACCATAACTTTGCTTTTCAAGTAACAAGATATATATCGTGAAATCTGAAAACACTATCCACAAGATGCTTCACAGAATTAAATACGGTCTTACACTCTTAGCAGACCATTACCAAACCTTCACTTTCATGTCGTTTATAGGTTTGGGTTGTATAAAGTACCAATTATTATTCTAAACTATAGTTGTAAGTTTTATATTTATTTTTAGTGAAACTACAGTTAAGATAATAACAGGACGACGGTTACAACCAAGTGGTTGAATTACTGTATTTCAAAATTTGCTTTGTCACTTTAACACATAACATCATGTCTTAATGTTACTCACCTGCCAACTAAATGGTCTGATAATGGCTAAAGTTCTTTCTTTGGTTTTAGGAGCACTGGTGACGAAACGCACCGAATCGTAGACATATGGTAAGGTAAAATCAACAGCTTCTTGTCTTTCTTCTGTAACGGCTATGGAATCAACAGCGATATCTGCTTCCTGTAGAAAGTTAAACAAGAAAACTCATTTGATTCTGTAAAACGTTTTGTAGTGTTTCAACTAATATCAAGATAACAACCAGTAGAAATTACTTATAGATAAGATCGGAACATGAAATTATCTACTCATTTCATTATCAATAAAGACCGATAAAGAAATTTAACTTGAAATAGGGTTTTTATTTATACAACTTTAGGTTTCAACTGATTTTTACAATTATTGAACGTTATATTTTACAGTTCGAATTACCATGAGATTATGAACGTTTTTAAGTATTATTTCCTATCTTTGCCTTCACATGTTTTTTAATCATAATTGCATTTTCATTTTATCGGTTAAAGCAGGTACTAATCTATCACTGTTCTGATAAACTAATTAAGTTTCGTTATTAGTATTATTTTTAATACATCAACGTCTTTTGGCGCAATGTTATACCGATATACCAATATCTAATATTGTTGACTTTCCTTCCTGGGAAACATTATGGTTATACCATTTCACATCGCTGACTTATCTTCCTGTAAATCTTATCGATTATACCATTTATAAACGCTGTCTCATTTTGTGAATTATACCGGTTATATCACACATGTCTAACTTACCTTCCTGTGAACCATACCAATCATTCCAGTCCAAGATTGGTTGGACAGCCTTGTTCCCCATTCATTATCTTTCGGCGATTTGATGACATAGCTAGAAAAATATCTTAATTACATAACCAGATTACATTATATCAAGATATGATGAAATGCAAACATAGTTTATACAATATGCACAGATATTTCTTGACCCGCTGTTGAGGTGTTGGGTTTTATGAAAAAAAATTAGCAACAGCTTTGTTTAATGGGAGTTTTAAAATATTCAAATTATTATAAATATTTAATTATTTTAAAATATTTAAATTGTTAAGAGTCAAAACCAGAACAAAAGTTTAAAAAGTTATTCACAGCATACATATGATGTCTACATTTTCACTCACACTGGAGCAACCTTTCACTATTCTTCAAATGTAACCATCACACTTAACGTACAGTTTCGATTATTAAACGTAATATCGATATCTGTTGTTATAAACGTATATACCAGTTTGGTATTAAATTACCTTTTAATTTATCTATTTATCATCCGAGTTAGATAAGGGCAGCTCACCAAAGATAATATGTTTTAAAGATTATTTCTCAAACTTAAAAACAACAAACGAAATGCATTTCAAAATTTGTTCAATTAAATGTTTTTTAATAAGCAGTTCATAACCTAGTTGTCAGGAATTCAGTGATACAAATCAAGGTTGTTCATAATCATCTAGCTGGCAGGATCTAAATTGTACGAAACAAAGTTGTTCATGTTCTAAATGAATATGTCTTGTACTCTAAAGACGCATTGCTCGTTAATATGTTTCCTAAACTGACAGATTTCACTTCTCTGATTGAATTGTTCCAATTCAAACTATGCGACATCATGGAAATAATGTTAAATATCGATAATTTTAAGGGAAGTGTTATTCTGTTAAGAAGACTTACTAAAATTACAAATTACGTAAGCCGTTTCTTCTATTGACTTTCAAGTCTTTATTACACTTAAGTGAGCTAGGTATATGAAACTGGAGGATCAGGTTTTATTAGACTAGTTTTTAACGATAAATTTATACTTATAAACGTTTGGATTATTTGTTTTCTAAATGAAACATGTTTTACCTGAAGTTCAGCTTTCTGGCAAGGGTATCTAACAGTCCAATTTCCAGTCCATATTTAGGTGTTAAAGTTCCATTTGAGTGAGTCTCCAGTAAAAAGGAAGGGTAGTACTAAAGAAATAATTGCATCAACTTTTTAAGTTAGATTTTTTAAAAAATTATATCATTTTATTTCCTGCACGTTACACCATATGTTATTAATTACAGCAAGTAACAAAATTTTTACTTTTTCTTGTTCCTGGGCAGAAAGTGTTATTATGCCTAAAGTAAATGAAAAAGGCCTGTTTTTTCTCTTCAAACTTTGCTTTTGTGACCTTGGAGCGTATAACGAAAATATGATGGGACACTATATTTGGGGGCTGATACGTGAGTGATTTACATTACAGTCGCAAATCTCGAAAAACTACTCACTTCTGAACATTATTGTTTGTTTGTTTTGAATTTCGCACAAAGCTACTCGAGGGCTATCTGTGCTAGCCGTCCCTAATTTAGCAGTGTAAGACTAGAGGGAATGTAGCTAGTCATCACCACCCACCGCCAACTCTTGGGCTACTCTTTTACCAACGAATAGTGGGATTGACCGTCACATTATAACGCCCCCACGGCTAAAAAGGCGAGCATGTTTGGCGCGACGGCAATGCGAACCAGCGACCCTCAGATTACGAGTCGCACGCCTTAACACGCTTGGCCACTAAACATTATTGTATAACTTTAGTATAAATACATGTAAATCTTGATTCATATGTTGTTTTATTCAGACCTCACGTGAATAAAAATGTACAAATTTGTCCGTTTTTACATAGAAAATAGGTTAATTTCTAAATTTTTTATCCAGGTCACAAAAGCAAAGTTTGAAGGGAATAATGACCATTTTCTGTACTTTTACAACATAAGTAATTAAGAAATAACACATACTGTCCAGGAACAAAATTTGTGTTACATTGTGTTATTAAATAATTATTTAATTCTAAATTACATTTCATGTTAATGATTATTTTCCACTTTGCTTTTCAATTTTAAAGTAATTCACACGTATCACTAATTTTCAGTGTCGTAGTCGTTTTGGTTAGATGGATTGAAACATATGTAATCGAATTTTTAGTTCGTTTTCACTGTTTATAACATGCCTCCCGCTAGTACAGCGGTTATATCTCCGGATATACAATGCTAAAATCAGGGATTCGATTCCCCTAGGTGGGCTCAGTAGATTGCCCGACGTGGCTTTGCTATAAGAAAACGCTGTTTATAACACACCTTCCCTCCTACCATGAATCACGTTTTATGCTCTGCAAATCGTCCTTACGGTTCTCAAAAGTAATACTGTGTAGCATTTTCCCAGTTTGGTTACTAAATCTGCAAGTGTTCTTGTAACGTATACTGTAACTCAAGGTATTTATGAATAATCCCGAGAAATTCCTCAATTGAAACACATATAAAAGTTAAGAACTCGAGAGCATATTTATGACTTAGTAGCAACACTTACACTGACAATAGAAACCACTAGAATTTCTTCTTTAAAATCATCCCAGTTCTCGTCTCCTATAAATGGCGATAACCTAGGACTGAAGCCCTTCTGTGGAGTCCAGTGTCCTTTGAGACGGATTTCTGTACATCGATATTTTGTTTTGGGAACTCCATAGATACTGTACTTTAGTTGAAAGAAACAGATAATTTACGGTTTGCTCAATTAACATAAATGGACGAATTTAAATTGACTTAGATATTAGTTAATCTTAGCTGATTATTGGTTAGCATGTTGGACTGTGGACTCTGATTCAGAACGTGTTATAACCGAAGCAAGCTTGGTTTGTTATGAATTACACGCGAAGCTTATGAGGGCTATCTGGGCCAGCCGTCCCTAATTTAGCCGTGAATGGCTAGAGGGGAAGCAACTGGTCATCGCTAACTCTTCGGCTACTCTTTTTCCAACGCCACACGAAGTAAACACAGATATATACATCACGCGCATGACAAAGAGCGTGCAACAAAAAATATATTTTTAATAATGCTTATACGACGCATTACAATTTTTAATATCTTGATAAATATATATAAGAAAATGAATAAATCACCACAAATATTTACTTTTACAGGTGAAAGACAGTGTTTAGTTGGCATGTTAATACATTAAAACTTTGTTATATTTATCGCAACAAAACTCCGGGACGACAACATTTTTTGTAAACAAAGTCAATATATCCAATCACTTTGAAAGACAACTTGTACAAAATGGAGGAAAATTTCTTTTTTTTCTGACTTTTTCGAAAGAATTCTACGCATATTCAGTGTTTAAGAGCCAATGATTAATGATTTTAAAAAACGTAAATCATACGGTTAAAACGTAAAAGGAAACAAACAAATCATAAAAAATATTATATAGTTAATGATATAAAATAAACGTAAATTCTATCCCTTTCTTCATAGAACAAAAATAAAATAGTGGGCAATTTAAAGCATACGGAATTATTATTATTGGTCTATTCTATATGTGAATAATCAGCTGCATAACAATATTAAGCCATTTTTTTATTCCATAGTAAAATAAAGACTCGCGAAGTTGACCACTTTAAAGAATAGTGGAGCGTTTCAAACTCAGTTATACCTGTTACATACGAGGACTAAACGAACAGGTCAGAAACTAGAAACTCGAGGGTTTGGGTACAGACGACCATAAATTTAAGTTGCTGAACTAAGAGCAAGCAGCACTTGACAACACAAATATCCCATTTTTTGAAAATGACTTCTACTTTTAAAAGGCACACACAGTTTAAAAATAGGGATTTTTTTAGTGCAATTTCTTCTCTTACCTTGGAGCCTTTGATTTATTACTAATCACTAGGCCACAGCAGCTTATTTTCGAAATAAAAACAATGCGTGTTGTAAATCGCGTTAAATTTCTGAATAGTTTTAAATATCTTCATAAAATACTAAAGAGTAAAATTTATGATTTTAAGAAAAAGTTAGATTACTTTCACGGTTTGTGAAATAGACACAATGAACTTGCAGCCCACCAGTGTATCAGTGGTTAGTTTACCCACTTACAACCCTAAATCCAGGATTCCACTTCCCGTAGTGGAAAGAGTACAATCAGTCAGATTGGGAAGAGATCCGGTGGGGAGGGCGTAGTTCAAACGAACCTTGCTTTGGAGGTAAGAATTGAGCTATTCAGACCAAAAGGAAAACTGCACAGTCTATATTTTATTAGCTATATCCCTCGTGAATCATTATTTTTCGTAAGCCAAAACTGCTACATGCACAATTTTTCACATATGTTCCATATTTTTGTATCTGCTTATACAGTTTATTCTGTACACAGTCCGCATTACCATTGAGAAAAACAGTTTAAATAACAGTTGCATATGCAAAAAACATTTTATAGCACATAGAATATACATTACATTTTAACTATTCTATATTGTTAAAGTTATCTTTAACAAGAATGTTAAAATCAAGTATAATTTACATCAATGTCTACAAATTTGGAACAGTAATATTAATGTGATTTTTTTACGTTTTAACTTTTCTATATTGTTGTAATAATCGTTTTTAACAAAGAAGTTAAAATCAACTGTAATTTACTGCAGTGTATTTATTTATAGCAGTAATGTTAATATTGTGTTTTTTTTTCTACAAACGAGGGCTTCCTTATTAAATACCAATAATATAAAAAACTGGCGCCGAAAAAATATAACAGACAAAAGTTGTTGTTTTGAATTAAGCACAAAGCTATAAAATGGGCTATCTGTGCTCTGCCCACCACAGGTATCGAAACCCGGTTTTCAGCGTTTTAAGTTTGCAGACATACCGCTGAGCCACTGGGGGGCACAGACAAAAGACTTCGTTGTAAAAGAGTGATTTTTAAACAAACTTTCTCTATCTCCACCAGCCTACTCCCCTGAACCTATTATTTAACTCCCTGCTAGAAAAAAAAAAAAATCACATGAACTAGAATAAACTTGAAATAAACTAGCTCGTAATGTTTTGGTTGATAGCTTAGTTTCTAAATCTGAACTATTAAAATAGTTTTTCTTGATAAAATATGTGAATTTCCGTTGGTGGTGGTGTATAGTAAGGAAACACTTCATGTGATCCAAATTGTATAGATGTGTTACAAATTGTCTTCCAGTCTTACATTCTACCTTCATATAAGTTATTAGTTGTAGTGATTTATAAACAATAAAGCAATGTCATATTTGCTTATTCTATCAAGATCTTCCCTAGTGACACAGCGGCATGTCTGCGGACTCACACCGCTAGAAAATGAGTTAAATACCCCCTGGTGGGCAGAATCCATTGTTTAGTTTCGTGCTTAATTCTAAATAATCAATTCAAATAATCTACCAAAGTAGCAGACTGTTATTCAAATGGATCAATCAACCGAAGTCTAATGGTTATACAAAGCTTTTACGTAAAGTTTAAGATCAGTTATAATAACGCCGAACTAATGTTTGTTTGTTTGATTTTTGAATTTCGCGCAAAGCTACACGAGGGCTATCTACGCTAGCTGTCCCTAATTTAGCAGGGTAAGACTAGAGAGAAGACAGCTAGTGGGATTGCCTTAATCACTTGGCCCTGCTGGATCCGCTGAACTATTATTAACCCAATATTTTAGAAACAGCACGATTTTCTTAGCTTCTAGACTCACTATTACTGTCTAGGGCCAGACATGGCCAGGTGGTTAAGGCACTCGATTCGTAATCCGAGGGTCGCGGTTTCGAATCCCCGTCACACCAAACATGTTCGCCCTTTTAGCCGTGAGGGCGTTATAAAGAGTAGTTGGCGGTGGGTAGTGTTGACGAGCTGCCTTCCCTCTAATCTTACACTACAAAATTAGGGACGGCTGGCGCAGATAGCACTCGTGTAGCTTTGCGCGAAATTCAAAACAAACCAATTACTGTCTTGTACAACAATTTATTGTACAGTAAAGGTGATGGTAGAATTCTTCACACTCAAATTAGAATTTTATAACTCGTAGTTAACAAAAAACAAAATATCCCTGTATAATAATTAAATCATATCTAAAGACATGTAAGTTTTTACTCACCTGGGTGTCTTTGTTGACTCTTTGTATAACGGCAACTGAACACAAACACGAAATATTCAAATCAGTTAGAGGAAATGTTTCTGTTCGGTTGTAGTTGGGCATAAGTAGGATCCAGCGTAAGTTTTGAAAACATGGTATATCGAACAACGACTGGAAATAAAGTTGTAAAGCCATTATCAAGAAATCTTTGGAAAATTTATGAATATCGTAATAATAGAAAGTAGAATAAAATGTATTCCTGAAGCGATTAAATAACCGACCCAACGATAAACTATTTCTGTAAACCAATCAAACTATGTAAACTCATGAAATATCTTCTTTCAAATATGAACCGTTTGATGCTCAGCACTGTTTTAGAGTGATATTCAACAGTTAAACATTCATTTTACCATTATTTGGGTAAAGTGATAACTACAGCATTTAAGGCTTAGGTGTCCTGGCCTATTTTTTTGCTCACTTTTCTTATTTTTCAGATATATATTTTACGGTAGTTTTAGTTATTTTTATTAAAATATTTACATTTTAAAGTTTACGGGTTTAAAAATCATGCTTCTCACAAAAAAATAAGCAGCAAATATAACTGCAAACTCATTCGATATTCACTGATGGCGGATGGAGGTGAAAATAGAAATAACGCTGTTGATAATCAATCAATGTTGTACTAAAATTTACAGAATAAAAAACACCTACGGTTTATCTACCATTTATTTATTACTGTTTTCCATTTCATTGTTTTGCGAAAAATTTTACCCATCAAGGTTTTTTTTTTCAATTTAAATTCAATCCTTGAGGGTCAACTCTGATCAATTATCAAATCAGAGTGTCAAAGGTCTTTCCATTTCATAATGTCAAGGACCTTTTGTAGAGTTATTAGTTACTGCAATTAATATAAGAATATAATAATCATTTTTTTTCTGATAAAGGAACCACAGCCCATAAACAAGAAAATATTTAATACATGATTCTGATGAAACAACTGATGTTTATTACTTACTTCAAATGATACATATTATGTTAACCTGACTGAAGTTACACAAAATAGGTGACTAAAATTTTGTAAACACGTTAAAACTGAAATATTTTACTACATATTGTTTTAAATCGGTTATTTTGCATTAAAACTAATTCTAAATTATTGATTAGTCGTTTTAGTGAACTAAACCTTATAGACTAAGTAGTGTTGCCCACCCCCACCCAGTTATGCTGGTAAGTATGAGAGGTTATATAGCAGTAAAAATTAAACTTCGAAACCCGTATAGGCAGACCGTAAACAACTTCAAATCTATATTCAAAGTGCTTCCTCTCCAATTAAACACTCTGACCTGAAGCAAAGACTGTTCTTTGTTCGATTCCAGGAACAAGAACACAAAGGATTTGGATGACACGTATCCTGTTGGTCCCTCATACGGTAAGAGTTGGCTCCGTAACATGCTTTCAGTGAGATTAGGCATGTCTTCAGATGCATAAAGAGTAGTGGTAACACCAGTGTTGTGAAGACCAGATGTGACGGTATCGTAACCATTAGCTTCTGTATCTGTGTGGAAACAGATAAATAGAACAGAAGATTAGTACATCCAGTTACACATACACATAACTATTGAAGTATAACATTGTCAGTTCTAAAGAGCTGGTTCCATACCTAGCATGTATTTCATTAGCTACACGTGGTTTGGTTTCTTAATAAAAGACCAATGCACGTTTGGCAACTTACTGATATTTCGTGGAAACAGTAAAGTCACGTGACGGATAAGAAGTAACTGAGCTAGGTCGACCACGACTTTAGTTGGAATCATTGAGTTCTGGTATCTGGAATGGTTATTTACTGTAAGAGTTCTGGTACCTGGAATGGTTATTTACTCTAGAAGATCTTTGATGAGCAAATTCTGTAAAAAAAAACAACAAACAAACCAGAAAACAATGAACTTTTCATCATTTTACCTTAATAGAAGAAATAAAATAAATAACATTGATTTAAGAATTCGTAGACGTAGAAGGCTTTTAGACGTTAATATAATGCTAATTCTAGTTTTATAAAGTTTAATTCTAAACAGGTTCAAAACATTTAATATATATGGTCTCAGTTTCTAGAAGACACAATAACTGAACTTAAGATCTTTCAAGAAAAAGAAAATGAAAAACGATTCTAGGACTAATCATTCTAAATATGTATCTAATCTAGCTAACTCTTTACTGGTGGCTTTCAAACATTAACACACGTTATAATTTGTTATAGCTCTAATTTCAAAGTTTAAACACTATAAACATCACATCAAGACTGAAGAACTTAGTAGTAGTTTGAATAATGACGTTTCGTATTCGATGTATTAAGTTCTAGGACAGTTGTGGAACGAACTTAAATATTAAAATGTGTAATACTAGTTTTAATACAGTAATATCTATAGGCTTTAAATGTAAAAACTAAAATATGTAGTTTGTATATTTGTAAAATTAAAAGTTTTCGAATGACCAATATACAAGTGGGATGTGAATGAAATTTATATTATAGGTGTTACATCACACATAAATATATAACATGACTACTATGTTTACATCATTAAAAGGTTTCGTTTGTAAATATAGTATTTTTACATGTAACAAATGTGAGTATCTTGCACTAAGTTAAGTAGACAGTGTGCATACAGTCATAACAATGGTTTTCAATTCTGAGATCACGTATCTTAGCAACACTTCCTTTTCATATGTTGTACTCTTTAGTTAAAGAAAACATAATCAAAAATAAATCTCCAACCTCTAAATAACAACATCAGTTTCACGGCTAGACTGACAACTTACTACAAACAAAAGCACTTTACAAAACATGCTACTCGAATGAGACTTACTTCTACCTTATTATAAAGACTAGCCAGAAAGGACTTAGTTTATATATCATTTATAAGCTACATACTGATTATCGTGTGATAAAACTATACAAACCAAAACACGATAGCACAAGTAGGCTACAAAGAAGATTGTGCCTTAAAAGAAAGATTTTTTTTCAATTCAAAACCTGAAGTGTTTTAGTGCAAACCCAACAAAACTGTATCATCTAAAGATCTCAAGTAGTTGGTTTGACTTAATGTATTGGGTTTGCGCAAAGAACTAGCCAGCCTTCACGTTTCTTTCCGATCATGCGTAGTTTCATGGTCATATTTTCTTTGAGTACTTTAAATCGAGTATATTTTAACTTAGCTGTATAAGCGAGAGTAGCTGAAGATGATTGATTGAGTTACACTTGCCTAATTTAACATGAAATAGCGTGTTTAGTGTTTGTTCTTTCAACTGTGACGTCAAACCAACAAATAAATCGCTGGACTACAATGGTATTTATTAGCTTGCATACGTGGAAAGAAATTCGTTATTAGCACAACCTGAGATAATGTAATATATATTTTCTTCTACAGTTAATCATTTACCTATTAGTTACATTTAATAATCTACCAATTAATTCCGTTATTTTCAAAGAACATCATCTGATCAGTGAAACTGAACATAACAAATTAATTATAGAAAGCATAAACCTTTAATATTTAATATTGATACCCACTCTGAATGATTAGAAATACACTCTAGTGTTAATTGATAATTAATATGATATATTAATATGATATATTAATTATACCGTTTACTTTATCGGCTGAATGTTTATTAACACATAATTCAAAAGTTTGTATTTCAGGACAGCTAATATGGGTATTAACACTTTATAGTAGTTAACGTGAATATGGTAATTAGTTTTATTAAGCTGATAAGAGAACACTTTAGGTAGAAGGAACAAAATGCTATATATTCAACACTGTTCGAAGTAAGCAACAAACATATAGTCTTGTGGTTTACCTGTAACTAAAACTTTCAATTAACGGTTATTTTCAAAACTGAGCTTAACATTTTTGTAGATCAGTTAATCGATGTGAATCAGAGCACGTTAAAAGATTTGAAAGGTACATTACATAGAGGGTGTGAAAAGTAAAAAAATCAAATCAGGCTTTTAGCACTGAAGAAATCTAAAATCTATTGATATCCCTTGGTGTGTAAACTATAAGTTTGAAAGTAAAATATGTTTGTAAAATTTACAAGTTCATAGAAAGCTCACTCAGCAAAGAGTCAGTTCATTTGTGCCAAGAATAATATAAATCTGGGATCATCTGGGAAATTCAACTGTAATAAACTTAGAAGCAAATTACCTTCTAGAATATGGATACATCTTATAAGTAAAAGAACAACTGTTGTTGTTTAGCTATTTTCAAAATATCCTACATATTGGAATATAAAATATATATTCGATAATAATCAGTGTTATGGTCAAAATGTCTTTAGAAACATAACATACAAAATACATTATGTTCATAAAGAATCATAATTCTAATTACTATAATTTGAATTTTCTTGTTTTGAAATTGTTAACTATAGGGGATTTGTTTAATTTGTATCTTATCTAGAACAAGTCTTAGGCACACAGAGACTATAGTACCAGATCAGTTAATCTTAAAACACAAGCACGGCTGTTCTTTATCATGCTAGTGACCAGAGAGCAACTAGTCACAAGTATCTACAACCTCAAGAGTTTTGCTGTGCTTCTGGAATGTTTAGCGATCTCATTCCTCGAACCTGGGATCTTTCGACTTGACGCTCAGTATGCTTTATAATATTGTGTTAAAATAAAAAATTAGCTTAAAATTGCATTAAATTGTCCCATTCTTCTAAAGGGAGAAATACTTAAGTAATTCAATGATTAGAAAGCTTTAGTTACCTGATGAAGCGGGTGTAACGTGAATGATATGGTGCCAACTACAAACCTATGGTTAGCGTTACAAAAATGTGAATCTGACAGTTCCTGGTTTGCTTCCTGTTATCTCAAAATCATGCTCCACATCTCTTAACTTAAGGGAGAATTAAAATAGCGAACGTCAAGTTCAATTATTCAATCACAGTCCAGAACTGTCCGAAAGGTGGCGTTGGCAAGTTGGCTATTAGCTCAAAAATAGGAATTACAAGTTTTCCACGAATATTCGAGAAATAAAAGTTATTAAAAGTATTGATTTCTAATCAGTGTTTAAACAAAATCTTAGGTTTACACGTCCCACGCTGTACACATGTAGAAAGAATACTAGTTGTATTAGGTAATTGAACAAGCTGTATCCACATTACAAAACAATTGACTATTAAAAATATATGAAACTAAGTTGTGTTTCACTTTCTTATAGATCGAGATATCAAATAAAATACAGAACATTTAAGAGACTAAATCAAAACTAATTATTCACTCTACTGTCTGTTCGAACAGAATAAACGGGTGTCACCAAGAGTATCACACACACCAGTTTCAAACGTTGTTTTATCAGTTGACGGCTTTGTTCGTTATTCATATATCGATATTTTCGTTTTTATTGTTTCATGATATAATACTGTTATACTGTTCTGTGTTTAAGACTTGTTTTACCAAAATGTATTCAACACACGAGTGTAAATGTTTCTAATGACATGACAAAAAATATTAATTTATTTTCCTTCCAATTTCCATGAAGAAAAACCTTAAGTGATAAAAAAGCTACAATCAGTTATATGGCAGTTGTTCAACACATGAATAATAACATTTGATACACAATTTAGTATATTGACAGAGTAGTTGTCAAAAGGAGATAAATGTTTTCCATTTAGTCTAGTATCTTCATATTTGATATTCTCACTTACATAGTTCGATACACAAAAATAACTATATTTTTGGCTTTAGTCATTGGTTTTAATGAATGTTTTTCAATTGTTATGGCAATTTGATCCCGTCGTGTAAATTTCCTATTAAATGCTCAGGCAGGGGTGTGTACGTAACGTATGTATATTACTTTCTTGGCAAAAACAAAATTGATTTTCACATGTTTCTGTTCTTTGGTAGCAGTTAAAAGTCGTTTACTGAAACAAAATATAAGTGATGCGTTATGTTCTTTTTATTTACTGTTACATTTATACAAGCACGTTACTTTAAACAACACCAAATTAACCCAGTGTCAGAAACACCAGTAAACGTGATTGTAAGTAAGGGGTATGTAAATATGACGACTTGTGTGCACTACGTTCTATCCAATCTTCAAAAATAATTTTTTTTTTATTGAACATTAGAAGACTTCTAAGCAGTCATTGTGAGAAAAGCTAAATGAAATATGAGTCTACAGGGAATAGAATGCAACATTTTCAAAACAACCAAATTGGTTGTTGTTCACTACATTGTCCAATAATAACGTTTTATTAAATAAATAATCTGAAGGTAAATATATAATGTTACCATTATCATTTACTTAGAGTATCCTTTGCAATATTTCAGGAAGAATCAGGGTTACGGGACTCAGTCAAGGATGAACCATACATCTTCCATAGGATCCTGACTCAAACACGGAAGATAAACAATGTATTAATACTCAAGCTATTTTTCTTAACTTTGGTTGAAACAGCATGAAAATACTGTCTCATTTAACAAACTTGCCACTTACTTAAACAGGAAGGTGTCTGACTAAATTTGTGATGGGTCGAGAGGCAGCAACAGTCTCTTCACCTACCTTCCCATTTTCGTTCAGTTCCCAGTCTGCAACAGAAATGACATTGTTTTAATGCCCTATTATATAAACTTTTCAAGATCCATAAAGCATAGGTACTAAATTCAGGAGCGTTCACTGCCTGCGAAATGTTTAGAGTTGAACTCATCGAAAAAAATGTACTGTCCAAAAACACAGGAAGATGTGATATAATAAGTTGAATTTGGGTACTAGCAAGTATGTTGCATATAAATCTATATATCTTTGAAATATATAGAAATGCAGCGAGGTATTATACAACATATACAAGTGCTTAACGGCGTATAATAACCACATTGGCGAAGAGTAGTCCCTTAATGTCTAAAAATTGTGATCATATTATAAGTCTGATAACTGTTTTTAAACAGACAATTCAATGGTTTTTAAGGGTTTTCTGTAACGTTTTCAACGTTTTTAAAGTTGTTTATTTTGTTATCAACGAAGCCTTTCATTCAATATCAAAATTTTCAGCTTGAGAAAGTGGCTAAAATTTTGGAAATATAAGAGAAAATGCAATTCACATGTTTAGAAACATGATCTACAAAACTATTTGAAACGTGTGTACGAGGAGAACAGAATTACGATTTTGTTCATCATGAAGAGTCGTGGACAAACAATGTATTTAATGTACATACAATATTGTTAAGTGTTGTTGAAAGAATGAAACTTTTATTGTAAGTACACAAGATTAAACTATTGTTAACACATCAACAAATTTGAAACGATTTTCTTGTGTCTATATTTAAGCGAGAGGCTCCCCGACAGGCAATCTGGGCTTTGTAACGGCGGGTATCGAAAGCTAATTTTTAGTGCTAAGAAGCTTCAGACTAACTGATGAGCCACTGAGATGTTAATAATAAAGGTAAATTCAACAAAATAAAACTATGTTAGTATCATGTATTATAAAACTAGTACAAAAGATGCCATCTCAGGAAGGGATCGCCTGGTGTGGGTAAAAAGACGTCCCCCTAAGAGTTACATAACTTTTACATAATATGTCGACACCTGAAGGTGTCATATTTGTTTCGTAACAGACACCTGAGAGCGCACTGCTAGGGCCAAAGTTTCATTCCTCTACCTAAAACCTATGATTTTTTATTGGATATAACAATGAATTAATTCTTGAGAAAATATTTCATTTTACATCTGTTTACAGTTACTTTATTTCACTTACATATTTATTTGTTTTGCAACGGCTGACTGTGCTTCTATGAGCGGACAGTGTTGCTATTACTACTACGTCTTAATATGATTCCAAAAGCATATGGTCTTACAAAAATCATAGGTGTATATTTTACGATGGTAGATGGTATATTTTATAGGCGGACAGTGTTAGGATGATTACATACAGATTTTAACTCATTTCATTATTCGTTTATAGTTTTCATGTGTATGCTTTAAAACGATGGCTGACGTTTCAAGGTGAATCGTATTACTAAGTTCTATAGGCGGATGGTATTATTGAGGTCAATGCTGCCAGGATGGATGTTATTTATATAAATAAATAGTTCAATAGAATTATGTTCTCATGTAATTATGTTTTCAACGTTGTAGCCATGTGGGCTAAGGCGTTTGACTCGTAATCTGAAGGTCGCGGGTTCGAATCTCCATCGCCCCAATCATGCTCGCCTCTTTCAGCCGTGGGGGCGTTATAACATGATGGTCAATCCCACTATTTATTTGTAATAAGAGTAGCCCAAGTGTTGGTAGTGGGTGGTGATGACTAGCTGCTTCCCTCTAGTCTTACACTAGGGACGGCTAGCACAGATAGCCTTCGAGTAGCTTTGCGCGAAATTTAAAAAACAAACAAACACAATTTAATTACTTTCGCGAAGGTTGCGCTTAATTTGTGTTATTTTGCGAGATTATATTGTTGCGAATCTTCACCATCCAAAACTTTTAATACGCTTCGAACAGCCCTGGGAATGTTAAGTGAATCAATTAATGATAACCCAATAAAAAAACAACACGAAACTGAACAATATAATACTTTCGTTTTCACTGGGAAAGTAACGAGGAAGCCAATGGCAAAGGTAAGAATTTTGGAATTTTCTATTTTAATAATGATGTGTTTGAAGCAGAACCTTAAAAGGCTTTAGCAAATACTAGTGACATACCAGATACAGATACCTATATAAAGAAAAAAATTACAAGAATGGTCTTTATTTATTGTACTGTGGCTTATTTATCCTGCTTACAACAGATATCATATTGAATGTAAAACTTCAGTGACAAATTAAAGGAAAATATCTTAATATTTAATGGTTACTCAAATATAATTTTGTAATTATTGATTTAATCCTGCATTAGTTTGCAAAGAACTATCGATAGGTGTCTATTTATTATTGTTATGAATTCTGCAAACTATTATTCAAAATATTAAATGATATAAATACAAAAAATCCAATTTATTTAAATAGAATATATGAGTGAAAGTTTGATGTGACTATTATTATTACGTTACGAGAATATTAAATGGTACCATTTTGTTAAATATAATTATAAACTATATTATTACGATACTAGAATATTAAATGATACCATTTTGTTGAATATAATTATAAACTATATTATTACGATACTAAATTATTAAATGGTACCATTTTGTTGAATATAATTATAAACTATATTATTACGATACTAGAATATTAAATGGTACCATTTTGTTAAATATAATTATAAACTATATTATTACGATACTAGAATATTAAATGGTACCATTTTGTTAAATATAATTATAAACTATATTATTACGATACTAAATTATTAAATGGTACCATTTTGTTGAATATAATTATAAACTATATTATTACGATACTAGAATATTAAATGGTACCATTTTGTTAAATATAATTATAAACTATATTATTACGATACTAGAATATTAAATGGTACCATTTTGTTGAATATAATTATAAACTATATTATTACGATACTAAAATATTAAATGGTACCATTTTGTTGAATATAATTATAAACTATATTATTACGATACTAGAATATTAAATGGTACCATTTTGTTAAATATAATTATAAACTGTCTGTGACATTATTTCAATTTTAATCTAGACAGAAAGTACATTTTAGAGAATTTATAATTCACAAAATGGTAAAATGTAGTGGGAGATAAGGTAATGTTAAAATAATATTACTAAATATATATCATTTTCAAATCAATATATATAAGATATATAGAATATTATTGTTATATTACCTATTTTCCGAATACTATTTACAAAAATTAAAAATATCTTAGTTATCAGATACTGACCAATGTAAGTAACATCTTATACTTAACAAGCATTCGTAAACAAACTTTTAACGTATGCTAATATATTAGTACATATTCTTTAATAAATTACCGACCTAAAGCATAATGCAATAATAATACTTATAATAATAATAATAATAATGTTTAAATATGTTATTTCTGCTTTTACTTAAAGAGGCCCGGCATGGCCAAGCGTGTTAAGGCATGCGACTCGCAATCTGAGGGTCGCGGGTTCCCATCCCCGTCGCGCCAAACATGCTTGCCCTTTCAGCCGTGGGGGCATTATAATGTGACGGTCAATCCCACTATTCGTTGGTAAAAGAGTAGCCCAAGAGTTGGCGGTGGGTGGTGATGACTAGCAGCCTTATCTCTAGTCTTACACTGCTAAATTAGGGACGGCTAGCACAGATAGCCCTCGAGTAGCTTTGTGCGAAATTCAAACAAAAACAAATTTACTTAAAGAAATGTCAGCATTATCTATCGTATGACATGGGAAGTGTTCCTCAGCTTTATCTGAGGGGCAACTTGATACGCACCAGGTTTTACATGAGGAAAATAAATGAAGACCTGTTCAAACATACTTATTAAAAATTAATATTAATTAAAATTAAATTAATATTAAGTTTTTATTAAAAACCTAAACTACAGAAATAATTACACTGTGTAACATAAATTGTATTCCTGGATAGTATGTGTTATTTCTTAATTGCTTATGTTGTGAAAGTACAGAAAATGGCCATTATTCCCTTTAAACTTTTGTGACCTGAATAATGAGATTTAGAAATTAACCTATTTTCTATGTAAACACGGGCAAATTTGCACATTTTCATTTACATAAGGTCTGAATAAAACAATGTATAAGTCAAGTAGCAGATGCTGTCACAGAGCACTTTTTCGCTCTTGTCTTGATAAATTGGCCACATGCATAGCAGAATGCGTCTGGAGAATGCTTGCAGCTTCTTGATGCCATCTCTGATAAAATCAGATTGGTCTATGTGTTCACTTAGACAGTTAGAACTAAACAGAAGTGGTAATTGGTGAGCTCCTGTATATATATATATTACTATGGAAAGTTTTGGAAAATTCCAAAAGGTTCTTGAAAATTCTCGTAAGTTCTACAACATTCTAGAAAATTCTTGTAAGTTCTACAACATTCTAGAAAGTTTTGTTGCTTAATTGCTGTATATAGGTAATATTTTAATATGATTGAGTAGTAAACATAAAATGTTTTGTTGTAAAATATAATTAACTCATCAAATACAAGAATTATGCACTAACCTTGTTGTTTATACATTATATTAAAAATATTGCACAATTAATAGCATGGACATGGTGTAAAGACGTTGTACAAACACTAATTTTGTATTTTATAGGCTCTGTTCATCCCCTATTACTTAAGTTTGGCAAACGTTTTGCCTTTTGGTGGCGTATCATGAAACAAAAAGTCTCGATAACTACTCACGTAACACAAAAAAATATACATATTAAAACCTTATAGCTCATTTCCAACAAACTGATGTTGTCATCCGCTTTAAAGCCGGACATGCTGTAGCAGCAGGTGTTGCTGAAGGGATGCGCAGGATGTGTTATAAACAATGACATTGCACAAACGATACCATTTTCAAATTAAGCAACTTTATATCATCACAAAAAAATTGTCTTATTATCAAATTATATGATTCTAAAACTTCTTAACCCAGAGCTAATTATTAAGGAATATTTTTACTTAAGCAAGATTATTAATAAACTTCCTATCTTTTAAAGTAATTATTTTACGAATGTTTGTAATAAAATTTAATATTCTGTGTATTTTGCGTTTTTTACTCCTTTATTTCGTACATAATATATGAGTTGGTTTTCTAAAGATGTCAATTACATAGTGTGAATAGTATTAAATATCTACGTGTTACGATCATATAATATTCATCTATTATTGAGTGGCAATTTCTGTCTCGCATTGTTCTTAAACTGTTTGGAGGTACAATATGTATTGCTAAAGAAATTACTCCAAAGGCTAATGATAACATCGTTTACACCAGAATTAGCCCATTTTTAGCTCTTAAAAATAACTTCAAAAGTACCCTAAGCAATGCACAATTATTCCTTTAGTAATAATGTCCAGGACTAATTCTAATACTCGCTTCAGTTTCTGCTGTAGACTGGAGTTACAATAATAGTAATAAGAAAAATAGCAACAAGCAATCCCTATCATGAACAACTACTGTGGTTCATGAATGAATCAGTGTAATGGATTCTACTGATCAGCAATATATTCATCGTCATCATTCAAGCTCATTTAGAATAACTAACGTGTCTGTTTATCTTCAGTCTTTCCTATTTAAGACATCAAAACCTGAACATTTTACACATTTGTTGGGATTCTTTTTTTCTGGTTAAGCTGTTCGTTATCAGTGAACAAAAGTGTTTTGAAAGCAAATTAAAAGTTTATCAATTTTGTGAGGAAATCTTGATATTATAATAAAGTTTGTGGTAATACCCTTAAGTAATGTCCGATATTAGGTTCAGAAAAAGAGAAAGGATTTCGAATGCTTTTAATGTTACAGTTACGACAGAAAGTGTTCGTACCCATGCGTCCCGAGTGATTTTTTGCTCATAACTTAAAAAGTATCAGAAATAGGCTAATAAAAGTATATTATCTTATAAATATTATACTAACACACATCTACACAAATTTTTGTGTAAATTAAACGACAAATAAACTGTTTATAAACAAATACATTTCAGAACGTGTCAAAAAACTGATATTCCCGTAAAAATTTTCTTTAGTTTGGCGAATAAACTACATTATACCATTCCAGAACTAGACACTGGGTGTATAATTATTGGAATTTAGCCAGCAAAAAATGTACTTCCGGTAATTTAGCACCGTCTCCGTCATTATCTGCTTGGTCATCATGGCGAACAGGAAACAACTGTCCAGTGATTTAAAAAACCGAATTATTGTAAAATACAAGTCTCATGTGTCTCTTTCCGGTATTGCTATACAACTTAATGTGCCAAAATCTACTGTTCAAAACATAATTGCCAAGTTTAAGCTAGCAGGATCAACTGCTAACCTCCCTCTTTCCGGACGCCCACCAAAGTTTCGGAGAGAACTAAGAGGAAGGATCTCAGAGAAGTTAGTAGGAACCGTCGTTATAACACGTAATGACATACAGAAACTGGTAAGGGAAACTGGGGCTGAAGTAAGCACCTCTACAGTTACGAACATGTTACGGGTTTAAAGCATGCCGTCCTCATAGAACTCCATATTTAAAGACTGTTCATTTAGAAGCACAATTAAGATATGCAAGAAAACATGTAGATAAACCCTTTACCTGTTGGAAGAGTATTCTTTGGTCAGACAAGACTAAAATCGAGCTTTTCGGCCACAAAGATGTTCGCTATATTTTTCGTAAGAAGAGGGAACGAAATCTTCCAAAGAACACCGTCCCTACAGTTAAACACGGAGGTGGCTTGATCATGCTATGAGGTTCCTTTAGCTCTTCTGGTGTAGGCAGCCTTCACCGCGTCAACGGAATCATGAAAAAATAAGAGTACGTTGATATATTAGGCACTTATATCAAGAATGATGCTCGGAACTTGCGGCTTGTGCGTCGTTGGATCTTCCAGCACAACAATGACACTAAGCACACATCAAAATATGTGCAATTCTAGTTGCAGAGGAACCATATAAGCGTTCTGGAGTGGCCATCGCAGTCACCAGATCTCAACCCAATTAAAAACGTTTGGCATGAGTTGAAGACCAGGGTTCATCAGCGTCATCCGAAAAACTTGCAAGAGTTGGAGGCCTTTTGTAAAGAAGAATGGAAGAAAATACCAGTCGAGTACTGTCAAACGGTCATGGAGGGCTATGAGGAGAGATTGCGCCAAGTAATTCACCTGAAAGGCTACACAACTGACCATTAAAGTAAACGCACGAACACTTTCTGCCCCTCCTATGTTTGGTTATTTGTTTATAAACAGTTTATTTGTCGTTTAATTTACATAAAAATTGATCTAGGTGTGTGTTAGTATAATATGTATAATGTACTCTACTTTCATTACCCTAATCGTGATATTTTTTAAGTTATGAGGAAAAAGAACGCGCGACGCAAGGGTACGAACACTTTCTGTCGTAACTGTATTTAATCAATAATATATGTTCCATTATTATTAATTATCTCCTGCCAATGATTCACAAAGTTTTGAATGCCACTTCTATAAAATTCTTGGGGTTTGGACAAAAAAGATTTAGAGAGGGTAATTTTGACATCTTAATGTGATCCAAGTTCTTTTCCATCAAGATAGTTCTGTAAACTTCTGAATAGACGATAATCAGATGGTGCAAGGTCTGGAGAATGAGAAAGATGTGGAAGTTTTTCTTAGTCTAGCTCTTCAATCTTTACAGATATGATCCTTGCTGTATGGAGCCATGCATTATTCTGGTGTATCACAACACCTTTACGATTGATCAAAGCACCCCTCTTTTCTTTCAGTGCAACATTCAAGCACTCTAACTGTTAACAGCAGAAGTTTGATATAATCGTTACGTTGGCTGGCAGCAACCCAAAGTGGATCACACCAACAATATCCAACCAAACGCTTAACAAGACTTTCCTAGGGTGGAGGTCCATTTTGGGCTGTGCTTTAGCCAGTTTACTTGCACTGAGCCATTGTCTGCGTCACTTAACATGTTTATAATGTATCAATTTTTCATCTCCAGTCATTAACCTGTTCAAAAAAGGTGAGTTACATTCACGAGAGCGAAGACAAGGGCAAATTCCACTCTTACTTTAAGGTTGGCTCTGTCAAATCATGGGGAACCCATTTTCCAGATTTTGATACCTTCCCAAGCTGTTGCAGGTTTACGGTGAACTGTTGAATGGGTTGAATTAAGCTGCTGTGCTAATTCTTCAACTGCTTAGCACAATCTTCATCAAGTGTGCATCGTTAAACTCAACAGGACGACCAGAACGTGGTGCATCACTGTAGTCACCTGATCTGAACTTCTGAAACCACCTTCCACAATTAAAATAAATGTTTTATTCATAAGTTCACTGTCGAAAAGAACAAGGGTTTACTCCTTATTTCAGAATGTTTTTACTCTTTTTGTCCTTAAAAGTATAAAAATAACTCAGGCCTACGAATTTAAACTTCATAAAAGTTGATTTGGTTTTAATGACTGATTCACAATAATCCAGCTTCGGAGATTTGGAAAATATTATTTTTTTCTATCACTTAAGGATATTTTACAAATCAGGTAGTAAAATTCTTACTTAGAACAAATCATTATTTCTTTTATCACAATGAACAATTTTTAATCTCCATTTCCCTGATGTCTTGATGAAACCTTTCCACTTGTTATTTACTGTCAATACGTACCGAGACGTTCTAGGAAATAATAAATGTTTCAGTGTAAGAAATGAACTTTCAAGCTCATATTATATCCAAACTCTTTGAATTTAACAAGCATGCTACTTGCAGTATTTTCGTAATTTAGGCTCTTGTTGTTTACAAAAGTTTATTAATAACATCAATAAAGTAAACTTCTAATCTGAGGTCCAACAAAAATCCCTTCCTTAGCTTTCACTTCTGAAATAGCTGGGAATTGTTCCCAAAGATACTTGAAATAGTCATCATCTTTGTCTGAGACGTTTGTAAATTCATACATCAAGCCCAGTTTCAAGTAAAGTGGAGGTAACAATATTTAATCTGTGTTAACCAAACTTCCATGTTCAATGTTTTACGATCGCTGTATCAAGCTGACACATAGCATAGTTATTGTTTCTTTATCTAGTGCTAATTGAAAGTTATAGTGTATATTTACACAACCTTTTGTTGTTATAGCAACAAATAAATAATATTGAAAAGAAAAATAAATAATGTCAGAATACACACACAAACAAAAATGACACGTCATGTGGACTGTTAACCGTTTAGTTACCAACGATTATCTTGCAAAATTTCTCTTTCTTAACCTGAAGATAACCTAGGAAGGTCGATACGTTGTTTTCTGCTTTATTAGTAAAAGTGTTAACACCCATACCAGCCACTCTAGGATACATTATTAATAGCGGCATGTTTCTTTTGGGTTCAGTAACGATCCATAAAACTTTCACTTTGCGATTTGCCTAGATAAATTTATATGTAGCCAGTGGTCGTCAACATTTTAAGTATAACAAAATGTGATCCGATTTCAGTGAAAATAATACATTCATGTAAAACTACCTATGATGTTTTGTAAAAAACCTTAACGTGATGGAGAAAAATGGATATCATTTTCAAATTCGTCGTACAGGCATTACTGTAGAACATGTAAAAATGTCAAGACAATAAAACCATCTCAGGCCTATGTAATCGTTTTAGGTTTAACTCTACTTTATCAGTGAAAAGAATAATTAAGTGATGCTGCTAATATATGAGCTCAATCTGAATTACGTTATTGTTTTATCAACTGTTTAGTTACAAGTCTTAAATAACTTACTACAATATACTGTTTCAAGTAGTGTTTTTACTCTTGGTCTCTCAGTGACCTCTTTAATTTTAGATATTATATTACTTCATGTAAGGTGAGGTTAAACTGAACTAGTAAAAAAATGCGAGTCTGGATTTAGTACCATTTTCCTTCCAATTCAGTATTAGTTTATGTTTAATATTTTTTTATCAGAATGAAAACTCCCACTATATTTTTATTTATTAGAAATAGTTTTTTTTTCATATTTACAACTTTTCTGGAATAAAGAGCGATGTAGCAAACGTCTTTGATGAATATTAAATCGATTAGTGTATTTATTGATTAATATGAATACAATACTTAATAGTGACACACATCATAAGTCAGCATCTGCACCAATACTTTATAAGCATCTGACTTATGTAGGAGTTCTTAGTGAAGTTTTGGTTAAAGAAAAAAGAAGTAGTAGCTAAATCAATATTATTTAAACAACTGAGCTATTATAACATAGGAAGAAAAATCTCCTCTTACTGGCTGATAGGTCTGGCATGGTCAAGCGCGTTAAGGCGTGCGACTCGTAATCTGAGGGTTGCGGGTTCGAATCCCCATCACACCAAACATGCTCGTCCTCCCAGCCGTGGAGGCGTTATAATGTGACGGTCAATCCCACTTTTCGTTGGTAAAAAAGTAGCCCAAGAGTTGGCGGTGGGTGGTGATGACTAGCTGCCTTCCTCTAGTCTTACACTGCTAAGGGACGGCTAGCGCAGATAGCCCTCGAGTAGCTTTGTGCGAAATTCCAAAACAAACAAAGCCTTTAAAAACACATGAATTTACATAAGGATAATTTGATGTATAAATCCACACACTTGAAAATTAAAATTAATCACAATATTTTTAAATATTTAGTTCATATTTTCTCCATTATTTGCAGTTTACCGCTTACGCTCGGATGTTGAAGTTATTCAGTTTAAATCTCTCATGAAACGGTCGATTTTTAGTACAATAAACAACACAGAACAACAGAATATCGTGATATAACTTCAAAGCAACACTGCGAAGCTCAGAAGACCACCCGCTGCATTTAATACGTCGTTATACGTATGATAATGTCCGACTTCTCTATACTTGTTTTTAGGCTTACGTGGGAGCTAGTTGCGTGACCGAAAGTATACACTGTACATTCGATATGTTTGTTCAAGCAAAATTACATGTCTAAAAAAAATCATCCGTTGAAAGGAATTATCAAGAAAAGAAAGACGTAAACAACATCTGGCGTTTTCTCTTGTTAAATTAAAAAGAACAAAAACAGTTTTATACAATAAATGCGAAAAAAACAAACAGTAGGAAACTACTCTCCTTTCATACTTTATAACATAATTCCTTATTATTTATCAGACAATTTGTTTGCTTATTTTTTAGTGGAAAGCAGCCTCTTCACCGCGGGAAATCGAACCCTGTATTTTAGAGTTATGAGTATAAATTGACAGCTCACCTTCTGGATAAAACAATAATTTTAGTTTACAGCATTATTTTATAGAGATAGGCTGTTCTAAATTTTGTGTTAATTGAGAGAAAATTTGTAGTGCTATTAAATTATGCAACACAGATACTCACGCATAAACACAAGTAAATTTATAAATGAAATAATCTGAAAACATAAACTAGTTTTTTTTCATATCGACAGTGTCAAAATAAAGATGAGATAGCTCATTCACAAAATTTGGTTACATATTCAGAAATATTTATTTATCGTCATGGAACTTTAGGAGAACGATGCGCTAACCTGCTGCCATCTTTTAAGTGTAATATGTAACAGAAAATTCCTATTAAATTCTTTACAGAACTAAGAAGATTAAGTTGTTTGTTTTTGTAGTTAAGCACAAAGCTACACAGAAAACTATTTGAGTTTTGCCCTCCATGGGTATCAAAACTCGAGTTAGAGTGTTGTAAGTCTAATTCCGCTGTGCCGCAAGCGGTGGGGGCAAATATTAAATAATACGTGTAACTAAGTTATTAATTTTGAATTAGATAATTAAAAATTTGAAATTAAATAATATAACTAACTTTAAAATTTATAATTGTTAACGTTTCTGTTCACTTTTTTACTAAAGTGTTTTTGTGTTCTATTTGCAACATCAGTATTAATAAAGCCATACTTTTGTTTTCACAAGTACGTGCTGTTAGAAAATCTCATCTGTCATGCGACTTTCCATGCACTATAAACAAGAATATTACATTTGAAAACTTCTGTAGCTAATGTTTCTCGAATTCGTGTCCAATGTTCGTGCAAATGAAAATGTTATCATTCGAATTTAGTATATGTATGATATCAAGTGACGTATTCTATACTACATTTACGTTAAACAAAAGAGAGAGAAAAAATACCGAAACCATAATTTTGATTAGTAAATTTGTTTGTTTTTAAGCGAAACAAACAAACAAAAAACTATAGAATTGGCTACCTGTGCTGTGCAAACATGAATTTTAACCTCCAGAACTTATCGCTGTGCTACAAACAAGTCAATTTTTGACATGAATCTCTCATCACTACTATGTAGTTGAAATAAACACAAATTTATGAAGATTCTAGAATTGCAATGAAGTCTCAACATTCATCTCAAAATGAACAGAAAACAATGATATTGAAAAAAGGTAACTAATAACCTAACCCTAGTAATTATTTCTGAAACTTAAATAAAAGATTATGACCAGAGTTTTGAAAAGGTTTCATATTTTCTGGAAAATATTTACACGTTAAAGTTAAAGCAAAAACTTTGAAATAGACAATCAAGTCGTTATATGTTTTTCAGATCTTCCTGAACTTTCTGCTGTTGAGTTGTACTTGAGGAATTTGCATCGATATTAATATACAATATACCATAAATATTAACAAATGTAACAAACAAAACCTAATGGAAAAACGTAATTCCAAAAAATATAAAGCAAATACAATATTCAAAAAAATACCTTTCAAGATTCATAACAATATAGAGTAACGAATACAAATCTCTTTCAATAACTATCTGGTGACTATCTCTGTTTCTCTCTCAGTGAAGCTTCTGGCAGGGTATTTATTTACAGAGTAGGTCACGAGAGTACATCCTCATGTAATCATAAATTTACATACTCTACTCTTTTGCTACAGTAGCATCTTTTCGTTACTGCTAGGAAAACTAGTGTCAGTTTTATAAAATACACATATATTTACTCAAAATACAAATGATTAGCTTAAATATGAGTTAGCGTTCTAATGCAATAAAAACTTCACAGCTAAACTGGATGATAGAAGGAAATAACAAATAACTATATCACAGTACCACCTATGGCTCATAGGAATTTTTGTTTTTGTCCCTCTTTCATTAGGGAGAGGATGTCACGTTTTGTCCCCTGTTTGCATCAACATTGATTATCTTGTATGGGAAAGAACTGAAACATCATATACAAAAAGAGTTGATTTTCTCTACGTAGGTCCCCAGCTGGGACAGTGGTAAGTCTACGGACTTACAACGCTAAAATCAGATGTTCGATTCCACTAGGTGGACACAGCAGATATCCTGATCTGGCTTTGGTATATAAAAACACACATACACTCCTCTACAAGGTTTAGCCTTACGTTTTTACTTGGAACGAAACCTCCATTTCGTAACTAACTACATATTGTCTTCATCATGAAGTGACAAAATTATAAAACCAAATGCACTGATACAAATGATACTCAAATGTAAACACCCATTTTTAACGTTATTTGGGTAAGAAGATATTCATAACCTATCAGGCTTAGGTATCATGTCCTGTTACTTTAGTTGAATTTTCTATTTTTTTCAGAAATACATTTTGTGATAGTCTCAGTCATTTTATTAAAATAATTACACTTTACAGTTTACGAACTTAAAAAACATGCCGGTAATAGAAGAATATACAGCAGATATAAACCCATTCGATATTCACTGGAGAACCTGCTGGTGAAGTGAAGATAGAACTGAAGCTTTTGATAAATTATCAATATTTTATTGAATTTTACACGGTGTTTATCATGGAATAAAATACATCAAGTTTGTTTATCGATTATTTATCACTACTTTCCAATTTATTATTTTAAAAAAAACGTTAATCGTCATTGTTTTATTCCATTTATTGAAGTTCAGTCCTTGAAGGTCAGCTCTGATCAAGTATCATATCAAAATGTCAAAGGTCCTTCCATTTCAGAATGTCAAGGACCTTTTGTACAGTTATTAGTTACTGTAACTGATATTAGAATATAATAACCAGTTTTTGCCTGATAAAGGAACCACAGCTCATAAACAAGAAAATATTTTGTACATGAGTCTGATGAAACAACTGATGTTTATTAATGACTTTAAATGATACGTATTATGTTAACTGATCTGAAATTATACAATATAGATGACTCAATTTCTGTAAAAACGTAAAACTTGAAACACGCTACTTGTTTATTATTTATTGTGTTACGCGTCAACTATACTGCTTATATTGCTTTGAAACTGTTTCTCAATTATTGATTAGTCGTGTTGATGAACTAAACCTTACACCTTAATTATTGTTTCCTTACCCAGTTTTACTTTTTCACAGATTGACATCTCAAATAAAGGAAAGAAAATTTAAAAAACTAAAACATAGCTAATAATTCTCTCTGCTCTCTGCTCGAATGGAATAAACAAGCGTCACTAAAAGAATTACACACACCAGTTTTCAAACATTGTTTTATTAGTTGACGGTTTCATTTTTTATTCTTATTATGGATTATCGTGTTAAGCGTGCTATGACGTGATGGTGAAATATTACTCTGTATTTAAAAGTTGTTTCATTAAAACGTCTTGAGTACACGGGTGCTACTGTTCCTAAAGATATGACATAAAATATTAAATCATTTTCGCAAAGAAAAGCGCTCAACTATTTATGTGTTGATTACTTAACACAGAAATAGTAGCGTTTGATATGTCCTTTTAATTATTTACCTAGTAGCTGTCAAGAGGAAATAATGAATGTTTCTCTATGAGTGCAATTATTCCCCTATTTGTAACTTTCACTTACACGGTTCGGTAGAAAAAATAATTATTTTATTTTGCCTTGAGTCACTAGTCTTAATTAATTTCTTCAGTTAATTAATTAATTTACAGTGAAATGCTCAAGCGTCGATGTGTTTGTCATAAACAAATTTGATTTATTTTTGTTTAAAAGTCGTGGAATGAAAGATGAAGAATACATTATGTTTCTTTTACTCACTGTTTTAATTTATACAACATCAATTTATCCCAGTGTCAGAAACACCAGCACACGTGATTGGTGTATTTAATTAAGGTGTATGAAAATATAACGAATTCTGAGCACTCTGTTTAATCCATACTTTAAAAAGCAAGGTTAATCAACATTATAGGAAGCTTAAGCTTTTATTGGGTGAACAGTTAAATTAAACCCATTCAGTCATTTTAGGTATGAGATACAGTGGGTAGAATGTGACATTTTCAGAGGAAATTAAACTTACCGTTTTCCAATACCCAGTGAAATAATAAATTCGCCTCAGAAGGATGTACAGGAAGTATGAAACATGGTAAATAGAGTTCTGGCTGAACACGGAAGTATAGCAATATTTTAATAATCAAGACTCTTTTTTGTACTCAGGCTGAAAAGTTATAAAAACACTGCATTATCAGGTAATCTTGGAAAACGTTTGACGCACAACTGTAATATATCGAGCGGCAATGACTGTTTTTTTTCCTACTGTTTTGTTCAGCTTTCCCAGTCCGTAACAGAAATACGACAGTGTTAGTAACCTCACTTAAAGACATCTAAAAGTCCATAAATCATAGTCATTAAATCCAGGAGTATTCATTCTCTTGGAAATGTTTAGATTTGACCCAACCAAAAGTTGTGATATAATATGTTGACATACGATACAGTGTAGAGTGAGGTAAAGTTTCTATCTAACTACTAAGTTTTAGGTTGTATATAAATACATATTTGTTTCAAATATATTTGTGTATGTTAACACAATTTCAAAAAAATATCGCTATGTATTGTATGATATATAAAAGCACCTAACGGTGTATAATGGCTAAGATGGCGGAGCTTTTTCAAAGCGAAATCGCTTCTGTGTAAGAAACAATAAAATTTTAAATTGTTAAGGATTATTTGGATTTCAGTGAATGAGACAATAAAATCTCTCAAAACAAGACAGTATATTCTTGCTGATCCGTCTGTCTCTATATAACAAGAATAACTGTGATTGTAGTAACGTTTGATACAGTGACAAACATATATGTTTCAAATATTAAACACTTAATACAAAAGATGCACAATTACTTCTATTAAATATATCTGCTGATAGGAAATCATTAACAAAATAGTTTACTACCAACGAATTGGTGAGGATAATTAAAAAAACAGAAGTCATTTGTTGAAAACTTGTCTTTGTTTGTTTGTTGTTTTTGGATGAGATGTAGACGGTTTTGAATAATGTCTCAAGAAATGTTTATTATTATAAACTTTTAAGAGTGTGATCTATACATTGTTCAGAAACCGAAACTTCTGAATTTTCAGATGTTGTTGTTAAATTATATGATTTACTAAATCGTTCTGATTGCAGAATAAAACTGTGAATAATGAGATTATTCGAAATGTAAAAACATTCCTCACAAACAATGCGAGATATATTGATAAAATAAAATACAACAATGTTCACATTCGTTCTCTACGATGTACCACCCCTCCATGATAACAAATTAAACTAATTTACTGATGAAGCCATTAATCAATATTCGAACCGTTACAGACGTTACTACTATGAACATGAACATATTATTTTTTATCATAGCGTACGAAAAACATCCGTCAATACTTGTATAGCTGATTATTGACTGAACGTGTAGAGATAATACATCCTTTTGTTTCACTGTTCTAGCACAACCTACCAAATAAAAGAAAAAAATATATATCAGAGTGAAACTTTGGTCTTTAGTTGTTTGAATGTTCGACTTGGAACAATGGAAATTCCAAAACGAACAAACAAACAAACCCTCCTTTTGTCAACAGCCATAAATTACAGGTGACTATATTTGAACCATCTCACTTGTACACTTACGATACCATTTAAACTGAAAATACTGATACTAATACAGAATCTTATAAAATCAACTATGACATGTATGCTATGATTAACAAATCTGTGAAATTTTCAGATAATATTGTACTCAAAATATTCTATCTTGCAGAGGAAGTAATACACATATATTTAATGCTTCCGCAATATAAGAACTTTATTAGCTAGTTAATCATAAAGCTTCCAGGGCACTATCTTTTCTTCAGCCACTAAAGTCTTTGAAGTTCGTATTTTTCCAAACATATTGCGAGTTACTAAAACTAAAGATGAGATGACAGAGACAGGTACGAAGATAAGCTGCCATTACCAAAGATGTATAGTGTACATGCATCAGTCGAAAATAATATTTACATACATTTATCTAACATCTGTATTATTCCATATGCATCTAATATACATTGCACTTCGTGAGTGTTTTATTTATTTCGTAATATTTCAGTTGTGTTGTTTTGAATTAAGTACAACGCTACAAAAGGCGCTATCTGTGCTCTGCCCGCCACAGGTATCGAGACCCGGTTTTTAGCGTTGTAAGTCGGCAGACATACCGCTGAGCCACTAGGGGGCTTCAGCAATCCCCAAAATAAAAAGTTCATTATTTTAAACAACTTAAATATAAAAATATGCTTGAGTAAAAACACATAAATTAAACGTGTTCTTCCAAAACTTTCATCAATGAATATTTTCTAAACTGTTTGTTAAAAACATCCACAGACAGTAGTTAAGACTGTTTACCTTCATGACGAGTCTGTAACCATGATAACACCAGTTACAGCTGTATTGAACCTACCTATCTATCACCTATTCTCAATCTTTATACGGCGGTATGTTTACGGATTTACATATCCCGATGTGGGTTTGCTATAAGAAATCACACTCACACACACGTCTTTATACCGTAATAATTATAACTAGATATAACCAGGTGTAATTCTTAAATTTTTATTTCGCGTAGCATTACTTCACGAATTAAGCACATCCAGAAAAAAAAATTATGGTGTTTCTAACACTTATCTTCTCTGCAGTAAACATCCCAAGTTTCTATTCTGTTTTCTAATACCTACATATTAGAAAGGGTTAGTAATGCGTTTTATTATTTTTATAGCGATCCTATTCTCCAGTGAAATTGGTAGTGAGTTTAATGTTTGTACTCCATGTGTTAAATGTTCTTTGCTCGGCATGGCCAAGTGTGTTAAGGCGTTCGACTCGTAATCCGAAGGTCGCGGGTTCGAATCACGGTCGCACCAAACATGCTTGCCCTTTCAGCCGTGGGGGCATTATAATGTAACGGTCAATCACACTATTCGTTGGTAAAAGAGTGGCCCAAGAGTTGGCGTTGGGTGGTGATAACTAGCTGCCTTCCCTCTAGTCTTACACTGCTAAATTAGGGACGGCCAACGCCGATGACGGGGACTCGAACGAGCGACCCTCACATTATGAGTCGAGCGCCTTAACCACCTGGCCATGCCGGGCCTGTAATTATTTAATGCCACTATAATTATAATTATTATCATAATTATTAAGTATATGCAAACTGGTTCTTTTATGAACTACTCTAGTACAGCATTAGTCCCCCGCTAGTACAGCGGTATGTCTCCGGAATTACAACGATAAAATCAGGGGTTCGATTCCTCTCGGTGGGCTGAGCAGATAGCCCGATGTGGCTTTGCTATAAGAAAAACACAACCACACAGTACAGCATTACCTGATTCCCTCACAGTGTTATTAACTGTTTTTGTTTTATACGCTCTGTAATAGTATATATATATCTTTAGTCTAAAAGGCACCTCAGTTGAAACATGAAACTAAACTTACAAGTGCTTCAATAAAAGTCGTATCAGAGTTAAAGGTACTTATTAAATAGAAGAAATAACAAATAAGCCACTAGCATTCAACGTCTGTGAGTCACTCTACGGTAATCAAAGGCAACACCTGCACACAACTGTATGTATAAAGTATGTAAATCGAATAAACGTGAAATGAATATTAAACGTGGAATAAAATAAGATGTAAATGTATATGCAAAAACGGCTCGTTTGGGCTGAGAAAACACTTTACATAGAAGAGCCCAAACGAGCCGTTTTTGCATATAAATTTCTCAACAAGTGGGTTTCTCGTCATCACTGAAGATGTAAATGTGTTAAAAACAAAATTTAAAGAAAACGTTATTTACTTCAGTAAAAAATAAACAGTGAATTCAACTGGTTGATAAAATGACTGGAATGTAAGTATAATAAAAGCAAATAGTTCAGTTGAAGCATACACAATGAGCAGAAGAATAGATGAAATAAA
This sequence comes from Tachypleus tridentatus, assembly GCF_004210375.1. Taxonomy (NCBI): domain Eukaryota; kingdom Metazoa; phylum Arthropoda; class Merostomata; order Xiphosura; family Limulidae; genus Tachypleus; species Tachypleus tridentatus. Next base: position 36,145,997 of record NC_134828.1, on the reverse strand, counting down.
AGGATATGTGAGATTAAATAGTAGGAGTGAATACAATATTTAACTTCCCCATTGCTGACAGTGTAAAGTAAGTTTATTACACAAACCAGTCTGTCGTACAGAATGCTAACCGGCTACTCAGCCTATTATAAAGTTAATAGTTTTCTAAATACTCGCAGCACAGATGCAGACAATGCATTCTCATCTAAACACCCACTGTGCAAACATTCCTGTGTCATTAGGGATGAGGGTAGAGCCAAGATACAGTGGATGTTTACTTATAAAATCATAGAACATTCAGTGATTGTTGTTGGGAAGAAAAGTACAATAAGATTCTGAGTTAATTTCGGATGGCTGAGCATGGTGACTCGCTATTTTGCTTTCCTATTCATACAGACAGTTGAATATTTCGATTCACCGGATGATATCCAATGACTCAATCTCGGAACATAAACTGGATAACTACAACGGCATTGAGGGTACCTCAGCAATCAAAATATTTTTTAAGTCTTAAGTTATGTCTTGAGCTGTGTAATGTGCTTATTACTTTTGAGAGACTACACTGAGGAGGCTTCAGTGGGAAAGTGTTCTGCTCTATGTAAGCAAATATGGTTCGCATTTTCGACCTTGTTGCTGCAAACCACAAAGTAGAAGAGAAAAAGACAGGTTTGAGTGCAGGTGAAAGTCCTTGGTCACATTGTGGGTATAAATAGAGTCTCTGATAACCCAGTGAAGAAGATCACACATATTCTATAGGCTCTCTCCACTAAACATACATATGTATATGTGACTTTTCCATGCACAGGGAAGAGTTGCCTTCACTCTAGTCTTACACTGCTAAATTGGGGACTGCTGGCGTAGATAGCCCTCGTGTAGCTTTGCGCGAAATTCAAAACAAACCAAACCATGCACAGGGAAAAAGTAATGTTCTTTCTAAGCACAGGGTTTACTTTACCGCAGTTACTTATTTTTATAAGCTATAGAATCGTAGTGTCATCATAAGTTGCTATATTCCATTAAATAACTACTTACTGCTCTGCGTTACATAGTTGTAGTTTCACATCCACTTTATGTTAGTAAAGATTTCTATAAAGTTAAGCTTGCTATTGAGGGAAAAATGAAACCCTGAGGAAACAAACATTGTTATGTTATGGGAATGATCAAAAGTCACATTGGTACTGCAAGCTTCCTGAGATGAATAGCAATTATTACACTCCATTTAATGTTATTGATTTGTGGGGTTTTTCACTAAAGACAATTTCACTTGAACTTCTTTGTATTCATTCTGTTTTTCTTACTTAACAGGGAATATAGTTGAATGTTAAAGTCAACATGAAATAAAATTATTTTTCGTAATTGTTGTTTGTAGAAAAAGAGGTGTTGCAAAAATAGCAACAAAAATTTGGATAAAGAAAATCAGGTTAAAATGTTTATCAGTAATAATGTTGTGAAGCAACACCTAATAAAACAAGGACTGGAATCCTTGAAAACTTTAGCATTCTCTCACCAAACATTGTTTTCTTCAAAGTTGATTTAAGTTTATCTGAAACCACCAATGCTGCATTCAGAATACACATGTTTCATAGAGCTTGCCATTAAGAACATAGACATTGGAATGCAACATTATATTTGACCTATGTTCCAAGATGAAGCGGGACGTAACTTAACTATCCTTTGAAAAATTAATAGGTTTCTTTACTGATCTATCTACACAAAATAACACCTAAAACTGAGCTTTGAAGATGAATACAATGTAATTTAGTACATTCCAAAATTAGAACTTATTACAAAGTAAGCAAAAACTAAGCTAGGTTGAATATATAAAATACTTTACACATAAGCAGCTTACACAACCAACGATGGTATCTTGGAATTCAAAACCTCAACTGAAAGGATTTTGTGTTCACTGCTATCGGAACTGCCACATAGTGTAATTTATAGAATGATATAAGCCCTACATTTTATGGTTGTAATTTGGTCTACTTAATAAACAAAGAGGGTAATGTGATTAAAAGAGTATTGCAACATTTTCTAGGCCACTGAATGAATTTTACAGTAAAAAAATATCTTAAATGTCAAGATAATTTCTCCCATAACATACTTTAGTAGCGAGAATCTTATGAAGAATGCCACTCTGAACTTATTACAATGTCATCTATTTGTGTGAGAAGTTTGGTGGTTCTCTGAGTAGCGAGAAAGTCATGTTTCCTCTAAGTGTAGACAGAAATGTAGAAATAAGGTAGGAATATTAATCCTGGCTGATAAGACTTTTGTTCGAAAAATATCAGCTCATCCAAATGTTGCTTTTAATTCTTTATTTTATAGTGTCTCTGTAATGAAAAATTTGTCGAGTTTAAAACCTTCTAGATGGAAATACCATGATTAATTAGATGTAGCGTCCACAAGTAATCCAATGAGATTTACAAAGTAATTCACTTAGGAAATAAAGGCAATTTGTTACAAACACTAGAATATAGTACCTTATAATGGTAAAACACATATTGTAATACTTCACATGCGTCTAAACATTACATAAACTAATGAGATATTTAGCATGAATGACTCATTTAAATAAAAAATTAAATAAAGAAGTCAGGTTAACTGTAACAATTGACCTAGCTAGCATTAGTCTAAAATATGATGAACCTGTTGTTTTCTCTAGTAATTTTAAGATATTATTTCAATATTAACAATGAAATGCTTGGCAGGTAGTGAATTTTAATTGAAAATATATAAATTGACAAGAGACTTATACTATGCGCTAGAAACTAAACCCAGTTTCGCTTGGGATTTCATTAAATCTAGTTCAACACAGTTTTCAGTATGTTACAGTATTACCATTTTAATAAAGATAAGAGCAAATGGTATCTCAATAGCATAAAATTGAAATATTTATGAGTAAGTTAAAGTATCACTATAAAATAAAATTCACATACCGTAGCATAGCTATCATAACATATAATTTCTTGGTGTACTCTCTGTTTTATTTTGTTACGATAGAATATTTCCAAACATGTTACTCAAATATTTTTAAAACTCTAGCCTTACAGACACAAGTTCGTGTATCTTACAAAAACTTGTAATCATTGTGAAGCCATGAAGATATATACAACAACTATGAAAGTACTAATGTAGCTTTACGAAATTTGACAAACTTTCAGTCAACATTACAAGTATTTTGTACAGAAGAAAAATAAATATTTTCTATGGGATATTTTACTAAAATTTTTTTGTATATTTGAAGTCAGAATATTGTATGCTTCGAATGTAAAGTAATTTTATGTTGAGATCAAAAATACTTTTTTTTCAGAAAATATTTATACTTTATCTGTTATTTTCGCTATCCTAACTTTATACGGACTCCGTTGATTTGACCGATCCTGTAACCACCATAAAAATACTTTCTGGAATGACTTTAGACTGTAACAGAAAATTACAATTCTTTATCTTAACCGGCCTAAGGATCGTAAAAGCATATGTCTGTTTATAAATAATTTTATTGTTTTATTTCCGTTTGAATCATGTCTAACTGATAAACCTCTTACATAATCTGTAAATCAGTCAGCAAATGTGTCGCTGACATTACCATATTTGATAATCTAATACACGAGCTCCTCGCGAGCATATCTTATGAAGAATTTTGTTATTATTCTATTTTTCTTTATCTTACCAAATCTAACTTTTACCTAATAAGTTTAAATTGTTCTTTTTTTACATTTTGCTTACTTCTATAACAATAAATAAAGATTATACATTAAAATAAAAAAAATTTAGTGCTTATGTTTATTGAAGCCTAGTGTTTAATAATAATAGTAAAAATTAATTTCCTGTGCTGCTCGAACTGAACAACGTGAAATAAACTGCCAAACTGAAGATTACTTGACGGTACTGTGTCCTGGAAATGTATAGAAATATATGTCATTCAATATATTGAAACTTTGTCTTTGTAATGGTTGAAAACGACATATTATAAAATTTCAAGGAAAATTACTGGCAACTTATGGTAAAAGATGTGTGGAAAGTGGGCGTGGCAAATGGGTCTGATTTTCTACTTTATCACTCCATAAACAAATAAGAATGGATGCTGCACAAAATAGACTTTGTCTTAGTAATGTCTATTTACAATTTATTTTAATTTTTCATTATAAACTTATCCAGTTGAAACTTATATAACACCAAGATCTACTTTATTGACTATGATTAGATATAAAATTTATTTGTATAAATTCATAAAAATAGTTTAATTTAATTTTGAATGTATTTCTGAAAAAGGTCGTGACCTGCTCAATTTGACCTTCCCATTGTGAAAAAATTAAGGTGTAGGATCCTGTGTCATTCTCGATCCCTATTCCTTGCTACTGCTGTATACATAACAATACAAAGAGAGGAACAACTATGTGCTGGGCCAGATATTATTAAACATGTCCTAGTTGTGTAACATGAGCAGTGTAGCTACAGGTAGGGTTAATCAGAAACGTACAGAAGTGTGTCTACTTAAAAATTCTCAGCTCCTCAGAATGCTTATAGTAAGGTGATACAGTGTCTGAACACATACAAAGTCCATAGAAATTACTGAGCAATAGTCTAAAGTCAAAGTCCATGCCTATAAATGTTTATTACGTTCCTCACTAACTGATGAAATTAGCTGAAATTTTGACAAATTTGCACTTTCAGTATTTTAGGTCAAGCTTTAACTACAGTAATGTTCTTTTTTCTAATTAAGCTTCAGTATGTTTAAGTCTCCTCTTTTGTTTTACCATAATTTTTCATCATCCTTTAAAGCTCCCTTGTTCCTGAAATTTGTCAAAACATCTTGTTCACTATGTGCACTGATGATGATTCTATACCTACAACTTAAATAGACCGATGTTCATCGTCAATGAATCCAAGGATGAATGTGTGTACTTGCTGATGCAATGGATACGGAAGAACTTTTGTGTCCGTCATCAGACTAAGCCTTATGGTCACTGGGAGCTGGACAACATGATTTGGCAATGTAGGTCTCAACTGAAGCTAAGCCTGAGGACATCTGAACAGTAGAGGATAAGGTGTTGGCTGCTTCACCTTCACCAAAGAAGCCAAGTATTCAAGTAACTTGAACTGTGTGTCATGTATATTTACTCTTAGTAGTTATTTGTATAAAATTTGAAATTTCATTTACATGTTCTTTCTATTTTACACACGTGTGCTTGAAAGATATGCCTTTAAAGTTTTTATTTCATTTGTCGGTTTTATAATTTTGCCTTGTTTGTTATACGTTTAAAATTAATACTGTTCTTATTTGTTTATAAAAAGGGGTTTTATTTTTTTTATTACACGTATTTAATAAAATATTTTATTCCTGTCTTTCTATGCATCTGTATGTGTTTTTTTTAAATTCCTAGTTTATTATATTGTATTTTATATATTATAATTATTTTTAAAGCTTAAAAAGGCTTAGAAATATTTATATTATAATAATGAAGTTCATTTGTTGCTGAAGTTTCTTATTTTTATGCAATTTTATACAAGTTATTAAACTGCCCTTTCTTAGACAGACTGGTGATTTTTGTTTGAATCTTTTACGTTTTTCAGCTATTTTTTTATTTGTATTTGCTAATTGAATAATGTGTTAGACTGCTACATCGAAAAGGGGTGGGTGGTTTCTGTTAATTATTTTGAATAAGTAATTATTACTGATGCTCATATGTGTCTGTAATCATGTTATTATACTCTTCGTTATAGAGTAATTTTATGGATATTATATGTTAAAGAGTATATTTATGACACGTTCATCGTTAAATGGTTAATTTTTGTATGATATAATAATTTTACTATATAATCAAAATTTTTAACTTGTATTTATAATTTAATGTCTTGTTTATTATCTTTATATTCTTGGTTGTATCTAAAGGTTATTCTATACTTATTTCACTGTTTGGTGTATTATCATAATTATAATTATTATTATTGTTTTTGTCTTACTTTTTCACATATGATGTTCATTTTAATTTTAACAGATTTTCAACGATTTTATTTCATTGTCTATTATTTGTAATGTTATTTTACCTAAAATGGTTTTTGTATATCTTATGTGTGATACTTTATTTAACGCTTTTGTTATATGCATGATGTAATCAAACAACCGAATGAGAGAAAGCTAATAAAATTACTAGTTGTGTTACAAATTTAAGCTCAGTTGGCAACTTGAGGACAAGCCTGAAACAGGAATGGAGAGAAAATATGTTACAAATGAACACCATATATTTTCCACCAACTTCTATTTATCTCTGCGGAATTATAACGCAATAAACCGGGTTTCGATACCCATTTTAGCTCATTGTGTATTTTTGTGCTTAACTTCAAGCAATCAAACAACCGACTTTTTAATATTAGTATAATTTTTTTTACATTTTCATTTAATCTGTTCAGTCACGAACAAGTATTCCAGACGAAAGTATGAAAAGAGGTTTTATCGTAATTTGCAAATTATATTTAATTTGTTCATCGATGAGTTTTTGTAGCTTTATGTATAATACTTTCAATAATGCATCAGAATTTCAGTTAGTTTTTTTTTTTTGTCAATAGACTTTTAATCATTACTAACTTTAAATTCCCAATTCTTTCTTTAAAAGTGGTTATTTCTGGTGGCTTCAAAACGTTGAATCATGTTGGTCAATTTAAAATATTTGCCTGTTGCAACATTTATCGAAATTTGGTAAAATCGTTAATTTTTCTCAGTACACGTAAAATGTCTGAGAAAACTTAACAGTAATAATAGGATTAATTGTAATGCTAACAGTATTTTTGTTTAAATATTTTTGTAACCCATTATGTACCTCACTGGGACAGCGATAATTCTACGGATTTACAGCTCTAAAATCAGGGGGTTCGATTCCCCTCAATGGACACAGCAGATAGCCCGATGTGGCTTTGCTATATGAAAAAAAAAAAAAACACGCGCGCTAGAGCGATGTCGCATTATTTGTCAGAAGCGATGTTAACGAATAAAGCCACGGAACACAAACAATTTGGTAAATATTTTAAATAGTTTAATACCATATGCTTTCAAAACGATTTGCACGCTACTGGTAGTTTTAGAAGTTCTTGAGTAAATATGGAAAAATAATAATAATCAAACGTCTGTCAGTTGTTCAGGCGTACGTCTGATATTTTATAGCGTTAAATATTGGGGTTTGATACTTGCTTGTGGTAAGCATAAGACCATGGGCCAATGTTTAGCTTTACACTTGACAACAATACCAAAACACGATCAATTCCCCAAAATAGCTTGTCTTGTATAATTAAATATACAATGAACTACAAGCACTGATTATTTTCTCGACTACGATAATACGATAAAATTTGGCCCGGTATGACAGGTTGCTAATGCACTCGACTCGTAATCCCAGGGTCGCGGGTTTGAATCCCCGTCCCACCACACATGCTCGTCCTTTCAGTCGTGGGAGGTTATAATAGGATGGTCAATCCCACTATTCGTTGGTAAAAGAGTAGCCCAAGAATTGGCGGTGGGTGGTGATGACTAACTGCCTTCCATCTAGTCTTACACGGCTAAATTGTCCCCCGCTGGTACAGCGGTAAGTCTACGGATTTACAATGCTAAAAGAGGGGTTCGATTCCCCTCAGCGGACTCAGCACATAGCACGATGTGGCTTTCCTATAAGAAAACCCTCACACAAACGGCTAAATTAGGGACGACTAGCGCAGATATTCCTCATGTAGCTTTGCGCGAACAAACAATTGATAATGTGTGTATTTTCTTTTAGCAAAGCCACAAAGGCTATCTACTGAGCCCACCGATGGGAATCGAACCCCTGATTTTAGCGTTGTAAATCCGGAGACATACCGCTGTACTAGCGGGGAACAACAATTGATAAAGTTTATCATTAAGATATCATTAAAATTTGTTTTTAAATAAACCTGTTCACCCAAGTAAGAAAATTAATCAAAAAATATATTCTGAGACTGAGAAACAATGGTTTTTAATGGTAGAGAAAAGCTTTAAACTAAAATGAGAAACATTTACTGAAACTATGTTCAGACAACTCAATGATGATGCACCTGAATATTCTATAATAACAAACTTTTATTTGTTTTGAAATAATTGTTGGGCTTGCTTAAATGTTTGTTGGCTTGTTTTGAATTTCGCGCATAGCTACACAAGAGCTATCTGCGCTAGCCGTCCCTAATTTAGCAGTGTAAGACTAGAGGGAAGGCAGCTAGTCATCACTACCCACTGCCAACTCTTTGGCTATTCTTTTACCAACGAATAGTGGAATTTACCGTCACGTTATAACGCCCCCACGGCTGAAAGGTCAAGCATGTTTGGTGTGATGGGGATTCGAACCCGCAACCCTTGGATTACGAATCGAGCAACCTAACCACCTGGCCATGCCGGGCTTATCAATTGAAGAAGCAATTTTGATGTCCATAGCCATTTTATTACTCCATGAGATGGAGTTGAATCACAGACACTTTATTATTTATAAAACATTCTAAACCTATGGCCCGGCATGGCCAAGCGTGTCAAGACGTTCGACTCGTAATCCGAGAATGACGGGTTCGAATCCCAGTCGCATCAAATATGCTCGCCCTTTCAGCCGTAGGGGCGTTAAAATGTGACAGTTAATCCCAGTATTCGTTGGTAAAAGAGTAGCCCAAAAGTTGGCGGTGGGTGGTGATGACTAGCTGTTTTCCCTCTAATCTTACACTGCTAAATTAGGGACGGCTAGCGCAGATAGCTCTCGAGTAGCTTTGCGCGAAAATCAAAAACAAACCTAAACCTATTCCAAACTTTCAATAAACTTTAAGAATACCATTGAAGACATGCTTTCATTGTTACCGACACCATAATGAAAAATGCACCTGACACACTCAATAAAGTTACAACTTCACCAGTTATCATGAGTTGAAAGATGTAAGAATAAAAAATTCCCAGGGAAGTCACTAGGGCCACACAACTAGCTTTTTCAACAAATAGGGCGTTAACATAAAAATACTGGGTGCCAAAACTAAGTATTCCTATTCCTAAAATCATCCAAGGTATAGTTCCACACTCTGGAATTATTGTCTCGTTAGCTATAAATTTGTAACTGCACAATATTATAGTCTGGATAATAGAGTTATTGAAGATAATTACAGCATAGTGTAAGAAGTTGATCCGACGCACTATTACATTCATCAACGATACACAAAACCCACAAGCGACAGCTAGGAAGGATCCATAAATTCGAGACTGGTTATCCATGTTGCTGTTCCATCCTTCAAACACAAACGAAGGACGAGTGATCAGGATGATTCCGACAATGGATAACATTATGACTATAACATCAATCAAATGTGGTTTTTCTTGCAGTATTAGTAAACCCAGAATTGCCGTGAATATCAATTCTGTCTTCGTAAGAACTGTACAATCACTTAATGGTAGGAAGTCCAAAGATTTGTACAGAAACAAGATAGATAGAGTTGCGATACTTCCTGTGATGCAAATTATCAGACATTGCCCTAGATTCTTGGGAAGAAAAGAATGACCACTATGCAAAATAACTGGTGCACAAAAAACAGCCATGTATATTGCACGGTGAATCAATATAGCCTGTCTGGAGAAATCTGGAACAAGTTTAACCATCACACATTGACAACAGTAAGTGATTGAACTGAGTGAAGCCAGGATAATTCCAATAACAGGAAGTTTTATTTTCTCAAACGGAGACAATGGTTTTGACATTTCAAATGAGTTGTTTCAACTTCCTGCTTTATGTAGTCCTGTGTTCAATATTCTTCTTTGTCAGAACTTTCAGTTTACTTTGTCCGGATAACCTAAAATATGATAGGAAAACAAGCATAGCCGAGAGTTTTTTCTAATCAAATTAAACTCATAATAATGGTTTATTAACTTTGCGGGCATTTTTAAATAAACAGAAAAAATAATATTTTAACTTATATCTGAACCACGCCTAATTATTAGTCAGTATAATGTCGTACAAATAAACTATTGTTTAACATATTTATTTTCTGAATTTCGTGCAAAGCTACACGAGGGCTATCTGCGCTAGCCGTCCCTAATTTAGCAGTGTAAAACTAGAGGGAAGGCAGCTAGTCATTACCACCCATCGCCAACTTTTGGGCTACTCTTTTCCCAACGAATAGTGGGATTGATTAGAACATTATAATGCCCCACGGCTGAAAGGGGAAACATGTTTGGTGTGACGAGGATTCGAACCCGTGACCCTCTGATTACGAGTCGAGTGCCTCAACCACTTAGCCATGCCGGACCATTTGTAGTCTTTTCTCAGATTGTGGGTGAAAATTTCTGATGAGTTCAGACTTGTTTGTTTATAGCTAATCACAAAGCTACACAATGGACTATTTGTGTTCTGACTACCACGAGTATCGAAACGCTCTTTCCGACGTTGTAAATCCGCAAACATACTGTTGTGCCACTGGGAACGCTACTATTTAATAAAGAGAACACACTCTAACAAAGTAGTCCCTAAATTACCAAACTGTACGAGTATATATGTTATACAGTAAAACAATAAAAAGTACAATTTTTATTATTTACTAAGTAACGCTCCTCGCCCTCCCTAGTGGCACATCAGAGTGTTTGCCAACTAACGGTGCAAGACACTGGGTTTTGATACCCCTGGTGGGCAGAGCACAGATAGCCCATTTTATACGTTTGTGCTTAACTTCAAACAAACAAACAAACAATAAGCAACAATTAAAATATAGACGGAAGTGATTTACAGGCTTGTCGTAATATTTCAGTTGTGAGTAGTCATTATTTAGCGCAATAATACAACCATCGTCTTGTTTTGATGTAATAAACGAGCGCCTCTACATTAAAAATAACAAAATGTTCACGATCAAGGTCATTTGATGTCCTTTTAATGGTTTAAAAGACTATTAAGTATAGGTCTCAGCGACAGTTTCAGGGATCGACTCAATTCTTACGTAGTACAAAGTGTAGACCTAAATTTAATGTCTTCGGCTACTGTTGTAAAATCATAAATTTTACCAAGAACTCCCAGTTGGAGGGTTTAATAAATTAGCCGAACAAGTAATGAACATTGACTGCTCCATAATAATTATTATTATTATCAAATCTAGGAAAGATCAGTTTAATACGTTTCCAACATATTTCCCGTCACGTATTGTTAAAAAAAAAAAAAAAAACTCCTGGAGAAAAGTTGGTAAATCTTCCAAAATCACTGGGTTTTCACTTTATTCATTAATCAGAAGAAAAACAATAGACATGTAAAACAGTAAAATGTGAGAACATATTAAAGAAGAAAACTCGACTTGTGACTTTCCAAAGTTATGATGAATCGATTATAACAGTTTCTTTTTCGGGATGTATACATGCGGTTGTACACATTTTAGAACACAAAAGTGTGTATGCCAACAATTATAAAAAAAAAATGCTATTAAATAAATTAAAAATTAAAAACATATAAAAAAATTGATAAAATGAGACTTCAACTTTTTTACGGATTTCAATACCTCCAGGATATTCTGTGATTATTTTTTTTTATTTGCTACAGCCATCCGCTAATACAGCGATGTGTCTACGGATTTACAACGCTATAATTAGGGGTTTGATTCCCCTCGGTGGGCTCAGCAGATAGCCTGATGTGGCTTTGCTAGGAGAAAACACACACACACATACACTTATTTGCTACATTGCTAAATTCTATGGAATATTTATCAGATATTGTATGATAATATTAAAATGTTTCTATCATACACAATTTAAATTTTCAAGACGATCCCGAAGGAAGAAAACATTAGTTCAAGAAACGAGAAATAAACTAAATTAGTATAAATCCATAATAATATTATATTTTACGCGCAGTTTATTTTATAGTCTTGATTGCATGCTAAAAGTTGCTTACCCAAAAATCTCGCCTTCATATAGCTGATATTGCAGTATCTTGTCTTTACAATAACACTGCGGTCCTTCAAATAATAAAAGCTACGTCCATAAAATGATTCTTTCTCTTCATTTGTGCAGACTTCCTGCAAATATTTCTACTATTTATTTCATCGGAAAGGTTAAAATGATTGTCGTTTGAGAGTAAAATGTAAATGGATAAACACCTGACGTTATAAAGTGTTAAGTTAGTAAATTTTATAGTGGCGGCATCTGTTGGTTTACTTTGAAAGAAATGAAGCCAGCTACAACGTTATATGCACACTCGAAATTAAAAATAACTCATCATCAGGCGAAAATATTTTAATGTATGGATAATATCCTCAGAAAATATCCAACACTTTTCTTAAATAAGTTTTACGTTTCGAATACACCCAGTGTGAAAATGAACGAAAGAGCTAAGTAGAAACATTAAACGCTATTTAACAAATAAACAAAAAACTTCAAACGTGACGCCCCCCAGTGGCTCAGCGGTATGTCTGCGGACTTACAACGCTAAAAACCGGTTCTCGATACCCGTGGTGGGCAGAACACAAATAGCCCATTGTGTAGCTTTGTGCTTAATTCAAAACAACAACATCAAACGTGACAGAATTTCAAATAAATATTCTTGAAAAATGCAAGAAATTTGGCTTACTTGCCCAAGAACCAAATACTTTATGTTAAAATATTGCAAACTATTTATGTCCCGAATTGCTTGTGACTTTGTTCATTTATGTGTGTTTAATAACATACGAATCACAAAAGGAATGAATAAGAATGTGATTAAAATTACAATTAACCCTTTAAATTATTGCTAACGCCCACATGTGTTTGAATTCTATTCGTATGAACATTAGTTTGATCAAATCGTTTCATTTTCACTTAGGAAAATCTTTGCAAAACTGGAAGCTGACGTTAACGGCGAGCATATTTGATGTGACGGGGATTCAAACCCGCGCCCCTCGGATTATGAGTCGATTGCTTTAACCACCTGGCCATGTCGAGCCTTATACTAATGTTAAAAATAAATCATTATTTGGAATAAATAATACAAAATAACTGAATAAAAATGTATAAAGCTGATACATTATTCCAAATCTGTTGAAAAGAGTTTTCTAAGCTGTCTAGAAAGATACACTTACAGATAAGAGTCACTCCTATTTACCGCTTCGAGTCTCTGGTAAACATTAAATCTACCACGCATTGCAGCTGTAATAGACTTAATGAAAATAAAGTAGACCTAGTTATCTACCATTTGTCACCACTACTTATGTAAGAATATGGAGACTAGACTTAACAAATGTCGCCTTTAATCTTATATTTGGAATTGCGTTATTGCTATTTTGTTAGCAAAACGACACTCAAAAATAGTTAATGATGTTTCTAATGCTTCTGATGATACTTTATATGTTTCTATTTTATCTGCTAGATTCTCCACTCTACATAGAGTTAATTGTGTTTATAATATTTGTTTTCGTTTTTGTTTGATATTCCGTTTTATTTCACGGATCCGGCTGGGGTAAGGTTTAAAGTTAAGTTATGAGTTCTGTCCAGCACGGGTATCGAAACTCGGTTTCCAGAATTTTAAGGCCGCAGAAACAGAGCTGTTCCACTGGGAGACTGTAAGTTAGGCACTTATTTCTGATATTAAAGGACATTCTCTCCTAAACTTTAAATACCAAATAGCAGTTGATTTCAAGTGTATCGCTATGCATTTCTTCTCTCTTGCTTTAATTATTAGTGAATTAATTTCGATTGTCGACAAGTGATTTCTTTGGTGTTTTCGGAAATAATAATTTTACATTCAAATTAACTTATTTAGTATCACGATTTAGATTCTCGATTGCTGGGTAATACCTTTCTGTTTGTGAACACACCAGTATCCATCTGAATTGAAAAAAATATATAAATATTTTTAAGTAAATTATCAAAAAAAAAGCACCTAGATTTTACAAACATAAAACTGAGAAGATTTCAGATCCTTAATTCATTTGATATTTGCTCTGTGGCGATGATTTCTCGACTCACGCTATGCTGGCCCTAAAATAGCATAACAGGTAAAGCACTTAACTTTTCCTGTGGGTCGCAGGATCAGAAAACGTTGTCGCATAAGCGGTGGAGCAGTAAGAATGCAAAGGATTGTAAATTTCCCTTTTAGTAACAGAATTACTCAAGAGATGGCAATGTGTATTGCTATTTGTTTCCCAACAGATCAGCATATCACAAACTATCTCGGTTCACAGCGCTCTCAATGTCTCCGGAATTTTTTCACGGCGCTCCTAGGCAAAAAGAAAAACTTAACAGTTCCGTTTAAGTAGTTAGATCCAAACAACTTAACACTTAATAAGTATTTATGTTCTACCAACTTAGTAGCCGTTTGAAAGAATAATATAGATAAATTGGAAGTAAAACTGATATTTTTCTTTCATTTTTAAATAACCATAATTACTCATGGGATGTGTGCACCTGTTCGGCATTGCACAGCTTCTCACACCTTGGAATCAAATTGGACACCGCCACCCTCATTTCCTGATCCACACTGATTTTCGCGGGGTACTTGATTTTTATTACAGCAACCGCCGAAAACCCAGCTTTGCAGAGATATAGCGTCGCAAATGGAAGTGGGATTCGCTGAACTTTAGTGCATACCAGGCCCGGCATGGCCAAGCGTGTTAAGGCGTGCGACTCGTAATCTGAGGGTCGCGGATTCGCATCCCCTTTGCGCCAAACATGCTCGCCCTTTCAGCCGTGGTGTCGTTAAAATGTGACGGTCAATCCCACTATTCGTTGGTCAAAGAGTAGCCCAAGAATTGACAGTGGGTGGTGATGACTAGCTGCCTTCCCTCTAGTCTTACACTGCTAAATTAGGGGCGGCTAGCGCAGATAGTTCTCGAGTAGTTTTGTGCGAAATTCAAAAGCAAAAAAAAAAAACCCATCGGATATTCATCTTTTACTGATATCCAAAACTCATTTAGTTCCGTGCTGCCAAATTTTGTTTGTAAAGTCTTGTTACGAGACAGTTCAATAAGATTTTCTTCTTCTGCAAAGATAACTTCAGATGGAGCCTTAGCCTTGAACGGGTCTCTGATCCATTCAAACTTCTCCATATCTTTTGGAAAGTAAACTTCAAACCCTTCACTGAAATGTGTTAAATGATTCTCAAAAACAGGTTTCAGTTCGTGTCTAAAATTAACATTATTTGATGCAACAAACTGCTGTAACAGAGGAAAACAGTGTTTACCACCATCTTCATTCATTTTTCTTCTCCATGGTAGTAACTTTTTCTGAAAGCTGAAACCTTCTCTGCGAGTTTTAGAATGTGCGAGTTACTTGCAGAGAGAAAACCAACGCATTCAGTTTCTCGAAGAGATCACATGGGTTTGCTAACTTTGACAAAAAATTAGTATTCAAGAAATTTTTAGTACATTCGTGTTCTTCTTTTTCGATATAAGAGAAGAGTTCCTGTCGTAATTCAAACACACGGGACAGTACATTCTTACGGGAGAACCATCGCAAGCTGCAGTAGTACAACAAAGATGTGTGCTCAGATCCCATATCCTCACACAGTTTTTAAAAACCTCGCCTTCTGTGGCCGAGATTTTATAAAGTTCACTACTTTCAACACATTTTCCAGGACAAGATTTAGTGGAGGACTCATGTGCTTTGACTCAAAGGCTTCCCTGTGGATTATGCAGTGGGTCCACAGTTCATCAAAAGTTTTGCTTCGTATGAGTGCCTGCAATTCTCCATAACAGCCGGATACAGAACGACCACCATCAGTACATATGCCAACGCACTTAGTCCACTCTAAGTTGTTTTTACACATAAAAGTGTCAAGGATCTCAAGCAAGTCTTGAGCCTTTGTACCTGCAGTGATACTTTTACAAAAGAGAAGGTCTTCCTCAATTTTGTCTCCATCCATGAACCGTGTCTAGCAACTCAAATGAGCATCCATCACCTCATCTAGCTGTAACCCGTATTCCTTCCCTATTATTTTTTCAATTAGCTGATCGTTGAAGTCTTAAGCTATGTGTTGGATCCTACGACTGATAATATTGTTGGATAAAGGCACCTATGATTCACTGCAGATTCACAACCAAAATGTTCGCCATATCTACTACACATAGTAAAATAGGTGCTTCTGCAAGGATGTGAGGCTTTTTACATTTCGTGACTCTATATGCTACCTTGTAGGATGCTAGCAAAGCATTGCTTGGTATTGATGCTAGTTTCAAAATTGTACCTTTTTGTTCTTTCAATTCTTTTAACTTTCTGATAAAATAATCACGAGATTTACCAGCCATGTAAGGAGGATGATTGGTCTCTAAATGGCATTTTAGTTTACTTGTAAGCATGCACTCTGGAACCAAAACTTTTCGACACAATACACACTATGGACATTCTTCATGATTGACATTTACCGAAGTAAAACCAAAATCTAGACAACTATCATCATATTTCCGATATTTCCGTTTCTTCACAACTTTGCCACTGGTCTGCTGTTCACCATCCTTTTCTTTACTCCCACATTTCTTATTAATGTTTAAAAATCTTTCCATTTTTATGTACAAGGACAAAGAATCAACAAAATAATTCACTGAACTTTGCTAATCTTGCAGACATGTGATCATAACACCCTTCAGTTATTTCGATTACTGATGGACCAGAAACGAGAAAGTTCGGACGTTACTGGCGTAACCAAAAGTACAAGTAAACAAAAGTATCTCAAAGATTCAAGAACATCATAGCAAGGAATATAACGCAATATAATATTAAAACTGTGAACCATCTCGAGCTAGTAGTTTGGGCTGTATCCGACAGATGTCAATATCCCTGCGTTTCCCTCGAAATTTTGAAATATCTCAGGGAGCACAGTTTGGAAACCACTGCAACAGAGGATCAACGGTTCAAGTTACACACACCACGAGACAGCTTTTGTAGCTTTACCATAAGCAAATTAAATCTCGTACCTCGAAATGCTTGAAGTGTGCTAGTGGTTAATATACCAGACTGCGTATACCGAAATATTCTTTTGACAATAGACGATATGCTAACGAGAAAATTCGCAGCAAAGACTTGACTAGGAGCTAAAGACTGGTCTCAGGTTAAAAGATATGTCGTCATTTTTTACACATTATAATAAATTATGGAGTCTTCAGTTAATGGATAAAATGAGTGGCAGATTCTCGGTTAAAAAATAAAATGAACGAGAGATATTAGTTCTATTAAGATCTAATATGAATGATGAGGTTTTATTGAAATGAAAGAACCGAACAAGAACGTGTTACATTATTAGCCAATAATAATTCAGCCATATGACACGGAGACTTCGGACATAGAGTGAGCGATAATTTTCGTTAAGAATGAAGTTAGTGTTTCTTCCGTTGTGGGAAATGCTCAATATAACTTTCAGATAAAATATTTCACATCACCATCTTTTGATAATACCTTTTTGTTTATGGACAAGTAGATGGTCCACTTAAGAGAAAGCTACAGTCACTAAGAAACTAGACGTGGCTTAATGTCAACAGACAAACTGACGATGTGAACATTCACAGCCAATAGGTACCTAGAAAACGAAATGAATGCTAAGAGATATAGAATCACTGGTTAAGAAATATAATAAGTAATAGAGTTTTCGATTAAGAGCTGGAATAAATGATAGGGTATTTTATTAATGAACAGAATGAGCGATAGGGTCTCGGTTAAAAGGGACACGAGTTCAATTAACGGCTATAAAAAAGGTGATGGGTCCTAAAGAAGGAAAAAAGATGAACAAATGGCCATATTAACCAATAAACAAATCAAATATCAATAAACAAATTAACCACATGAATAATAATGGAATATAGAGACCTCGGTTTCAGAACGAGTGATAAGGACCTTGTTAAGAGACAGAATACATGATTGAGCCCTTGATTAACGCATGTATATGAAACATTACGAGGTACATGAAACAAACTGAAATGAAAAAAATGGAATTAGGAAAACACAAACAAAAGAGAGAGAATGTGTGTTTGTGGATAGAGAGAGAACCTCCGGCTAACCAAGCAGTTAGGAGATACGTTTTATGCTGTACAAACATGGCGTTACTTACATCGAGGACCGGCATGGCCAGGTGGTTAAGGCACTCGACTCGTAATCTGAGGGTTACAGGTTCGAATCTCCGTCACACCAAACATGCTCGTTCCTTCAGCCGTGGGGGCGTTATAATCCCACTATTCTTTGGTAAAAGAGTAGCCCAAAAGTTGGCGGCGGGTGATGATGACTAGTTGCCTTCCCTCTAGTCTTAAGCTGCAAAATTTTAGGACGGCTAATGCAGATAGCCCTCATGTAGCTTTGCGCGAAATTCAAAAAAAAACAAACTTACATCGAGAAGAAACTTATAAAAGTGCTGACAAAGTTAATGTTTCTATTATATATGAGTGTATATTTCGACAGCTTGCTTGTTTTACCTCTGGTTATTCAAACTTTTTAGATTTTTCACCAAACTATCTCAGTCAGCTTAAATACATCAATAGCAAGATAAATGGTTTAAAAAAATTGTGCCCTTAAGCTGTTAGGATTACGGTAAACATTTATGTGGCAGCATTAAAGAAATATCTTAGTGCCAGTAATGTCTGGTCAGAAATGTAGTAACTTGAAAAACTAATAAAGACTATAGGAAATTGATAGTAATAAGACTTTACTTTTTCACTTCAGGCCTGAAAGCCTTATTGGTTGTTTGTTTTAGAATTTCGCGCAAAGCTATTCGAGGGTTATCTACGCTAGCCGTCCCAAATTTAGCAGTGTAAGACAAGAGGGAAGGCAGTTAGTCATCACCACTCACCGCCAACTCTTGGGCTACTCGTTTACCAACGAAGAGCGGAATTGATCGACACATAATAACGCCCCTATGGCTGAGAGGACACAGTGCACACAGTGAAAAATCGATGTTTTTATCCAAATTAATAAATTTCGTCTCTAGATTTGTGAACCAAATATTCCAAAGTCTCGTGTACTCTTTTCAAGTGATGATTTGTTTTCGCTCATTATACATTTCTCACTTTTATACTGAATGAAGTTCTTTCATATCTCAGTGGTTGGAAAGCAGTGTCTGGATGATAGGTACAATTAATACCTTCTATGTACTAGAAGAAATCGAGATCCTGAAGAGTGATTCTCTGTGTCTTCATCGTCCCTTGGGGGATAATTTTGATATGTTTGTTTTTGTTGTTTATTTGTTGTTGTTGTTTTTTTCGAGGGGGAAGTAGAAGAATTTCTTGAAATGATTAGTGAGAAGGTTTCTGATAACCTTCAAGCTTTTAGTTATATGTTTCTTAGTTATGCATGAATTTTAAAAGAGACAAAAATGTGATTAAACCTTCCTCAACGTATTATTCAAGCCAAAGTCTACTTATAGCATCGAGTTTGATTTTAAAATATGGCAAAATGTAAGGAACGTATCAATGATTATTTGTTTGGTTGGTTTATTGTGAAGCACAAAGCCACACAATGGGCTATCCGTGTTGTGCCCACTTTGGGAATCGAAACCCAGTTTTTAGCGTTATAAATCTTCAACCTTCCATTGAATCACTAGGGCAGGGGCTATCAATGGAAGTAAAAACTCTGATATCATGGTCCGAATAGGGAGACTGATAACTGTGTTCATCTGAAGCTGGCGTTGTATATATATAACAATAAAATAACATAGATAACTGTGCTTCTTGACCATCGTATCACTTTTCCTAACGCCAAGCCTAGAAATAGCAAAAAGGTTCCAGAGTCTCTGGAAATGTGTGTCTGATATTTGTGGTGTGCAAGAAACCACAGAGTAAATACAGAAATAAGCCGAAATTAATCTTCTTTTGGGTTGCCTACGGCATAAAATTTGGACCATTAAGGCTTGACGACTCATATTACTAATGAATGTACAGTAATATTCAGGCACGTTGTACCTTATAATCAACGTTTAGTAGAAATAGAAACAAAGATAAAAATCAAACAGAGAGTGTTGGGATATATGTACTGACATTTTAGTTAACATAACCAATAACTTCTATAACTCATATGAGCCGGTGTGACTGTTATACAGTCATGTGAAAAAGTTAGGACACCCTATGAAAGCCTGTGTATTTTTGTAACATTTTTGGATATATAGATATTTAATCTCAATTTTAACAATACTGAGAGAGTATAGGAATATAACAAAACAATTAAAACTGAAGAAAAGACTTTTCAAGATATTCTGTAAATGTCATTCTACAAAATGCATATTCTAACTGAGGAAAAAGTTGGAACACCCCCACATTTATTTCCACTTAAAATGGCTCAACTCACACACAGGTGTATCACACCAAGTGCACATGATTAGAAGATCGTTACTCAGCATTTTGAATGAGGCTTGCCCTATTTAAACCTCAGATATTTAGTTTGGTGTGCTCCTGACTTTTGAAGTGAGAGTAAGCACCATGGTGAGAGCAAGAGAGCTGTCTGAGGCCTTCAGAAAGAAAACTGTAGCAGTTTATGAGTCTGGTAAGGGATTTAAAAAGATCCCAGAAGATTTTGAAATCAGGCGTTCCACTGTTCGGAAAATAGTCAACAAGTGGAGGGCTTTCAAAACAACTGCCAACATGCCCAGGTTTGGTCGTCCAAGCAAGTTCACCCCGAGAGCAGACCACAAGATGCTAAAATAGGTCTCCAAACACCCTAACATGTTATCACGGGACCTACAGCAGGCTCTGGCTACTGTTTTTGTGAAAGTGCATGCCTCTACAATCAGAAAGAGACCACAAGTTTAACTTGCATGGGAGGTGTGAAAGGAGGAAACCTTTGCTCTCTAATAGAAACATCAAGGCCAGACTGAAATTTGCCAGAGAGAATGTAGACAAAGACCAGGACTTCCGGAATAATGTTCTTTGGACAGATGAGTCCAAAATTGAATTATTTGGACACCAGAACAGAGGACATGTTTGGCGTAAACCAAATACAGCATTCCAGGAAAAGAACCTCATACCAACTGCGAAGCATGGAGGTGGAAGTGTCATTGTTTGGGGCTGCTTTGCTGCAGCAGGACCTGGACAGCTCACAATCATAGAATCCACCATGAATACTAGTGTGTATCAGAAGGTGCTTGAGGATCATGTGAGACCATCTGTACGAAAATTAAAGCTGAAGTGGAACTGGACCCTGTAACACGACAATGACATATCAGTAAATCCACCAAGGACTGGCTGAAAACTAAGAAATGGAGAGTCCTGGAATGGCCGAGTCAAAATCCAGGTCTTAATCTCATTGAGATGCTGTGGGGGGACTTGAAACGGGTTGTACATGCAATAAACCTCTCAAACATCTCACAGCTGACAGAATTCTGCATTGAGGAGAGGGGCAAACTTTCTTCAGACCGATGTCAGAGACTGATAGATGGCTACAAGAAGCGTCTTACTGCAGTTATTTCAGCCAAAGAGGGTAACACTAGCTATTAGGGGGTAGGGTGTCCTAACTTTTTCCTCAGTTAGAATATGCATTTTTGTAGAATTACATTTACAGAAGATCTTGAAAAGTCTTTTCTTCAGTTATAATTGTTTAGTTATATTCCTATAATCTCTCAGTATTGTTGAAATTGAGATTAAATATCTATACATCCAAAAATGTTACAAAAATACACAGGCTTTCATAGGGTGTTCTAACTTTTCCACATGACTGTAAGTCATCAGATCCGTCTCTGGGAGGTGGAAGATGGTAAACTTAATATTTCCATTGAATTAGCATCTACTTAACGTAAAAGTAAAATTCTAGTAACCAAATCTGGTTCCACTGGATTTTTACAATTTCGTGAAACATGTATAAAGATTGCATACAAATATCAATGAATTTATGCCCTTATGTCGCGGTCAAATATCATCTGTCATGTCGTTAGTGTGGCCCGGCATGGCCAAGCGTGTTAAGCGTGCGACTCGTAATCCGAGGGTCGCGGGTTCGTGCCCGCGTCGCGCCAAACATGCTCGCCCTCCCAGCCATGGGGGCGTTATAATGTGTCGATCAATCCCACTATTCGTTGGTAAAAGAGCAGCCCAAGAGTTGGCGGTGGGAGGTGATGACTAGCTGCCTTCCTTCTAGTCTTACACTACTAAATTAGGGACGGCTCGGTGCAGTGGGGTAACAACCTACTCACCTAAATACCTGTTGAAGAATCCGCAAGCGATTGCGGCCCTGTGTTCCTTGATGGAATCTAATTGTGACATGATGAGGATGATATCGTTAATAGCCTTACCATCACCTAAGTCTATTTATTAATCATTAACTAGTTGCTAATTATTAAGTAGTTTTTATCCTGTGTTATATATATATATAGAAAAGTTTCAGTTTTTCTAAGTAAATTATAAAAAGGACATTTTTTATCAACTTAAGATCTGCTGAAGGTATGAACGATTTTGTTTTACGTTATATTTTTAATTATCAGAAAAATGATGAAGTTTCTTTGAAAGATTAAATGACAGTAGCAATACTTATACACAGTTAAAGCAAGAAAAAGGTCCAATTTATTAGGCCAGGTGGTAAGGGCGCTCGACTCGTAATCTGAGGGTCGTGAGTTCGAATCCCCGCCACACCAAAGATGCTCGCCCTTTCAACCGTGGGGGTGTTATAATGTGATGGTCAATCCCACTTTACATTGGTAAAATAGTAGGCCAAGAGTGTACGGTGGGTGGTGATGACTAGTTGCCTTCTCTCTAGTCTACACTGCTAAATTAGGAACGGTTAGCGCAGATAACTCTCGTTTATCTTTGCGCGAAATTCAAAAAACAAACATTTTTCTGCACAAGACTGAAAACGAAATATATATATATATAATGTTTTGCATTGCTTGATAACGACGACATTTTTAATAAAAAGTTTGCAAACTTCTACAAAGTACCAGTAAAAATATCATAGGTACAACAAATATTAAAAAAGTATATAAAATACAATATGATACTGCACTCTGTAAAGATCTCATGTCATCTAGAACACGATACTAATTTTTGTCGCAATCTTCTTTGATTTCACAATTATATAAATTTTGTTATTTTTTCAAGTTACAGAAAAATTAATTACGTTAAACGTCATAGCATTCTTAATCTTCTCGTGCTCTAAGAATAGAGTAATTTTCAATATTTTGTTAACGAAAATCTCACAGTATTTATACTAAAAACAATTGGCCTAACATGGCCAGGTGGTTAAGGCACTCGACCCTTTCAGCCGTGGGGTGTGTTATAATGGTACGGTCAATCCCACTATTCGTTGGTAAAAGAGTAACCCAAGATTTGGCGGTGGGTGGTGATAACTAGCTGCCTTTCCTCTAAGTCTTACACTGTTAAATTAGGGACGGCTGGTGCAGCTAGTCCTCGTGTAGCTTTGCGCGAAATTAAAAAAAACAAACAAACTCACAACAATACCTCGTTTAGGAAATTCGTGATTTTTAACTCGTGTATTTAGTGATCAAAGACTTAGATTATTAATCATACACGAATTGTTTATTTTTGTACGTTTTTAAATATACTATTTTAGAAAACAGTGCAAGTCGTTTTGATATAATAAGCTATCAACAACAAAATATGTAAAATGTTTGAAACTGTACCATAACCCTCAGTAAATAAAATATATATTCCTTATCGGCTTTATTAAAATTATTTGGAAAATATTAAGAAAAAATCCTAAGAGTCGCACAGAATTCGTTTCTCTAAAACTGTTAATTTTTATCATGCGTTTTTAACAGTATCTAATCTTAACATCGTAATATGTGTGCACAGGTTTGGAGAAAAAAAATTCTGTTTGTTTATTTGTTTAGAATTTCGCGCAAGGCTACTCAAGGGCTATCTGCGCTAGCCATCCCTAAATTAGCAATGTAACACTAGAGGAAAGGCAGCTGTCATCACCACCCACCGCCAACTCTTGGGCTTCTCTTTTACCAACGAATAGTAGGATTGACCATCAAATTATAACATCCCACGGCTGAAAAGGCGAGCATGCCTTAACCCACCTGGCCATACCGGGCCAAAAACAAAATTCAAAAAAAAGGTGGTGTTTGGAAGCATAATAACGCCTTATTCACAGAGTGAAATGAGAACCCATGTAACCTTTAACAACCAGTCAGTGTTACTTAAGACCCACAGTCGATGATACCTTTACTCAAATAAATAATATTCTGCATTGAAAAGAGAAGAAACAATCTCGGCAAATAAGTAAAGAAATACGAAGTTTGTTTGTTTTTTCCCCGAACTCGTATTGTCAACATATCTTATTGTGGATAATCACTAGTTAAGTGGATGCCTTGATTTACAAAACTGTAAGGTGCACTAGGTAAGAGCCACTGTCATGTAACGGAGTGTATTCAGTTCGTTCGTAAAATATGCATAAACGTTTCTAACCATAAGTATTTGTTTGTTTGTTTGGGAATTTCGTGCAAAGCTACTCGAGGGCTATCTGCGTTAGCCGTCTCTAATTTAGCAGTGTAAGACTAGATGTAAGGCAGCTAGTCATCACCACCCACCGCTAACTTTTGGGCTACTCTTTTACCAACGAATAGTGGGATTGACCGTCACTTTTAATAGCCCCACGGCTGAAAGGGCGAACATGTTTAGTGCGATCGGGATTGGAACCCGCAACCCTGGGGATTACGAGTCGAACGCCTTAACACACTTGGCCATGCCGGGCCAACCATAAATATTAGGTACTCCTGATATTTATACATGAACTAGAATTAAACATTAAGCAAGTAAACAGTATATTTAATTTAATACGCTGTCTCACTAAGAGTTATATTTTCAAATATACAAGAACAGTTTAAGTTGATCATACCAAAATAAAATTAAGTTTGTAAAAATAAAATTCGAATTTTAAAAATACTTTGCGGGCTTCATTAATTCTGTTTAATTTAGTTTTGAAACGCATTGTACTGTTTAAAAAGGCACGGACTCCACTTATGTGCTGTATTTTACAGCTTAGTAAAATTACTATTACTAAGCCTACAGATATCTATAAAAGTATCAATACCCATACCAGCCGTTTTGAGATACAAATCACACTAAACTTAACGTTATATTTCGTAAAAATAATTTACTTAAAATATTTATATTTTGTATTTACAAACAAGCGAATATTTGAATAATATGATCTGTGTTCGAAAAAGTGTTTTACGTATTGATTTAAATATCTTTGTTCTTTCACGTGAGAGTGGAGATCAGAGTTTGTAAATCACGGCTTCCATTTTACTAACGATGTTCTAACAGCCCCAACAAGCAGTTGGAGTAACATTGTTGCAGTAGCGTATTCATTTTTGCGCGTTTTTCAGAGGTTCGTAAGGTTGAATCTGCGTAACCTCGTTCACATGGAGGGCAATTATATACAGTGATAACACATGTCGTTTCAGGGCAGCAGTTCCGCTTTCAATAACTTCGAAAAAAATCGATTTCCTCTTTGTGGTTTTAAATTTTTCTGGTAAATTTTCATACTTATATATAAAATTATTGAGGTCAGCGAACAGAATTTGTTTCTTACTAAATATAGTAGAACAATCGTTAGTAAACAACTTAGTTATATGTGATACTGTACTTGTGTAATACGCAGCCATATGATAAATATATATATATACATATTTTACTTTCTTTCATTAATGTAGAAACCTTTTGATTTCTTTCTTCTTTTTTGAGTGTGGGAGGTCGTCTGATTGTCTATACTGTTTTATCATAAAGCGGCCAACTATGTTTTTTTTTCATACAAATCAATGGTGGTAACGTCCTTTATTAGCCGCAAATCACTTTGACGGGCCATGTGAATTCAAGAGGAAAATAGTTATTCTGTGTGTGTAGGCACTTATTTCAGAAATAACTGATTCCATAAGCATATAACAACTCGGGAAGTGTGCCCCTGCTTAGCTATTCCCCATGCAACTCTTGGGCTAATATTTTACCAATAAATAGTGGAATTGTCCATAACATTAGACCACCCCCCACAGCCGAAAGAAAGAGCACACGTTTGGGAGATCATGGATTCGAACCTGTAACCCTCTGATTATGAGTCAAGTTCCCTAACCACCTGGTCATGCCAAGCTAATCAAAAGAGGTAAAACCTCTTATACCAAAGGTGAAGATGAGGCATGAACTTCGGTGACCAAATGATTGAGGTGTTTATTGTAAGCAAATTGAAGAAGGTTGAGTATGGCTGAGGAAGAGTTGAACAGAATATTCTAATGGATGCGATAAGAAAGAACTTGGAAAAATTGATGAGATATAGTAAATATGCAACTTTTTGCAGAATAAATTTGTGTTCTTGTCTGGGTATCAGCAAGGAGAAACCAGTCATCCAAACAGAAATGGCAATTCAGATCTAGACCTTGAATATATCAAGCAAAGGCCCATACAATTCAATTGAAGACATAAGGGACCAACTCTATTCTGAATAGAAATGATAAATACGATCCAATTGATGTACCTCAGAGAGGTCTTGAAGATGGGGTGATCATCAAAATGTGAAGAAAAACATTAGACACGTAAACTTAGTTATCCACATTCCAGGTTGGAAAGACAAATAAAGAGAGAAAGAAACCTCCATCCAAAATTGTGGGGCGACCCATAAGTAAATCATGATGAAAAGATCAATAACTGAGCACCAGTTACCCCAGTCGTTTCTGGAACAACAAAGAGGCAAGCCTAATAATCTAGGAAGAGGTTTTGAACTTATCTCCCACACTGAAGTTAGTCTAGATTGGATAGGTGTTGAAAAGCAACATGTTGAGAAAGGGGGGAGAAAAAAGGTGAAGAGAAAGAACATAAGAAAGAACTGAAAACCCCATTTGTCTACAGAGAAATGTGACAATGGGTCAGTGAACTAAAACAGGTGGACTTCCACAGGACCTAAACCAACTGGATGGCTACTGGTGATTAGACTGGTGGGCAAGATGTCAGATGTCAGTATGACATGAAAAGGTAGAGTGACATGTTAGAAAGCATGAACAACTGATGATGGGAAGCTTCGTTCCATGATCCAGGTGAATCAGGAACATCACCTAAAAACCTGTGGACAAAGGAAAGTGGGCAAAATTGGATGTTCATGGGGAGTCAAACTTGAGATAGTATAAGATATCTCTTCCCAAAATGTCCACACAACGAAAGAACAAATTCAGAAGAGAATGGGCCTATATGAAGAAGAGCACTCTGGATTCCCCAGAAAAGCCCTCAGGGGAATAATAAAGCACTTCCTTCGTAAGGTGAAGAGAAAAGAGATATATAAGAAGGATGGTGAAAAAGGTTCAATTTCAGTGATACTAGATAGTGAAATTGCACGTAATTAATCTACTACAAACTAGCAAAAGATAGATACCTGACACTGAATGTCAAGGAACAGGAAGTTAGAGTGGTCATAATCAAGAACATTAGAATCAGTCAGGCAAGAGAGAAAAAATAGTTGGTCATAGGAGCAAAATCAATCCAGATAGAAAATGGCATGTGCAGCAAAGCTTGAAAAGGAGGGTGGTGTTTTATGACGCAAAGCAACTAGGCTATGTGCAAGAAAAGGAGGGAACAAATAAATCGTAAATGGAAAGTGTATGTAATAGAAAACTGGAAAAGTTGAAGGATACGAGAGAGAAAGAACTGTAAATATTTGGATAATAAGATTTTAAAATCTGGAGAAGATGAAATTATTCTTTTGCAGGCAAGGACGTTCCTAAAGCTAAACATTGAAGCAAAAGCAATCGCGCAAATTTGTCCTCTTTAACTGCAGGAATGACAAAGGACATGAATGAGCAGAGGTTCCTGGAAGAATCAATAACCCCATAACATGCCAAACAATGACTGTCACATCTTCTACACATGAAGAATTTCGTGTCAAATTGTGGGTAATTTATTTTGTGTAAATAATATCTTTATTCAATTTTATTAGCAAAATAATTCACAGTTCAGTATTTTTAAACTCAATCAACTGCAGGTCAAAAATCAAAACATGGCAAATCTCAGCAAACTCAAACATTTATGTTCATGAGAATTCCCAGGAAAATAATCATTCAAGAGCAAGAATATAGATAGTTATTTTTCATTGGAGGTATATTACACTCCTATTACTGAGGGGGGAGGGTCCTGCTTCATCATTACACCATCACACAGAGGCAACAATTCACTTAGGTGAGAGTTATCACAAGGCTAGAGATTTGCATGTCACTTTGGCAGATCATGTGAATTCAAGAGGAAAATAATTATTCTATGTGTGTAGATACTTGTTTCACAAATATCTGATTCTATATGCATATTACAGCTAGAGAAATGTGCCCCTGCTTAGATATTCTACATACAAACCTCTGGTCAAAAGTTTAAGTATCCGAACACTTACATGGCAGTTACAATGACAGTAACATTACAGATACAGTACTGTGCAAAAGCGTTCAAATAAATTCAAAAATTAGATTTCAGGTTACCTCAAAGAACAACTGAAGGTAAATCACAGATAAAATATTAAAATGTTATTAATCTTCATGTCGAGTACAACAGAAACTCAATAGATTGGTTTGTTTTGAATTTCGTGCAAAACTATTCGAGGGCTATCTGCATTAGCCATCCCTAATTTAGCAGTGTAAAACTAGAGGGAAGATAGCTAGTCATCACCACCCACCACCAACTGTTGGGCTACTCTTTTACCAACGAATAGTGGGATTGACCGTCAAATTATAACATCCCACGGCTGAAAGGGTAAGCATGTTTGGTGTTAAAGGTATTAAAACCCGTGACCCTCATCTTACGAGTTGAGTGCCTTAACCATCTGGCCATACCAGGCCAAACTCAATGGAAGTACCTGAGATTAGCAAATAGTTAATATTTTGTTTGTCCTCCCTTTTGCTTTAATAACTACAGTCTTTGAGACATCGTAGCAACATATTTAATCAACTACCCTTTCATATTTAACTCCAAGTTACTCTAATACACTTCCACAAAGTTTCTTTAAAAGTAATTTTAATTTGGCTTTGATCTATCAAATCCCTGATCTGCTTGGCTGGGGTGAGGTCAGGGATCTGTGGGAGCCATTGCATCACTTGAATGACTCCAGCAGCTTCTTTCTTAGCTAAGTAATTTCTGCATAAATTTTATGAATGTTTTGGTTCATTATTTTCTTTGTAGTAGAATTATTTTCCAATAATATGCAAACCACTGGATATATCATGAGAGATCAGTATCTGATGGTACTTGCACTTGTCCATTATTCCATCTATTTTGAAAATATCTCCTGTTGCCTCAGCAGCAAAAAGCCTCCAAATCATCACACTGGCTCCCCGATATTGAGGTATCTTTCACCTTTCTTCTGCTGAATGTACAACCTACGCTTTGAACCAGATATTTCAAACTTAAACTCTTCTGTCCATAACACCCCTTTTAAATAACTGCCAGTCCAGTTTTACTTTTTCAACAAATTTCATACTATTGACGGTATCTGAAGATTGAAGTAGAGGTATTTAATTGCTACATGACCAAGTATTCCATACTTATTTAGTCTTCTTCATACTGTATATCTGGACGCTTTCCTGTCATTTTGTACAGGGCTGTTTATCCCATGTCTGAAATCAGTTGCAGTCTTCTTTCTGTCCCTAAGGCTTCATAAACAAAGATACTAAACATCAGTATCATCGTAATCCATGATGACGAGAAAACCCACTTGTAGAGAAAAATATATATGCAAAGACGCTGGCTGGTATGGGTAAAGAAAAACTCTATGTAAGGAGCGAATAACGTTTCAACCTTCTTTCGTCATCATCACGTTCACAGGCAAAATTTTTCATTATGAAACCATGTTGACTATCCAATAAAATTCTAAACTTTGTTAAGTCACTTTGCAAAGCATACTTTTAACAGACTTTCCATAATTTTCCTCACAACTGATATAACACTAAGTGGTCTATAATTACTGAGACAATTTTCATCACCTGCTCACTATTCAAATACTGACAAAAATAGATGTAGCTCACCTATCCAATCTTTACCACTTCAAAACCCTTGGGAAAATATTATCTAACTCAGTAGCATTATCATTTCTTAAACTTCCCTTATGTTTTCTTAACCAGCTCAGAATTAATGCACACACACACACAGAGGAATAAGATTAATATTTTTGAGTAAATATTAACCCACAGGGGCACTCAAAGACGAAACAGTCCTCCTTCAACCCTGCCCAGAATGAATGCAGTCATCTTGTTTCCTTTTATCAACTGTTCAAGATTTGGAATACTGCATAAACCTTTGTTAGTAAAAATCTAAAGAAAAAGCAAAATTTAACCCAGCCATCTCATAATCATCAGATATTAGCCTAACTCTACATCAACATTCACATAACTACTTCCTGTTCAACCTAAGAAAGTAATAAGCATGCAACACATTTTACCTGACATTCATCTGACAGTTGAAACACTTATTACAACTAAGAGCTTATTACAACTAAAAACTGTTTACATTAAAATACATGTTCCTATCATACTAAAGTTCTATAATAACTGCTAAACACAACTACACTATAATCTCCACAAGTGCACAATAATAAGGAAAGGTAATGCAAACATAAAGACACATGATAGCTCTTTGTCACTGCTGGTCAAAACATCTTGATTACAATTGGATCCATTCTTTTTTTCCAGACTGGCAGGCAAAAACGTGCACCTTGAAATTTGTACAATCTGTATGGACAACTACTAATAGTTCACTTAAAGGATTAACCATGAAAAGAGTTAATGATTTTGTAACATGCCAAAGAAATGTAACAGATCAGAGAGATTGTCCTCAAGCAAATTTTAGCATTATTAATGAATATGAAATTGTTAAGCAATAGGTTTTCCTAATCTCATTTATTAAATATTACAAGACCCTTTCATCTCTTTGACTGTAATTGGAGAAATATTATAATACCATACTTGTGCATTCTTAAAACTCGCATATATAAATACAAATATGTGAATATGAAACCAAGTCTACACTTGGTTGTGAAGATATATGTAGCCCTTATTACAGTGGATCTTAACCACATTCTTCAAAGGACAAGAGTCTGTATCCATGTGTAATCTGCAGGTAAATGAGATGTCACTGTATGCGACTATAATACATCAAATAAAACATTGATGAAATGTCACTGTATGTAACTATAATGCACCAAATAAAACATTGATGAAATGTCACTGTATGTAACTATAATACACCAAATAAAACATAAATGAGATGTTAATGCATGATACTATAATACACCAAATAAAACACAAATGAGATGTCACTGAATGACTAATACACCAAATAAAATAATGAGATGTCACTGTAGGTAACTAGAAGACAAAACAAAATACACAAAACAGTACTTTATATCAAAATATTTACTGAAAACAGAAAGTTTTAAAATGAGTTTACTTTCATATTCATTTTTTTACCTTTAAACAGATACTCATAAAAACATTTTATTTTTAGAAAATCACTTCTTAACTGCAGTATACAACATGTCAGATATTGATATTGTAATATATTTCTATTTCCTGGTTTCTGTTCACTCAGTCCAGCTGGTGTAAGCTTTACTAATATGAAACTTTCAGCCTCCCCTCATTGTTCCTGAAATTTATAATGGTTATCATCCCATTTCTGAAATTCAGAGCAAGTTCTTTTACATATCATAGTTGTTGTTTATGTCAAGCTTATTGGCAATTACTTATTTCTTCTCCACAAATATAACTACCTGCCATTTTTATTTTATGCTCACTATTTCTGAAAATATATTGTGAAAATGTATCGTTTTTTACTCCATTTGTTCATGTGATAAGCGGGCATATATTATGCCTATATTGACAATACAACAGTTATGAAATTACAAAGGGAAAGAGATAATTGTAGTTGTAAATAAATGGTAGGTGGATAAATGAGGTTGGACTGCAATTCTGAACTTACACATATCTACAGGAAACATGGCAAGAGCTGAATGTAAACAAAAACTCAGATGTGTTACAAAAGTACTTGTATTCAGGACACAAGTCAGAGTGCAATATGGTGTTCATGTGAAAAATAAAAATACTTTTGTCCATCCATTAGTATAACCTTAAGAACTGACAAAATACATAACTAGTTTTCCAAGTGTATCTGTATATTGTATCTGGTGTTTATTCCATATACTATGAACTGTTTCCAAATTAGCAATGTAAATTAAAATTACCAGTTGATAACCCTGACATCTAATACATAACATGTTGAATAGCATTCTCTAAAAGGCAGTAACATGCACAATTTGACCCCCCCTCACTGCACCCATGCATTTAGGGTTAAATATGCTTAATTCTGAAGAACTTAAGTAATCTGTGCTGTGATTTATACCAATGTTACTTGACCACTGTGCTGTAACACTGAACCAAGTCATGCCACATATTTTTACTTTTCTTGAGTAATTTTATCTAATTTTATTTTACCTGTTAGGCTCATTAGTCTTGCTTTCAAAAATAAGGAAAAAATGTCAAATATCTTCAAGTAGCCATAAACACAATCAAGCACATACGCCTTGTGTAGCAGACCCAAATATCCTACTAATTATAATGAATAATACACGTACAGTCTAAAATTAAAAAAAAAACAAATGTATGTGTTGTTGTATCTTCTGGTGCATCTTAATATTTTAAGCTGTTTAGTATGCCATTGGGCCTAATCAGTTAAGAAATGTTAGTTTATATAATAATAGTATAGACTTATCTACAAGTGTTACTTTTGAATGTTAGCGACATTATCAAGGGATGTTTAGGAGTGTGATATTCCTTTCAGTGATGTCGAGAAAACCCACTTGTAGAGAAATATATATTTTTTTGTGAACCTGACAATGACCGAAGAAGGTCAAAATGCTGTTCGCTCTTCTACGTAAAATATTTTCTCAACCCAAACGAGCCGTTTTTGCATATATATATGTGATATTCCTTTGCATTGAGACTGAAAACATTGTAAAAATATTAGTTTTTAAAATTGGCATACTGATTACAGATTTGATCACGTTATATAGATCACAATGAAATATGATCACATTTTGAATGGGCATTAAAACTTGTATGATTTCACACCATACCTAGAGCAAAAGGTTTTCATTCATTTAACTCTGTTTGCCACGTAACATGTACATATACATATTTATACTTTTATGTAAAAATATTTTGTAAAGAATCAAAAACTGTTACTGGTGAAAACAAAAAACAACAAAATCTGTACACATAATGATAAACAAACTGATAATAACTGAAAATGAAACTGTGAAGTTAGGCATAACCAACATCATACCATAATTTAGACACAGACTGGTACAGTTACACAATGAAACTAGTTGTTGTTTGTTACTCACTGGACTTATGGGAAGAGTTTTCATTCACACAAAACAGGTTAGATTTTGTTTTAAGATCTAGTTGGATACTTTGATAGAGTCATATGCATTATTTGCTTAGCTCTTAAAACATTCTGTATCCAAGTTTAAAATAAATGCTTATTTACAACTTTCCTAAATATCATGGTCCATAATTTTCCATGAAGAAGGTAACATTGCCAGAACATCAATATGTATTACAGAATAATGCTTGTATAACTGCTACAACAGATTTCAGGTACCCAAGCATTTTCAATAAAACACTGTATTTACAATCAATTTTTTTATGAGGAAACAGTTGCCCTACTAATAAAAATGTATTTATTAAATATGTACAGAAATAGTCACTTTTTATATACAATGTTTCACTTAAACTGTCTATGAGATATAGTCTAGTAATAAAAAAACTATACCATTTCACTTCACTAGGTACTTTTAATGACAAATATGTTTGCTTCACAGA
The DNA here is from genome assembly GCF_004210375.1 of Tachypleus tridentatus. Taxonomy (NCBI): domain Eukaryota; kingdom Metazoa; phylum Arthropoda; class Merostomata; order Xiphosura; family Limulidae; genus Tachypleus; species Tachypleus tridentatus. The sequence continues at coordinate 36,112,284 of NC_134828.1, read as the reverse complement.
AATGTTACAAAGATTGTTTTTTTTTAAGTTATACAGATGTATGAACTGTATTTTACAAAAATGATTGATAAGGTAAATGGGCTTTTCTGGTTATTTAACTCTTATGTTTCTGGGCTACATTCCTAAGGTAATTTTATTTACCAAAGCAACACTTTACCTTCTGTATGTTAACAAAAATTATTATAACCAAAGCCAGTTGTTTTAATAATGCCCAGAAACTGATTAGCATGTGTTAACCTTTTCAATCCTGAACTGGTCATGTATGTTTATTATCAAAAAGGTTTAATTACAATGTTATAAAGCAGTAATATCATTAAGAGGAAATTACTGATAAAAGTAATTATAAAAGCTAAACATGAAAAATTAAATATTTTTTCTAACATGTTGAATGTCACTCTACTTTTTTTACTCAACATATTTTACATATTATGCATGTACATAAATGTAGCATAATATGCAGACAAAAACCACCACTTAATCCCTAATATTATCCTTGCATATTCACCCTTGAGAATGTTAAATATTAAACCCTTCCTTTAAGGAAACAATCAGTTATCCTCTTTAAACCATTCTGGGGCTGTTGTCCTCTACTACTACAGCACTCATTCTGTGGGTTACAACCCCTTAGCAAAATAAAACTGTCATAAATTGAGGCTTGTGTGTCTTTTAGCGATGCTCTTTTCAGCATAAAACAAAACATGTAGTAATAGTCTATGAAAGAAATAATAGGGCATGCAAAACTACAAAAAGTGAAATAAATGACTGGATGTTACAACTTAGCATCCCTTGAACGTTTTCGTATCTCAAATTTTCTTTTTCAAAGCTCCATTTAAAGAACGAATAAAAAATTGGATTTCTACTCTTACTAATAGCAAAGATATATTTCTTTAAAAAGATATATTACAAGTCGGGACAAAGAGAAGTTTTCACTGTTTGCTACCTTCATTGTAACAAATTTATTAAACCTACTTAGTAATGATGTTAACTTGACAAAAAAAATTAAACATATTCTAAGGTGACTTCAGAATGTAATATATGCATAAAATTTATCAAGTTGATATTAAACCTTGACTCTACTGAGTATGGATACCTTATAGCAATTGTTTGTAATATGCTCTCTTGTAAATATTTTTGTACACCAACTATCAAAACATATTTCTTCCCTTTACTAAATTAAAAAAAACAACACAAACAGTACTGTATTGATTATGAACATTACATGTTATTTGATGTACACGACTCGAGAAAAACAGCATCAAGGGGGAGGCATCCAAAGTGTAAACTGTACATCACAATGATGTTGCATGCACTTTGGAAAAAACTTTCCTAAACAATAAACATACACAATATGTACACAGCCTGAATATGTAGGAACATTAGTAACGACATCAACACAAAAAATAACAAAATATTAGTGGTATCTTTTTACACAAGTTATGAAGCTATAAAAATACTACAGTCCACTGACCACTTGAACTCTAAATTAATCCACGAAGTTTCTTGTACTCTTCCAGATTTAAGGACCGTCTTGGTGTATGCTCTTTATTAGCAGACGACACTCTCGAAGCTCCTGAAGTCGCACTTGACGACAGTGGAACATCTAGATCAATTTTAATGTCAAAATCATGTGCTGAAAAAAGGTCTTCTTCTGTACGTGACTTCACTTGATCTTGAGTATCATTTTTTTTAATATCTAAATGTTCTTCTTCTTCAACCTTTTTAAGTTCTCTTCTTTCCTCTTCTTCCTTTTCCTTTAACTGCATCCTTTGTTGTTCTATTTTTCTCAAAATTTCAGCATTTATAACAGATTCACGAGTCTTTGTTACTAATGTAGGAGCACACTTTCTCCTGGTAAACGGGTCGTCCGAAATTTCCCTTGGTTGTCTTGATTCTTCAATTATAGCTTTTTCAGCTTCCATGATGTTTCTCTGTCTGTTACGTTCATTGATGTAGCTTATTGCACTAATTGTACTGGTCCTCATTTTATCAAGTTCGATAGCTCTTTCTTCAAGCTGCTCGAGCTCACCAATTAGCTTCTGTGCTTCTTCTTCATCACCATTTTGTTCTGCCATTTCTTTTAGTTTCAATAAGTGCGTCTTCTTCATAGCATAGTTATGGGGGTTCTTTTTAAACCGCTGTTTTTCCTTAACAATAGACTCTATATCATCTTCTCGGTATTCATAATTTAAAGCTTTCTCAATATCTTTTAGTTTTTGACTTACATGCTCCAGTGTTGGCAAAGGAGTATTATCCAATGCAAGAGCTTCATGCCACTTAAAGTATTCAGTGTCTGTGAAGTCTTGATTAGAGACAAATTCAAGACGAAAAACTCGCTCTTGACTTCCATGCCGTAGCTTCAGCCCTTTATTTGTACGAGAATTCCCCAACTGATACACTTTTCCAGTTTCCACAACATCAGTTATTTCAGCTACTCTGTATACAGGCCTTCCATTATGTGTCCCAATGCCTATACGGACAAAGCAGCCAATTACTGTTTTGCCAAAAAATGGTGCATGTACCCATCTTTCAAGTTTATGCCTGGAAAGTCGAATTTTGCTCAGTTCTTCCCTTGTTGAAATATAATGTGGCTTTTTAGCATCTTCTTCCTCATCCTCACTACGCGAGTGATACGACCCTCCACTGTCTTCGTCTTGGTCAGATTGGCTACCTTCATCTTCATCATCATCTGAATAGACATCACTAGCCTTTAATTTTGACTTAACTGTCTGCTGGGTCTCTTCTTCTTGTTCGTCATCATCTTCTTCATCCTCTTTTTGTTGATCTGATTCCAATTCTTTTTGATTAAGAATTTCAGCTTGTTTTTTCTTCTTTTCCCTCTCAGCTTTAAGATCTTTTATAGCTTGGGCTTTTTTATCCAATTTATCTTTGTTTTCCTCTACTTTTCTCCTTCTTTCCTTACTTCGAGAACTCGCATCAACCTTAAGTTTTACATCATTTTTCTCCTTCTTCCTTTTTTGCTCTTTTTTCTTTGCCATTCTCAGTTTTTTTTCTATCTCAAATCTGGTTCTTAAAACTTCTCGCTTTTCGATTCTGTTAAACAGTTCTTGTTCCCTTTCTTTTTCTGTCATCTGAGCTAAACGTGCTTGGTCTTCCTCGTCTCCCATCAAATTCTCATCATAACCATCATTAAATTCTTCCTCATTAAAAGAAGAAACTGCACTTTCTGAGCCATCAGAATTTTCGCTTTCTGAATCAGAAACTTCACCTTCCTCTGGTTCAGAGCTAGCATCTTTTTCACTTGTATTTGTATTTTCTCGATTTGTGTTCGTTTTTGGTGTTGATTTTGCCTGAGATTTTTTTCTTAGTTTTATTACTCCCTTTTCCACTAACAGTCCATTCGTCATCACTCTCTGATGTTTCTGAATCTGATTCACTGAAATGTTTAGCATTTTCCTTGGTAGTTGTTTTTTCAACATTTTCCACTTTGGACAGTTTTGCTCCATCTGTCTCTTCACGATCGCTTCCAGTATCTGTACGTTTTCTTTTGGCAAGAGACAACAGTTCTTCATCTAAGTTTTCTCCACTGTCGCTGCCTTCACTGCTGGAGTCAATAACAACTCTGTTCTTACGTTTACTCATTTTTTATGTTAAACAACACCAACTATAAATATCTGACAAATAATAACAACACTTGGTCTTACGTTAAAAGTTAAAACCTATTATATGGGTTCACTTACGACTTTCGTAAATGGCGTCTCACTTTGTTTTCTGCGCCACCTATTTCCTTTCGTTTTGAATTTTATAAAAGGCGATCAAATTAGGTATTGCTTGGAGTTGAAAAGTAAGTTAAACTCCTACTCGAACTTCGTACTTTAAGAACAAGTACAAAATAAAGTATTTTTAAATCAAAATCATATTTAGATTTATAGTCAAGTTAAGTGCTAAATGTATTTAAATTATTTTATAGGATAATTCGTTATACCTTCCCCTCTCACACATCACGTTTTGAATATGTAATCTAAGTCACAAGATTAAATGTTCGTGAACGAAGCAGGTTAAACTTAAAATATAAATTAAAGTAGACACAATTAAGTTGTTTTGAATCTAATTATTTATATTGGTTGTAAAAGCGGTGTGATCATGGGTACTTTGGCATACGTACAGAATATTGTTTATCTTACCACGCTTTCTGTGATCGTTGTGATTGGTAAGCAAAATTATGTAGTTTTTATGAGCATATTGCAATGTATTTACAAATACAATAAAACCAATGGAAATAACATTTAAGTCGCTCAATTTAACTAACTGTACGTTTTGTAAAAAAATTAAAGTTTTATAAAGAAGTTAAAAGTAACGTTTGAGGTACGTAAATTAATGATCAGCGTTTAGGGCTCCAACACTTTTTAATTGTATTTGTTACTGATTCATCAAATAGAAAACGAAATTTTATCATAAATGTTTAAAACACAGTTATACCCAAAAATATTTAATACGAAAGTTTTGGAATTTTCTTAAATTCCATCGTCAGCGTTAATATCTAAAAGAGTAGTCAATATTCGATCTACAGAAAATTACAGTTGCATTGATTGAGTTTTCATATTCAATCGGAAGTTTAGGAAGTAGAGATCTTAAAGGATAACAATATGAATTATAATGGAATGTGTGGTAAAGCGTGCAGTGTACTCGTTGTGATAAATAACATTGTTCTGAGAAACTGTTACAGAGAAAGGCTTAAATATAAAAACTGTATCTTTGAAATGCTAATAAATATCATGTACTTTCTTAAAGGTGGCTTAAAAGATGCAATTGATTACATTAATGACAATAGGAAGAAGTGGATGTTACTATTTAGTGTTAGGTGAACACTGAAAGTGGAGAGGCTTTCTAGAAGTATGGGGTGGTTGTTATTCTTACTGTGCAACCAGATGCAAGAATTACATCTGCTTTTTGCTAATATTCCCATGTACCATATTACCTAGAAATGTGAGCACACTTCACAAAAGCTACGAACTATGAGCGCAGTTGTGTTTTATAGCAAGAACTATTAGTGTAAAGTAGTCTATTGCTGATATTTGTAATTTATATGATCAAGACTCGCAGTAGTGTCTTGTGCATCTAAAACAAGCTGCAGAACACTGTGTTATTAACAGGAGTGATAGTTTAGCACTTTTCCAACTTTTGTAGCTCAAACTGTGGTAACCTAACCTATTGCATGTTTTCACTGGATGTGCTCAACTTGACTCTTAAGTTTATAGACCAAACTTCAAGGTAATCTATTAAGAAATACACAAAATATAAAAGTTCCAAATTTTATTGATTTCTTCTTATTTTGTTTTCTCTGTACCAAAATTATGGAAAATTTATTGGATAGAAAAATAAATTGTTATGAATTGTTTGTAAATTTGGTAAACTGAAAGATCTTCATAGCCTACAATTATGGGTCATGTTTGGTCTAAATGTAAGCCACTTGTGCAGAGTTATTCATCAAAAACCTCTCAATTTGGACAAAAAAAATTGCACATACTTACATAAAATATCATGTGAGCTATCAGTCTTAAAATATTTACTAAATCTTTATTTAAGAGTAAAAGTGAACCATGTTTCGTTTTTGTCCATGCAGATATACAAGTATTGGTTAAACCAAGCAAACTAGATTATCACTTTTTTAGCATAATTTTCAAAAGAATCATATGGGTGTACAGTTATTATTCAGTATTCATTGTCAACTTTTAAGTACAAATTTGCTAAATTATATTAAGTTGTTCAAATAAAGTGTTCAGCATCACACAGTGTTAACTGAAGTGATTATAATAAATAATGATGCTTGATATGGCTATGCTAATTGTATAAGGGTTATGACAAGAAACTGTTAATTTAGTTTTCATGTTGTTACTATAACGGAAAGTATTAACTGTTTTCGAGAAGAAAAGTTACCATCATATATTGTCAAGAAACTGATTGGTTCTGTAAGGTATACATATGTATTTGTTCTGAAAAATTGTATTAAAATTGAAAAACTATGTTGGTTACAGTTGAGATTCACTTTCTTACTTGCTTTGGTTTGTTGGTGTGTATTAATAAAAGTTTATGATATCCAAGTGAAAATACCCCAGGTGTGGTCAAAAAGGATTGATTGTTTGACTTAACCCTTTCATAACAGACTGGGTATAATATAGACAAGTTTGTCTACATCCATGCACTATAACATTTGATACAACATGTATATCTTCACAAAATTTGCTAGACTTTTAGTAAAGATTACAAGTATTTTGTATACAAGAAATAATATTTTTGGATGAAATATTTTTACTGAAGATTTGTTTGCAAAAATAGTCTGTTTCATTACTAGTCTGAATGTAAAGTGATTTTATGTAATAGTTCAAGAAAACTATTCTTCATCCCAAAACTCAAATATTATTTGCATAATCTCTAAACCCTAAATACATTTCAAATGTTTGATTTCAGTAAGTATTTATATTTTGTGTTATTTTCTATACTCTGTATTGGGCCTTTCACTTAATGGATCTCGTAATCGTCGTAAAAGAAAATTGGGATTTTTTTTTAATGCTAGAATGACTACGTATTGTAACATAAAAATAGAAATGTTTAGTCTAATTTGCTTTAGCCTCATAAAACTATATACAATCATGTATATATATTATTTTTTAACACAAAACTGACCTTTAGTCTTCTCTGTCTTGACTGTTTTAGTGAACTAGTATTTTGTAACATACAGTCACATTTCAATTATTATATGTATGTATATAATTATCAATATTTACAAATAAATTATTGCACTTATTTTTCTTAAAATATAGAACCATAAATCAAGAAGTAAAGCAAACAATTATCTCCTCCCTCTATAACCTTTGCACTTGGTTGTTTCTGGACATAGGTTGCTAAGCGTCTTAAAATTTTACGCATGGAACTCAAATTACTAATTTTGATCAACTAGAATATGAAATAAGAATCTTGTTTACCCTAAACTTTTGTGTTTGTAAGTAGTCATTTATAGTCATTCTAGAATGAAAAAACATAATTTGTAGTTATTCCCTGATTTTTTTTATTTTGTTTTAATGGTGGTTACAAGGTTGGTCAAATTTACAGACCTAACATAGTTAGGGTACAGAAAATAAGCAACAAAATATAAAGTATTACAGGAAACAAATGTATGAAATGTATTTAGAAGATTTTTAGAGATTACACCAATAATATTTGAGATTTTTGAAACAAATAATAGTTTTTTAATCATAACATGAAACTCACTTCATTTCCAGATTAGTAATGAAACAGACTATTTTACAAACAAATCTTTAATAAAAATACTTCATTAAAAAAAATCTTATTTTTTTGTGTACAAAATATTTGAAATTTTCAATAAAAGTCTACCAAATGTTGTGCAAACATGCACACAGTCTCAAATGGTATAATATAAATACGTAAGGTGTGCAAGTGTATAAATGATCTTGTGTATATTATACCTAGACCATCTAAATCAAATTCATTATTTTTTTACATTTTTGGCAGGCACTTGGTCAATTTTCAAACTCTAATTCAGCAACACGTTGACTCTCATTCCATGATACTCCTCTGCTGTTGCTAACAGATTCATTAGGTGTAGACCTACGAAATGAAAGTCGCTTAAAAGATGGAGTCTTATGACTGCAAAATTGCTTCATTGATAAGTTGGTCCAAAATTTCAAAGTGAATTAACCAAATTGTAACAACATTTTAAACAGTGAGCTTAACTCTAATAATGATGATTAACAAACAAAAAAATTAACAGAATACCCCTTCACGTTTGTTTTAGTGATGTGCCAAAAGGATCAGTGCTTAGCATTTGGCTTTTTCTTGTTCTCCTTAATCTAATTAAAGATTTTTTCCAATAATTTGTACAATTTACCACTTGATCCAAGACATTCTCTTGTACTTGAATATTCTCAGTACAGCTAGAAATAAGAAAGAATTTAATGTCACAAACAACTTAATAATTATGCCTTTGTCAGTATCATTAACATAAGGCAGAAAGATCAAAGACCTAAACATGCCATTTGTAACATATATTTAGTTTGAATAAATTTCATTAATAAGTTTCTAACATTTTCTTGTCAAGTCACTTTTCAGTCCAATCATCCATCTTTTTACAGATTTTGTATTATCCTGTATTTATTGTCTTTAAAGGTCATTTACCAACTATTTGTTTATCTCGCCAGTTAATTCAATCTACAGCTTTGGTTCATCTAAACATACCAGAGAATTTACTGTTAGTTTTATTATCAGACTTTACTGATTTATTATTTATATCTCAATCAGTGTAATTGATATAAATGAGAAAAGGTAAAGTTCCTGAGGCATCACGAATATTGAGGTGAAGTATTAGCTTACATTTCAAGGTTTGTCAGAACACAATAAATTGTGAATTGTCCAGACTACAAAATTTTTGCACAAGGTCTGATTTAAAAGAAAGGTTAAAAATTTGTTCAGTATTTTTCATACCATTAGTAAATCTAACAAACTATATACATATTTGTGTGTGTGTGTGTGTGTGTGTGTATTGTGTATATTTGGAAAAAAACCAAAAGAATCCCAAATGGCACACGTTATTTTTCATATAACATTCAGACAAATACTAAATAAATTATTTAAAACTACTTAATCTTGATCCTGTACTTACGAGAGTTTGTAGCTTCAAACTATTCATCATTTGATCAGTGTGAGCTTTCATAAAAAGTGATTGCAGAAACTTAGAAGGCACTTGTGGATATTTAACAATGTTTATTAATCTGATTTATGCATTGCTTGAAGGGAAGGAGGAAGTGAGATTGTTTGTGAAACTTTGAAGCTAATTGCTAATTTTCTTGTATTCTTTATTATCATAAAAGTAACTAAAATGTAAAAATTAGTAACCTACTAGGTTAAATTAGGTAAGATAATGAAAAATGCTAATCTTCATGAAGTCAAAAACATGTAAGTTAAAGTCTTGATATGAAATAATGAAAAACCCTAATCCAATCACTTCTGAAAGGTAGATATTTTTTCCTAAGGGACAAACTGAAGAAGAAAGGTCCACCTTTTCAAAGCACTTGAGTTAAAGGGTTTTTGTCATTTTATAACCTTCATCAGTTATATCTTGTCTCATTGCTACCTTGCTCTAACATTAAATTTTAGGGAGAATGATTACTTTTTCTTTCCAGCAAATGTTAACTGAATATTTTATTTGTACTTTTACCTACTGAGAAGCTTACAGTCTACTAAAAAGTTGCAGGGAGATTTTTGGGGCCTTCTGAAAAGAAGTGAGATGGGATGGTTTTCAAATTCGAGCACTGATTTTGTGTGTATTTTGAGCTCGTAATTATATTCTAGTTGTGTGTAAGAAGTGATATCAATGATTCCAGTCAACTTACTGAATTCACCCATGTGTTTAATAATATGTGATTAAGTATAGTTTATGTATATCTATAATGTTCCCAGTGCTACCAACAGAAATCTTTGGACCAAGGACAGGTCTCTTATTTAGGTTCTTTTCTGCTGCCCAAAACATGAAACACCTTTTTCATTCAGGAAAAGCTATCATCAGCTGTGTTTTCAAAGCTTGTAACATTTGAAGTACTCTTTTCTAACTCAAATTTCTTGTAAAGATATTTCTCATCTTTGTTTCCTTATTTGATTTCAGGTCTGTATTATGTCTTAACAGGAAGAGGACAAAGAATTGACTTTGCATGGTATGGTGTTTAAGATAATCATAGAATTAGTGTAGTAGTCCAGTGTTATTGTTAAATTAATCTTTCAACACATTGTATATCTTCAGATTTCAGACATTGTAAAATCTTCAAAATATCTGATTTATCAGGAAAGTTTGTTCAGAACAGTGAGTAGTTCTTATCAATTAGAAATTGTAACAAAACTGTAGAAACAAACTAGTTTTATAAATTCTTTGTTTACATAGAATGTCTTATGCTTGAAACAGAAGCATCATGCGCACACACACACACACACACACACACACACACACACACACACACACCTTCAGAAATATCGTAACATTTGAATGTTCCAAGATAGCTAGAAACAGTTTAACTAAAGTACACAGAATACATATGAAAACAACAATAACCTCTCAGCCCATTGTTGTGGATAGTACCTATATGATCATCTAAGTCTCTTATTAATTAGATAGTAATTTTTCAATATTGGGTCATTCCATGTCAAATCATCCAGATTTTGGAAAAATTTTTCAGGTGACCCCTCAGAATGCCTTGAAAAATTCACATGTGCTCATCTACCCACACAATGAAAAATTGCCAAAGATTAGATCAATATCTCTAATAGTTTCTGATTCACAGCCCTGTAAAATTTAATTATTTTTATTTTTGGCAAATTCATTTTCAGGCAACTTTGGCTGCTTAAAGCTGTATGAGTAATGGTGGTAGAAAGCTAAAATTTGCTACACTGACTGAATTAATATCACAGAATTCAAAAATGGTCTCAAACCACGTTTATCTCTCTTAGGATTTGCATAGTGAGGCTGTAAAAACCACCTGAAAACCCAAAATTGTAAAAAACATTGGTTTATTTAATAAGCCATAGCTCTAAGACTCAATATGATACAAAGCTGATTTTTTTTTCAAATTTTTTATAACATATCAGTTGATAAATCAGCAATTGTTATAATTAAAAGTATATTAGATCTGTAAAAAAATGTAGTTGCATGCAACTTTATGACTTAGCTAAAAATAGCCATACTTTGGGCCACAGTTTGACCATGTCACCAGTTATTCAGCCTTTTAAGATTTTTACCATACTCTTACATATCTGAATATGATCTACAAAAGAAATCAAGATGGTGTTCAACCTACTTTTTGAGTTAGAGTTTTTTAAAGTATCCTCTGACCATACGTTTTTTATTTAAAACAAAATTCAGTTCAGGTGTGTTACTGTGTGCAATTATATCCATACAATTTTGAAAAATACCTGTCAGAATTTTATGAATCCCAATGAAATATTCTAACCAGTTTTTCACAGTGTTAAATAATGAAGTTGTAAGAAACAAGAAACAATTATTTAATTTCTGAATACGTTTATTGGCATAACTAGTTAGATCACATACCAATGAAAATATATTGTGTATGCATTACAGTTATGCAGATATGGCTGGGTTTAAGATTCATAGTATAATAAATACAAAGGTATATCAGACACAAAGATCACAGTGCTACAACAGAGGATAACTGAGAAAGATTATAGTCACACCAAACTGAAATAATCATGACAATGAAATGTTTCAAAAACTGATTTGGTGATAAATTAGCCTTAACAACATCAAATAAACATTGCTTTGTTCAGACATTTGAATAAATTTCTGAAATTTGAGTTTGATTATGTTGAGATCACTTTGACTTAGAACATAGTGGCAAGCACTGCTGCCTTGCATGGTAGGTGCACTTATCAGACAAGAAATATATTGGAAAGGAATCCAGTTTTCATCTTTATGTGACCTTGCAGGCCATGAAAACAGTTTGTTTCTTGATTTCTTCATAAATGACACCAACACATCAAAATGTTCTTCTGATCTATCTTTTATGTTTCCCACATACCATTCATGATCATATATGCATGCCATATATTTCCCTGGCTGATAATTGTCATTGCTATCATTAGATCCTATTTGAGCTGCTGCAGCATCACTTTCATTGCTACTACCAACAGAATGATGTAAGAAAAAAAGTCACTGGTCATACAGTATATGATAATTAATTAAATTAATATTGCAGATATATTGTTTATCTGAAGTTAAACTAATATCAGCTTGCTGAGGAATAGGCAAATACTTTTGGTACTTTTCCCATTGAGCTTTATTGCATTTATATATTCAGTTGAAGTGAAAGTTTTTACCAGAAGTGAATTTTTGTGTAAAACATTAATTGAGTAATAATGAAACAATCAATGGGACCATGGTTTCCTACACTGATTGCAGCAATAAGATCTCAACATTTCAAAACAACCAATTTTTTTTTACAAATATGTAATTCAAATAAATCAATTATTTTAATTAGGCTGCCTGTTAATTTATTATTTTTCACAACCTTGATTTTCTTGAATATCATGTTCAGAGATGTAAGAATATATGGTAAAGGCTGATTAGAATACTTCAATGGGATTCATAATTTTATTCAAAATTGTATGAATATATTTGCACACAGTAACACACCTGAATTGAAGTTTGTTTGTTTTTTCAAGTAAAAAACGTATAGTCAGAGAATGCTTTAACAAATTATAACTCAAAAAGTAGGTTGTACACCTTGATTTTTTTTTTTGTATATCGTATTTAGAGATGTAAGAATATATGGTAAAAATCTGAAAAGGATGAATAATTGGTGACATGGTCAAACTGTGGCCTGAAGTAGGGCTATTTTTAGCTAAATCATAAAGTTGCATGCAACTTTTTTTTTACAGGAGATCTAATAGACTTACAACAATTGCTGATTTATCAACTGATATGTTATAGGAAATTTGAAAACAATTCAGCTTTGTATCATATTAAGTTTGAGCTATGGCTTATTAAATAAATCAATGTTTTTTACAATTTTGGGTTTTCAGGTGATTTTACAGCCTCACTATGAAAATCCTAAGAGAGATAAACACTTGGTTTGAGACCATTTTTGAATTCTGTGAGATTAATTCAGTCAGTGTAGCAAATTTCAGCCTTCTACCACCATTACTCTTGCAGCTTTAAGCAGCCAAAATTGCCCAAAAATGAATTTGCCAAAAATAAAAATAAAAAAAATTAAATTTTACAGGGCTGTAAATCAGAAACTATTAGAGATATTGATCTAATCTTTGGCAGTTTTTCATTATATGGGTAGATGAGCACATGTGAATTTTTTCAAGGCATTCTGTGGGGTCACCTGCAGCCCCCTGGATGATTTGACATGGAATGACCCTATTGTTATTATAAACTAATTTTCACTATTATTATTATAAACTAAATAGTTTATGCTGTGTATTTTTGCCACTACTCTGCTGCTTGCTGTCTTTAGTTATAGCATTTGAGGACCTGTTGGTACATCTAGACTATTCAGTTCACTGAACTATTAAAAAAAGAATGAAAAGCTATCACTTGCAATTTGAATATTCCTGAAACCATCTTGTAAACTTCCTTAGAAATTATAAAATTGTCATAGCTAATGATGATTCATACCCTGATAAAATTCATATTTGTTCCCGTCCTACCATTTTAACCATTAAGTGTGAAAGAAAGACAAAAAGGGTTATACACAAACACTATAACTTTTCTTAATAGCGTTAAGCATCACAACTAGAGGAAACAATTTTAGAGATCTAATCTGTCCTTGTATAACAAACTTTCCATCCTATCTATCATCATAGTAGCACTCCTCTGAACCTTTTCGTGGAATTCAGTGTCCTTCCTCAGGTAAGGAGCTCAACCTGAACAGAACCAAGTGTGAATTATTTATTTACAAATGGCTGGTATGGGTAAAGAAAACACTAGTAGAGGAGCGAACAATATTTTGACCTTCTTCGGTCATCATCAGCACCACCAAAAATCTAAATATCATTACCAAGTTTAAAAAATAAACTGTCTATTCCTTCATCAATTTCATTAATGTAAATCAAAAAGAGCAAAGGACCTAACACTGAGCTCTGAGGTACTTCACTTGTTACATTAATCCATTTTGACTGAACTCCATTTATGAAACCCTCTGCTTTCTTGCTTAAAGCTACTTTTCTATCCAATGAGACAATTTATCCCCTACACCTCTAAGAATAATTTTGCTTAACAACTCTGTTATGTGGCACCTTGTTAAATGCTTTCTAAAAATCCAAATAGACTAAATTTGCACCCTTACTTTCACCTACATAAACAGTAACCTTTTAAAGGATGTCAAAGATTAATAAGACAAGATTTCTTTCCCCAATTAAAACCTTGGTTATATTATTTTAAACTTTTAATGACTTTCCATAGCATCTTTTATCAGAATTTCAGAACTTTTACCCACCACTACTTTAAGACTAATTAAAGTCATAAGAATGATTGTGTGTGGCAGCAGGAACTGGAATTTCATCCTTGGGTGTCTTATTAGTGAGACTGGAATTCTATCCACTCCATCATTAGGACTTGAATCAACTATATGAATAGTTTCAAGGGGGATATCCAGTTTTGTTGATTTCTTTGCTAGGTTGACTGAGTATGGTATCTGTTAGGTGAGAACTGACAATATGTATTTCATTATTTTTGTAGTATTCCCATTTTTTTGTGTGGTACAATACAACAGACAGTATAGACAATTAAGATATGAATAATTGTTCAACCTTCATATCAACATACATACTTCCATACTAAGGAAATTCATAAGAAACTAAATTCACTCATCAGTTCTCAAAGTGAAAGCCTTTAAGCTATCTGTTTCTAGATTCACAGCAATGAATTTAAGTAAATAACAATTAACAGAGGTATTAATCAAAGGATTGTACTTCACTTTAACAATTAACATTTGAAAAGGAAGAATTCTGAATCAAAACTAAATCAGCAGTCCAGAAAATTTTAAAATGGAGTTTCTACTATAATATAACACTAAAGAGAAACAAAACTGCCTTCAGGAATATAAAGAAAAATCACAACAGTCCTAAAAGTTTACCAAGGTAACATCACTGCAATCATGGGAAAAAGGAATACACCATCAAGCTTCATATTCTATATTAAAGGTGGCCACTGGAAGAACATCTAGTTTAACTAAATACAGAAAAATTAAATGGTTCAAGACTTGGAAAAGAACAGAAGTAGAAACAAACAACTAATAGAATACCTCAACATCACCCCAGACATCTATAGTACACTGAAAATAAACAAGTCTATCCTATCTGTCCCATAATGAACTGTAGAGATTCACCATGTCACTTTTCAGTTAAATTTCTTGTGCATACAATATTTCCATTAACCAGTAAACATTGTCACATGTTAATAAAAGCACTCTACTTTGTAGAAGGTATAAAAGAAATCTTCATAACATCATGAGATGCAATGATTACTCTCAACATATCCAACATCTTCAGTTATATACCAACTCTTAAAGCACTAGAAATATTTCCTCAACAGCTTGGAAATGATAGAACCCTTAAGAAATGTACCTAACTAACAAACTTTATCAATACATCTTTTGACATGAAGATAAATACTACTAGCACAAGAAAGCCTAGCAAAGGGTTCACTTCTATCACCAGTACTCAATATTTTCCTCTTCATGGAACATGATGGAGGTAATGTTTTCAAAACAGCTACTCTTAAGTACTCTGACACATTCATAATATTATCCTCCCACACTACACAAAAGACTACAATATTCATAAACCATTTGAAGACAATCTCTTGTACTAGACTTCACAAAATAAATTGAAGATAAGCTCTTTTTTCTAAACTTAACAGTTATTGTTACTGTATGAATTTCCAGAAAATCCATAGATATTAGTATGTTCCATGACTGTAAATCAAATCACCTCAACAGCATAAAGAAAGTCAACATAGACTACCTAGTATCCAGAACAAACATTATTTGTAATGCAAAGGAAAAAGTTAATAAAACATACATTTGCAACTGATACTTTGAACCATTTATAAAGAATAAAATATACTACACCAAGAATAAGTGGGAGAGACACTTGCGTATTCCTCTATTTTAAATGTGTCTCTAAAAACATAAAAGATATACAAACAGCATTAAGATAGGATAGTAACAATAAATCACAAAACAATGGTAAAGAAACATGCCATTAACAGCATCTCTTGTGAAAGTGGATTCCAGTTTGAGGATAATTGAAGTGGTCAAATAGCCAAGCATTCCAAAACATAATACCCATCTACTGGCATTATAGCTATTTCTCAATTTCCAGAATTTCCACTCTTTGCCCATCTGTGCATTGAGAATGGTTTTTCTAGTCATTTGTACTCTTCTTAAATACCTTTGGCAGATTTTAAGTTGTAAGTTTCTCCACCAACTTCAATGCACCCTCTATCTAGGTACTGCATATGTAAGTACCTCATGTGATAATGTAATCACTTTTTGAGACAAATCATCTTCCATTTTTTCTTTGGTTTTCTGAATTGTCTGTTCTTGGGATTTATTTGGACAGATATGCTTTGTTAGAAAAGGTTTGTTTATCATTTTATGCACTCATGGAGTTATAGGAAGCTCCTTTTTTTGTCCCATTTTGTTTTCTGAGATTGATTGATGATTGGATATTCTGTCTTCTTGGATACAACAGATAAATAGGAATAAAATCCTACAAGAATGTGATAAACCATCTCTACTGCTGTTTTGACCAACACTTTCTTATGGTCTGGGAACAAAGCTGTATCACCATAGATCTGTTGGAGGTGAAAAGGCAACATGGTGAAGATGATGTAAATTGAATGACCAATCCTGAAACCAGAACCTAAAGTACCCATGGATCCCTAGTGCAAGAGCTTTAAACATTCAGAAAGTGATGTAATCATCTCCTGCCAATCCCTTGCTTTTGGAAAGTCACCAATGCCATTGTTGTTGGTCCTCCTGATTCTATGATCCAGAATACGAATGGGCCCTATTATGGGAACCATTAGATCTGAGAACTAAAAGAGGGGGGTCAGGAAGTACTGCAAGTCAATATTCCTAAATTAGAACTAAAAAAGATGAGAAGCCAAAGATGATAATGGGTGGTATCAGTTCAAAATTCTAACAACTCTTAATAATAAGACCACAGTTCCAGACCAGATGAGTTCTGTTCCTTTGGTTAAGTACATCATGCATGATCCCATCATTCCAAGCCTGGAGTGTTCTCTTTTGGACTTCTTTAGGTGGATGAGAGAGTTTATTCATTTAGATGATGCTTACTTTCTTGTTGGGATACTGGTGGTGTGAAATGCATCATTCTATGGCTACAAGCTAGCATGGAATCAGAGTTTATGTATGTATGTATTTGTGTGTGTGTAACATTGCAGGTTAGCAGCTCTAGCCACGAGCCTTAGGTATCTAAGTGGAAGTGGTTTGTATTGTCAGTTACTGATATGCTATTACACCTTTGATATAGGAAGTATGTTCCAGATGATGAGCATACCTGTTCTGGATGTAGCGTGGTTCACTCACTGTTGTATCAGTTGTTTGTCTCTTGGTACATTCCTTATGTATGCAGATGCTTTCTGTGTGGATCGTGCCTGCACTGGCTCCTCTGCCTTTTCAGTATTTGAATGTAACTATAGTGTCAGTGGATGGAAATAATGTTCTGGAAGTTAACATTTTCCTAAACTGAAAATGGATTTCCAATAATATTTATCTCCACTGATACTGTCCTGTCCTACCTCCCCACTAAAAGCTGGTTTATATCTCAAAAAAAAAGTAATTATTTATTAGATGAGGTGCTTACATTCAGTACCTAAATGGAAGGTGCATTGAAGTTGCTGAAGAAATTTGCAAATTAAAAGTTGTCCGAGACATTTGAGTGGATTATAAAATACTACATTCTTAATGCTTAGATGGGCAAAGAGTGGAAACCCTGAAGATTGAGAAATAGCTATAGTGTCAGTGAAGATGAGCTTAGGAAATTGTTAATTTATGGGTATAACAGACACACAAGACTTAATACTGGACTCTCTGCACTATCATATCAACGATGATGACTATGTATTAAAATAATGAGGTATGAACCACCCACATAAGAAGCCTTTCACATCTACTTGAACTGATAATACACTCAATCAACCTAGCAAGAATTGAACAAATCATGAAATTACCCTAGTACTGATTGAAATATTAATGGGAGAGATCATAGATGTGTGGATAGCACATTAGCCTTTCTGACAAGAAGCTGGGGATCCAATCCTGGCTTACAGTCAGTATTTGGAACCTCCATGAAGATGGCTATAAATTTTCACCTAAAATTTATGATGCATAAAATTTGTAATTAGTAGCTAGTAATACAAAGAAAAAAGTAAATAATCAGGAGTTATACTTATATGATTGTTTAAGCAACTGATGCTGACAATTGACGTGACTCTACCTTAAAGTTATTTCAGCAATGTTTGAAGTCAGGTTTAAATGGAGGATTGTGTGTAAGTTCCACTTTAACTATATTCAGCTACAATGAATTTGTATATTCACATCATATGTTATTTCTTGTTGAGATTCAGAAAAGAGGGTTTTAGAATAAGTGAGTTAACAGAGAAACCATCAAGTAAAACAAATGCCAAAACTTAGTGTTAACACTTGTCTTCTACTAATATTGAATATCAGATGAAGTTATAGACAAGATTTACAATATTTGCAAAATAAATCAGTAGTAAGGATTGAAATACATTAAAAATGGTGATCAAATAAGAAAAATAATAAAAGACAAGAAAAAATTTATATACTTATATGTAACACAGTTTTTACTGCTATTTATGTAATGCAAATTTTATTCTTGGGTAGTATGTGCTGTTTCTTAATTGCTTATGTTGTAAAAGTACAGAAAATGGCCATTATTCCTTTCAAACTTTTCTTTTGTGACCTGGATAATGAAATTTAGAAATTAACCTATTTTCTTTATAAAAACTGGCAATTTTGCACATTTTCTTTTACATAAGGTCTGAATAAAACAACATATGAATCAATATTTACATGTATTTATATTTAAGTTATACAAAAATGAATAAAATGTTTAGAAGTGAGTAATTTTTTGAAATTTGAGACTATAATGTAAATCACTTTCACTTATCAGCCCCCCAAATATAGTCTCCCATCATGTTTTCATTATACACTTTTTGATAGCAGCATTTGAAGTCCATTATATCTTGGTGGAAGCACTTTCCTTGCTTCTCTGAGTATGCTTCCATATTCTCCTTGAATTTATCAAGATGAGCATCAAGGACATGGACTTTCAGGGAGATCTTGCAGCCCATTTTGCTGTAGTTCTTCACCAGAGCATCAACCAGTTTCACATAATTTCCAGCCTTGTGATTGCTCAAAAAGTCCTAAACCACTGTGATAAAGCTGCCCCAAGATTCTTTTTCCTTCTTACTGAGCTTGTTGGAGAATTCTGTGTACTCCAGGATCTTCTTTATTTGTGGTCTGACAAAGACATCAGCTATGACCTCTGCCTTGGAGAGCTTAGAGAAGCAGTCTTGAAGGTACTTGAAGGCTACAGATTCCTTATCAAGAGCTGTAACAAATTGTTTCACAATACCCAATTTTATGTGTAAAGGTTGGACCAACACCTTCTGGAGGACCGCTAGTGGTTTGCACTTGACATTGTGCTTCACCACAGAGAACTCGGTCCATTGTAGCCAGTGCTTCCTGTTGTAGTGTGCTGTAGTGTCTCTGCTGTCCCAGAGGCAAAGATAACAGGAAACTTGGTAAAGGCTCTTTGGAGATCCATCAGGAATGGCACTATTTTGAATTCTACGATAACCTCCCAGCCATGCACATCATACTTCAAGGCTTCTAGCAAGGTCTTGATGCTGTTGTGTTCCTCTTTGAGGTGCACCTAAAAATATTTAAAGTTTAAAAGGTCTAAAATTTGTATAATATAAAATCTTACTATATAAGCAAGCAAAAATTGTCCACTTTATCTTCTAGAGTATTTTTGCAGTGCTTGCAGGTAAAATGAGGTGCCCAAGGTTTGTCTTGATCCCTGACAGGCATGCTGAAATATGCCTTGTAGGCTTCACACATTTTAGCAGATGCTGTCACAGAGTACTTTTTTGCTGTCATCTTGATAAATTGGCCACATACATAGTATAATGCATCAGGAGAATGCTTGCAGCCTCTTGATGCCCTTTGATAAAATCAGATAGGTCTACGTGTTTACTTAGGCAGCTAGAACGAAACTGAAGGGGTGAGCAGTAAGCCCCTGTATATATATATTACTATGGAAAGTTCTAGAAAATTCTGAAAGGTTCTTGAAAATTCTCTAACAGCTGCTCAGCACTGAATCTACCTGGAATGTTCTGGAAAATGGGTAAATTTGAAACTTTCATTACCCAAGTCAAAAAAGCAAAGTTTGAAGAGAAAAATAGGTCTTTTCCACGTACTTTGAGCATAAGCAATCAGGAAATAACACTTCCTGCTCAGGAACAAAAAAATATTAACCATTTTATTATATAGTGTAACCATTCATAGGTATATTATAACTGTCTGATAACATAATTTTTACAAACTTCTCTCAAATATATTAAATATTCCAGTGCAGTTTAGACAAACATAGGAAATATAAATAATAGGGACTGCAATGATTGCACAAAACCCTCATAGAATTTTTGAGCTGAAAGATCCTTAAACAGTAAAGATTCAGCTCAAATAACAGTTTAAAATCTTTACTATTGACTGCTAAAACTGTAAACATATAAAAATGCACATTAAAGTTTGAAGAAAAGAAAATCTGTATAAAATGGCCCATTTGTAATTCATTATTATTAGCTTGCCAGTCTATGACACAAACTTGGTATATTCCACCCATATATTTTTTTGGATACTAAATAAGATATTGCAAAGGTTGTAGTATTGCAGTTTCTTTTTTATATATTTTACATAGATTAAATGCATCATAATTCTAGGTTAAATGATGTTATCATTAGGTTTTATTGATTTAAAAGTAAATATTAAAAGAATGACCCTAAATGTAGATTTTAGTGAGTCATGTGGTATGTTGAATGCAGAACTGTTTAAAAATATGTTTGTGACATCAAAATACTAAGTCCTATATTTTTGTACAAATCAAGAACTCAAATTACTAATACTGACAAGCTAAAATATAAAATAACACCTCGTATCTTTTTGTTTTACTGAGATGTCACTTGCATACTGAATCAAACAACTAGTGGCCTCGGTCATCTCTCTTCATTTTTTAAAATGACCCCTTATATATACATATATATATATATACATACTTCAATATATGACATGTGAATAACCAATCAACAGCTTAGAATGTACTCAGAGTAGTTTCCTCAGACATTTTAATCTGTGAAAAGGCTATCACATTCTTTTGATCTGCAATTTCAAGATGGTAGGTCATGTCTGTAGTCTGCTCAAAGTTTCATATCTTTTAAAACATAAATAAATCTTAGTTTTAAGCTTAATAAATTATAGTGTAATTTTATTATATCAGTGTAGTTATTTGTTTTCTTGTTTATTCAACTTTACATATGAAATCTAAAAAAGGTTTTTGATATCCTCCACGTACAAAATTTTAAAAGGGTTAGCAATCTATGTCCAGCAACAACCAAGTACAAAGGTCATAGTGAGAAGAGATAATTGTTTGCTTTACTTTGTTTATTTTTCTATATTTTTAGAGAAATAAGTTTAATTTAATTCTAAATAGTAATAATCTGTGTGTGTGTGTGTGTGTGTATAATGTATAATAATTGAAATGCAACTGTATGTTACAAAATACTAGTTCACTAAAACACAGCCAAAACAGGGAAGACTAAAGGTCAGTTTTGTGTTATTGGATATGTGACCTGAGTGCACGTACACTACATCAATGCAAATTATGCAATGTTAGGTAAGCATGACTGGAAGGTCAGTATAATAACAAATATATATGTTCATATATAGTATTATGAGACTTAAGCTAATTACACTAAACATTTGTATTTTTATGTTACAATATGCAGTCATTCTAGCATAAGAAAAGCACAATTTATTTATTTTCCAATTTTCTTTTATGATGGTTACGAGATCCGTTATGTGACAGCCCTGACATGGTTAAGAGTATAGAACATAAAATATAAAGTATTACTGAAAACAAACATTTAAATTTATTTAGGAGATTTTAGAGGTTACACATTTCATTAAAAAATTTGCTTTCTTATTTCAGAATACTTGTAATCTTTACTAAGACTCTACCAAGTTTTATGAAGATACACCTGCTGTATCAAACCTTATAGTACAAATACTTAATGTATGCATATGTGTAGACAAACCCATGTATTATATACTAAGCCTATTGTAAAAGTATTAATGATCACAGTAAATCATAATTAACTATATCGGGTAGCTACTAGCTATGTTTATTATCATTATGATGTATAGAGTTAGCTAGCATATCATGTAATCATTTGCCCATAGTCGAGCATTAAAAAAAAAAAGGTGCAACCAAGATGAATGAAAAATTAGGAATTTAAGAACCTGCCAATAGGGATAATTAAAAAAAGTAAGAAAACAAAACTGAAGATACTGTAGACATGATTTACTCAAACTACAAATACCTATGTGGATTCCATCAAATGTAGTTCTTGGTAACATCATTGAGACAAAATAAGAATTTGAGTAAATAATGTCCATGGTATCTGCAGCCTTCTTTCCTTGTATTTTTTATGATCCTAATTTGGAGGTTTTTAATTTTCCAATTCTTATTTAGCTGGTATAAAAGAGAATAATGCAGTATCTTTAGGAGAAATGCTAATATTTCATAGAGATTATTGACAATGTCATTGGTAAAATTCATTGTTGTTCTAGTATTCTGATTTTTTGTTGTTTTCATTGTAATTGCTCTCACAGGTTTGCCTTTTTTTTTCTTTTTTACTCTAGTATTTTAACCAGTGTTTGATAGTTATAATTTTTATTGGTAAATTATGAACAATCTGCACAGTACTTGTTATTGCGTATTTTAAACTGTATCTGATAATCATAAAATGTACCAAAAACTAAACTGCAGGCTAACAAAACACGCGTTTCTAAAAAAAAACTATGCCATAATAGAAAATAGTAACCAAATAAGAAGAAAAAAATATTAATGTTGCAGTGAACTAGAAAATACTAAAATAATGTATTTTTTAAAATATTTTTGTGAAAGAAAGCTGAACAACAACAAAGTCTTATTTAGAAGTAAAGGTATTATAACAGTTAACTCATCCCTGTAAAATATTATTAGTTAGTGACAACACTTAGCAAAAAAGAAGTAATTAGCAAAAATGATAAACAGCAAATAAAAACATTTAGAACAATAAATTAAACTTGTTTTAGCATAATTATAAAGGTATTAATCCTTAACTTTAAACACCAAATGTATTAATATGAAATCCTTACTAAGGATTCTAATTTGTAATGGTTAAATATACTTCATTCATCTAATTGGAGATGGATTTAGTATGATGTTTGATGAAAATAAAGTACACTAAGTGTTTTAAAAAAAACATGAAATTTTTGTTATATCTTGATCTTGGTGATTAAAAGTTCAATGTATTGTAATAAATGATAATTTAATAACTAGTTATATAGTTGTGTTATTGAAGTCATGGTATATAACTTAGTTATAACCTATAATCTGATTTCAGTAATGATTGGAGAGACAAAAGGTCTTGCTCAATAAAGTATTCAGTAGTTTTCTTGTTATGAATATATTTACTAGGCTTGGAATGTTATATTTGATAAAGGTTAAATTAGTAAGAGTAGTGTTTTAAATCATTGCATTACAACAAGCTGTTCTGGCAAATTATTATTGTTGTTCTCAAATGTGATTTTTGTTTTAATGTAATCCCTATAATGGTTTTTGAATATTTTTATTTTGTTAACTTGTTTAATGTTAAACACTTCATATTTCTATTTCTGTTGAACTTAGAAAAATGGTGTCTATATAGATTATAACTTGTATTTATGTTCATATATTTATTTAGTATATCTTAGAGCAGTTGTTTCCAAACTTCTTTCACTGATGACACCCTAACCCTCTTACCTTTATGCGACACCTAGTCTAGCACATACAAAATGTTTTTCTACTTATTTCTTGTATGTTTTTAATTATTCTCTGTTTGGTGAAACTTGTGCAACACTCCTAGCAACTTGATGGGGGACACAGTTTGAAAACCACAATCTTAGAACAATTATATGGTGTAGATTATCAAGAAATGTCAACCAACATCTAACAATGTTTTCTTTTGTTTCATTTTAAGGGTTTTAGAAGGAATATCTCCATATCTATGGTGTGGACTCGGTATAGGTTTTGCAATATCGCTCTCGGTTGTTGGTGCAGCCTCGTGAGTATATCAGATGAACATTTTAAGAATAAAGAAATACTCAAAGTTAATATATTTTTACATAAATATCCATATATTTCTTTTTTGGTTAAAACATGAAGTTATAGATGCTGATTTATTGTCATGTATATTTTATTTTTGGGAAACATGGCTTGCAAGTAATTAAAATCCCGCTCAAAATATTTACATTAAACTTTTATAATTATTAATAAATCTGTAAAGCACTCAACCTATAATGAAGTCTTTATAAACAGTGGAAGCTCTTACATGAATCAAAAATTCATGGAAGTAATACTGGCCAGTAAGAAATGCAGTGCTGCTAATTAAATTTTGTAATGGATCAATACCTAGTAAATAAAAGGTTTAGAAAATCATTAAAAAAAAACACCTTCAAAGTAGACTTAAGTGTAACTTGTGTGAAAATACCAGAGCACCAGAATGAAGCTTGGAAAACTTACCTTTTCATAAATGCCAATGTAATAAAACATGTTTCAACAACATCTTATAGAAATTTATTCAGTCAGTTCTTCACAGTAACCTGTGATACCAAACAGACAAGTAGATAACTCTTCATTATATAGAGAGATGAATGAGATTTGAACTGTTACGCAATTTCAAAGCTTATGTAAAATTCGTGAGATGTTATTGAAAATGAAAAGTTTTGTCTGATTTGTTTCCTAATTGAGATGGTAGTGATTTAAATTTAGATGGGGTTTGCAAGTTTAAAATGAATGATAGTAAATTCAGCATGAGGAGAGCGAGTTTTTTTGTTTTGTCCGTTACATTAATTTCATTCATGTGACACATTTTGAAAATTAATTCAGAACCTTTTATTATTATTGCTTAATTTTAAAATTTTCAATTGCAAACTTGTGTTTTAGGTTACTCTTTAAATATCTAAGTATAGTAACAAAATATTTGCTCAACTTCTGTTTGGCTTCATTGTATTGGATGGAAACTGTTAATCTTCCAGTACAGTCACTTTAGAGAAAACTGAGGCTTATAATGTTTGAGAATAGTTTGGCCAGTTGCAAGTTGTATTTTTGATTAGATGAGAGTTGTATTGAAGACAGAAAATAATAATTTTAGAGATATCTTGACTGATTGTGATAAATGTCTGATCAGATGGAAGTTGTTCATCTCCAAACACATCAGTTTAGTGAGATCTAAGGTTTATAACATTTAAGATAGACTAGCTCAACCAATTAGTGTGTTTAAATAGATAGGCTGTTTACCTTCTAGTATAAGCAGTTTTTGAAAAATTAGGTTTATAACATTTGAGATAGTTTGGTGAATTAAGGTGTATCTAATAAATGAAGGCTGTTTACCTTCCAACACAAGCAGCATATAGAAACAGGTTTTATAACATGTGAGATATATCAGTGAGTTAAAATGTTTCTAATAACTGGAAGCTGTTTACCTTCTAGTACAACCAGTTTAGAGAAAACTAAGGTTTATAATGTTTGACATAGTTTAATGAATTAAGATGTAGCTGACAAGTTGGACTTGTTTATATTCTATTACAACCATCTTAGCAAAGACCAACATTTACATCAGTTTAGATAGTTGAGTGAATTAAGGTATGTCTAATACAATACAACTAGCCGAGAGGAATGTTGATTCTTGAAGCTTTTTAACATAGAAAATTTCAAAACTTCACCTTTAAGAATAGTTATTTAGAATATAGTTATGTTAAATGCTTGATTTTGTGTATTTTGAATTATTTGGTGTACAGGTATAGAAATAATATTTCAGCTATAACTTGCAATAATTTGTACTAACTTCTAGGTTTTATAAATTTTTGGCCAAATCATATACCTAGCTACCTCCCAGTCCAAGGTGTTTGTATTCAGTTGAAGATGATAATTCAGATCTTTGGTGCTTTAAAGCTTGATGTAAATATCTCCTCAAAACTAAAATTCAAATACTCTTCATAGGCCTCCATTTAAAAAAAAATAAAATAAATAACAACTAACTAACCTTCATAGTAAGCCCAGAATAATTCTAAAAAAAAAGAAAAAAAAGCATACTTAGGGCTAATTCTTTTTGTTTTTGGTAATCTTGAATAGTTAGTTCACTTACTGAGATGATAATTGCTTGTTGAATATTAAACTTTTTATTTAGGGGAATCTACACTACAGGTGTGAGTATTGTTGGTGGAGGAGTCAAAGCTCCTCGCATTCGCACTAAAAACCTAGTCAGCATAATTTTTTGTGAAGCTGTAGCAATCTATGGCATTATCATGGCTATTGTACTTGTGAACCAGTTGGAGGTAAGTAATATTCTATGTTGGATGTTTTTATAAGTTGCAAGGCATGGAATTGATCTATCGATTTTTACTGTACATAAAGTTATAGAATGGTCAAAACAGTGATGAACACTAGATAATTCATGGGAGTGTAGTTGAACCTCAGTAATTTTTCTGCATCACTTATATCTACCTTCAAAGGATGAAAATCAAAAAGCTTATTTAATACAGAAACAAAAGTTCTTGAAACATTAACTCTACAGTGTGTAATATGATACAAGTCAACCATGATTATTTCAATAATGAATGAAAAACTTATTCCAGAACACATCATCCACTGACACTGCAGCTATTGCTCGATGTTGGCTTTGTCTTCACACTGATCTTGCATGCTCCAGTATTTTATGCCCCAATTAATTGCTTTTGCTAATATCTAATTTGTAAATATCTTTGCTCACATCAGTGTGCCCTCTCTCCTGATGCTGTATATAAGCACCACTCAGATAATCTAATCCCTTTTTCTTCAATAAAGCATTGGTCACAGTTTTCTATGAAGTGTCAGTACTTCCATTATGGATTGCAATTTCTGCATGCTTTGCAGTTATCCTTATAGTTATAAGTTTCTCATAATAAAAAAGAAGAAAAAGCAATATTTGCAGTTACTATTGTTGGCATGGCAGCTAATTCAACCTCCACTATTTTTTTTTGTTATTTGGCATCTCTTTACAGTTAGTGGGGGGGTTGCTCTTGGTAGATGTTGTCCATGCTTGTATCTGCTGAGAAGAGATGGACATACACATTTGGTCTGGCTGGATGAGGAGCACCTGGGCAACTAATGGATCTGTAACTAATCCCAGGGTCTTCCAGTCTCTTTCATGAGGAACATCTTAGTTTTTAAGTGGTGGTTTAGATCATCTCTATCATTAAAGTGTATCTTTGTATGTATGTGTATGTGTGTAAATGTGTACCAAACCTTTTTTTCAGAGTTTATCACTTCACAGTTACTTCCCTTCAAAGGTGAGGTGTGCATATAAAAGATCAGGCAATCCAGGGTATAAGAATAGAGAATATATCTTCCTTCTGCATCAGTGATTTTGATAATGCTGTTCAACAGGCAGTTGTGCAAGGTCTAAATCTCTTGCATGGTGAAATATCCTTATGACACATTTCATCAATTTCACAGTGGACTCTTCACTTTGTCATGGATACATGTTGTTTTTTAAAAATTTGGTTATTTCTCTACAGAACTTATTCCAATCATATCAGCCTCTTGGCTTGCCATTTTACTGGGGTGTTGAATATATTAGCAAATTGTTGGTCTCAGCCCTGAATTTCTCATGACATAATGAATTCTTCATTGTTAGGTTTTTCAATAGATTTACTCTCAGTTCAGGCCTCTGATGGTCACTTTTTCTACTCATTGATACTCTAAATCACAAGCTTTGGAGTCTCCAGCACTTCATTCTCAGGGGTGAGTGGTAGATGCATTCAGTCTTGATTGGATTAAACATTTATGCCTTTTCTCCAATTCATCTGTTGCTAGCCATAGATTGGTTGGCCTAACCACAATCTCCTCTTCTACATATCTTCAAGTAAGTCCACCTCTGCATCTTCCTTTTTGGCTCTCTTTATTAAGACATTGTCAATTTTCCATTCAACACCAAGACTTTTCCAAGCTCAATGGCATTTGACATCTACAGTTTTATGGGGTGTGCATTACAAGGAGTTTGTACCCACTTTACCTAATGTGTTTTGATGTGATTTTCACTTAAAGTCTAGCTTTTTCTCCTCTTTTTTTAGGTCTTACAACTTTTTCAACTGCTTTTAGTTATTCTAAACACCTGAAGGTTTTGGACTCCTTGATGCTATCTAGCATTCTTCCCAAATGGCCTTTTCAGTTACTTAACCAGGATATTAAGGTTATACAACCATTCAAGCCTTTAACCTTATGTACAATGTATCACCTTTCCCATAATGGGACTGTATTTTCTTCAGTCCCTTACATCTAGCATTCACTGGATTCCACTCTTTGGTAAGTGTTGCCAAGACAGAGAAGTGTGCTTTTATAAATCTAATTCTGCACTAACAACTAGTTTGACTATCCTTACTACTGATTGCAACAAGCCCTGTAGAAATGAGGTGTTCCATGAGACCATCTAGGCACTTATGGACTATCATGAATAAAGTTAAAAATGACTCTGTATGTGCATTCTGATTATTGAATTGAATACATTGGGGTTGTTTTGCTTTTAAAAATTTAGGGAACTTGGTTCACCTATTACACTGCTTCCAGAGTGCTGTTCCTCCAGACTTCCCAAGGTGCAATACACTTCATATTCTGCTATCAGAGCTAGGGGGTTCTTAACACACCCAGTTTCCAATCACTGGGGTGGTTGACAGAGGCTTTCTTCCAGTGTTAGTGTATGTTTCTTCACTTTTGGAGAAGAGGGTGAAGTTTGGTCCCTGGATGTTTTACCAGATGTTGGTAGGAGTGACACCAGCCTCTACAGGAGCCTACCTACAATACCAGTTCAGATTTAACAATATGCTATTAAGTTGGGGTGTGCATGGCCCTTCTTTTTGATCAGTCAGTTTAGTATATTGTTCATTGAAGGAAGTCCACTATCTCCTCATAGTTCTGAACATGATGTGGTTCCTTCCAAGATGTAGTCCTTAGTTGATCAGTGTTTCTAGCCTTTTCCATAATCCTGGGGACCAGAGGAATGGTTCTTGTCCAGTTGGTTAGAGAGTGAGGATAATTGTTCATAATTCCAGATGAGCTGGGTTCTGTTCCTTTGGTTGAGTGAGGCATACACGATCCATTATTTCGAGTCTTCAGTTTTGCCTTTTGGACTTTTTCAGTTACTGTATCTGCATTGAGGTGCTTATGTACAATTCCAGGATAAAGGGTGAAGATATTGCCGAGGGCATTCAAGTGAGGTATAAACGACTGCAACATGTGAGATGCTTAGATAGACAAAGCCACCATTAAAGAATAGCTATAGTGTCAGTAAATGGTAAGTGTTATTGGAAATACATTTTCAGTTTAGGAAAATGTTAATATTCTATTCATAAAGTTGATTACATTTGTTCAGTGTTAATTAAAACACTTTTTTTTTCTTAAACATGTTTATCCCAGGTTAACAAAGTAAAGTATGGTAACACTTGTTCAAGTATGTTTTCTCCCACTATGATAGATAATTAACATTTAAAAAAATGTTCTCAGCAGATTATTATTAATGTAAACTGAAATATATGAATACTACTAGAAGATTTGCTCTAATAACTTGAGGTATTATATCTTCAATATTTTTTCCTAATGTTGTAACCTCTGGACATGTTTCCATTTCCTGTAGCTTCAAATGTGTTTGACACTAATCATATGTGTGACATACAAGAAAGATTCAAGTTCTAGTTGCAGTTGTTTGATTTAAGTTTGAAATGTACTTATTTTATCATTCTGTTAAATCTCTTATCAAGTTTAACATTTTCTTTAATTTTCTAGGGTAATTCCACATTGTAATTCTGATATTTGGAATGTCAGTTAATGAGCATGGACAAAATATGTGACTAATCAGGAAACATTTTACATTTTTCTGTACATTTGTCAAGCATTTGTTTTGTAAAAGTATGATGGGAATAGTCCTATGTTTTTGCTTGTCAAGTGAATTTGCCACTGTAATTTTTATAAGAGTATATTGAAAACAGTTATGATCTAGTGGTGGTTTTAATTTTGTTTGTTTGTCATGTGAATTTGCCATTTTGTTTTTTTGAAAGTATAAATAAATTCATTATGGTGTGTTGGTGAAATTACTGATTTTCCCACAAACTTAAACCTAATGAAGTTATGGGTATAAATGTTACCTTACCCATAACCATGGTCACTTTTTTTTTCAACTTCAATTTTTTTCCATTCAAGGTTTTGGTATTTAGTTAAATGTAGACTATAATATGATAACATAAGAGTTTTTGGGTTTTTTTTTCCTCTTTGCAATTTTTTTTATTTCACAATTTACCAAAATTTTGAAAATGGGTTTGTGAGCACAATCACATTAAAAAAAAAAAGTGTGTTTAGCAACACGTGTTAAATATGTTATGTTTGCAACCTGGATCTGTGTTGTACATTTTTAAGGTGTATTTTGCAGTTTACCTTTGGTGTTGTCAGTCCAGTAGACCTCGTCCATTTATATAGTATTTGAAACAGTTGTTTGAGAATGTACTTCAGTTTTCCTTGTGTGATAGAGCAGATTTCACTTACATCAGAAATTGAAATCAAGAATTAGAAAATATTGACATTTGGAAAGACTTTGTGCTCCAAGATAGCTTATTAAATCATTTATAACTATTAAAATTATGTTGAATATTAATGTATGAAAGAAAACAAACTTACAAGTTATAAAATAATTCTTTTAAACTCAAAGATTTGAGTAGTAAAGTACAATATTTATATTGGTGTAAAAGCTTTTTGAGGGAGGTCAAAATTATTATTTTGCTACAGTCAGTAAATCATTGAGCTGTTCTCAAAATTGCATGCAGTATTATATTACGATTCTTTACTTTATAAGTACAGTATATTTTTCTGTATGAAAATGGTTGACTTACTGTTGTTTGCATTATTATTGCAGAGTTATGACATCAAGAAAAGTGAAATTGATATTGAAATGAAGGCTAGAAACTACATGTCTGGTAAAATCCTCTACTCTGTAGTGTTACTGTAACATAGTTGAATACATAATATTTAAAATAATTTATCATCAGGTAGTCTTGATAAACCAAGATGATTTTGTTTGTGATTGCACAAAGGTTATGTTGTTGTTTTTATAATTTTCCACACTACTAATCCCAAATTTGGCATATTTTTAGAGTGAAGTATGTTCTAATGAAATAAACTTGTAAAAACTCAAAAGTGATTTTTACATCAGGTATTAATGTGTTTTTTACTGAAGAAAATAGTTGATGCTTATTCTAATTTTGTAGTCAACTATAGCTAAAGCTGAAAACTCACCATGTCTTCTATCCAATTTGTGAACAGTTTCATTATTCAAGATTGTTAACAAAATAAATGCCACTCATGTGCATGAGCACACAAGCACATACTCTTTCTCTCTCTCTCTCAAAAGAATTATTAAATGTTGAAGATAACTGACAATGATCACGTCTCTCTCTCTCTCACACATACGTACACGCGTAAAAAAATGTTTAATTCTTGAAGATAATAACTTCACAAGCCTACAGCAAAATGTGTTTCAAAAATTAAAACATACATTTTAAATAAGACAAATTATGCCATTTGTATTACTGCTAACGATTTGAAAATGAAACATCCTACGTAATCCTTAAATAGCTGATTGTAAAGTCACCACTTCAAACACTATAGTAAACACAAGGAAAAACTAGAAAACTAAGTTCTGATTTTTTCTGAATTTAGTGAACAGTGTAATGTACAAGGATAAAGTTATAGTATGAGGAATATGAAATTTAGTGATAACCTTTTTGTAAATTATGCTTGGAAAAAATTTTAGTTTATAACAAATTTGCCTTGAAAGACCTGGAAAAAAATTGTAACCCAGTATCTTAGGAAAGTCCCTAGAAAGCTTTCTGCTTTCGTCCATCATTTTACATTCTCTGTTTCACAAAGCATAATCAGTGTACTTATTTTTCTGAATGGTAATTTAAATGTCACAGGATAGTTATAGCTACTAACCAGAATCTTAGTCTTTAATAAGTGATCAGTAGTCTGAGTGTATTTATAGTCTTATAATGATTCTGTGCTTAAATTCTGAGGACATCCAACAATGAAAACTGTGTATAAATCAATCACCATTTTCATGGGCATATACAGTGTATCTGACCCATCCCCTCCTCCAAACACATCTGAAACATAGAAATAGAGAGGATATCAGACTGATACAGACAACAGTTAAGTTCACAGAAGTTCTCCGATGGCTCATCAGTAAGATTGAGGCATAAAATATTAAGATTTAAGGTTCAATTCTCACAGTAGATGCTGTAGAGATTACCATTTGTATAGGTAAACTTACTTGCAATGTTTTGGCTTTGGGCCCATATCAGGCAGTTACTAACTGATTGGTGTAGCATATGGCTAAATTATTGGATTTTAATGTATTTATTCATCTGATTGAAACACGTGAATGTGGTATCTATGTAAATAGGTGTATACTTGGAAAACCTTCAGTCTTAAAATTATTGCCTCAGAGTTTTAATAACTGTTGCACATATGAACTTTATATTTTATAATGTGTTTTTTAAAAAAATGATGAATTTGTGAGAATTTTCTTCAGTTCTCATTGCTATCCAATTTAGAACATGGGTGGTAGTTTGAAGTTCTTAGTCTTTTATTTTGATTGTTTTAAAGTAGTATGTACAATTTTTTAATGGAAATTATCAAGTTCTAATTCATGACTTTTAGTTTCTATTCTGTTGTTACCTTAAATTCCCTATCTTTTTGCTTTTATTTAACAAAATGTGTACTTTAAATATTTCATTTTATTGCAAGTTATAGTGTAAGTTTAATATATGCTAAATCCTTTGTTTTGTTTTTCATTCTTACTGTGGGAAAAAACATTTCAATGTTATTTCTTTATGTTTTACAGGATATATCATGTTTGGTGCTGGTATGACTGTGGGGTTATCTAATTTATTTTGTGGACTGTCAGTGGGCATTGTTGGCTCGGGAGCTGCTTTAGCTGACGCTGCCAACCCTGTTCTCTTTGTAAAAATTCTGATTGTGGAGATTTTTGCAAGTGCAATAGGATTGTTTGGTCTTATTGTTGCTATCATTATGGTATGTATACCTGTGTAACCAAAATGGTGAAAATTCCACAGGGAAAATTGTGTTTGGAATTATTTGTATATTTAATTCACTTTCTTATATCAATGGCTTATTAATCTTAAAGAAATGCTTGATAGGAAAATAAAGTAAATCTAAAAATAATATTGAGATTGATCATTTCAAAGTTAAATTTTTCAAAGTGTAATAGTAATATTTATTGTGGAACCTTAAAAAATATGTAAATTTGTAAAAGGTGTTTATTTGTGTCTTAACTCAAAGCATGCTCCAATTAGAGTTATACTTTGAGAATTGAAATCCTATTGACTGAAGAAGAATATTATTGTGCTAAGCTTGAAGAATTATAACGTAAGGATGAAATGTGGAGTTTGTTGATTAGTGTACAAGTAGTCCATTATGTAGTTGTATGATCTATCACGATTTTAACTTTTAAATGTAAAATTAATTAAGTCTTCTCATTTTTAACACGTCAGAATTGTGTCTTACAAGTGTGCATTATTTTTAAGTGTATTTGAAAAGAAAAACTATTGTTTTTTCTTTTAATTTTAAACGTTAAGTATAAAAATTATTTACTAGTTTGAGTAATAAATACATTTCTGTGGATTAGTATTAATCTTACATTTATTTTTTTTCAGTCAGAATTATAGTTTAATTTATATTTTTCTTCAGACTTCACAGGCTAAGATGGGAAAGTAAGACATGAAGAAACTCCTGTGTACGTTAGCTGCTTAAAACCATTCCAGTCTCATAAGTTGTTTATCAAGCATGTTCGAATATATGTAAATGTGTGTAGGATCAATTTATTTATGCTGTTGTTTCTTTTGAAACAAGACTTAGGTGTTGTGTAGGTACCTATTTGAAATTGTATGCATGAACGTTGTTTACATAAATTTTTGCAGGATAATTTTTATAGTAACAAATTTTTTGTTCATGGAGTTTTTGATCTTTATTAGTAAAATAATGTGCAATGACTTCATATTATTGCCTGTAGATTACACTATTTTTCCATTGGCTACCACACTGATTAAATGTATTTATTTCCTTTGTTCATATGCAATACTTATGATGATATAGGAATACATCTGTATAAGAGAGAGAGAGAGAGACTTTAGGGTTTTTTAATCATAAGTGTGTTAAAAAAAATTCAGTTTGCCCATCTTTGCCAACTTTCAGATAAATTATCCAATATTAAACTGTTTAAGAATCCATTTTGTCAACTTTTTGGTAAATGATTCAGTTTTAAACTGTTAAAAATAAAATCCAGTTTGGACATACTTGGCAACTTTTAGTTAACTGTTAAAGAATCCAGCTTGACCATCATTGCCAACATGTAAGTAAATGATCCATTAAAATGCAGATTTATAAGGTTTGAATTTTGATAAAATGATTCTCACTAAACATACGACTGGAAACTTGGAGACATTGTATGGCTTGCCAGTATAACCATGAAAATATAAACATGCAGTGTGTAGAAGGAAGGCTATGGTATACATGCTATTTGTACATAAATTGGGTTTTAAAGATATGAATATCATTTCTGGATGAGAATTTATTTGTGGTTCAAAATGTGTCTAAAATTGTATAATTCTAAAATGTAGCCTTTAGTAAAACTTTAAAATTCCCTTAATCACCTATTAAATAGTTGTCTTATGTCATCAGATTACAGTTTATATTAATGGTCAGTATGTATATGTATGTATATACTTTTACTTAATATTTCCTTGTTTTAATATTTAACTTGAAGTTACTAAATCTGATGAATCTGATGTTTTGAAACCTTTCCTGATGATAATTTGCTGTTATTATTTGAAATAATAAAACTACCTAGTTCATACTTGATACTTAAATTGTTCTGTGTGTGATACTAAATAGTTTCACAGGTTTTGTAAATATTTATTTGGCCACTAGTGAGATTTATTTTGTAAAACTAGGATGACTGCATATTGTTAACCTAGAAATTATTACCTTAAAAAAAGCAAATAAATGAGTGGGAACATTAGATATATTTTGAACAATAATGTATGTAACATCATAAGATAAACACGTGGGAAGTGTTTCAATAAGCCTTAAAATGAATTGATAGTAACCATGTTAAAGATAAATAAGGCACCAGGCTTGTTTGTTCAAGTCAAACCATTCCACAATTTCTAAAAAGAGTTAGTAATAGCAATGTTAAAGACCTGAAAGGACCAATTAAAATCAGACTTCTTTTTGATGTTTTTTTTATTATTTTAACATGTTCTTATCTGCATTTGAATCTGGGATTGGGAGATTAATATTTTGATTTAGTAGTTACCAGCTTGTCCAGGATCCCCTCATAAAGATAAAAACACTGAAAATATGGAGATCTGAAACTGTTCTCCTCCCCTCGAGGCTTGAGTGCAAACACTACTGTTTATGTAACTTTCATTGTGTTTGTAGTGGACATATTAAAGTCTCACTTAAAAACAAGTGTGTGTGTGTGTGGTACTTAAAACGTCTGTGCGTATTTGTAAAATTGGGTATGTTCGTTCAATTGTTAGTAGACTGCTATTCGATTTTTGGTTTTAGAATGAAATGAGGCGTTCATTCTTTCTTGTATGTGTGGCTCATTGATAAACTTTTATCCAACTATTAATTGCTACCTGCTCTGTTTTTATAGTTAACAATTATTATGAAACATTGCACATAAGGAAACTGTGGTGTCGATATTTCATTGCATGTGAAATACGAGGTAATAAAAGAAATAGACAACTGTACATGGAGTTGTAGTAGTGTGGACTTCATTTCCAGAACTCTCATTTAACAGAACTTCCCAGTGTCTGAATTCCTGGCTGAACAAAGTCTTCTTGTGTGTAGTAGTATTAGATATTTGACAATTGGATTTTGTCGAAGTTTTAACTTTCAGATTTTCTTGTATAACAACCAATAAGACTTTCCAAGATTCTTCTAGTTTGTATAAATATTAGCTAATGACATTTCAAGGAAGTGAGAACCACAATTTTTGGGAACAAACTATGTTCTTTCAAACGATGTGCTCAACTGTTTTCATCACGTCAATATTAAAAAGTAACTTCGACTTGAAGAGTACACGTAGACGCATTAAATTTACTACGTTTGTACAGATTCCATTAGTTTGTAGGAATCAACAGCTGTTGAGTTTTCATTTGGTAATTTCTGCTTGTCCTTAATAGCATTCATCTCTGGGTTTTAGTTAAATAGATTCCTTTAGTTTGTAGGAATCAACAGCTGTTGAGTTTTCATTTGGCAATTTCTGCTTGTCCTTAATAGCATTCATCTCTGGGTTTTAGTTAAATAGATTCCTTTAGTTTGTAGGAATCAACAGCTGTTGAGTTTTCATTTGGCAATTTCTGCTTGTCCTTAATAGCATTCATCTCTGGGTTTTAGTTAAATAGATTCCTTTAGTTTGTAGGAATCAACAGCTGTTGAGTTTTCATTTGGCAATTTCTGCTTGTCCTTAATAACATTCATCTCTGGGTTTTAGTTAAATAGATTCCTTTAGTTTGTAGCAGTCGACAAGTATTCAATTTTCTTTTAACCAGATATAATTGTGCTTAATAACATTGACAGTTTAAGGCCTGAAACCATTGTAACCATCAGAACTGTAAAATGGGAAAAATCTAGAAAAGTAACGTTATTAAACTAATCGTGAAATACTAGCATCTACGCGGTAATATCAGTGTAATGGTATGGTGGTATGTAAAAACACGTGAAGTTTAGATTCGGTTTACGACTTCAATGGGGTGTCAAAGCATATAAAACATATTTAAACAAATCTGAACGTATACCGTTGTATACTGCTCACTTCAAACTTTTTTTGTTTTTTTCATATCAAGAGACCTTGAGTGTAAACTGATTTAAATATATGCTTTCCTGTGGTTTGCAATTCATTTATATTTACGTTTGTGCCGTCATTTGTTGTTTGGATTATAAACTCATATTGAAATATTTAGTTCAACACTTCAGTATTGACTAACATATTTGAACAACTTTCTTGACAGTTGTATTTTAAGTGAGAAACTTGTCATACTTGAACATGTTTTTTTTCGGCTTTAATATGTGCAGCAAATAAGGTCACGAAAATTTTCAAAATATCTAACAATGAGAAGTTGAAAAAATTGTTTTTCAAAAATCTTTTAAGAAATAATCAGGGAATTAAAGAAAAATAGGCTGTGTTTATTAAAATGTGTAGTGATTTTGGTTTAAAATTGAAACGTAGACTGTCCTAATAGATCAGACGATAAAGTGAGCCAAGCCTTAAGACTTTTAGATGTAGTGAAATAAAATTAAAAGAAAGTGGTTTGTTTTGAATTTCGCGCAAAGCTACTAGAGGGCCATCTGCGCTAACCGTCCCTAATTTAGTAGTGTAAGACTATAGGGAAGGCAGTTAGTAGTCACCGCCCACCGCCAACTCTTGGACTACTCTTTTATCAACGAATAGTGGGATTGATCGTAAAATTATAACGCCAGAAAGAGCAAGCATGTTTGGTGCGACGGTGATTCGAAACCCCGGCCCTCGGATTACGAGTTGAACTCCTTAACCCACCTGGCCATGCATGGTGTAAAAAGAAAGTGATACAAAATAATATGTTCAGAAAATGCATGAGTTGGAAGTTTGTTGTTGTTGTTTTTACAATCTTTGTAATTATATTGCTGTAAGTAAATTATGATGTGAGAAGGAAAGTGGTGTAGTCGTTTAAAGATTTTGAAACATTTTTTCATGGCAATAAAGTTTTACTGTCAGTTTTATTTCTTTCACTTTATGGCAAACGTACAGGCCAATTAAGTAGGCTTTCCTATGGCTAACAAATGCACAAAATGAATTCCATTGTCCAACAGGATTGGACAAAAAATAAAGGACAGCTTCGTATATTATAGCGACCTGCAAAGTGTTATGTGGTAGTCTAAGTTTCTGCATCTTGGGATCGAATCCGGTATTTTTCCCAAGTCCTCTATCAATCGAATTAAATTACTAACTGTTTTTAGTGAAATACGTTTTAATATTTTAAACTATCAAGTTCTTCACCTGATGCTCACCTTTTCAGTCGTGGATGTGTTATAAAGTGATGGTCAATCTCACTATTCGTTGGTAAAACAGTTGGCAGTAATAAATAGCTATCTTTCCTCTGGTCTTTTACACCTAAATAAGTAACTACTAGTGCAGATAACCCTCGTGTAGCTTTGCGAGAAATTCCAAACAAACCAAACCTTTTATAGACGTTACTTGACAAGTAATCGAGGATCGTTGTTGGACAATCGCTAGGTGAACTCTATTTTTTATTATTTTTTTTATTTTGTAATAATCTCCTGGGATCGAAATGTCTTGCACACCTGAAGAGTGCTTTGTTAATTGAGCCGAGGTACTAGTTGACAACTCAAACTGAACAGAAGGTTAGATAAATGGTAAAAACCATAATTACTCAACGCCCTCATCTGTAGCCAGGAAACGAAAATAAAGGTGCTTTGTAGTTTTTTGTTTTTGTTCCTGGAATATTTTCAATACATTCCCAAATTAGAAATATTTGTTTTCAGTCATGAAAACTGAATAGCAAGAAGGTTGTTGTGTCTCTGAATTATAATAAATTATTTCAAAATAACTAGATAACTTATTTACTTTTTTTTTAAGTGGTTTCGCTCAAGGATATTCCGTACAGTTCCACTCCTGCCCTACGATTCTGCCCCTACTAGATAGATCGTATAAAGTCGCTTGTACATTGAACGAAAATGCCTGATAAATAGGATGGCGATTTGAGGTTCTATGATTCGAGTCCCGTTAACGAAAAAAATAAAAAATTTTGCTCTGTAGTTTGGCCCCTTGGGTATGTTAAAGGAATAACGGCCAAAACCCACTACTTGGTTGATAAGAGTTGATGGTGGATACCGTTGACTAACTATCTTTCCTTTAGTTTGCTGCTTCAAAATTAACAGGGACAGCTTAACGAAGACAGCTCTCGAAATACAACAAACCAAAATTACATTGAATAAAGAAATAACTTATATAGACCTTCTAAAAGAGGTAGTTTTTGTGTTGTTTTTTTTCTTTTATCTGCATCAAACATACATACATATATAACGAGTTTGGGGAGAGAGGTAAGATTCCTCCACATTTCATGTTTACCATCTCTTTGATTCTGTGTTTCAGTATGCGTGATGTTTTGCTGACTATAACAACTAAACATATCTCAAAAGAAGTATATACCCCCAATGGATTATAAGTAACACTAATCCAGTCACTAATTCGTCTAACCGTGTTACATGTTTCGTAGGCTTAATTTGATTCGTTGTAGTATTTTAAGCTCTGTTTTTATTGCCAGTTTTATTCTTTAATATATATTTTTTAAACAACACGTCACTGCGGTAGTCTTTAACGATTATAATAAAGTAATGTTTCATTAATTTGTGCTCTTTAATCTTGACGGTAGGGATATGTAATTAAGGGATTAAAACGCTAAAATTCTAGGTTCGATGTTTGAAGTGAGCATAAACAGCCCTCATACAACCTTGTGTTTTACAACAAGCAAAAGAAAATATTACTGTAATTAACTTAAAGGCGTCCCCCGTTAGAACAGTAGTAAGTTTTTGGATTTACAGCGCTAAAATCAAGGGTTCGATTCCTCTCGGTAGACACAGCAGATAGCCCGTCGTGGCTTTGCTGTAAGAAAAACACACAACTTAAAAGGCAGTATAAGAATGATATGCGGTAATGAAACTTTTGAATATTCTTAGAGATTCTCAGCCTGATGTTACAAATATTTCTCACAAAATCTCATTATTTTAGCGCATTTCGAAGAAGGATTTTTACTTTGTAGTGTCATATCACAAAAATGACTTTCTTCAACATTTAAAGAAAAAAGCATTAGATTTTTCTTGATTAACAAAACAATGTTATTGTAAAAGTAAAAAAACTAATAATAAGGGGCGTAACTCAGTAAAAACCGTCTTACATAAAAGGAACTGAAAAAAAATAGGAACGAGTCATTACGTTCCTCAACTATGATATAAAACATGACATACCCGCAGACATATCAAAATATATATATATATATATATGTACACATCAAGAATGCTTGTTAATAAAGACGTGAGTTTTTTTGTGGTTTTTTTCAAACTACTACTGTTTTTAATGGCAGCGATTATTATCCTTCATTCAAAGGAAGTCCGACAAAAGCGATAGGAGGGTAAAAGGATGGATTTTTTTTTTTGAATTAGAGCTGTGCTTGTAGACGCACTTTTATTAACATGGTTTCTATTTGTAGATGAATAAACTACATCAGGTCAGACTTGAAACACCTCTTGTCAGGATGCTCTACCTCTTATTGGAGAAATTTAATAGTTTGACTACCCGTGCATTTCCCATTTCACTCTACTGAGTCGCTGACCACTCGCTAAACCTTGAGAAGAACCTTGTACTATCGATATTGTTAAGAAAGGAACCAGTTTCTCTGCCCAAAAGAAAAAATATATAACCTCTTCTTTTCTCACAATTGTTTAAAAAGTTGCTTCTATTATAACCGTGGCATTTCTGAGATTTACTAGTGTCTAAATCAGAACATTCTTTATATTCACCGAAATAAATAGAAGAAAAAAGTAGCACATTTGTATTCAGAGTATTGTTTTAGTAAAATGGTTATATGGTATAGTATGGATTAAATTCACCAAGCTCACCAGTGGCTCAGAGGTAAGCTTTAGATTTTGTGCTAAAAACTGAGATTCAATAACTGCAGCAGGCACAGCCCATATAGCCATTATTTATCTTTATGCTTGAGCACACACAAATTACCATTGCGTTTAACGATTGATCTTTTAGACTTCCCGGGGAGCAGAAGTGCAATACTAAAATCCGAGGTTCGATTCCCTGAGGTGGATTGCAGGTAATCCATTGTGTAGTTTTACACTTAAAAGTAGCAACAAAATTACTTTCCCTCCAATATTGTAATTAAAAGTTTTAATTAGAGCAGACTTTACATTTTAAGAATAACTACTAATAAAAATGCTCTCAACTTTAATATTATTTCGTGATGATAAATAAATAGCTTATTAATTGATAAATCAAAAGTTTCTTGTTGATTTTAAATATTTCTCAACTTTTTATCGCTAAGATTGAATTATCAGTTGTAAAATACGAATTTAATTAATTAAATATACAAATTTACTGTACAATTGAAAACTGTCTACGGATTGTCTTTGTGGTAAGGTCCCCCAGTGGCTCAGCGGTATGTCTGCGGACTTACAACGCCAAAAACCTGGTTTTGATACCTGTGGTGGGTAGAGCACAGATAGTCCATTGTGTGGCTTTGTGCTTAATACAAAAAACAAACAAACTTTGTGGTAAATTAATCAATGTCTTCATTGTTGTTTCGGTCGCGACTTATTTTTTTGAGGGGGTCAGGTACATTTTTTACCTTTTACCCTAGTTTTGGTTTGTTTTGAATATCACGCAAAGCTACACGAGGGCTATCTACGCTAGCATTCTCTAATTTAGCAGTGTAAGACTAGAGGGAAGGCAACTAGTTATCACCACTCATCGGCAACTGTTAGGCTACTCTTTTACCAACGAATAGTGGGATTGACCGTTACGTTATAAAGACCCCAGGGCTGAAAGGGCAAGCATGTTTGGTGTGACAGGAATTCGAACCTGCGACTCTCAGATTATGAGTCGAGTGCCTTAACCACATTGTTATGACGGGTTAAGTGTGGTAAAGCTCTGAATTTTAGATTCTTGGTCGAATCCGTGTAACACCACAAAAATATTCATCGCACGTTAAACTGTGGATGTGTTATAACATTAGTAGTCATTCCATTAGTATGAATCTATATACTTTCCTGTTGGTAACAAGATGAAAGGCTCGGCATGGCCAGGTGGTTAGGGTTGCGAAAAATTCAAAAGCAAACAAATAATACTAAATCAAAATTATTTATAACACCAAGCAGTCTTAGCAGCTTTTACACAAATATAATACTTTGAGAGCTTTTATTACGTGTTTTTATCGGTAAAATTCTAGATTCACAGATATCCAGTTATATTAGTGTTTGAAATAATTATTAACATTTTTTTTTTCAAATTTCTAGATCATCCGATATTACCAACTTAAAGTTTCAAATTTCTCTCACGTTCTAAATAAACGAAACTACATTAATTCAGGTGAATTTTTTATTGGGATTTAGCTGTATTCGAAATAAGAGATTGTTGGAATAATAAAGAGATAAAAATAGTTATTTTTGGTTAAACTAACAGCATGAATAATTTAACATAACAGACCATTTCATCGTGATAGTTTTACATCTAGTATCACACTACAACTAGTGGTTTAAAAAAAAAAAGTGTCAATGGAATAATTTAACTGACACAGTACGAAAAGATAGCTTATTATGTGAACTTAGGACCAACCCAGCTAGATCTACAAATTCAGCAGAATCTTGTAAAATATCACTAATAGCGAGAGTACCCAACTGATAAATCAAGGCATTATAATTATTGTGCGATCAGTGGTGTATATTAAATTAATTAATTTCTATTTGGCATCTATACAGGTAATGTTTGAATTAGGAGTTAATTGTTTGGCCCTCTTATCTTCAGCTGTGCTAAGAAGCTTCAGGATAAATTAATATTCGCTTAATTTTTTCTGTCCACTTCTGGGCCAGTGTTAAGTTTACGAAATTACAGAGCTAAAATCTGGGTTTAATTTCTCGCAGTAGATAGAGTTCAGATAGCCCTTTGGCTAAAACACGTTTTTGTTTGTTGTTAAACCGAAAGCCTATTTTTCTTTATAAATTTGCCTAATAAATATAGTCTGGCTTTCTGAATTTCTGTGGATAACCCCTTTAATGAAATTAATGTTAAATTGGTTTTCAGTTGAATTATAACCTTTTATATTTTTCAACTATGATTTGTATTTTAATACGAAGTTCACCATGTAGAGGGAGCCATAAGTCACATAATATCATTTTCAGCATCAAGCGTGAAATCTTATTCTTTCTCTACAGTTTCCAAGACAATGCATATCTTTGAATTTGGACTTAATCTTTAAACATAAGATAGCTTGTGTAAAGACCATCGACATAACATTGCTTACTACGACTAAACATAGAATCTTATTCTCGTTCTTAAGTTATTTCAGTAGAGTTGCTTCGATTTCTTTTGTAGGGGGGAAACTGATGGTTTAAATTTAGCAAAAGGAAAGCGCTCTCTGTATTACATGTCTAATTAAATAGATATACAAAAATGATAATAAAACGTTGATGTTCCTTATTCCCAGATTATCGCGAAATTCAATGATTCGTCTTACGAGATGTTCAAAATCCATCCGTTTTTTGACAACAACAACAAAAGAGAAACAAAACACATTAATTTGTTAGACTGCTATAACACTACCATGCTTTTTAGATCTATGTTATTCTCTTGTGTGTGTTTATGCTTAGAGGTGAAAATTCGTAAAAT
This sequence comes from Tachypleus tridentatus, assembly GCF_004210375.1. Classification (NCBI taxonomy): domain Eukaryota; kingdom Metazoa; phylum Arthropoda; class Merostomata; order Xiphosura; family Limulidae; genus Tachypleus; species Tachypleus tridentatus. Next base: position 36,068,822 of record NC_134828.1, on the reverse strand, counting down.
AACAGAAGTTAAGCAAGAGTTGAGTTTTTATTACAGAGAAATAACACTGCATATCAACTAAAACCGTTTTATTCATTTTTCGAGAACTGTTTCTATGACTATTGTTACAACTATTGTTGTTTTAATTTCCATAAGAAATGGAGATATTGTTACAAAATGCTATCTTTCTCTTCCGTAGAGAAATGTCTTTTATTCAACAGACACAAGTACAGTGTAAGACTAGAGGGAAAGCAGTTATTCATTGCCACCTACGGCCAACTCTTGGGATACTTTTTTACTGACGAATAGTTTGGTTTGTTTTGAATTTTGCGCAACGCTACACGAGGGCTAGCCGTCCCTAATTTAGTAGTATGAGACTAGAGGGAAGGAAACTAGTCATTACCACCCACCGCCAACTCTTGGGCTATTCTTTTATCAACGAATAATGGGATTTAACGTCACATTATAAAGCCTCCACGGCTGAAAAAGCGAGCATGTTTAGTGTGATGGGAATTCAAACCCGCGACCCTCGGATTACGAGTCTAATGTCTTAACCACCTGGCTATGCCAGGCCAATACGAATAATGGTATTGACTGTCTCATTATAACACCCAAACGAGGTGATGAGGATTCGAACTCACTATCCTCAGATTTGGAATCTAGTGCCCTAACCACCTGATCATTCAAACAAGAACTGCATATTTTTCCTCGATTTAATCAAACTTTGTGCGATTTTATAAAACTTGAAAATTTTATGTTTGAGATTCTTTATTCGAACAAAAAGAAATAAAAACAGAGAACTCGTATTATCTAACTTGTACTTATACAGTTTTTGATAGTTGTACTTGACCTCCAGTGACATAACCCAGACTTACAACGCTAGAAACCGAGTTTCGATATCCGTAATACCCATTGTATAGCATTGAGCGTAATTTCAAACAAATAAGCAAATTATATTTCTTCCATTCCTTGGGACGCTTCCCGAAAACTCTTGGAATTTGTACTTCAATTGTCATAATTTGAATTTTCTCAACAGAAAGTTTAATGGCTAACAACACGTATTTTAATTTGCTTTTAAATATGTATATATTTATACATTATTTTTTGTAGCCCTGAAGTATCTGTATTCTGGTTATTTGGTGAAGCGCCACTGGTTCATGCGTTATATATATGTATATAGAATCTTCTCAGGGTAACACTGAAAATGCTTAAGAACTCGTGTTGTAAATCTGCAGAAAAGCTAGCTTACACTTTATCAGATTGTTCTTGAAGTATGACGCGATTTTTCTTCAAGAAAATCTACATTTAATTTAATTAAATATAAAATGTACATGTATTAAAAATCGATTACATTAACTGGTAAAGTTGTACTAGTGGTATTAACATACCTGCACGCACATATACTCGTATGCGTGAATTTCAAAATTCGTGTGTTCGAAAATGACAAATGAAGATGTTTTAAAAGTAAACCGATAACAGGAGCTTATAGATTTAATTGGTCCTTAAGAACCCCAGATCTTTGGTATATGAAAATGCAGATATTTTTAATTCTAAAGAGTATCTTAGATACCCTTGGGTATTTTATGACGTTTTGCCTGAGGAACATAGGTTATGGGAACCCACTTGCTCGTGATAACGTAATGTAATTAGTGTTTATGGTTCTATAAATGGTTATGGTAAATAGGAATGGATACCGTCAAACCAAGTGTACCAAGACTAGCAAGTATAGAATGGTCGTATAATATACAGTAGTCATCTAGCAGTCGTAAAATCAGTTTTATCAGAGAAAAAAAAAAAAAAGGAGAAAAAAAGAATAAGTCACGTTGATTGCACCAACAGCACTTAATAATTTACGTAGAAAAGCCTACAGAAAATACATACAAGTCTATTGGCCTAAAGCGCCAACGGCTATAAACCGCATCTGGTCCGAGAGTAAAAAGATGTTGCCCTCTGTCAAGAGTTATTGTAATGGTTGCTTCAACCCTCTCAGACCAAGGCCAGGCTATAAAAGTTTCTTTTCATGTATCAATGACTATGATTAGGCGAGGCAAAAACAAGACAGCAGGCTCTAGCTAGGGGGCTTAATTTTCACCTGTTGGAAGGGTGTTAATGATAAGGGGAAGTCGTGTTTAACACGTTAGTTTCATCGTTGCAGAACTGGGTCCTGTGATTCAAATTGTGGAATACTTGCCGCTGTTACCCCAGATTGGACATATTTCTCAGTAACGGCTAGTGTTCGCCATGTGAGCAGCTACTGGACGGATGTTTTTCTAGTTCCTTACGTGCACACACGATGTGGAAAATATGTGAAAAATCACGAACAACGGGCCTGCCTTCCCAAATATCACAGTGAACAAAAACCAGGTGTTCAAGGTTTACGTTAACTTGATTCGTAAGTACCAGATACGTTGTATATATCACATTCTTTAGCCTACTTTCGCCGAAAGTTGTAATATGACAGTGAAAGCACTAATTTGCCATTAAGTCACGATATTATTTCATTCTGTTATTCCAGAGGCAGTAGATTTTGAAATATCTCAGTAGTTTTAAAACATATATTTCAAAATGCAAATTCGCACGCCTTTTTTCCTTTTCAAATTATATGTATATCATTTATTAGTGTGATCTCATAAGTGCGTAGAGAAACTGTTACAGCCATGTATGTTAAGTTATAAAAATTACATGTCATTGTTTGGGTTTAGGGAATTTCTTTCGTTAATTGCAGGTTATCGTATCATTAAAATAGCAAGCTCATCTGTGCTCGTTAAAAATCTCCTTACGAGTTATTAGAAGATGATTTGTCTCGTCCTTTCTGTAGATTATAACAGTTGTAAAAAGAGTAATACCTAGAATACCAAACAGTGTTTCATAAGCTTGTTTGTTTTCGTTTCAAAGGTTTCGCGCACGGCTATTCAAAGAGCTCTGTATATAATCATTCCTGATTTTCAAATGACAGACAAGAGGGAAGGCAGCTCATTAACAGCACCCATCTCCAACTCTTAAGCTTGGGGCTACTCTTATCTGACTGCATAGTAGAACATGTCTGTCACTCTTATAGCGCAACCACGACCCCAGAGTACAGAGCGCATTTTTGAGTCAGTAGAGCGCGAATCGTGAACTCTCAGAGATACAGACAAACCACTAATCTACACTTGGTACAACATCATAAGCACTGGAAAAATGTAACTCCTATAGAGCATTTTTTATATGTACAAAGACAGAATGTTTCAGATAGTAAACTTTGGACTATACACCATTACAATTCTGTACTGAATGGATATTACAAACCACAAGTGCAGCAGTAACAGCAACCACAACAACAATTGTTAACTATTATCTTGATACGTATTAGTTATTTATAAGTAGATTTTTGCAGTTCTAAAATTCTATGTTTTAGGCCCAAATATTTGTATTTATTTTTAACGCCCCTCAGTGGCTCAGCAGTGAATTTGAGAATATATATATATATATATACACACACCCACACATTAGTAAGGTGGTAAGAACTGAAAACTGACAACGTTATTAGTTTCAGTCTTATTGGTAATCTGATAAAGGGCTAATGCTCGTAATGTGTTTTCCTTATTTCACTGATAAGGTTATTTTAATTCAACAAGTTTTTCACCACTAATTTATATTCTATTTCGCATTTTGTTGATAACATTTCTTGGAGGAACACTTTGCAGCAAATATTATTACCTTCGGGTTATAAAATGTAACAGACAACTGTTTCTAAATGTGCACCGTAGGAACGTATTAGTTAAGATTTAATTGGCCCAGCATGGCCAGGTGGGTTAAAGCTTTCGACTCGTAATCTGAGGGTCGCGGGTTCGAATCCCGGTCGCACCAAACATGCTTGCCCTTTTAGCCTTCGTTGGACGTTATAATGTGACGGTCAATCCCATTATTGGTTGGTAAAAGAGTAGCCCAAACGTTGACGACGGGTGGTGATGATTAGCTGCCTTTACTCTAGTCTTACACTGCTAAATTAGGGACGGCTAGCGCAGATAGCCCTCGAGTATCTTTGCGCGAAATTCAAACAAACAAACAAGATTTAATTATTTTAGAGAAAAGCCACATTGGGCTACTTGCTGTGTCCTCTGCAAAGAAGCTAATCCCAGATTTTAACGTTGTAAGTTCATAAGGTTACCGTTTTTAAAATGGACATTTTATTATGCTCTCTGTCCATTTTGGTATCGAACGTTTCTATCGTACAAGGTAAAACAGCATTGCGCGGTTAGTATGATGTGTCGCCTAACAACAGAACTTTTGTACTGGAAGTTAAAACCGTATTCAATGGTAAATAAAGTGTTGCGTAACAACAGAGCTTTTGATGATTTCATTTGAATTTACATACTGATTAAGTATATTTTATTACAAGCTACAGGTTTTTATTGAAAAAGCTATAACTTGTAACAAAATAGAGCTTTGGCATCACACAAGATAAAACAGTATTTCATGATTAGTAATGTGTTGTGTGACAATAGAACTTTTATATTCCAGTAATTAAAACAATATTCAATGATTAATAGTGTGTTGTATAACAATAGAACTTTTATATTCCAGTAATTAAAACAATATTCAATGATTAATAGTGTGTTGTGTAACAACAGAATTTTTCTATTGCAGTAGGTAAAACAGTATTCAATGATTAATAGTGTGTTGTATAACAACAGAACCTTTATATTCCAGTAGGTAAAACAGTATTCAATGATTAATAGTGTGTTGTATAACAATAGAACTTTTATATTCCAGTAATTAAAACAATATTCAATGATTAATAGTGTGTTGTGTAACAACAGAATTTTTCTATTGCAGTAGGTAAAACAGTATTCAATGATTAATAGTGTGTTGTATAACAACAGAACTTTTATATTCCAGTAGGTAAAACAGTATTCAATGATTAATAGTGTGTTGTATAACAATAGAACTTTTATATTCCAGTAATTAAAACAATATTCAATGATTAATAGTGTGTTGTGTAACAACAGAACTTTTATATTCCAGTAGGTAAAACAATATTCAATGATTAATAGTGTGTTGTGTAACAACAGAACTTTTCTATTACAGTAGGTAAAACAGTATTCAATGATTAATAGTGTGTTGTATAACAACAGAACTTTTATATTCCAGTAATTAAAACAATATTCAATGATTAATAGTGTGTTGTGTAACAACAGAACTTTTCTATTCCAGTAGGTAAAACAATATTCAATGATTAATAGTGTGTTGTGTAACAACAGAACTTTTCTATTACAGTAGGTAAAACAGTATTCAATGATTAATAGTGTGTTGTGTAACAACAGAACTTTTCTATTCCAGTAGGTAAAACAGTATTCAATGATTAATAGTGTGTTGTGTAACAACAGAACTTTTCTATTACAGTAGGTAAAACAGTATTCAATGATTAATAGTGTGTTGTGTAACAACAGAACTTTTCTATTACAGTAGGTAAAACAGTATTCAATGATTAATAGTGTGTTGTGTAACAACAGAACTTTTCTATTCCAGTAGGTAAAACAATATTAAATGATTAATAGTGTGTTGTGTAACAACAGAACTTTTCTATTCCAGTAGGTAAAACAATATTCAATGATTAATAGTGTGTTGTGTAACAACAGAAGTTTTTCTATTACACAGGATAAGCCCGTGTGTTTCTAGTAGATATATTCAAAGTAAAAAAAAAATTAGCACAGAAGTTCTTTAATACGAAATAAGCATGTAAAAGCAATCGTATTTATTTGGAGATATTACAATAATATATTTCAAGGTAAACACTTTATCTTTTAATATTTTATTTTTTAAGAATATATTAAAAGTTTAATTGTGGCGGCAAATCTATTCTTTTACCATATTTCAAAGTTCCATTTTATATAAAAAAACATATGCATGTATATATGTATTAACAAAATAACTTCACTACCAAAAGTATGCGATATTTACACATTGCACTTTTCAAAAGTTAGAGGTTTTTAACAATAAAAGGCTCTTTGAAGTAACTCAGTGATGTTGTTGGGACTTCTATACATACTAGATGGCGCCATGCCTGCAGCATGAAAACTATGAATTTTTTTCAACAACTTTCAGTTGATTGGTTTGTTTTGTTTCGAATTTGCGCAAAGCTACGCGAGAGCTATCTGCGCTAGCCGTCCCTAATTTTGCAGTGTAAGACTAGTGGGAAGGCAGCTAGTCATCACCACCCACCGTCAACTCTTGGGCTACTCTTTTACCAACAAATAGTGGGATTGATTTATACATTATAACGTACCCACAGCTGAAAGGACGAGCATGTTCGAACCCACGACCCTTAGATTACCAGGTGAGTACTTTAACTACCTGGCCATGCTGGGCCCTTTCAACTGATAATACTGTTCAAATTATTCTGTTACTTTTCAATTCTATAATATCGATTTTAATTGCTTCGAACTGCAATATACTCATATTGAGTTATTACAGAATCTTGGATCTTTTCAGGCAAATGCTATATTAATCCACACGTTGATGAAACTTATGGTAACTACGTTTCATGTTTAAAAAAAAAAAAAAACTTCTTGTAACGAACAACCGAAAACACTAGAAAAAAACCATTAAACATCCAACACAATTGACATCACAAACCACGTGAGTTAAAAATCAACTGACATCACAAGCCACGTGACTTAAAAATCATAATTTACATACCAAAACCAATAAAATGAAGAGCGGAAATAATGTAATTGTGAGTCAAATAGAACATCAGTGTCTGGCTGGTGATGTTTGTTAAGTTTAGTATCTGAGTCAAATGTAACATCAGTGTCTGTTTGGTGATGTTTGTTAAGTTTAGTATCCGAGTCAAATGTAACATCAGTGTCTGGTTGGTGATGCTTGTTAAGTTTAGTATCTGAATCAAATGTAACATCAGTGTCTGGTTGGTGATGTTTGTTAAGTTTAGTATCTGAGTCAAATGTAACATCAGTGTCTGGTTGGTGATGCTTGTTAAGTTTAGTATCTGAATCAAATGTAACATCAATGTCTGGCTGGTGGTGTTTGTTAAGTTTAGTATCTGAGTCAAATGTAACATCAGTGTCTGGTTGGTGATGTTTGTTAAGTTTAGTATCTGAGTCAAATGTAACATCAGTGTCTGGTTGGTGATGCTTGTTAAGTTTAGTATCTGAATCAAATGTAACATCATTGTCTGGCTGGTGGTGTTTGTTAAGTTTAGTATCTGAGTCAAATGTAACATCAGTGTCTGGTTGGTGATGCTTGTTAAGTTTAGTATCTGAATCAAATGTAACATCAGTGTCTGGTTGGTGATGTTGTTAAGTTTAGTATCTGAATCAAATGTAACATCAGTGTCTGGTGGTGTTTGTTAAGTTTAGTATCTGAGTCAAATGTAACATCAGTGTCTGGTTGGTGATGCTTGTTAAGTTTAGTATCTGAGTCAAATGTAACATCAGTGTCTGGTTGGTGATGCTTGTTAAGTTTAGTATCTGAGTCAAATGTAACATCAGTGTCTGGTTGGTGATGTTTTTAGTTGAGTCAAATAGTGGTGGTGTTTGTTAAGTTTAGTATCTGAGTCAAATGTAACATCAGTGTCTGGTTGGTGATGCTTGTTAAGTTTAGTATCTGAATCAAATGTAACATCAATGTCTGGCTGGTAGTGTTTGTTAAGTTTAGTATCTGAGTCAAATGTAACATCAGTGTCTGGTTGGTGATGCTTGTTAAGTTTAGTAACTGAATCACATGTAACATCAGTGTCTGGCTGGTGGTGTTTGTTAAGTTTAGTATCTGAGTCAAATGTAACATCAGTGTCTGGCTGGTGGTGTATGAGGTTTTTGGATTCACAGTTTTTTTTTAATCTGTAAATATAATTTATACTGCATTGTCTGGCTGGTGGTGTATGAGGATTTTGGATTCACAGTTTTTTTTTAATCTGTAAATATAATTTATACTGCATTGTCTGGCTGGTGGTGTTTGAGGATTTTGGATTCACAATGCGGGCGCGCTATTCACCGGGCCTCTTTCGTCTGGTATTTTTCAAAATAGAAACTTAGTAGTGTAAAATATTACTTGCTATCCAAGCACAGAGTTCAAAGAGACAAAGGTTATAATATTTTGACGTTTTGAAATAAAGTATGAATTAATAAAGCAATTTTAATCAAGACGTTCAATGTTCTAATTTGTGTGAAAATTTGAATAGTAACTAACGTGCCTTGAGTAACATTAAAATATACCGTAGACTTCTAACACATAGAAAAGAAGGGGTTCTTCATCCACCCCTACCCCAAATTATTGTTTGTATACATATTAGATTGCGTTGGCATTTTTGTTCCTTTATGACTACTTTTCAACAAACTTAGGCTGTGGTAAAATACATATAGCGTATTACTTAAGCAACAAAATATCATGTGACGAACAGTACTTTTCATGTGTTTTGACCTGTAAACATAAGTTATACCGCATTTATTCATGAAATTGTTTTTTATCTCAATTCTTATATAACGAAGTTCTAAAATGTGCGTTTTTCTACTTTTTATAACTTGGTTTTAATATCACCTTGGTGTTTCTCAGTGTAAGAAGCAAATGGTAAATTAATTTAAACCTCAGAAAAGACATTGAATAAAGAATCTACTACGTGTAACTGAACATTAATACTTAGAATAGCGGTAAGTCTACGGATTTACAACGCTAAAATCAGGGGTTCGATTCCCCTCGACGGGCTCAGCAGATAGCCCGGTGTAGCTTTGCTTTAAGAAAACACACACACATTTAGAATAAATAATGGTAAAAGTATTTGTGGCCTTTTAATTTCCAGCTCTTTGGGAAGTAGCTTTTCGTTTAGTTGGGTAATAGGGATGATGTAGTGAGTAGAATAACAAAATATTTATAGTGGAAGTTTATAACAATGTAACACAATACTTATGGGCTTTAATGGATGGAAGTTCAATAAGAACAAATAAGAATTTTCGACATTAACAAAATCTTATGTATCATTGACTTGGTCGCTTAATTTCACTGGTAGCCACCTCAGACTTTGAGCTACTGACCAAAAGGAAGATAACCAGTTAGCAGTATCTGCTGACATAAGGCTTTTTCAAGTTTTGAACTACATAATGGTATTAACTATTGCTCTTATAATGCACTCACTATCGAAAATACTGAAGCATTACGTCTCGAACTAGAGACCATGTAATCCGCAGTCCTGAATGTCAACCACTAGGCCACACCAGACAAAAACTCAAACTGACAAAATCTGAAGTTCATCACCCAACTAAAACAAAATCCACGAAACCTAACATCTTCCGACAATATTAGTTAGGAAAACGATACCTGACCGTCAGGGTTGCATTCAGCCGAGTCAGTACTTTCTTACGGTCAGCTATACGTGTGACACGGAAGAGACATGTGGTTAGTGACGCTTCACTTGCAATCTGAGGGTCGCGAGTCCGAATCCCTGTTATAATGTTAAGGTCAATCCCACTATTATTTAGAAAAAGAGTGGCCCAAGAATTTGAAGTAGATGGTGATGACTAGCTGCCTTGACCCTAGTCTTTCACTGTTAATTAGGGACGGCTAGCACAGATAGCTCCTATTTTGCTTTGCGAGAAATTCAAAACAAACCAGTTATACGTATAGAATGCATGGAACGGTCATTAGGTTAGAAACTTATGTTCTTTAGAAAAACGTTTTTACAAACAGTTTTCCAATGTGAATTCGACTATCTTAGTTTCAAGCCGTGGCCTGAAATACCAGACCTCTGTAGAGTTTATCGAATTCGGTACCTTCTACTAGTATAATAACATAATTTGGGTAAACGGACAAACATCCGTTTGTAAATATAAGGAAGAATAAGATTGAATAATATATATATATGTATGTATATATGGTGTAAAGACAATTAAGAGTGGTTCCCTAGTGGTATGTCTACGGACTTATACCAACAGAAACCGGATTTCAACACAGACAGCCCATTGTGTAACTTTGTGCTTAACTCCAAACACACAAGGTATTAAGAACGATTCTTTTGGGTGCCTGTTAATTTCTGAATGAATGTGTTGTAAAAATTTAACGAGAATGTGTTTGTATGTATGTGTTTTCTTGAAACAAAGCCACATCGCACTATCTGATAAGTCTACCGAAGGGAATCGAACCCCAATTATAACGGACAACTTTTTCTTCTGCATAATTTTTAAATCGTAATTTTCGTGTAATACTGCAGCGTCATAACGATTTATTAAAAGCCAGTCTTCCGAGTAGCGCTCGTGTCGTTTTATGCTAGTAAAAGAATATTACATTTTTGTGTTTCAAAAAAAGTGTCCGTGTGATAAACACATTTAAACATGCTCTGTTTCAGTATAGTTTTAAAGAGATTCGTGTGTAATTATCAAAAGTATTGTTTACAAATTTAATGTTTTATTAAGTTCTGTGAATTTTATTAACAAGTGCGTTAACAGTGAAAAGTAAATACAATATTTGAAGGTGACTCATAGTGTTATTATTGCCAAGAGTTTGTTTGATTGAAGTTATGTTCAGAAAGCTACACAATGAGATATCTGTGCTTCACCCACCACCCTGATTCTAGTGTTAGAAGTCAGCAGAAAAACTGCTGTGCCACTGGAGAGTTCACTGGCGGCCATGTTTTTTAATTTTAGCGCCAAATATGATCGGTGTTGGTGTGGTTGGAATTAGAATTCGAAATGAGTAAGTAAAATATATATATACGTATGAAATTTCTACGCATTCTTCTAGTAAAACAATAATAGCTTTAGCATAGTTGACGATCTGTTTACGAAACTACGCTCGTTGAAAAAATAAGCAAAGAAAATTGAAGTTAGATTTTAACTTTTATCAAATTGATGAGAACTGTCGTAAAACATCTATACATTAATCTATGAGCATACATTAGAATGTTAATCTTTTCTCTAAAGTTTTTAGATTGAAGAAGATCAGTGAAAATTATCTCAAGAGGAAATGAAATCTTATTTTCCATATACTCAAGTGAGTTTGTTTTTATCTCTATCAAAACTTAATACAGTTTTTCTTTTCCAAACTCACTATGTCCAGCGCTGTTGACGATGAGAGTTATACCAGTCCTGCTGTAAGACTGTTTGTTCTCATGTGATTTCTGGGCTATTTGTTCTCAAAATTTGAATTATGGAATCGCAACTCTGTTTGATGGCATCCAAACTGAAGAGTTACGATTGCTGATTGTTCGTAGACGAACGTGGCCCTTCCCGGCTTTGGGTAACAAGAGCGTACGTGCGAGTGTTTGTGTGTGTGTGTTTCTCTTATAGCAAAGCCACATTGGACAATCTGCTGAGCCCACCGAGGGGAATCGAATCCCTGATTTTAGCGTTGTAAATCCGTATACTTACCGCTGTACTAGCGGGGGGTCATACGTACGAGAAACGTGTGTTTGCTGCCGTCGACAACTTAGCAATTTCCTGCGGCATTTGTCATGATGCCTTATATGACCAAAAACACAAATCACATGGTAAAAAACAGCCAATCAGGACGAGTAAAATAATTCTTATCCTAAATATTGATACTACAGGGCCCTTAACGCTAGACACGGCATTTTCAGATATCGTTTCATTTGATCAGAAAGATTTGTGTGTTAATCTGAAAGTAAACCCAGAACACTTTCAAACTAGAACGTTCAGTGAACGCCAAACAAACCTTTGCGACTTCAATCTGCAGTGAAACATTTTGTCGATAGAAGCTACTGAGTTCAAATATAGACAGCCATCCTACAAAGTTTAACGACAGTAACCTTGTTAAAAAGTCAATCAATAACCTTCCCGCGAAAAACGATCGTTTGGTGTAATTTATTGAACCTTTCAATCACTTGAGAACCCCTTGGTGGTGCATATATACGTATAATGGTTTCCCAAGGACCATCAAAACCACCGTTTTTTTTCCAAAACTGTTTAGATTACCCATGAGACTGCTAGGGAAAAAACAGTAGCAAAATTTTTCATAGTCATTATCGATGCCATACGTTTCTGTTGGTGCTGATGGCACCTGCCTTTCCAGTTAATTTAGTGTTAAACGTGTGAGAGAAAACATTTATTAAAGTATAAGTCGCGGATATTGATGGGCCCTTTGTTGGAAAGCAGAAGGGAGAGTCAGTCTAACACATTTATTAATAATAGTGTATGTATACTTACTGAAAAAACTGCAGGGCACGTGCCCCTTCTGTTCTATGTGTTAGGTGTCTAGCAGTAATTAATTCCTTTTTATGAATAAAGAAATAAGAACATTGATTGGTTAAACGTATTTTAAAAATAGTTTTTTTCTGCATTCACGTATTGACTTGTTTATTTGTTTTAGAATTTCGTGAAAAAACTGTCCCTAAATTTGAAGTGATAAACTAGAAAGAAGGTAACAAGTTCATAGCACCCATTCCCATTTCTCCTGTTATCAACTAGTGGGATCTGATTGTCAGTCTTTTAGTACACTCATAGCTCCAAAACCTGAAACGAGGTTTTCAGAAGACAAGTCGCAAACCGTAAATCTTCGAATTCGCGTACTTTAATTAAAGGAAATAAAATCACAAGTATTTATTTTTTAGATTTTTATTTTATAGTCTAAAAATGTCGGCGTTAATAGAAGTTATTAAAATGGATTTGCATAATTTTAATTGGACTAACAAAAATATAAATTTGGAAAATAGCAAATAAATCGCAGAAAGAAAGAAACTCTGGAAATGAGTAGGTACAGGTAGAGGCCCCACTGGTGATTTTTATCATGATAATAAAATTCTGAAAAAAAATAATAAAACAATTATGATGATATTTGATAATGTAAATCAGTCATGATAATCTTTGATAAATTGATTACAATGATTTTGAATAACATAATGACTATGACGTCATAGTTTCAAGAAGTGTCGTCAGAGGGCACGTTGGTAGACTGCTATGACAGGTGGACATTATGTTAGAGATAATAACTATAATCGTGATGATTTCATCAGAGATACCTCAACGCGTAATCAATTGCTAGATATAATTATGTTCTAAAACTAATACAGTCGCTTTACGTACACTTCACTTATTTGTTAGTTATATTTTTAATCATAGTTTTACATTTCTTGATCTTTTATATGAAAATCACTTATCATTCGTAGTGAAAAGGATGCTTATTTAACATGTAAATATATAACAATCTTATTGTTTTGCTAGTTTGTCTTTATCTATATAACCATATTATTGGTACAACATTTAATTTAACATACAAGTTATTTTATGGTTTTAATAAACATAAGTTTTACAAAGGTGGATAGGTTTTAATAGGATTGCATACACGTGGAAATTTACGTTTAATTGCGTTCAATTTACCAAGTATTTCTATACTTTCTTGGGACAGTATGGAGGTTTCAGCATGTCTCATTTTGTTTTTCATTTACTTGTATTTTTACAAGATGAAAATGTTACTAACACATTTAATGCACTCCTAATGTGTTTTTAATTGATATTAAACAAGTTAAATGATTTTGGTTTAACATATTCATTATAGTTTTAGTTTCTATGTTCAAGCATACTTTTTACAATTATTGTTCTGAAAAAAATGATTATTTAAATAGCATGCACTTTCAGTAGTTCATCTTTATCCATATAATTATATTCTTGACAAAATATGTCATTTAACTTACATATATTTTACGGTGTTTCTTTGGACCAAACATGTTGTCATTAGTGAGAATAGTGTTATTCTATGCAAACTATGTTCCATAGAAAACTTCCTGTTGCACTTTTACAAATCAACGAGACAACTGTTATAACATATATGGTATCCATTATTTGAATGAGGCAGTTATTATAACCATTAATTTACATGCTGTTATCATCCCGAAAAGGATACTTATTTTGTTAAAATTAAATATAATCAATACATTTTTTATAGAAAATTCACTTGAAGATTAAAATTTCTTCTTCAGAAATATTTAGACTATCTGGCATCAAAACCACTGCCAAGCTCGCTAAACTTTGATTGTTAGTTAAAACAAAGGTTGTTACATGGTCACACAGATGGCGTTGTTAAAAGTAGTGGTTCTTTAAATGAAGGATAACAAACTCATTGTTTCAACGTATCAACAATGACTAGATTTAACTACATGGAAAACTATTTTTGATTTAACATAATAAAAAGGTCTCGATACAATATTTTTTCAACTCTTTATTAGTTTTCTCACAATAAAGGTTTTTACAATCTAATATACATAAAAAGGCACGCCCATCAAGGTCGTATTTACATAAAAACTTTTTGCAACAAAATTATGGACAAACATTAGATAATTACTAAAACTTTAGGTAAAATAAGCATCATAGCTTATGATTATATTGTATTAGCTTTCTTACAAATTATGCTTATTCTAACTCATTATGTAATATTTTATGTAGTTTGCAAAAGATAGTAACTAATTGGTTAAAAGTTCACTTTAATTATCTCATGTTATAATTTCCATAGAATTAAAAATATAACTATTGAATACGAAGCAATATTAGCGTAACTACTAAAATCTGAATTGTTATGTATCAAATAATTTATCCTGACAAGGGCGTTTGTTTTGATGCTTGGCTTTATAGGTCAGTTGCATTTACATATTTTACATAAATAATAATTACTCTTTTACCTCTTTGTCTAACAGAGAATGGTTTTTACTAATTGCATATAGTCTATATGTTTACTTGGAAACCTATTCCTGGCATGAGTTATGTGTTTGGTATACTAAAGACCAATGACCGATTCGATAAACTTTGGTTTTATAAAGTATGCAGGGCAGGATGTCAAGTTTAGAAAAGCTTTCGACTTTTTGTGTTTACTAAAGCAGATAACACTTCTGCTTGAATGTAGAACACTTTATCTGACTCATGGTTTTACAAAAAAAGAAAGTGACCAATATGGCAGACAATTCTATGAAAACAAAAGTTGAAGAAGACAATTATTATATATTGTCCTATTTCTTTATTTATGTTGTACTTAATACTATACTTAATATTTCTTACAAGTTATGCAAAACATTAATTGTATATTCACGACATCTGACAGAACAATTCAGTTAACATACAAATGTTGCATACTTTCTGCTCAGTTAGACTCCACAAGCTGATTATTCACGTTTCTAAATGAATTGTCGTCATTCATACTGAAACATCTTATAAAATACATGATTAATTTTGATACAGTTTTTGTACATTATGTTTATATTACTATCTCAGAATTTTCACTTGTATAACAACATATGAGAACAAAATGAATTAACATGAGACATTGTATTAAAAACATTTCACACCATAAACGAATAAATTATTCAATTCAAACTAATTACGTAAGGTTTCAGTTAGTAGGCTCCAAAAAAGTAGTTTAACGAAACTTCAGATCAGATATTTCCTCACATAGATTCTGAAACCGTTACAGTAACATAGCTTAGTTTCCACTTAAAAATTATACAAATCAGTGTTCTATGATTTTCTTACATAAAAAACACTTTTAGTCATAGCCTAATTTATTTGCTACTTTAATATTTGAAAGTAAAATGTTAGTGTTACGTATAACACAAACTGAAACATGTGTTAACAAAACTTCAAGATATACTAATATATTTTTACGAAAACGCCTAACTTTATAAGATACTGGTCTACATATGTATGAACGGCTTAGACTTTCATGATAGATTATATTTTGTTAATATCAGTTTCTCTTTCTCAGAATGTGATGGTCCTGAAAAGGACCTTTCAATTTCATGTTTCAACAAAATCATTTTCTTCAAAACAAGAACAGTCTTCTTCTTTTTCACTATCTTCAGTACGAATCCTCGTTTGAAATATATTATGTTTATTTTATTTTGTATTCTATTAATGACCTCTATAAACAAAAGGAGTAGGATACCCACCAAAATGTGTTCTGTGGAAATGATGATCGTATGATTGTACACTTCGAAAATATTCACCACAAAGTATGCACTTGTAACTCATATCTATAGGTATGTTTATCTATATATATATAATCCATTTCAAAGGAACTCTCTAAGACGTAACGCTAAAGGGCAAAACTCTTTTATTAATACTTTCATCTTTGTCCTTTAATCACGTGACCACTACTTGAAAATAATTACGTGTTCGTGTCTCTATTTTACACATTTCTTACGACAAAAGACAAGAAAATACATATCTTTTCTTTCACATTTTACAAAGCCAACATGTTTGCTGTGTATCATGATTGAATATACTTTACTATCAAAATAATCTGTTATATTTAATATACTTTAGCCCTGGCAACAAACAAAATATTTTTATTCACTGAACTTAACAGTCGATAAAACAAAATTATCTATTCATGTACTTTACGTAACAATACAGAAAACTAAATATGCGTTCCCGAAGTTCTCAAAATTTAGTGGTACATTAGGAAATTATATTCTGCACCTAAGTTACTACTTTCTGTTTTCGATCTAGAACTCACATATATGTCAGTTAAATATAACCTTACAAATATGGCACAACAAGTTCTATACGTAATCTAACTTACTGAAGGTGTACTTGTTGAACACGTAAAGAAATAACAGTAATATCCATCATATTAGTATTTGCGCTCTGATCTTCAGAGTTGCCACACAGTGGCACAGCGGTATGTCTGTTAACTTATAACTCTAGAAACCGGGTTTCGATACCCGTGGTGAACAGAGCACAGATAGCCCACTATGTAGCTTTGTGGTTAATTCAAAATATATGACTTATATATGACTTAATATATATGACTTATAGATACTGGAGTCTTCAGAGTTGTCCGAGAGATAATTTCCTCTACAAATTAACAGCTTGATAACACTTTATACTTACAAATAACACAAACTGTAATATACATGATTTGTAAATACTGGAGTACAAAAATTAACAAGGCTGTCTTTTACAAGTTGACAGCTTCATAACACTTTATATTTACAAATAACACAAACTGTAATATATATGACTTGTAAATACTGGAGTACAAAAATTAACAAGGCTGTCTTTTACAAGTTTACAGCTTCATGACACTTTATATTTACAATAACACAAACTGTAATATAAATGACTTATAGATACTGGAGTGCAAAAATTAACAAGGCTGGTGCTTTACAGATAGCACACAATTGTTGTATTCTGTTTACTTAGACTCTCTTACTGACCTTTTTGTTTTCGTTAGTCACGTGACCACTACATGAGAAACAATCCATCTTCTATCATGTGATAAAAAACAACAACTAATGTTTCATCAGATATCTAAAGCACAAAACACTGATTGTGACTCTAGAATGATGTACAGGACATATAATATGTTAAATAGTTTGTTACGTCACACTATCGTTGGAAAACTAAGTACTATGAATATGAAAGTAGAATGTTTTTAATACAATGAATTATTTTTAAGTTTTGTGATCTCACGACGAAAAGGTATGGTCTACAAGAAAGATGGATCTATCGTTTACATTAAATTATTTTATAAAAAGCGTTTCTGTAAATTCACAGAAAGACCATTCACCAACGAAATTAGATTTATCTCTAGAATCTTGCACATTACATTACTCTATAGGAAGCTAAATGTACGTTTATGAAATTCTCAATAATTGATGGCACACTGGGAACTTATCTTCAATTCCTAAGTAGATACTTTCTGTTTTCGATATAAAAATCACATTTTTATTTGTTTAAAATTACCATTGTTTACAAATATAACTTACAAAAATCTGCATTGTGTAAGTTCTGGTGGGCAGAGCACAGGTAGCCCTTGTATAACTTTGCACTTTATAACAAACAACAGTAAAATGTTCTTATGTGGCACTTCTAATATTTGTTTTATTTTTCTCACTTAAATAATGTTAGCGTATTTTTTAGAAAAAAAATTAAACTTTGGGGAAACTGGACATTTAGTCTTTCATTCCAGTGAAATCAAATGATTACGCATTTTCCTTTATTCTAAGTCATTCCATTTGGCCGAGCGTGGCCTAATTATTGGCATGTCAAGCTGCGAAATGAAGGGTTTCGAGTTGAAAGCGTTACACTACTAAACAAGCTCTACCTTTTCAGACGTAGTCGCATTTTTAAAAGTCATAGTAAATTCCGTCCCGCGCTGGTACAGCGGTGAGTCTACGGATTTATAACGCTGAAATCAGGGGTTCAATTTGGTGGACTCAGCAGATAGCCGAATGTGGTTTTGCTATAAGAACACACAATTAGTCACTTCCATTAAAGGCTGTTGTAGCGAAAGGTTTCACTAGCTGGTTGATTTATACGTTGGTCATTACTTCAAAATTAAGGACGCTCTATACTTGGATACGTTGATTAAGGCATTCGACTCGTAATCTGAGGGTCGCAAGTTCGAATCCCTGTCACACCAAACATGCTCTCCCTTTCAGCCGTGGAGGCGTTATAATGTTACGGTCAATCCCACTATTCCTTGGTAAAAGAGTAGCCCAAGAGTTGGCGGTGGGTGGTGATTACTAGCTGCCTTCCCTCTAGTCTTATACTGCCAGATTAGGGATGGCTAGCGCAGATAGCCCTCGTGTAGCTTTGCGCGAAATTCCAAAACAAAGAAACAAACCTGGATCCTAGGGGGTCTCTGACCTGGCCAAAGATGTTGTTCAGGTTTAAAGAAGATAAAACATTTTAAGTTTGTTTAGTTTATCAGACACGTTTGAGTTAAACGTACTTAAATGACTAATGACTATGGATCCAGTAAGCGTACACTTTTTAAAACTCAAGAAAATTACCAATGTGAAATACTGGAGTGAAATGCTATTACATAAAATAATATCAAATGTGTACTAGAAACCTCTCTCTATATATATAGATATATATGTGTAAACACATCATCTTATGGTGTTCTCTGTTACTATGTTGGCTTTTTTTCAAAAGTTTGAGGGGCGTCCTGATATTTCTTCCTCTTTTTTTTTTTTTTACACTTCTTCACGGAATATAAAGTCTAAAATATTTTTTTTCTGAATGTATGTCTTCAGAGTGTGGTGCTGTTATGGCTGTTGTAGTTCTCCATGGGTGGGTATCCTCATGAAGATATCTCCTTAAGAAGAAGTCTAGCATATTGCATCCTAAGTTATTGCATTCCAGCTTATTCTTAAAGACTGCCGATCCCAACAGCATTAGCACTCAATCACTTCGTTATCATAAGCCATTTGAAACATTCGTTAAAAATAAACAAACTTAGTAACTAATTATAATTTAATGTTTACATACTTAACGCAAACTTCTTTGGTTAAGCTAGAAGGTAAAAAATATAACAAACCTGGTTCACACTAATATTCATACTGTCATGACTGCAGTGTCGTACCACCAGTAGAATGAGATATGTCAGCTACCTTGTGGGGTACCAGTAATGACGGAGGGGGTGCAAAAAGGAAAGCTTCGATGAACGTGTAAAATCTTTACTGCCCACTTGTCTCATCTGTTATTTAGTTTTTGACGCTAACCGTGTTGCTTTTTTTTTTTAAATCCCGAGTACCCCAGACTCCTGAATCTTCCAGTTCGATGGTACTAGTATGTTCCTGCCTTAACAGAATGTTCTCTTAGGAACGCCAACATTTTACGGTCTTTAGTCGATCACAAAACAAAATATCAAATTCTTTGGTAGCCCCTTTTTTTTCTTTTTTTTTTTAATCTCTCCTTCCCCAGTGAATATGATAGCATACGTTACGTTACCTTCTTAGGTTATTATTATCGTTGCTTACCTCACATATTAGAAATCTAAAACTTGGGTATCATGAATACGTAATGAATAAGCTTTTTTTATCCGAGATTCCCGCTAGAAATTCTTAACATTCCTGTAATACCAATCATAGCAACCAGAACAAATTCAATAGGAAGGTGTTAAATTTATTGTGGAGAATTCTTTTGTTGTTGTTTTTGTAATGAGTATGTGTTCGTACTTATACAGTTAAGTCTGTTTTTATTCTGGAAGAATATTAATAATTGGTAAACTCTGGCACTGACGCCCGTGTTCTATACCGTCACCTTAAGAACTCGAACTATTCTACGTTTTTTTATCTTTCCTTAGAAAACAATTTTCTTTCAAGATATAAAGACCTGGAATGGCCAGGTGGTTAAGGCACTCGACTCGTAATTTGAGGGTCGCGGCTCGAATCCTCGTCACACCAAACATGCTCGTCCTTTCAGCCGTGAGGGCATTATAATTTGACGGTCAATCTCACTATTCGTTGGTAAAAGAGTAGCCCAAGAGTTGGCGGTGGGTGATAATGATGGCTAGCTGCTTTCCCTATAGTCTTACAATGCTAATTTAGGGACGGCTAGCGCAGATAACTCTCGTGTAGCTTTGCGCGAAATTCAAAACAAAACAATTAAGATATAAAACAACACCCACTTACTTTTACTTACGTAGGCTGTTGTGAACTTGCGTCTACATGAAATATGTGTTCCATTACAATATTATGGTATGACCTTGGGAGTTTGTTTTCGAATATTCACAAGAAGTTACACGAGGAATTTATATCTTGGTAGATGTCCACAATTTTAAAAAGATACACAAGATGGAAGACATCTAATCAACAGCATCTACCACGAACTCTTTGACTACTAATATTAAACTGTGGACTAGGCCATCATACTGATAGCGTTCCTACGAACGCAAGACGTGGTTTGTTTTTTTTCTGTTTTGCAGGAGATATACATTAGGAAGGAGCATCATAGACCATGAGATAGACACTCTGGCACGTTAATTCTTCCTGGCCTTAAGATATCCATAACACACGCGACGTTGTACTTTGGCTTTAGTTCTCGCTGTGGGAATGGAAATTCTTCCAAAATTACCATCAAGAAGCAATGATGATGGTCCGTGATGACGAGAAACCCACTTGAAGTAAAAATGTATTCTCAAGATGGCTGGTAGGGGTATTAAAACTTGAATTACAATGAAATGTAGAACAATGTTGCGACCTTCTTAGGTCATCTTCAGGTTAACAAAAAAGATGAGCTAAGAAAGTTAAAACGTTGATCTGTACTTTATTTTGATTAAAGTTATAGTACCCACATCAGCCATCTTTAGAATATAGTGACGATGGTCGTTTTATATGAAGAAATATTACAGGAGTTATTTGACCTTTGTGATTAAAGTAATATTCGGGTTGTGTATATGTGAAAGTTGAATGGTGTGATCTAAAGCAATGACTCTTCATCCTTTTTTTTACATCATCAGTGGTTCTTCATCCTTTCTTACATCATCAGTGGATCTTCATCCTTTTTTACATCATCAGTGGGTCTTCATCCTTTTTTGCATCATCAGTAGGTCTTCATCCTTTTTTACATCATCAATGGGTCTTCATCCATTTTCTCACATCATCAGTGGCTCTTCATCCTTTTTTACACCATCAGTAGCTTTTCATCCGTTTTTATGTAATCAGTGGTTCTTTATCCTTTTTTTACGTCACCAGTGGATCTTCATCCTTTTCTACATCATAAGTGTTTCTTCATCCTTTTTTATATCATCAGTCCTTTCGCGAACCAAACATAATCTCACGGACATCCATATTCAGAGACTTACCTACGGACGCTAATCCTACAGTATATAAAAACGACACTGACAAAAGAATGTTAATAAAATTTTCAAGTGAAGTATTATTTTCACTTACACATAATTTGGTAACTCATTCTGTATCGTCGTAAAACTCTTTTAGTATGCTTAAGAGCCATGGACATAACTGAATTTGGCAAAGCTTGCCATAATTAAGATGAATTACTTATGCAAAATGATACGTTTTAATAGTAGTTAGTTAATACCAAAATATTATCCAAGTTTTATAAAAACTATGTTAACTTCATCAGTGAGTTAAGCTATTCTTACCTTACTTATAGTTGGGATGCCGGACTGTGAATCCGGGGGTCCAATACTCACGTCCTGTTGCTGTAAAATCACGTTCAGCTCTTTGAAGCTAAAATTGCGTTATAAGAGTTACGATATCCTTTCAGAATAAGGGACGGCCAGCATAAATAGCCTTGTATAGCCTGACGCGGATGTTGGAAACAAAAAATAAACCTTCTTTATGAATACAAGCCGCGGTTATTCACTGAAACTTATATTCGGACCCTTCAGTGCCTCAGCGGTTAGTTTATAGGCCTATGACAACAAAAATCGAATTTCCATACCCATAATCGTTTGCAAAACACAGATGGCGCAATATATTCGATCGCAGCGTCACCTGCAAAAATCAGAAAACGTGCAACTGATATACTTAACGAAAAGCAATATATATATATCAAAAGTTTTAAATATGTCACCTTGTTCTATTAAAAGTATTCAAGTTAACAAAAATAATTAGCAATCTCAGGTATTTTTGATATATTTATGGTTCAATGCCCGATACAATTTCTATGGAGGCCTTAATTTTGTTTGAAAGTAAGTGAAGCAACAGAACTCTCTGAAATCTCATTTTCACTCTTTGATAAATGTAGACACTGAATTTTCAGTGTGAACCCACAATATTTACCAGCATAATGTTCAATTTGTATTTACCGATAATTTGTAATAAACGTACGTGTGTGAAAGAGAGAGGGAGGATACATTTCGCTTATGCATAATATGTTAGATGCCTGTAAATGTATTCTAAAATGGACGTCTATATTAGGCCTCACAGCTAAGTGTGAACTAGATAACAATAATCAGAAATTAAATGGTTATATATAACATAAATCTGCTTTCCTTGTTTGTTTGTAGCTAAGCAAAACCTAACAATGGTCTCCTCGTGCTGTTCTCACTACGGGTATCGAAATCCAATTTTTTTTAGCGTTATAAGTCCGCAGACTTGCCGCTGTGCCACTGGGGAGGAACACGAACTTGTTGGCACTTAACAAGCACGGCGGAATGATTAATAATAACCTTAACTGGATTCGTATGAACTGATAGATGACAAGTTGAACTGGACCTATACGAACAATTAGTTTTATTGTTATGCGTTAATGATCAGTAATTAGTTTTAACCGAGTCTACTCTAGTGAAACAAATTTAAGTCAAATCTTTGTTTTTTGCAGTAACCTTATTTTGTATTTGATAATAGCTAAGCGGAGTTTAAATCCAGTCTGTGATGTCTGTAGTACAACACAAGTTTGATGTACTGTTGTGTCAACATGACCAATAGATACAGAGGTGTATAAAATAAGTTTGACAAGATAAAAACAAACAAACAAACATAAACTAGAATGTTTTTTCGATACAGCCTTGTAAGTGATGGTCTCTAACAAGAATTATCAACAACTTCTGTTGTAGGAAGTGGGAAATATTTATTTAAATAGTTATAAGCCATTATAAAATTGTCCGGTACGGCCAGGTGGTTAAAGCATTCGAATAGCAATTGGAGGGCCAGGGTTCGAATCTCCGTCAAACCAAACATGTTCGTCCTTTCAGCCGTGGGGGCGTTATAACGTGACAGTCACTCCCACTATTCATTGGTAAAAGAGTATTCCAAGAGTTGACAGTGGGTAGTGATGACTAGCTGCCTTCCCCCTAGTCTTACGCTGCAAAATTAGGGACGGCTAGCTCAGATAGCCCTCGTGTAGCTTTGCGCAAAATTCAAACCAAACCAAGCCTTCCCTTTAGTCTTACATTACTAAATTACGAACGGATAGCACTTCGTGTTGGGCTGCGCAAAATTCAGAAACAAACAAATCCTACAAAAGAAATAGTCAAACTCTTCAAAAATGCTTAGACTTGCGAGTTACAATAATATATGTATGTGTAAGGACTTCACTTAATAATACAACATGTATACATATATAAACAAGAGGAGTTATCAAATAAACTTAAGAGAAAGAGGAATTTACTTCGATTCTTTGTCTCGCGCCCCCTAGTGGCACAGTAGCATGTAACAACGCTAGAAACCGGATTTTGATACTTGTGATGAACAGAGCACGAATAGCCGGGTTGATATTCTTAATTCGTGAAAAGTTTTGTGATAAACGTACAGGCTATCAAGTCAACAAAATAGTGCGAGTTTTCAGGAATTTTCTAAGCTTGTAATTAATATGGAAGAATGGGGCACATGTCCCCCCTCTTACCTTTGAATAACGGAGACTGCCCCTTTACATCTGTTCCTGAAGAGTTTCTGTATTGATTTCATATTATAAAGTTTTTCAACATGTTTTGCAACCATTTTCTACTTTTCACAACGTTTGAATCTCGAGAAAATTCCATGATTTTGACTTCAGAATGAAGTCGTAATTGGAGCCCCACGTGAGAGGTTTGCGCTTCCTTCTTTCTGCATCGGCGTTTCTCATCCCGGAGTTACGGCTCCCGCGTGTCACTTGTTCCCCGTTCACAAGGTGCGGTTTACCCTTCCGATGCTGTGACTCCCTTTAGCCTCATATTTGTCGTAAACGGGCCGGTGCGGGTAGTAGACTAATGTCAGCGATTATATTTCTGATACGGCACGCCGCTGTAATACGATAAAATCGAAAAATTAAAAAAAATTACACCACGAAAAATATGTTTTAATATTCACAACGTTAGGGATAGGGCACCCTTCCCCTAATAACTTTAAATTATACAGTTTTTTTTTTTCTTACGGTTTATAATATCTAGGGGAAGGGTGTCCTAGCCCGAACGTTGTGAGTATTAAAGCATATTGTTTTTCGTGGTATAAGTTTTGTTTTTTATATGTCACGCCAGTTATTTTGTTCTCATCGACACCGATACAAAACAATAATGTTGTTATAAAATTGAATATTTGTTTAATTAATTAATCTAAATACAAATATATCGTAAAACTTATTTCCTTTACTCAAGAGGGTTTTCTTTTTTTCCCATACGTAGTAGATCCACTGGACACCTAGCTGAGTGCCTCTTATCTACAATCACAAAACTGAAGCTAGTATTTCGTTTATTCATTCACCCACACACGTTGTGTATCCATCAAAAGGTAACAACATCCCACGGATTATTTCACCTATTCCTCTCTAGCAAGTCAAGAAGTGTTTATTTTGTGCCCCTCAAGTAAAATAGGCACCCAGTGAAATGTCTTTAAAAAAACGCTTTGTTATAGTTCAATTTAATTTCGGTTCTTACAACATTGAATGTAATTATCTTCTACCTTACTCAGGTGTGTCTGTGTTTGTTCGTAAATGGGACTGAGAAGTTACCGTTGTGGTTACAAGTATTTTGTGCTTATTTTGTTATGGTAACCTACTTGATGGTCCGACATGGCCAGGTGGTTAAGCCATTCGACTTATAATTCGAGGGTGGCCCTTTCAGCCGTAGAGGCGTTATAATGCGACGGTCAATCCCACTATTCGTTGGTAAAAGAGTAGCCCAAGAGATGGCGGTGGATGGTGATGACCAGCTACCTTCCCTCTAACCTTACATTGCTACATTGGGAACGACAAGCGCAGATAACTCTCGTGTAGCTTTGCGCGAAATTCAAAATAAACCAATCCACCTGATGTGATAGCATTTCGGGCCAAAGCGAATGCTTTACTGACGAGTACTATATATCAATATTCAGTCTTCGCAATATACGAAAACATAATATAATTGCTGAAACAAAATATCACAATGCGAGTTCTTTATTGCTATAAATTACCTCAATAAATCAATAACTTTAACTTTCAGTAAAAAAAACACACTTATTCTCATAATTCAACGAGACTTGAGGTATTTGTTTGTTTGTTTGGGAATTTCACACAAAGCTACTCGAGGGCTATCTGTGCTAGCCGTCCCTAATTTAGCAGTGTAAGACTAGAGGGAAGGCAGCTAGTCATCACCACCTACCGCCAACTCTTGGGCTACTCTTTTACCAACGAATAGTGGGATTGACCGTCACATTATACACCCCCACGGCTGGGAGGGCGAGCATGTTTAGCGCGACGCGGGCGCGAACCCGCGAATTACGAGTCGCACGCCTTACGCGTTAGGCCATGCCGGGCCTGACTTGAGGTAACAGTTAGCGGTTGACTTACTTACATTTTCCGCGTCGTAGCTTTCCAAAGACTGTTATATTGCTCGTGCTTTGCTCGTGTCATTCAAATTACCTTTTTTTTAAAGGTAATTTCTCGGTAGTTTGTAATATATAAAGCTATATTATTCTTCTGCCAGTAATTATGACGTTTAATAAGCATCATAGTAAAATTATCGAGACTTGTTCAGAAAACAGAGTATTGTGGAGTTTATTTTATTTTTTTGTTTTTGAATTTCGCGCAAAGCCACACGAGGGCTATCTGTGCTAGCCGTTTCTAATTTATCAGTGTAAGACTGGAGGGAAGGCAATTAGTCATCACCACCCACCGCCAACTCTTGGGCTACTCTTTTACCAACGAATAGTGGGATTGACTGTTACATTACAACGTCCCACGGCTGAAAGAGTGAGCATGTTAGGCGCGACGGGGATTCGAACCCGCGAATCGCAGATTACGACTCGAACACCTTAACCACCTGGCCATGCCGGACCTGTTTGACTCTATGCTATAGTATGCAACAGATAGTAAATGGTTTTACTTATAATTGGTAAGATATTAACGTCTCGGAAGGAACATACTGGAACAATAGTGTTAGGCTGGACTATTGTTTAGCAAAACATCCAAATGTCGCTGTCATAAAAAGTATTAAATTACAATATATTAAATTTGAAAGATTAGAAACATTCTCATTGTTGTAATGTAAAATATTAATATTCTCAATATAATAAAAAATAAATAAATATATAACTAAAAATAGCAGTATCATATTGTAGTGCAGTTGTCTTCCTTCGGTCAGTGATTTAAAATTAGATACGGCGCCAAGAGTTGCCATACTGGGGGCAAACTCACGATCTATAGAGGAAAATCCATTCCATGGAAGAAATATAGGGGATGTTGCTCAGGAAGAAACATGAGGGAGTAGAAATCAAAATAGGAGCCAGTATTAATAATTGGAAAATTCATTTCTCCTCTAGTGAAATGAATAGCATTCATTTAGCATTCATGAATTGGCATTCCTCTAATAGCATTCTATTCTTGTGACATTTTTAAATATAAAGCCTACTTCACTAGCTAACAGTACGTACCATTTGCCATTTAGCCCTGTCTTATACATAATTCTAGTGTAATATAAATAGTATACAAACGAATGTTTTTAAAAATAATTTTTGGTTCACAAAAAATATCATTAAAGTTCTGTACCTCCTTATGTATTATTAATATTAGCAATAGAAGCATCATCCAAAATAAACTATTTTTGTTAGGGTAACCTTGTAAAAAATTTTCAGTATTTTTCTAATTTAATACGAATTAATAAAGAATTTAAGAATTTTTCAATAAGCAAAACAAGATGAACAATAAAATA
This sequence comes from Tachypleus tridentatus, assembly GCF_004210375.1. NCBI lineage: Eukaryota > Metazoa > Arthropoda > Merostomata > Xiphosura > Limulidae > Tachypleus > Tachypleus tridentatus. The sequence continues at coordinate 36,041,555 of NC_134828.1, read as the reverse complement.
TATATATATATAATTACTCATCTCCGGCACGGATATTTAGTAAATATGGTAAGATTGGCTCACCACTAAGAAAATTTTCATAGTAGCATCTAGCAACTCCGACGGAGCTATGCTATCTGGGTTGCGCGCTGATAAAGGTGCTGTGACAGGACTGCTGAAGGGAGAAAGGAATGTGCTTTGAACGGTTCTAAAAATTTCTCTAGTGTGTAACCAAAACCAATGGAACCTAAACGTAATGTTGATCCGATGGATTATGATCAGCGCAAACCAAACCATAACGAAAAGCTATAATAAAAAAAAAACCTTTTTTGTTATAGTATAGCAGTTATTATTGTTTTTTTTAATTGAGCAGAAAGCTACATAATGGACTAACTGTGCTCTGCCCACCACGGGTATCGAAACCCGGTTTGTAGTGTTGTAAGTCCGCAGACATACCGCTTAGCCATTGGGGGGCGGCAGTTATTGTAACTTTTCATTTTATTGTTCTTATAGTTATAATAATGACGTATAACGAAAAGTTATATAACTCTTTTTAACTTTGTTTTTTTTCTTATAATTGTCAGTTTTCCTGATAATAAGTTATCTATTAATGATATTAGTCTGTTTAAGAAACTAATAAATTATTAATTAATAAATAAACTAATTTTTTTTCATTACTGTGATTTCAGTCGTATTGAGTGAAATAGATTTGGTTTATTTTGAATTTCGTGCAAAGCTACACGAGAGCTATCTGCAATAACCGTCCCTAATTTTGCAGTGTAAGACTAGAGAGAAGGCAGCTAGTCACCACCACCCACCGCCAACTCTTGGGTTACTCTTTTACTAACGAATAGTGGGATTGACCGTAACATTATAACACCCCCACGGCTGAAAGGGCGAGCATGTTTGGTGAGGAGTAAAATAGGATAAAAATGATATATATTGTGATTAGCATAATATTTCCCACTTTAGAAATTACGACTTAACCGTTAAATATACTGAATGCTACACCAGATGTCGCACTAGTGAATCTGTCCTTATTTTTCTAAAGTGTTTTTATTTTAATCCATTAAAACAGTGATTTTAATTAGGAAGTTACATTGTATCTGTTGAAATATAGAATAGACATTACACGGGTTCCGGAACTTAGGCGAAGCGTTAAGGAATTGGGTGCACGTGACTCCAACTTCTGAACCGGTAGCGAAGTACCCTACGAATAAGGTATAGAAAGTTGTGTATAACTATCACGAAAAGTCATTGTTTCACTTATTAATTGAATAGTCACAGTTAATACAACAAATAATATGACCCAAGTTGTCCTCCCTCTTCAAATTTAAATTTAAATTCATTCCATCTTCTTCGTATTAAAACAAAAATATAAATAAACCAATTATATATTTAGGTTAAGCGAGGGTTAAGGATTTGCTGAATTATTAAAAAGTACTAATTATCAAATGTTTGTCTTGAAAAGTATATTATATTGAAAAATGAACGTTAGTGCTCCGCTTGGCTAGGAACACCAATAACAGGATTTACTGTTAGACAAATGTTCAAATTCTAGCGTTTCGTTTACAAAGAACGCACGAATAAGTTAGTTCATCTCTTTTTGGTTACATATGGCAGTAAGTCAAACGTCTCGTGAGTTAGAAACTCCTTTTCCAATTTCAAGAGCCGGAAAATAAATTCTAGTTTCGAGATACAAGTAAACTGACCTGAAGACAACTGTGTTACTATTGTCTTCGGACAGTTTCTGTGAAAAATAATGTTATCTAATAAAACAACAGTTGCTATTTATGTGCTACTAAAATAAGGCTATTAAATAACTAAATGACACACAATATAGAATGATTCAGTATAACTGTACTGAGTGAACAGATTAGGGTAGGGCGCGCATAGTTATTTATGGTCGAAATAAATACATTTTGCTCTATCGCATCTATACGCCAGTATGGCCAGGTGGTTAGGCGCTCGACTTGTAATCCCAGTCACACCAAACATACTCGCCTTTTTAGCTGTGAGGAAGTTATAATGTGACGGTCAATCTCACTATTCATTGGTAAAAGAGTAGCTCAAGAGTTGGTGGTGGGTGGTGGTGACTAGCTGCCTTCTCTCTTGTCTTACATTGCAAAATTAGGGACGGCTAGCGCAGATAACCCTCGAGTAGCTTTACGCTAGATTTAAAACAAACAAATAATAATATCTAACTGTTAGGTCGATCTGTAATCTTTACGTTGTACTCATCACAGTATAGAACAGTAGTTTAGATCTACCGAAACGTCAATACTACTAGCCATTCATTAACGGAAATTATAATAAAAAATCTATTTCGACGTTTCTGGAAGAGTTCTTTTAATGTCATTTAAACGTGGACATCTTTACACACACACACACAAAGAAAAGAAATAGGCTGATCTACCTCCACCTGGTGAAGATAAGTAAAACTTGTGGATTAGCGAAATATTTTATTTTAACGCAGTACTTTAGCCTGTAAGATTTTCTTGATTTTTTTTAACAAGTTAGGCCTTTATTTTAAGGCATCACATTATTTGTGCGTAACTATACACACGTTTCAGTCTCAATATTATAAGATATTAGAACAAATACTTCGTGCTAATCAAGTAGTGGCATGAAAGTGCTCGTGCTACTTGCTGTCGTCAATATTCCCAACGTTTACTCTGATATCATTAATGATTTAGTAAAGAAGGTGAACCCTACTCTACTCAACTGAGTTCTTTTCTTATCGGTGTGACAGACGACCAAAAAAAGTTACTGATCCAAATGAGATACCACTATGTGTTTTTGGAATTTCCCACAAAGCTGCACGAGGGCTGTCTACGCTAGCTGTCCCTAATTTAGCAGTGTAAGACTAAATGGAAGGCAGCTAATCATCACCATCCACCGCCAACTCATGGGATGCTCTTTACCAACGACTAGTGCGATGGACTGTAATATTATAACGCCAACACAGCTGAAAGAGCGAACATATTTGATATGATGAGGATTCGAACCCGTGACCCATAAATTACAAATCGAGCACTTTAACCACGTGACCATGTCGTGCCGATCTTACTGTAAAAGTAACAACGTAAAACTTTCATATTAAACTTCCTAAAAAAATGTGGGTTCTAAACTGATTTTTACATATTAGTTCATTTTACTAGCCTAGTTATGGACTACACATAGATAAAGTGTTTACTTACTCATTTGTATATCCTATATTACAGTACTTTCAAACTAATAATATAGTTTGAGTTATACTTAAAGGCGTGTATTAATGAAGCTCACTAATAGAGCTAATTTATAATTTTCGAAACTGTCTGAAGCCTTCCTGTACTGACATTGATATAGTTGAAATACGTTGTAGCCTTGCTAGGTATAAACTAGTACAATGGGGTTACGAAAGTAAGCCTTACTCGACTTAATATGATAACAGTTTTACTAGATGGATACAAATATGATAATATTATGAGAATTTAGTCTTACCTGTTATGTATTATAAATTATAATGTTACGTGTTAGAAGTTCAAATAACCTAAAACTGAATTAAATTGTAGTTTAGACTGAAACGTTATACAAATTTCGATACGTATTTAATTTATGATACTTACCAACAAGATTGATACACACAGTTTTCTCTTTTTAATACAAATATATCTTAATATACGAACAATAATACAATTAACAATAACAGTTATTACAAATAATGATTGATATACAAAAGTTTAACAAATTTAGAAACAATATCGAGTCTTCTATCTGTTCTAGAACTTCCTTGATGTGTTCATAACGAGCGAGTTCATTTCGAGTTGCACTTAACAGAGAGTTATCTATTTCTTCGCTAGTCGTTAAATGTCAAGTTTTTCGCTGCTGAAGTTATATAGTGTCTTCGTAAAAATATTGATGTTCGGTGTGAGTCGGCTGAAGTTAAACGATTTGTAATAATCGAAATCTATAAATGTTCCTGGTCAAATATTTGAAGCTCCTGATTAATATACATTAATCATAGTTATAGCTTCCAAGGTTTATAATATTATGTTACGACTGAAGCAAACCAATAATATTTACTGTCTCTTGATGTATCGTGTTGATTATATTTATAGGCATGAGGAAAAGTTTTAGAAATTTCAGCCTGCACAACAATATTGACGATTCAGTAGTGTTTACGCACACGTAAATATTTTTTGTATTTTTACACTCGAGAATCTTCTACAATTTTAGTGAATAAGTGAAATTTCGGAATACAGATTTAACATTATTAAGATATATGTAGAATTTTAAATATTGTAACGGATTTACTGGTATACATTTATTTTAATATCTGCGTTTGTTTCAGTTAAATGCATGTAACGTATATTGTTTAATGTGTATTGCGCAAGTCCCACCTTTTCCCTAAATTTCTAGAATGTTCTAGAGAGTAAGAATCAACAACACATATTTTACGAATACGCTAGCATATCTTGGAATATTGTTGAATGTTCGAGAATGTCGCCTTAAAGTTTTTAAGTCGACACGCCGAGAGACAGTTTGTTTGTTTTTTTTAATTTCGCGCAAAGCTACATAAGGGCTATCTGCGCTAGTCGTCCTTAATTTAGTAGTGTAAGACTAGAGTGAAGGCAAGTAGTCATCACCATCCACCGCTAACTCTTGTGCTACTCTTTTAACAAAGAATAGTAGGATTGACATTCACATTATAACGCTCCCACGGCTGAAAGGCCGAACATGTTTGGTGTGACGGGGATTCGAATCCGCGACCCTCAGATGACGAGTCGAGCGCCTTACCATGCAGGTGAAGTCTATCGGTGTATCAACATAAAATTAATTTTCTCGTCGTGGACCTGAACCGTCGATGAAATATTCAGTTCCAGATGAGATAGAACACTTGATATTGTTTGTGAATTTGTAAAATATTTGTATATAAATAATTATTTGCAATAACCATTCTAATAACCGTTGTTATCAATTGTATTGTTGTTTGTATATTGAAATATAGTTGATTTAAAAAAGAAAATTGTGTTTATCAATCTTGTTGGCAAACAATATATTTGATACATAGTAACATTTAATTAATTTCTAAATTCAAATTCAAATTTCCGTTTATATGAAATGATAATACGTAACGTTAACGTACGTAGCATAATAAATCGGAGAGTCGTTCGAGATAAATTATAATACGTGACAATATACATTTAACTTAAAGAAACATCGACCTTAAAACAAATATACAATAGTAGATGTGCCACATACAAGATATAAACAAACAGAATAACCAAGAGAGCTTAGTTTTACTAATTTTAAATCACTTTGATAACATTAAGGCCTCCCAGTACACTGCTGGTACAGCGGTAAGTCTACGGATTTACAAAGCTAAAATCAGGGGTTCGATTCTCCTCGGTGGACTCAGTAGATAACTCGATGTGGCTTTGCTATAAATAAAACACGCATACACTCACCCTGGCCTATTAGTCGAAAGGTGGCCAGGCGGTTTAGGCGCTCGACTCGTAATCCGAGGATCGCAGGTACGAATCCCCGTTACACCAAACATGCTCGCCCTTTCAGCCGCGGCGTTATAAAGTGACGGTCAATCCCATACTTCGTTGGTAAAAGAGTAGCCCAAGAGTTGGCGGTGGGTGGTGATGACTAGCTGCCTTCCCTCTAGTCTTACACTGCTGAATTAGGGACGGCTAGCACAGACAGCTCTCGAGTAGCTTTGTGCGAAATTCAAAAACAATTAGTTGAACGTTGAAAACTTCTCGTGAGGTTGTTGATAAAATGTCGGAAAACGAACAAAAAACATGATGAAATGACTTTAATTTATTTGTCATAAAAGTTGTAAGTATTCTTTACTTGCTATATTACATGTATTTAGTTTTATAATGTAATTTAGCAAATCTGTTAAAGGTGTAACATGAAACTGCATTTGTCGGTGTGTCAAACTTTTTTTTTTTGTCCTTACAGGAGCCCCTTTTATAGCTTCTAAATAGTCCATTTATAAGTCACTATTGGTTTACCATACTGGAAATTTCTTTCTTTCTTGAACTTGGCTTGGCACAAAACTTGAAAACTTGTAATGCTGACATTCGGAATTCGATACCAGTAGTTGGCACAGTGCAGATAGCTCATTGCACGTGCTGCTTTTCGCCTGAAGGCAAGAAACAAAACAAAAACAACTTTCTGAACAAACTTGAGTTATGAAATTTACATTTGAAAAACAACAACAAAACTTACGCTGAGAATGTACATTTACATTTAACTTCTTCACACGTGCTGTAATCGATATCTACTTCGCTAACACTGATTATGACATACTGCTCACCTCATCATCCTATACTGAGATTTTGACCTCCTGTAATGTTGTAGTAAGTACACAAGAAGCAGATCCCGACTGATGGTCGCAAGATAATCGCATTTAACTCGAACTTTGACAGTCTAAGCCTAGAATAAATTGGAAATTGGACTGTTTGTTTTGAATTTCGCTCAAAGCTACACGAGGGCTATCTGCGCTAGCCGTCCCTAATTCAGCAGTGTAAGCCTAGAGGGAAGGCAGCTAGTCATCACCACCCACCGCCAACTATTCTTCTACCAACGAATAGTGGGATTGACCGTCACTTAATACCGCCCCCATGGCTGAAAGGGAGAGCATGTTTGGTGCGACCGGGATTCGAACCCGCGACCCTCAGATTACGAGTCGAACGCCTTAACTCACCTGGCCATGCCGGGCCAGGAAATTGGAATATATACATTTGTTTATTGTTGTTTTTAAGTGTTTTAACTGAAATAACTAATTCGTTAAGTTGAATAAGTTGAATGCTCAGAATAAATGACGTAATACGGTGGAAATTTCCTTAACATGAGTTTAAACAATTAGAAAATAAAACGAAGTTGGCACTGGATTCTTACGCAGTGCTTACCACAATACCAATTGCGAAAAGAACCCAAGGAATCCAGAGAAAAGTGTGATACTGGTATGTTACGGTTCGGAAGTTCAAACATGCAAACATTCTGTCACGAACGCAATTTGTGTCAGGTACTCAATATCCATAAGTCGTTGCCAGAACGATAAGCACCTGTAATAGCGAGATTACTGTGGCAAATTCTAAGTATAATTAGATCGTTACGTTTACTGTAATTTAAAAATCAAGTGTTATTATTTTTACTTTGGACATGCGTGTTTAAGTAACACGCAAACAATACATCTATATTGGTTTAATCGGATCACAACAAAAAGTAAATATATAATATCATTATTTTGTGTGAAACATAAGATATTTTATTTATCGATTTGTGTAGCCAGTAAATCGGATACTATGATCGCTCTTTCTACGAGGGTTAACAACTCTCAGTGAAGTGAGTGTTTGTTTGTTTTTGAATTTCAAGCAAAGTTACATGAGGGCTATCTGCGCTAGCCGTCCCTAATTTAGCAGTATAAAACTAGAGGGAAGGCAGCTAGTTATCACCACCCAGCACCAACTCTTGGGCTACTCTTTTACCAACTAATAGTGAGATTGACCGAGCTTCCCGAGAACTATCTGCACTAGCCGTCCCTAATTTAGAAGTGTAAGACTAAAGGGAAGGCAACTAATTATCACTACCCATTGCGAACTCTTGGGCTACTATTTTACCAACGAATGGTGGGATTGACTGTTACATTATAACGCCCCATGGCTAAAAGGGGCGAGCATGTTTGATGCGAAGGGGATTCGAACCAGCATTCCTCTCAGTGAAGTAAGATTTCCTGTGATTATTTAGTAATGCCAATTTGGAGGTTGCTATAGATTTCGTACATCTTAAACTATTATAACCTGAGTTATTTCTTTTGTGTGAAATGTGATACGTTAGCAAGAAGTAACCTATGGTCCACACACATGGATAAAAGTAATATAAATCATGCATAATTAAGAATATGAAACCAAAATAAAATAATGAATATTTTTAAATTGTTTGATTTTATTTAAGCACAAAGCTGACAGTGACCAATCTCCTCCGTTACCACCGGAGGGCCACCCCGAGGGGCACAAGTGGTATGTCTGCGAACTTATACTGCTAAAACCGAGTTTCGATACATGTGATGGGCAGAGCACAGATCGCCTTTTGTGTAGCTTTGTGTGTAGTAACAAACAAACCTACTGCAACGATAGATTCCCCGAAATGTTTAGCATCATAAGCCCTAAATATTAAGGTGGTTAAAACACTCGGCTCGTAATCGAAGGGTCGCGGGTTCGAATTTCCGTGACACCAAACAAGCTCACCTTTTCAGCCGTGAGGGTGTTATAATGTATCGGTCAATCCTCACTATTCGTTGGTAATAGAGTAGCGCAAGAGTTGAATGTGGTGGTGATGACTAACTAGCTACCTTCCATCTCGTCTTACACTGCTAAATTATGAATGGGTACCGCAGATAGTCCTCGCGTAGCCTTGCGCGAAATTCAAAACAAACCAAACCAAAACTTTCAATATTACATTTTCAAATGATGTAAATGATGACAAAATTATTCGCTATATTACTAATGTATAAGTTTTGGCAATGGTGAATGAAATTCATTCATATTTTATGTTTTAATAACACAACTCATGTTTGAGAGTTTACTTAAAAGTGTTGCATATTAAAGTGTGAGTGTACAACATTTTTAATACACACCTTCGATATTTGCTTGGGGAGGAAAAACTAACGTATTATGGTCCAAAATTCTTGAGTTTGCTCTCCCTCTATGGGCTGTTACTAATATTAATCTTCACTGCTTAACTTGCGTTGTTACTAGAATTTATTTCATACTTGCTAATCAGGGGTCTTCCTTTTCTTAATCGCCTCGGTTTAACGTTCTGCTCGATCTTGTAAAAGGCCTACATTTTGTAAACAGGTGATTATTAAAGTTGGTGTACAACTACGAAAGTTTTGTCTTTGTCAGAAACTCCTCCCATTTTAGAGATTGTTAAGGGCGTGTGCTAGTCCTTGATGGAAGACCGGTAATTATTACTGTTCACTAAAACATTTAGAATATGTACAGTTTAGCGGTAAGCTTGAAGGCTTAGAGGGCTAAAATTCGGGGCTCGATATTCTTGCTGGACACAGCGCAGAAATCCTTCAATTTAGTTTCGTACTTAATAAATAAGCAATTAGTTATCCTGTGCATACATATATATATATATCCCTCACTTTAGTTTCGTACTTAATAAATCAGCAATTAGTTATCGTGTACATACATATATATATTTCTCACTTTAGTTTCGTACTTAATAAACAAGCAGTTAGTTATCCTGTGCATACGTATATACATATATCCCTCACTTTAGTTTCGTACTTAATAAATAAGCAATTAGTTATCGCGTACATACACATATTTATCCCTCACTTTAGTTTCGTACTTAATAAATAAGCAATTAATTATTGTATACATATATATATATATATCCACCGCTTTAGTTGCGTATTTAATAAATAAGCAATTAATTATTGTATGCATACACACATATATATATATAATTTGGACCAACTGACCTACGCACAATCTTCCTCTACTGTGTTATAACTTTTCTGTTTGGTTTCCATCGTGATATGTGGTATTATACAAATTATGGCTTTGAATAATAACTTATATTTGGTGCACTAATGAATTAAACCATTGTTTTTATTGCATCAGAAGAATACAATCACGTGCGGCTAAGGGCTTGTGTGTTTTTCAAGCCAAGAAACAACAATAGTCAGGGGTGGATAACAAACACGCACACCGCCACTAAAAATAATCACACGGCATTCTAATTTCATAATAACGAGGTCGAATACATCTTACTATGATTACAGATAAGTCAAGTAACCACTTAACTACACAATAAAAATATAAAATAAACGTCCAGTAAACAAGCCATAAGAATTTACATAAACACTCTCGTTAGGTAAGGGAAGGCATTCAGTTATTTCTGATATTTTAAATAGAAAACAGTTTTGTTTAAGTTAAAAAAAATTGTTTCGTGGGGTTCACTGTATCTAATCAAATTAGGTTGGTAAGAGTATATCTTTAATAGACCAAAAGTCCCCCCTCTGAATTCTTGATCTCCGATAACTCAGCAGTGAGCTCGACAACTTATAATGTTAACATTCGAGGGTCGAACCTTGCAGAAGACACGCTGCAGACAAGAGTAACCTGGATTATTGTTAGTTAAAAAGTGAATTGGAAAGAGATTAGTTAAAAAATGAATTGGAAAGAGATTAAGGGACAATTTAGGTTTAAGAACGAATAATTTTTTTGACCAGTTGCTATCTGATAGATTGAAAAATTACCATTCTTATTTTTTCATCTGTAGTCTGCCGTTTCATGTTTGCTATTTCGTCATCAACTTTTTAGTCTAAGTTTATTTTTCAGTTGCGTGCTGTACTTGGTCGTTGATATGTATCATAATGTTGTCTGCAATTCTTCGTATCTCTATCAACTGGCATTCAGTTGTGTTTTATCAGAGTACTTCCTCATAGTACTTATCAGTTACTGTTAATGCTTAACCAAATCATTTCACCAGTCATCATAGAGGCTGGATGAACTTACTCGGATGTGATAAAAAGTTTGACGAGCTTAGTTGCTTGTAATTTGTTGTTGTAATAACTGAAGAAATAGTATGTTATTAGAAATTCGAATAGTGGACAATTTTCTAATGAGTTTTTTTTTTAATTTTGGGAACCAATCTTCAAAAATAATTTTTTATACCACGTTGACTTACTTGTATCTAACTCTTAAATACAGCCATTGTGGCAGAAGTAAATTAACAAACGAATAAACTGAAATTTCACTTCTGTTCTGTAACATATCTTTAATATTTAAAACTCAACGCTATCGTTTTCGATTCGAGTGTAAGTTAACAAGCACGTATACAAGTTACTGCTTTAAAATAATTTTACAGTCATTAGCTCTTCTGTAGTTGTTCTTGGTTCTTTTACTGAACTTTTACGTTATACAAAAATATGCCAAAATATCTCTTCTCTTCATAGTTTATAGCCCAAGAACTACGCAGAAGCAAAAGTAATATATTTTCTCGTTACAAGCCCAATAAAATACCATGTTCTTTGTTCACTGGAATGACAGTTAATACGAGTTTTTATCCTAATCGACAGGAGGTCCGAGAACAAAAGAGCGCGTACAAACTTCGCCAAACGACGGCCTATCCTTCATACCCAAAGGCGTGGAATCGTAATTTTTCCTGTTGGCGTGCGGTCTTTCGTAACGCCTCTTCCTTCGTTAGGTCTTGACAGATTCTCTTTGAAATGACACGTAACGCCTTCTAGTGACTGTTTTTCTTATTCAGGCGCATCATCACTTCTTGTCCCATTACGTACTGCAAAAAATTAAAGCATATTTTCTTAATAAACTTTACCCTAAAAATAATAATAATTAAGTTTTTTTTTGCAGTGTACTTAAGTAGATCCTCTAGGCAGTTGTAGTAGAAGTCATAAGTTAGGTTTATTAATTTTTACAGTTAATATTTTAAGAACCCAGTATATTTCTTGCTATAGATAAGATTATACGGGTTGACTCTCGCGATTAGTGTATAACTATTAGTTGGAAATAGAATAATGACCTCATGGTGATGAGAAACCCACTTGATATGAACATTCCAACTTTAATTAAAATAAAGTAGAGAAAAATGTTTCGACCTTCTTAGGTCATCTTCGGATTAACAAAAAAGATGACCTAAGAAGTTCTAAACGTTCTTCTGTACTTTATTCCAATTAAAGTTTTAATACCCATACCAGCCGTCTTTAGAATACAGAATACTGACTTATAATATCTTTCAACATACGCATATATTTTGTTTATGTGCTAGTGAGGCAGGAAAGAAAGGGCCTTCTAAGGTGGGAGGACAGCATTATACACATTAAGTAATGGTTTTTATTTTTATGTAAAACATGGGTAATCAGTCTTCTGGGACAGGATGTAAATCTACTTTTAAATGAACCTAAACACTTACCATTTGTGCTAGTTCCAGGAAAGAAACAACCGTTTTTACCAATCACCTCTACACGTGGCCTGATAATTAGAGCGCCCGATTCAAAATTTGCGGGTTTGAATCCCTCTTGTCCAATATACTTAGCCTTTCAGCCTTGGATACGTTACAATGTACAGTCAATCCCACTATTCGTAGATAAAAAAAGTAGCCTGAGAGTTGGCGGTCGGTGAAGTTAACTAACTGCCTTCAAATCGTCTTTTACACTCCAGTCTCCAGACTCTTAGCGCTAAATTAGATAGGAGATTGGCTCCACCTGGTAAAAATATGTCCGAGGACCACCAATGATGCATTAGCATGAAGCTCGGCATGGCAAGGTGGTTAAGGCATTCGAATCGTAATCTGAGGGTCGCGGGTTCGAATCCCTGTTGTACCAAACATGCTCGTCCTTTCAACCGTGAGGGCGTTATAATGTTACGGTCAATCCACTATTAGTTGGTAAAAGAGTAGCCCAAGATTTGGCAGTAGGTGGTGATGGCTAGCTTCCTTCCCTCTAGTTTTACACTGCAAAATCAGGGACGGCCAGCGCTGATAGCTATCGTGTAGCTTTGCGCGAAATTCCAAAAACTCAAAACAAAAAAAAATATTTTTTACAAGTAATGAATCATTTTTTGTTTGATTGCCTTAATACTTGTGGATTTTTAAGAGGTAGTGTCGTAAAGCTTTATCTTCTTAATAACTTTAGTCAAAGTGATTAAAAACCACAGAACGGAATATATTAATGAGCAGGTGATGAAACTAAGTCCATGTTCGCCAGACGATTTAATTCACCCAAAAGAAAATCCTTCATTGGGAAAGGATTGAACTAAATCCAAATTAAGAGATAAGAGATTTGTTGAGGTTATAGTATCAAAAAATGACCCCATGAACATGGGTTAAATAACTAGGATCAGAAACCTCTAGGGTTCAGGTATAGCTGTTCATACTTTTAGACTAGTGACCAGAGGAAGAGACATCAGCACTAATTGCCAAAAGGGTTTTGTTCAACTCTTATAACTAAATTTCGGAATTGGTTCTCTCTTTCTGTAAGTGTCCACATCAGAAAATCTGAAACGGGGCTTAGCGACATCACGTCTCGAGCTCCAAACCATAGGTAGCGAGTATTTCCTTTGTTTGGACACATTATTCTGTCACGTGTACTGTATATGTTTTTGAGTTCATGATAATAATGATCTTGCAAGGAACGATTTTTGGAACGTATATTTGTTTGTCCATGACAGGTGTTCAAGTGAAGCTACTCCTTAACCAATCAGAGATGAATTATTTCTCTTGTTACCCATTTGGAGAAGCTAATCCTTCTTGAACCTCTTATAAACCCCTTCTGTGTGATACGTTAGCAAGGAGTAACCTATGGTCCACACACATGGATAAAAGTAATATAAATCATGCATAATTAAGAATATGAAACCACAATAAAATAATGAATATTTTTAAATTGTTTGATTTTATTCAAGCACAAAGCTGCACAGTGAACCATCTCCTCCGTTACCACCGGAGGGCCACCCCCAGGGGCACAAGTGGTATGTCTGCGAACTTATACTGCTAAAAACCGGGTTTCGATACATGTGATGGGCAGAGCACAGATCGCCTTTTGTGTAGCTTTGTGTGTAGTAACAAACATACTCACCGCAACGATAAATTCCCCGAAATATTTAGCATCATAAGCCCTAAATATTAAGCTTGGCATGGCTAGGTGGTTTAGACACTCGACTTGTAATCGGAGGGTCGCGGGTTCGAATTTCCGTCACACCAAACAAGCTCACCTTTTCAGCCGTGGGGGTGTTATAATGTATCGGTCAATCCCCACTATTCGTTGGTAAAAGAGTAGCACAAGAGTTGAATGTGGTGGTGATGACTAGCTACCTTCCATCTAGTCTTACACTGCTAATTTATGGATGGGTAGCGCAGATAGTCCTCGCGTAGCCTTGCGCGAAATTCAAAAAAACGATTTTTGGGACGTATATTTGTTTGTCCATGACAGGTGTTCAAGTGAAGCTACTCCTTAACCAATCAGAGATGAATTATTTCTCTTGTTACCCATTTGGAGAAGCTAATCCTTCTTGAACGTCTTATAAACCCCTTTTCCGGACCCCTGACCCACAATCGATACACTAGGTAGATAAGGTTGGGCCCAGAAAATTACTTAATATTGTCTTTTTAGTTATTAACTTTAAATAGAAAGGATCGGTAATGTTTATTAGCCAAACATGCCGAGCAAATAAGAAAGGTAGTTTAGCCTGTGTTATTTCAATAAATGAAATGAAGAAATATGATTTCTGTATATGAATAGACTATATTAAAGCACAGTCTTGGTATGTAAGGAAACGTTTCCAACACATTATTGGCCACACATCTCTCTTTTGCCTAACGGGCAATAACATGTTTAATTTTTATGACCCATAGTTTTTTGTTGTTAAGGAAGAAAAGAAGAAAAAGAAAAAAATACCATAAACGTTTAATAAATTGGCTAGGCCTGCTGAGCACCTGAAACACATGCCAATAAACTAGAAATCTTATCCTACAGCGAGGAAGGGATAACCTTGACTCCTGCTTATAATCATCAGAACAAAGGATAATGGCGAGGAATTATGACAATTAAAATTCTACACACCATTCACATAATAAGTGATAATAATCTTATATGATTATAGCACCGATTTCGAAATGGCGTTTTCCCTCCTCTTCTCAGACCGATCTCAATTTTCAGTTAGGTAAGATAAAACAAGTATTTAAAAAAACAACCAACAACTAGCTTTATGACGTAAGATTACACGTGAGAATTCTGCTTGGGTCTTAACATATTGTAAATTTATTAGTCACGGTTCTCTTTAGAATCCAGTGTTATAAAACAACGACATCGGGGCTGGAATACCATTGGGTCTTCCAGACATTTCGCTAATGACAATGTTTTGTTTTGTCTGTGCAGTTGGCATGCACAAAACACATTCCGTAGAACGTGTCATGTCAATTGTGTGTGGTCAAGCAAATATATGTGAATGTATAGCACACAATTTAGTTTGTACTTTGTAAGTTTTCGGTACTTGTTATTGCGTGTGATCGTTGAATGATATCTTAAAGTGTTTTTTCTTGATTATCGGGCAATTTTTTATTTATTTACTATTGTCCCCCTACAGTATTTTGTATGTTCCGACATACCTGTTTTATAAAATTTTATATATGACAGTTTTAATTAGATTGACACATTTTATAAGGCCCGGCATGGCCAGGTGGTTAAGGCACTCGACTCGTAATCTGCGGGTCGCAGGTTTGAATCCCCGTCACATCAAACATGCTCGCCCTTTCAGCCGTAGGGGCATTATAGTGTTACGGTCAATCCTACTATTCGTTGGTAAAAGAGTAGCCCAAGAGTTAGCTGTGGGTGGTGATGACTAGCTGCCTTCCCTCTAGTCTTACACTGCTAAATTAGGGTCGGCTAGCGCAGATATCCCTCAAGTAGTTTTGCACGAAATTCTAAACAAATAAACAAAACATTTTATAAAATTATGTGCTGTAACTCTATTCAGTTTTCAAAAGTTCCCCGCTGGTAAACGTAAGTCTTCGGATCTATAACGCTAAACTCAGGGGTTCAATTCCCCTCGGTGGACTCAGCAGATAGCCCCGTGTGGCTTTGCTATAAGAAAACACACGGTTTTCAAAGTGAAAATTAATACATAATTATAAAATTATTAATCACGATTCGAGTTTTAAATTAGATATTTTATTCCCCAGTGGGTCAGCGGTAAGGTTACAGACTTACAATATTAAAATCCAGCGTTTTATTCTCCGTAGTGGACATTGTACATATAAAGAATTACCACTACTGTATTTTCTCAGGTCCTTGTAATTACTAAACTTATCGAGGTTTACCATAAAATGTGCCAAACATTAAAAAAAAAAGAACTTTACAGATGTGTGTGTTTTCTTATAAGAAAGCTACATTGGACTATCTGCTGAGTCCACCGAGGGAACTTTAAAGGTATGGAGAAAAGTGCCTGTGATATAAAGCACTTTCTGCAGTTTTGAAAGACATAGAGAGTGTAGAACTAGCTTCTAATGTAATTACAGATTATATGAATTATGTACCTTAATGGCTATAATCTCATTATCTCCTCATTAGGTCGTACAAAATTAATCTCTGCCTCAGTGATTTCCGTTAACAGGAAACGTCTACGAGGAAACTCGTCATTTCTTTTCATTACGTAACGAAGAATAGAGCATATAAACAATACCTTTAATTAAAACCCGAAACGAACAACGCCCAGATATTGAAATACACGACATCACGTAAGTTCAGTCTTTTCATTAGGTGCTCGGTAATGTACACCCTGTACTGTCTTGGTTTGATTAAGTAAATGCTTTTCTACATGAGCAGAACGTAATGTTTTAGGTTCTAATGGAGTGTACCTGTTTCTCATTAGGCTATCAAATATAAGGTAGTTAATGACATGCCTTTGTTTCATTGTTTGCTTCCTCTTTCGAACGGATCAAACACCAGGGAGGTTTAGAATTTAAGTTAAGAGAATTTCTCCAAAAAACTTGCATAATTACAACCAAACCTTGAATCTTGTAAATTTTTAAAATTGTCATCTGTCGTTTATTTCAGGGATTCTCGAACTGAGGTGCGCGTATAACTGATGGTACACGACATAATTAATATAAAAAAAAAATCATAAAATTTGTATTAACCTCTATATGATCTTTCCACGTATATATATATATATCTTCACTTACAGACTCACCCTCTACTTTCATAGATTTGCCAGTATTTTCTTCTCTTAAAACTTACAAAAATGGTTCCATTTATTCTTCAATCGTACCAGAAATAAACGTTCGCATTAGTAAAGCCCCTAACGGCATATTGGTATGTCTGCGTATTTATACTGCTAGAAACCGGGTTCCGATACCCATGATGGGCAGAGCACATATTGCTCTTTGTGTAACCTTATGCTTAATAACAACAAACAAACAAACAAATCATTAGTGGGTAAGTGTTAGAAGTACGATTTTTTTACTGGTTTTTTATCGTTTTTAAAAAATTAGGCCTGGATTTGTAAATTACAGAAAAAATAATAAACAAAAAAGTGATCCGCAAGTGTGAGAGCTACTGATTTATTCTATTTGTAAGGTTAATTTACCCTTATTTGCAATAGATTAATCATCTTCGCTACATTTACGTTTCTTAATAAAAATGATTTCTCCGTGTCCTTTTTCTGATTTATTTCTCAAAACGACTGGTTCTTCTGACTCATAATTAATGTTAATTCAAGTAAAATGGATAAATAATACGGATAATAAACAATTTTGATACGAAAATAAGTAAATAACTCAATAACAGTTACATTGGTATGTTTTGAATTTCGCGCAAAGCTACACGAGGGCTATCTGCGTTAGCCGTCCCTAATTTAGCAGTGTAAGACTAGAGGAAAGGCAGCTTGTCATCACCACCCACCACCAATTCTTGGGCTACTCCTTTACTAACGAATAATGTGTTTGGTTGTCACATTATAATGCCCCCACGGCTGAAAGGACAAGCATGTTTGGTATGACCCGCGACCCTTAACCACCTGGCCATGCCGGGCCGTATCAGTTACAAATCTAGTTTTTATATGTATATGACTTAAATATAATTGATAAATATTATACTTCATAAATGTAATTAAATCACATCGAAACAGTGGTTGGTGGTGATATATGTGTAGCATCTTAATTATTAATGTCTATCGTATTCCACGCTGGCTGATAGGTCCTTGGTGTAATCGAAAACCTCGACGTTAGGGCACAAAAGGTAAAGCGTGAGTGATTATCATGTTTACATTCTTTTTTTTTTTTTTACTTTTACTCTAAGTTCTTTAGAGTCTTAACAGAACTCTGAATACAGCTACTCATGAACAAAATATTGACCGCATTCTGGTTATTTTACTCTCGTTGAAATTGCAAGATTTTTTTGGTTTGACCCGGCATGGCCAGGTGGGTTAAGGCATTCGACTCGTAATCTGAGGGTCGCGGGTTCGAATCCTGGTTGCGCCAAACATGCTCGCCCTTTCAGCCGTGGGGGCGTTATAACGTTACGGTCAATCCCACTATTCGTTGGTAGCCCAAGAGTTGGCGGTGAGTGGTGATGACTAGCTGCCTTCCCTCTAGTCTTACACTGTTAAATTAGGGACGGCTAGCTCAGATAGCCCTCGAGTAGCTTTAAGCGAAACTCCAAAACAAACTGTTGGTTTGTTGGATTTTTCTTTGCTCTTAGTGGGCTAATATTGTGTAGATGGGCACATTATGTCTTGGTTTTTATGATTCTACAGCCATTGATATTCAAAAGATAATTTCCTTCCCGCATAAAAAGTAATTGAGCCCCTACATTTACTTCCCAATAATTGTAGTTACGATTCTGGCTGATTCGAGCCCCTTTTTCATAGTTTTGTGTATGCTTTTGTAGCCACAGCATAAAAGGTCATAGAATGGTTATGAGTTTTTCAAGTACAAATTTTTAGTTCATAGCTCTGCCATCTCTTGACCCATTTGAGATCTAATAACAGTTTTGGACTCAGGAGGTCAAACCCTTCCGATTGATGTATTTGATCACACCTAAAGTCTCATTAGCTTAATTTACTATAATCCTAGGTAAAGAAAAGAACGGTCTCATAAATAACTTTATTCTAATCCTCCATAAAAGAATTTACTGTGCTGCGGCTATTGAGGATTTCCTCTTATCTAAAATATAGTTTTAATTCACCTATTTCCATGTAAACGTTTTAATGTCCGTTCTAGTTTGGGAGTATGATATCAGATTTTCATTTTACGTATGATCACATTGGAATTGAAATGATCACATTATTCCATTTGGAATAATAAATATTGTAAATTTTGTTGAACTCAAATAATCACGTACTCTCAAACGGACCTCGTATTTCCCTTTGTAACAATAAATCACATTAATAGTTTGGGTTTACTTACAAATACAGTATATTTTATTACAATTTAAATATTTTACATTGTTTAAAATTAATTTCTGGAAGAGATACGAACATGTACGATCATTATCAAGTACACGGGTTTTTAAAGTAATGTACGTTTTAGTATTTCAATCAACAAACAAAATCTAACGGCCTTTCAGCCTTGGGGGCGTTGTACTGGCAATCAATCCCACTCTTTGTTGGTAAAAGAGTAGCACAAGAGATGGCGATGGGTGGTGAAAACTAGCTGCCTTCCCTCCAATCTTACACTGCTAAATTAGGGACGGCTAGCGCAGATAGCTCTCGTGTAACTTTGCGCGAAATTAAAGAGAAACAAACAAAATCTAATAATGTATTGAAATTCATCATAGTTACTTACTGATGTAAGGATCAATCCACGTGAATTTTAACATTATTTATGTGTGGTTAAACAAACACAGTACAAAGATGAGTAGGATAAAAACTATTGAATATTTGTATGAACTTAGGAATGTATGAGGAAATGATGATTAAAGATATATATAAATGTGTCAGGGTATTTGTTAGTTGTAGGATGGTTTGGTTTTATTAATAAAGCTACTCTGATTTTTCTTCTGTTAGTGTCAGACTCGTGTGCCATTACTATGACGTTCTGTTTATTTTTACTCGTATGGTCATGGACTTGAAAAGGTGTATTTGATGTTCTTTTAACCTGCTCTTCAAGTTACATTCTTTTTCACCTATATAAAAGGCTGGATAACCCACTGTATTTTGTTTTGTAAACAAACAACGCCAACCACTCCACACAACAAAGAAAACCTGATTACTTGCACCATTCCATATAAAAGGCTGGATAACCGTTACACTGTATTTTGTTTTGTAAACAAACAACGCCAACCACTCCACACAACAAAGAAAACCTGATTACATTCCATATAAAGAATATATTAATGTACCTCTGTCAGAAATTTCGAAAAAACTAACACGTAAATATAGCCTTAACATAACACCTAGATTCATTTTCACCCGTGGTATACAAATTAAACACGTTAAACAAATTGTATAACTAACTCACCTCAACAGCACACATTTCCAAACTTGCCCACCCTTTTACTGAAGTGAAACAGGACGTATCTCTAAGATCAGGTTAAAACAATAATGACGAAAATCCTTCCCAAGTTCATGAACATATCAGTAAAAACAAATACAAGTTTTCTGAAAAGTTCACAGTACTAAAACATGAACCTGACACAAACAGAAGAAAAATCAGAGAAACTTTATTAATGGAATCAAACAACCCCACAAATTAACAAACACCCAGATACATCTCTATATAACGCCCCACAGCAGTATGTCTGCGCACTCACGCCGCTGGAAGCCAGATTTCGATACCCGTGGTTGGCAAAGCACTAGGTTGCCTATTGCGTAGCTTTGTGATTAATTCCAAAGAAGCAAACATTTCTATATATTTTTTATCGTTATTTCTACATACATTCCTGAACTTAAACAAATATTTTGTATAAACTATTCCATAAGCGTTTATGATTATTCATCTTTGGATTGTTTTTGTTTAACCATACATAAATAATCTAGAAAACTTACGCGGACTAATATTTGCATCAATAAGTAACTACAATCAATTATATAATTCAGGTTAGGTTTTGAATGTTCATTTAAACACTAAAACGTTCTTTACTGTAAAACCTTATGTACTTGATAATGATCGTACCTGTTCCAACATTTAATCCTTCTTACTGTAAATTGTCAGAGAATAAATCACATTGTTCGAACATAATCTCTTTATATAGAGTTCTCTATCTGTGTAGTGTCTTGACGTTACAGGCTATTGTGAGTAACTAACTGAAATATTTTTATGACATCTGGCAGAAGAACGGAAGTAGATTTCTCTCCGGAAGATCGTCTTTACATGGATAAACGATACTATGAACAGTTCGAATTTGGTAACCGTTTCAATTTATATTTTATGAAGCCGACGACATACGAATGTGAAGTTTAATGGGCGATTACAAACAAAAGTGTTTTTGTTTCTTCGTTCGAGATTACCAGTGCACTCTTGTGCCTACATTCGAAAATATCACGACAGTTTTGGTGATTTTATTACACGTTTCATACAGCCACGTTGTTTAGTTTTCATTGTGTTTCTGTGTTTGCATTAACCACAATGTTTTTATTTTAAAGAAAAGACAAATTCTTAGAAAATGTTGATAAAACAGAGTTAACAGTCTACATTTCTAAAGGCACAGATTATTTACATTTGTAGTATGCGATGCATTGTGTTTATGTGTAATAGACAGAAATAATAGAACGTGGTAATTTAGACGCTCAGATGCTATAATTTAAAAATATGTCACGTTTTGGGTATAAACTTATTGTGTACCTTCTATAGAAATGGATACTTAACTAATACAAAGCATCATCTTTTTATTTATTAAGCCTTGTATTTGTAGGCCAACTATCTCTCCACATACATATATACAAGTAAATAAAGTCTACTAGATAGATCCATTCAACTATACCTGTTATATATATGTATACTAATAGCACCATAGCTGTAGCTTTACACTTAATTGTAAATATTATATATTTAGTTTTGTGAAATCTAAATCGTAAAGCAACAAGTTGCCAAGTAGCATTATTCGTAGTAATTCCTGGTCTTACTACCGACTCTGATTGAGAACATGAGTTACACGTGCTGAAAACTTGAGAGCAAACCAACAATTTCTTTATTATGCAATGTCGACTTTTGTCATAAGCGAAAATTCTGAAGTCCAGTTCGCGAAGCAGGTTTCGTGTTGCATCAAGTTTGTACATGAGAAATATATCAAATACAAGTAAATAAATGATATAATAGGTTGTCTGTGTTGTTGACACGTTATTTTGTTCCAGATATATCGTATAGGTAGCGTGTATTAAGGTATTAGCGACTGAAGTTCTAAACTAGTTTCTCAGAATGCTTTTTTTGAAGTATGTATTATTTCTATCGTTAGGATACGAAACTGGAACCAAGTTTACAACAGAAACGACATAGGTACTGGTATATATTTATTTCTTAAGCATTGTTATTACTATTGATCAGCTTTCCTAAAATTCTTTGCTTTTTTATTATTTTTTTAGTTTTAGTTTCGTTTTTCATCCTGGCAACATCCCTTCCATCGGATACCACTTCTTTGATCTGGTTTTCGTTTTAGAACGGTGCGTTTTACGATCTGCGTTTACTTCACTTAGCTTAGAACACTAACATGATATATGTATTTTTTCGTAATAAATTCGCTTTACACATACAATTAACTTAGGCCAGTACCCAGAGGCACCATTCCAGGTTTCGGCCCGTCATTCGATCACGCTGTGTGGCCAGAGTTTACAGACAGATCAATGTGTTAGATGGCTTGACATGACTTGTGGTGGGATCTAGCATGGAGACTATCATTACTGACCAGGGGTCACACTACGATTGACCGGTTTACTGCTACCCTGCTCCCACTTAACTACAGGGTTTCCACTTCATCTAATGGTGATGAATAAACGCATCTTACATCTTATCAGGGTGGAGGATTCCAGATGTGTCAAAGTTTGAGATATGGGCTATGAAGAGCCCTCTATCGGGCGATCATCCTCTTTCAAACTGATTTTCTCAACGGTGATTCACCTCCCCTTTGGAACTACTTTTCTCCTTCTTTTCAAATAATCCAAAATCTAATAGAAATTAGGAATATCTTACAAAAAAAAAAAGTATTAATAACTGGTGATAATGCGTAATGTTTTAAATGCTTTGTTATTTTGACTTTTCTTATCCGATTTTCTTATTATTATCCCATCAGCCCTAGCGAACGAGTCCAATATTTTCTTGTCCTCTTTTGCTATGGCTGTTAAGTTAAGACTATGTATCATTAATAAGGTAATATGTAACAGTAGTTCGATCGATTATTAAAACTCTGCATCTTGCGAATCACGTATATGGAAAATAGGCATAACAAGTGTGGATCTCTTACCTCAAAATCATGGACGATTTGTTGTTCAAATACAATAGAAAAATAAACCAATTCATAAGAAGAAGAAAAATAAAGACTTTGTGTTACTCTTTTTGTCACAATTTTTAGTGGATTTTCAACTGTTTGTTGAATTAGAAATATAGGCATAATATGTAAAATTTAACTAATTTACAGGTAATGTATGTGTACGTGTTTTTCTTATAGCAAAACCACATAAGACTGTCTACTGTGTCCACCGAGGGGAATCGAACCCCTGATTTTAGCGTTGTAAATCCGAAGACTTACTGCTGTGCAGCGGGTGACACGGGTAGTGCGCTTTACACGAGTAAACTTTAGGATCTGTAAGGACTACTGTTTTATAACCTTAAAATTTACAACTTTCTATGTATACAGATAACAAGAACTAACATCATGTTCCACTCAAAAACAAAGCTTTCAATTATTTGGTTGTATTTTATTTCATTTTCCTTTAAAGGTTTTCACATATGCTCAATCTTATTCGGTGCAGGAACTAAATAAAAAAATAAGGTTGCTTTTAATCTAAGCCAACTGTATATTAAAAATAATATAAATGTAATAAAGACTAAACATATGTATCATATGTTAAAAGAAACCGCTTTGATATTTCTTAATTTGCAAACCACGGGGTTTGAAAAACAAACTACTTTAATTTTATTTATTTACGAATATTGTTTAGTAATTTGAAAACTAACTCGTGGCTCCGGTGATGCTCTTGTTAGTTTATGGAAAATTGTCTCTGTACATTTATAAGTTTTGTTTTCTTCTTTTTCATTTCCGGTGTTAAACTTCTTTTAGTTACCAGGTTTATAGAACAAGGCTTAGTAAAGAAAAATAAAAAGCAAAAAAATAAGCTTCTAAATTGATTTACATCGCACGTGCACCTGTTTTTCCCTGTCGTTGGAATAAAATATTATGACGATTTTGAAATTCTTTCTTGAGTATCACACGATAGGATAGGTTCTGTAGTAAACAGTGAAATGTGAAAGCAAGTATAGAAAGTTGTTAAACGTGACAAAAATGAAATCAACAAAACAGTAACGTGTTTTCGAAAGTTACAAACCTTTCTGTTGAAAATAAAATGCAGAAAAGTCGAATACTCTATTCTTCAGGGCAAAAATATACCCTAAAAGCCACAAGAGACTCTGGTTTAAAGATGCAACTAGTTATTTAGATGTCATTTTTTTTTTTCAAGGATGCCTATTAGGAACAGAAGAAGGAGTCATGACGCTGGTAGCTCGAAACATTTCCCCTAAGGATGAGTTAGAGCTTGCTAAGCTGAAGAGATTGTTCTAAATTAGAAAATATTTATCTGTCCAATGTATGTGTGAGGTTAGCTCAATAGCTCGTTCTCGTGCTATTAAATGGACATTAAGCTTAATTTTGAGGGATTATGTTAGCTAGAAAAAAATTGCAGTGCGTTACTTGTTTTTGCTCAATAAATAATTTTGGCTATTCATTAGTGTGAAATAAGTATTTTAAAGACAGACAACAAGTTATGTATTTATTTCAAGCTAAAAAGTATTATTAAATACAGGTCTCTTGGTAATAAAAAAATTGGTATATTATATTAAACAGGTTATTCTATACAGCATCTTTTCAAACTCACGTGGTTTGATGTTGAATACCAAGGATTCAGCCGCTTTGGGTGAAAAAAAAAAACGATGTTCTTCAAGCTAAGTTTCAAAACAGGTCCTTATCCATCGGGAATACCCGTCTATCTTTTCATTGACATGGATGATTTGGTGTTAAAAAAAATAAAACAGGGAGAGAGAAGGAGACCAATTTATAGGACCAAAAAAGTTGTCATTCGTCTTTTCATCACAATGACAAAAACGTGTGCTTTTTAGTGCATTTTCAGCTACTAACTGAGTCGGAAATTTAGGCTTAATTTGAAAGATTTGATCGTATTATTACCCGCCCATTTCGTAACAGTAGTAGATTTTGTCGAGATGATTGTCGTCACGTGACTTCTGTATAGACTGAAGGCTCGTGAAGAACCACAAAATATGAGACAAATGGCTCTTCAGCGAACAACATGACTTTCCCCAGTCATTTACCGTTTGCAAAAACATTTTAAACTAGTTTTTACTAGACTTAAAACCTATGATTGTCTCGCGTTCTTGAGGTCACGACTTATAGCGGGAGTATCAGTAGCTTCAAGCGGTTCTTTTGATCTTCAAGTCTCTGGACGAATTAAAATAATTTGTGAAAGGCAGTAATATTTATTCTTGTCTAGGTAGTTGTTGTTTCTCCGGGGCTTTGAAAAATAAAGGATAAGTTTGGCAGAAAATTAAATTACTAATGAGATCGAAACGGTGAAAACCTGCTGTCTCACAGACTGTGTTATCCACATACACAAAGAATTGTTGTTGTTTTATGCAATACTTCATTTCAGAATTTAATTTGCAACGGTTGGTGGTTACATAGTTCGTTATATTATAAACTCTTTCCGAAATTCCGCATACTAACTTAAAAACAACTTAAACATGTGGTTAAGAAATCAAGATTTTTCAGTAATAAGAAATAATACCTGTTATAATGTGACGGTCAATTCCTCTCCTCTGTTCGTTGGTAAAAGAGCAGCCCAAGACTTGGTGGTGGGTGGTGATGACTAGCTGCCTTCCCTCTAGTATTACACTGCTAAATTAGGGATGGCTAGCGCAGATAGCCCTAGTGTAGCTTTACACGAAATTCAAAAAAACAATCCAAACCTTCTGTCTGTTGTTTACACTAACGATCTCATTAGATACTAATTACACACCCTGTTTCGTGGAAAGTGGTAATTAACTCGTTTACCTGGTTAATTACTTGCATCTTTAAACTCAAGGACAAAAGCATATAAAAAATGAAATCGTGAACAAGTTCAGGGTGTTTTTTCTTCTTCTTCTAGGGCAAAACATTTCCAGTTACCACACCAAAAATTACGGTAATCGAGTTCTAGCCAACCAATTCTGGGTGATGGATGCTAGCACACACAGGCGAACGTATAATGGTCCATCCTTGTAGTAAAATACTCATAATTTAGTTTGTTGCATCGTTTTTTTTACGAACTTGTTAAAAACAAATCTTAAACACGAAGAATAAAACCTTTTCCACCGATCATTTGTGGGTCGGGGGTGATATAGTCTGTGGCTAACAGCCTTCACTTATAAAGATTTTTTTTCAGCTGTGGTGGTGTGTAAACCTTTTACAAACTGGAGAAGAATGATCACAATTATACTTGCCATAAGACTCCGGTACTTGGCTTTTTCACTTGTACTAGGCCTAATAAGTATAGTAATAATATTATCAAAGTATCCAACAACAGAAGCTGTAACAACAATACTTTGTTTATGCCAAAGCAGGAGAAGCGGTGAAGATTGCTAGGCCTAATAGTATTGTTACAAAAACAAGTTAAATAGTGGTAATTTTTCCCCACATTCTTTTTAATTTGTCCATTGCAGCTCTAAATCAAAGGTGTGTAGAAAATAGCATTTTAAGTCTATTTTGTTTGTTTGCTACAAGCTACTGCCGAATGATAAGCTTTTTATTTTGTACTATTATTTATCAATCTGGCCGAGCAATGAGATATGGAAAATTCTGTGACGGGCTAACTACCCTTGAAACGTTATAATTTAAATACTGAAAGCCGGCAAAATACTTAGAAAAACAAATAGCCATAAAAATTGTTACAAAACAAGTTAATTACCATGGTTATTTTCTCAACTCACCTTAATTTATTCACTGTAGTCTGAAATGAGAAGTGTGTGGAATATAAGATAGACCTGAAATGTTATTTTTACGCACTTTCGACATCAGGCTAACTCGGAACTTTTAACGTTGAAACCGTTACTTTTAAAATGGCAAGAAATCACGTTTCATTTCAGATTTGTGTGTTGCAATCCTTGTTATTAGTTTTAATGTAAATTTTAAATTAGATGTAAAAATAGAAATTTCTTCGTTTGGTTCCACGCTGAGTCAGCAAATGAGTCAGAAGAGCTAAAATCAGGGGGTCACATCACCTTGGTGGATACAGCAGATAGCCTGATGTGGCTTTGATATAAGAAAAACACCTTTATTTGTCATCAGTCGCTGTCCTAGAAGCATCGTTTTTGATAACTAGAACTCAACGGCCGGATTGAACGTGTTGTCAATAAAAATATATTTAAAATTACTGTTTTTACACACAACAAAAAGCATGTTAATGATGTATTAATGTTATTTACAAAATATTTGTAAATCTTGTACTCTCTTTTTTACATTTTGCTTATCTAATTGATATGGTCAAAACTTGGGGGTCTTTTTTTTTTGTGCTTTTCAGCTTTTCAGCTGGGATAGCGGTGAGTCTACGGATTTACAACGCTAAAACCAGGGGCTCGATTCCCCTCAATGAACACAGCAGATAGCTTACTGTGGCTTTTCTGAAGAAAAACGCACATATTTATATTTCAGTTGTTAACATAAAATTCAGCGAAGGAAGTTTTATGTACGATTCGTAAAAATTATTTTTTGTAATTTTTGTTAATGTTCGAAGCTTATTCCTAACCGCTGCTATTGTAATTAGTTTTAAAGATATGTTATGTATTATAATATTTTATTTTTAATTTTATTAAGAATTTAAATGTTCAATTTGTTTAAACGTGATTTCCTTCTAAATGATTTTGTTATTGTAGCTACGTTTACGATCAATATGTGATATTTTGTTTTACCCTTTCATAAAATGCGAGCACTATTTGTGTTTCAAAATACTTAGCTCTGGATCCGCTTTCTCCATCACGAAGTAGTTATTTCAGGTATGTGTTTTTACACAGGTTTTAAACATGCTCATTTCTGTTTACAATATTGTTTTTTTAACGTCATAAAAATAACTACAAAGAATATAAATGCTTGTAAGTGGTTTTTGAAAGGAATGCATCATTCAGACAAAAAAGGAAGAAACAGCTGGTGGTAACGTTTCACAGAACCGAATCAAACTCATAGCTTAGCGTTGGTAAGTAGACTCAATTGAAAAAAAAAAAGTTGCTTGACCTCTGTCACCTGGGAAGGTGGGTGCTGTTTGACGTCTTTATCGCGTAGGCCGCGTTATCGGCCTCGGTGCTATATGTTCCACGTCTTTAACACCAACCAGCTTGTCCATTCTTCAACATCTCCCATTCTTCTGCCCTGGTCTAAAGCCATTGTGTTGTATTTCCCGTAATCACCAATTTTCAGATCCACTGGAACACAAGAGGAAATCGGCCTTGAAGAGTCCTGTAGTTTGCAGGAAGACCTAAAAGATTTCCTGACCCCATTGTCTGTCAGTGGGGTTCTTATAAAAGGGGTGCAAATACCATCTGTCAAGGTTATGTTAGCGGATTCTTCTGAGGGCTAGAGAGAGCTTCTCTAGCCCTGCTGATGACAATCTACCATTATTTGCCTTTTTCACAATCACATTGTTGAGCGTCCAACTGAAAATACCCTTTAGTCCTAGCAGTTTGCCACTATCTTACTTTACTTTATTTTCAGTTCTAACAAAATCCATGTAATTATTTAGCCTTTCATGGCTTTGTTTCTTAAGGACTTGTCGAAGTGATTTAAGATAATGTTTCCTTCTCCTTTTTAATAAAGATGTTTCTCTGAAATATATTTTTAGTGCTTGTAACATTTTTACTTTTGCAGTAAATTTAAATCGAAGCTACTGAAAGATAACACACGTGTTAAATTGGGCCAGGCGTGGCTTAAAATTTAGTATGCTCAGACAGTAAATGTTTTATGTTTTTGCATCCTGTTGTTGACAAAACGCACTCCACTCTTTGAGACTGTGAGTGCATCTAAGTGACAGTCAAACGTCCTTATTAGATTATACAAGAGCAACACAATGGTTGTCGGTTGATAGTGTTGACTAGCTAGGAAAAGTCAGAAACAAACAAAGCAACTTGTTAAATTTCACGACTTAATTAAAAACATATTGAAGAACAAACAGACAAATATTTATAATATTTATGTTCAGAAAAAGTAATCCCTTAAATATCAATTTGTTTTTTTTTTGTGTGTTTTTTTAATGCAGTGGTAAGTTTTCCAACCATGTGACAAACATAATGAAGACATTTGTAACCCTCGCCTTAAGGATGATTTTAATTAATTCACTTTATTTCATTTAGCTTTTTTTTTTAATTACTCCACAAACTAATTAGAAGACTGGAGCTTCTGGGCTGTTTATCTACTCAAGGTTAATTATGACATGTTTATTAATTAATATGCAGTTTCCAATACTTTCCACTGGGACATATTTATTTATTAATATGCAGCTTTCAGTACGTTCCATTGTGACATATTTATTGATTTATTTGCAGCTTCCAATACGTTCCATTGTGACATGTTTATTGATAAATATGCAGCTTTCAGTAAATTCCATTGTGACATGTTTATTGGTTCATGATGTGAGATAAATACGTAGGTCCAAGAAGTCTTGATATAAAACGATAAAATTAATATAACCCGAGCGTTTTTAAAGGTTTTCATTTCTTCTTTAGGTCCACCTTTCAAAAGAGCTCGGATTATAGAATTTTTATTGTTTGATGTTTATTGGTTAACATGCAGCTGATAATAGGATCCATTGTGACACAACAGACAAAGCAAAACGAAGATTTTCTTATCATTAGATGCCACAGGAGAAAATTTCAATTTTACATTGTAACACCGTCTATGAAACTTCTCTGTAGTGTTTTAAGAAGAATTATATTATGTTTCTTTAACAAATGGTCCCACAAATATCAGATAATATGTGTTAGAATCATACAAACGTAAGAGTATCTTTAATTTTAACAGAACTTTATTAAACTCTAATTAATATTTTACACACGTTTTACTTTTTCGTCATAGGTATTTTCATCCATTAATGAATCACTAATCAACTATTCAGTGTCATCTCTTTGTATTTTATTTTTTACTTTATATCTTTTTGTGTTACATAATGAAATATAAATAAAACTGAAACTAATAAAGTTTAATTTGGTACGTGTTTAGGTAGCGCGTCCAAAGAGTGTCGTTTCCCATTCAATATTCCCTGAACAGAACTGTCATGCTTTGTGAAAAGGAAATCCGAAACCTGAGAGAGGAGCTTTTAAAATGCACTTATAACAAGCTGGTATCGTTTTGACAACCTGTCTTTGTCGCAAACCCTATTTTGAGAGACAATGTCAACGAGCAAAATGCTCAGCTGTACTCTCCAGAGGTCTCTTATGCCTCACGCTTTTACGACAAAAACCTGGTCACAATGGCGTCTCGCAAACACGTCAATCATACAAGACTCTATGGATTATAAATAATAAACTCGAGTAAATGTAATAAATGTCGCGTTTACGGTTTAGGA
This sequence comes from Tachypleus tridentatus, assembly GCF_004210375.1. NCBI lineage: Eukaryota > Metazoa > Arthropoda > Merostomata > Xiphosura > Limulidae > Tachypleus > Tachypleus tridentatus. The sequence continues at coordinate 36,011,298 of NC_134828.1, read as the reverse complement.
AGAATTGTTAGGCGACAATAAAATTGTTTGTAGCCTAAACTAAAGTTTCCCTTATAATTTTAGGGTACTCGAAGGGTTGTTTGAAGGACTGACATCGTTGTATTCTTGACTATTCAAACCAAGGTCATTATAAGCCATAATGTGAAAAAAAGAAAACACCGTCATAAAAGCTTTTATATAAATTCGTGTGCAAGCGTACTGGAAAAACTGTCTTCAGTTTATCAGTCTACTTAGACTAGGCGTGACTCAATGGTTGTCGTGTCTGACTGTGGATTCGAAGGTCCATTTTTCGGATCTCGTTGCCATTTAAAAGACTATCTCTGCTCTGGACTTTAAGGATTCGGTTGATATATAAATATGACGGTCATTTCTCATTCTGTTCTAGTAATGTAGTCCAAGATCTGACGTTAGATGCTATTTATTAGCTGTTTTCTGTCTAGTCTTTCAGCTCCAAATTATTGACAAAAACATCGAGCATTAAACCTAAATATGAATATGTATTTAACTAAAACATGGATAGTAAAATAAATATATAATAATAAATTCGTTGCACTGTCTATATATATTTATATATATATATATCTGTGCATGCGCGATTGTATGTGTGTATATTCATATATATCTAACTTCCTGTTATTTCAAATGTTTGTAAGCATTGTTAACGATACAGGTTTATTTGTTACATTGTCACACGATCCTTGATTTATAATGTTTTGTTATTTTTTTATCAGCTAGTGATACCTGAAGAAGGGCATTGCCCGAAACGTTGTATCCACAATAATATATGTATTAATATATATGGGCCCGGCATGGCCAAGCGTGTTAAGGCGTTCGACTCGTAATCCGAGGGTCGCGGGTTCCAATCCCGGTGGTACCAAACATGCTCGCCCTCCCAGCCGTGGGGGCGTTATAATGTTACGGTCAATCCCACTATTCGTTGGTAAAAAGAGTAGCCCAAGAGTTGGCGTTGGATGATGATGACTAGCTGCCTTCTCTCTAGTCTTACACTGCTAAATTATGGACGGCTAACGCAGATAGCCCTCGAGGAGCTTTGCACGAAATTCAAACACAATCACAATCAATATATATGTATGTGGTTAATTCCCTTGGTGGTTTCACCAACAACAGTCTTTTTATCTCAGTACATTGTTGCTCGATGAAGGCTCTGGTAAAATGACCGAAAGCTCTCAAATAAAAGTACTTTAACATAGAGAGAAATCCGTGTATAACTCTACATATTAAATTACCTACGATGTGAGCTTTAAACAACAGGTGATAGTTTTGTTGCTAAACGACAATGTATATTGTTGAGCATTATGTAAAAACAGTAGGGTAAAAGCGTTCTCAACAGAGTGACAAAAAGAATTAGATTTTTATAGTTAGCGAGAGCTTTTATTGTCATTTCCTCAAATTACTGCTTATTAATACAGGACATCAGAACACCTGACTGCCGCTTCAGAAAATCGTGCAATAGAAGTAGAATAGTATAGTCGTGATTAAAACACTCTGTACTTGACACGATGGATTAAACCAACGAACTACACTAAGGAGGTGTGGAGGGGGCCGTTTTGCTAATACAAACGTAACCAATTCCTATACTGTTAAGTAAGAACGTACGAAGAAGGTGATATATCTTGGACGATAGCTTAGTCCTGCTGAGTAATAGCATTCAAACGAGGGAGGTTGTCCCAAAATGGGCTCATTCATATGGATGAATTCTGAAGAGGAGACACCGAATGCTGGTTTGCTCAGACTAGAGAACGCTGTGCTTTAAAATTACGGCTCCACCTGCGATATTCTAGCCTTAAATCAGAATTATTTCATGATCAACGTCGTCAAATAAGAGTGGGATAATGTACCTTTTCAAAGGTGGAACTATATGTGAGGGATCGCTGAAGAATGGGGTCCTACCTGGTGATAGAATGAGAAATGAGTGAATTCAATAGGTGTAGTTATCCTTGTGTCATAAAGTATTCAAGTGTTTTGTTCATTGGAATTTTTAGCTATTTGCCTGTGAATGGTTTTTATCATTCCTTGGGTGTGGAAAGATATTTATGTATAGACAACTGTTCGCTTCATTGGAATATTGAGGGCCGGTACTTTTATCAAATTGGATATTTATTTGTGTACCGGTAGTTGATGGGTGTAGTATTCATCTTTGGTAATGAACAAGTATCATATCTTTAGTTTTGAGTGTGAAGAAGTCTCCACATGTTCGTGACTCCAGTTTAAATGTCAAAATGTTTTCTTCGTTTATCTGTATTTCATTAGCGTGGGGAGATGAAAATTCTTCTTTCATCTGTCTTTCATTAGTGTGCGATTTCGGATTCCTTGTTTAATCTGTTTTCATTAGCGTAGTGAGTTTAAAGTCTTTTGTTCATCTGTTTTCATTAGCGTGGTGATTGTAAGTCCTTCATGAATCTGTAGCATTATGAAGTGTATGTGTGATGAAACATTTATCTAAACTGTGAGTCTGCTGGTTTTTCAGGAAGCGCTAATGGTGTATAACCAAATAGATATTTCAAGGGTTATATCATATCAACTATTACAGAAAAACTGGGGAAGAAATGACGACCTCCAGTTTCTTTCAAACTATATTTAAAACTTGTTTGTTATTTCTCAAACGATGAACTCGTTTTCAAAAGCTTCAGAAACTACCTGTGCTGAGTTAACATGTACATATACATATTGAGTCCTCTAGGTTTTTGAGAAATACACATATCACATCTGTTACGAACTAAGACGAACTATGCCAAGAAAATCAAAGAGTTTTTCATTCATATAGAGATTATTGGGGGAGGGGTTCTGGGCAACCGGAAAACCCTTCTTGGATACGATACTTGCCATGTATATATATACATAGTGTTACTTTCATTTGAAAGATGTGTCTACGTGGATTAACTTATTATGTGCACATGTATCCATTATAATTTGTATTTTTTCATGACGGCAAACCATTTTTTTTTCCACGACAGACTGTGGTGATGTGTGATTTTGCAGTAGCTTATTTCGTGATGAGAAACAAGGAAGTGACAAAACTATTGGATTTTACGTCAGTTTTAAAATTACAAAAATAATACCTTGTTGACATTAATTTTATTGTGTTCGACGGTATGATATTTTGTACGGTGCATTCCACAAACTAAGGCGAATTAACGTTGGACAACTAGAAAACTAGCAGAAAAACGTATTGTCCAAACAGCAAACAACCGATTCTTTGTTCTACTTTGTGAAACGTGGATAGCTTAAAACTGGTTATACATGTATATACAAGGTCATGTCCAATTGGCCTGCCACATGGCTGGCGGGGATTCCATTGGATGTTATACTTTATAATGGTACAACTACATAATTCCGGCTACTGATTTATGCATCCCTGTTGAAGCTAAACCTCGCCGCTAAGGTGCGCGAAACAGAGGACCTGATTTATGGTAAATAGGCCCCATATCATCATAGTTACAGCTCTCGTTCCCCGAGGGCCTGGCGGCCATCGTGATCAGTGTAAAATTCAGTCATGGGCTTTGCCCTGGTTGGTAGTGGTCTAATGATACCGTCGGCCACACTGAAGTTAGTTGGTCGAAAGGACCTCGAGGGCCAATTGTAGACGTTTAACACGTAAATTTTAGCTTTTCACCGCAATTAACACTTGTTTTTGTTCATGGCTGTGAAACATTTGTGATCGGCCTTACACGGGTTTCAACACCGCCCCGACTAGACAAGTCTGAGGAAATTACAGAACTTTAACACTTTATGAACAACAATATTTATGTTAAACTATCTGACCTCTCTTCTTAGTAAACGCAAGAAGGCCACATAAAGATAATTAGCGCTTCGGCAAAGGTTTACAAGAAAATGGAATATGTTCATTTGGCTGTACAAGACAAGTACAGGAACTAGCGTTAAAAAATCCTGGTAAATTTTAATATTTATACAATACGTTTAACATGAGAATACCTTTTGCGTACTTTGGAAGGAAATTAACAATTCTACCGTTAACATGTCGTTAACCCTAATTGGGTTTAATTTCTTAAGGACTTTAAAGCAGAAGTCATTCTTTATTATATATTTTTAAATAAAATTATTGGACTATATTTATAAAGAAAACGCTGATATGAATATAATATATTGTTGTCCAAATTGGTTTCTCCCAAGATGTTTTATCGTTTATTACAAACAACTACGTTTATGATTAATTATCGACCAACTTTTTCTTAGATATAGAGGGTGATTAAGTAATCTTCATAATAAAAACATGAACAATACATTTTTGATGATGATTTTAGCCCTCTCGTTAACTGAACGGTAATTCTGAAGGCTTATAAACCTTAATATGTACAATTATACATGAAATTTACAATAAAATAATGAGAGAACCGAAAGATCGCAAATAAAAGCATCTTAACGTAGCGAAAAAGTCCGTTTATAATTCTTCCCGCAAGTCTGAAGGCTTATTTATAATATTAAAAATCGGATATCGATACAAGTGTTGGGCACAGCAAAGATAACCCATTGTGTAGCTTAATGCTGAACAACAAACAAGCATAAAATAACAACATATTTTTAAGAACTAAATATATATATATATTTTTTAAATTTCCTGCTGTCGCCAGTATCCCTCATGGTCAAAATTTCTCTATACGAGTAAATTCAAAAACACTTAAAAATGAAGCAAGTTTTTAAAAACAATACAGAATATATTGCAACAAATATTACATGGTATAACAAAAGTAGTTTATCAATTTTGTTATACCTGGAGTTCTTGTTGGTTTATTATCGTAGTGAGCTAGCTGGGCTCTACCCACCCATTAGGGAGAACTGAAATCGTTGAGTTTAGAATTGTACGCCCAGAAAGCTAGCACTGTTTGTTTGTTTTAGAATTTCGCGCAAAGCTACTCGAGGGCTATTTGCGCTAGCCGTCCCTAATTTAGTAGTGTAAAACTAGAGGGAAGGTAGCTAGCTAGTCATCACCACCCACCACCAACTCTTGGGCTACTCTTTTACCAACGAATAGTGAGATTGACCGTAACATTATAACACCCCAACGGCTGAAATGAGCATGTTTGGTGCGACGGGGATTCGAACCCGCGACCCTCAGATTACGAGTCGAACTCCTTAACCCACCTGGCCATGCCGGGCCATCTACCACTGATACACAGGAGAATTCCCCTAGAGGATTATGTGTCTAGTTAAACAATAGCAGATGTTTTATAGGACTTAATGAACGAAGGTAAATGTTGTTCACCTACAGTAGAATATTGCTAAACTTCTAGTTTAAAATACATATCTAAAAGTGCACTATAAGGAACATTATTTGTTATTTTCTCTTATTTCAAGTCTAATACATCACCCCAGGTGGGTGGCTCGGTGTTAGGTCTGCGAGCTTATAACTCTACAAATCGTGTTTTAATACCCACAATGGGCTGTTAGTAAATAACCCATTTTGGAACTCTGTGCTTGAAAACAAAGTAATCGAGTAAACTATAAGAAATACCATCTCTCATTTTTACCAATTTTTAGTCCAATACATTAAATTTTATATAAATATTAGGCTTATTAAGCTTTTAAACATGCCATGTTTCAACGTTTTATTTAGTTCCTCAGGGATATTCAAGAATTAGAAGAGAGTACAATAATTGTATTCCACCCACACTATACTTGTCATATTCATTTACGACGACGCACTAAATGCAGAGTTCTTTAAGCTTACTGGTATACAACTTACACAGTAATTGTCAAAATAGTATTTGCATAAACCTCTCGTTCAAGAAAAATTGTTATAATATGAATACCTTTCAGAAGCTGGCGAAGAATGATTTAATAATACTTGACATAAGACATTAGTCTTAGGCTTATTATGTTTTTAAATACTATATTCTATCTCTAGCCCGTTTCTACGCTCGACTGAAATCACAGTTCGTGGTTCTGTTTAAAGATCTATTCCACAGGAGATGCTAGATGTGGCATTTATTTCTTTGGCTTCACGGGAATAACGGGACGGCATTCGTTACGTCATTCACCAAAAGTAGCAAGATAAAAAAAATGGCTGTCAAACTTGCACATTCAAGAACTTCAGAAACTTTCATGGTAATCAGTGATCAGTGAGTAGAAAAATATTCGTTATGGACATACAAACAGATCCGAATCGTTCTATAATAGAAATTAAACATCATAGACGAGTCATCAGTTCTTCTATGCAGGCTCAACCTCCACAGTAACCATCTTATCGTGTACGCTGTGATCCATCTACGTATCTGTCTGTTCATTTACCTATCATCTTAAAATAATGACAGAAAAGTTCAATCAGGACCAATATAATACTCAAGACTAATCTGGACTGATTGCTGAAAACTGTAATATAGGAGGACGCTGATAAATGTAATTACTTTTATTGAACAGTGCATATTCCCCGATGTCCTTGTAAGCATATGTACATACATATAAGCATATGCAGTCTTGCTTCTGTACAATAATTTAAAAAATTCTGGTTTCTTTACATTCCACCCACTTGTATGGAAGCTATACGTTGTTATAATGTGGGCTTACTGAATGCATTCATTTGTATTCATATTAAAGCAACTAAAATTTAAAAGTATAATAAGAGATAGATGGACTGGTAAATACAAGAGATTTGAAATTGAGACATTGCTCGGAGTATGAAAAAAAATGTACTTTTAACATCACACGTTAACGAAGTAAATTACGCTATAAGACTGCCTAAATGGTCTGTTAACATAAAAACTTACACTTTCTAAGGAAGTGGCTTGGTAAGACGTGGTAATAAACATTTTATGGTGTCATTGAATATGGAAAAGATTATGTCAGCTCTAAGGTATGTGCAAGTAAATGTTTTCTTCGCGCTAGAGAAGAGAGACTAGTCTATATCTATTACGTGGAAAACTCAGGAGTGTTTATCCAATACTGGAAAGTGTGGTTTCTTTCCTTGACTATGTTTTTGTCATAAGGAAGTCTTCTAAAAATAAATACGATCAGTTCAAAGCTTAAAGATTTTTTTACGTTAGTTGCAGCTCTTTTACAGGGTGAATTTACACAATTAATAAAATGTTAACCGATACAAAAAACTGAGAGAGAATTTTTACATCAGTTGCAGCTCTTTTACAGGGTGAATTTACACAATTAATAAATTGTTAACCGATGCAAAAAACTGAGAGAGAATTTTTACATCAGTTGCAGCTCTTTTACAGGGTGAATTTACACAATTAATAAAATGTTAACCGATACAAAAACTGAGAGAGAATTTTTACATCAGTTGCAGCTCTTTTACAGGGTGAATTTACAGAGTTAATAACGTATTAACTGATACAAAAAACTGAGAGAGAATTTTTACATCAGTTGCAGCTCTTTTACAGGGTGAATTTACACAGTTAATAACGTATTAACTGATACAAAAAACTGAGAGAGAATTTTTACATCAGTTGCAGCTCTTTTACAGGGTGAATTTACACAGTTAATAACGTATTAACTGATACAAAAAACTGAGAGAGAATTTTTACATCAGTTGCAGCTCTTTTACAGGGTGAATTTACACAGTTAATAACGTATTAACTGATACAAAAAACTAAGAGAGAATTTTTACATCAGTTGCAGCTCTTTTACAGGGTGAATTTACACAGTTAATAACATATTAACTGATACAAGAAGCTGAAATAGATTTTTACGTTAGTTGCAGTTCTTTTCAGGGTGAACTTACACAATTAACAAAGTGTTAACCGCTACAAGAAGCTGAGAGAGATTTTTTACATTAGTTACAGCTCTTTTAAAGGGTGAATTTACACGTATTAGCCGGCACACGAAGCTGAGAGATATTTTTATGTTAACTGCAACTCTTTACAGAGTTAATATTTATGTAATTAATGAACTATTAATATGTTAAAGTCCTTAAAATGTTATAACGTTTGTAGTATCACTGAAATTATGAATAGAAAGACTGAGAAATAGGATCGCTTAAGTTTTAGATTTATTATGTTAGTTGTAACTCTTTACAACTTGGATACTTACATCATTAATAAGTTATTAATATACTAACCTCATTGTTACAATATAAGCAGAATCATTAGTAATACAATCATTAGAAAAATAGATATTTTTAATGTTGGCTGCAACTATTTAAATGCTGAACATTTACACATGTCACAATACGTAGTTCTACAGGCTTAACAATTATGTCCTTTCATTGCAGGTCCAAAATTAACGAAATGGTAGACCGTGCACCAAAAAGTGATTGTTTTACATTGAGAATAACTTTACTTACGTAGCGAAAGTAAATCCTAAATACTGCAAACTAAATAGTAAATACACAATCTGAAAGTAATGTTAAAGTGATACACAGAGAGATAATCGACTTTTATGAAGTTTGTTGGGCAGTCGATTAAGATTTAATTTTAGATGCTTCCCCTCTAAAGCAACGTATCTTGACACAAAAGTATTGAGTCATCATAAAATGAATGATAGTTGAAATTTATCTGTAGCAATAGAGAACATGAATTTCTTTTTCGTACATATTTTCCACGTTGACGTTGTTCGTTATAAGGGGCCTGGCATTGCCAGGTGGTTAAGGTGCTCGACTCGTAATCTGAGGGTTGAGGGTTCGAATCCCCGTCACATAAAACATGCTCAACCTTTCAGTCGTGAGGGCGTTATTATGTGATAGTCAATCCCATTATTTGTTGGTAAAAGAGTAGCTAAAGTGTTGGCAGTGGGCGGTGAGAAGTAGCTTCCTTTCCTCTTGTCTTACGCTGTTAAATTAGGGACTACTAGCGCAGATAGCCCTAGTGTAGCTTTGCGCAAAATTCAAAACAAACGAGCAAACACGTCCTCATAAGGACTTGAAAAAGTTAGCGAAGGTGACGTCCAAACAAAACACTAACAATACATTTCTTTCAAACTACAAGCTTAGTTTCATTCACAGTTATTTTAATTACTAATATATCTCTCGTATCCTAGTTCGCCTGATGATCGAATCCTATTATTGGGCGAAAGGCTCTTCAGGCCTGCTGGAACACGACAAATATAATAATAGTTCATATGATATTCAGTTCATTAAATTGCTTGAACCACCTTTATTTCAATGGAACCTCTATTGAGTTGGTGAAGATTAATTATCACAGATCAGTAAGGTGTATGTTACTACACATAAGAACTAGGTTAAGTAGTTTTTGATAGTGTATTACTTATTAATTTTAACACTATAACTCATTAATTATTATCTAGTCCCGACCCTCATCACAGATCAGTAAGGTGTATGTTACTACACATAAGAACTAGGTTAAGTAGTTTTTGATAGTGTATTACTTATTAATTTTAACACTATAACTCGTTAATTATTATCTAGTCCCGACCCTCATCACAGATCAGTAAGGTGTATGTTACTACACATAAGAACTAGGTTAAGTAGTTTTTGATAGTGAATTACTTATTAATTTTAACACTATAACTCATTAATTATTATCTAGTCCCGACCCTCAAATTACCTACATGGCTACATGTCGTTCGCTACCAATGAGTTTCACGTATTGAATATTACTAATTAAATTTAAAAGTTGTCCTGTAACAAAACTCAGTTTAAAGAAGTTAGGGTAACAATGGCTTGAAAGGCCTCAAAATCGGGTTTTGATACCTGTGGCAAGCACAATACAAATGTCCACTATGTAGCTTTGAGACTGACAACAAACAAACAAACATTGGCTTAAATCACTCATTTTATATGTAAAATGCATGGCAACAATTAGAGGAACGAACTGTATAATTGATCGTATTTTTGCTTAGATATTTTTGACTCATTTGTTAATATAGAGACTGGCCAGGACACAGTTTTATTATTTCTTAGTCTATGCCATAGTAACTTCTTCCATTTACACTATACATCGTTGTACTTTGAGTACCGTTTGTGTCTATAACTACCCATTTATCACCTGTTGACATTTTATTACAAATTTTATATGAACCGAAGTGTGAAAAACATCTGAATTAACCTTTAACAACAACAGAACAAAGCTTTATTAATGTATCACAGGAGAGCAAGCCTGTGAGGTGAGGATGACCAAACAAAGAAGAATTAACCACTGCAACAACGTGACCATGTAACAAGATGTGAGTATCACTGTTGTATATAAACACGTGATTGGTGGTGTAACTCATACATTGGTAAGAACTGTTTTATTACAGTTTGTATTTAGTTCCTTAACTAAAAAATTTTAGCTACCGATAATGAATTATGAAATAAACAAAAGGTTTGGACGAAATAGTTCATACGCAGCCACGTAAACCTTGCAAATTGTCAAAATAGAACATGAACATATCGACGTTTAGAATCCAGTTGAAGAATAAAAGTGAACGAGCGCAAAAGTTTGTGAAAAGACCAGATGCTCCTTAAACCATCTTTGACTGGATATTATAACGAAAAGAACATTGACAGAAGAGACAGCACCAAGGTTGGTTCCCAACTCGTCAAGAGTAAAACGCGCACCTGGTGTTAAAAATAATAATTAACACATGTTATATAGAATTTCTAATAATAAGGTATTAAGTATAAGTGTTTGCCACCACCTGCCTCTTGGTGGGTGATTCGGAATTAGGAACGGTCCAACGGAAGCTGGATTGGTGCTTTGGCAAATGTGATGTGATGAGACTCCAGAAGAAGGGGAGTCTGTGCTGTGGGCGGTGTCACTCTGGACTAACGTGTAAATAAGTGAATAAATAAAATAATTAATTTTTTAATTGTAAAATATTGATAACATTAATAAGCTATGTAAATTTTAGCTCTGCGTTTGAATGTTTTGAAATATTATTAATGCCGGTCCGTTTAGTATCTTCAGACGAAGTAACGAAAAGTTAACATTTTATGTTTTAGAAAGACATTTGTGATATTAAACTGTAAAATATTCCTGTGGAATATTTATAAATTTTATTACTTCATATATGAATAGAATAAGCCATTATCATTTCGGTGTGAATCACCATCAGTCAAGGCTGACTTTACGCATTTGTGGGTCCCATGCAATAAGAAATTAGGGGCCCTTTTAGCCATGTGGTGAATACTCAAATAGGAGCTTAAAGTATTGGTAACTTGCAGCCTTAAAATGCTTATTACATTCTTCTCGAATCAGCAGTAGAGTAGCCTAAAAATAGGGAACTATTTACAAACAAAGTGCTTGTTCAGAGCCTTGGGCTGTATGTAACTTGTAGCTTGTCAATGTATCAAGTTAAATGCTTGCGAATTGTAGGAGTTATCAGAAACAGATGCGTCGATACGTTGAGGACATGTAATACGAAAATAAGTGTGTTTTGGAGGATCTGTGGATGTTGTCTTTAGCCTTTCTGAGTTTTCAGAGGTTATTTAGATTTAAGAGTAAAAAATAGTTATGGTTATAAATAATACCAGACAAAAGTGAAGTCAATGTTCTACCTTCAGGGGTGAGCTTTTCTTGCTTTTTTGTACTGCAGAAGTATTTATTAAGTCTGTATATTCTAGTCTTTTGGAAATTCTGTTTTCAGTGGAAATCATTCCCATACCTCTTAGATGATTATCTATGAAATTAGACAGAATCATCTCTGGCATTATTGTATAGGAAATACTTGTGAGAATATGCTTTATAGTAATCCAGGCATGCTCAGATTCAAGATTCCTTGACCTGTCAATTTCACCAAAGTGGTCAGTTTAATTGTCTCTTCATTTACCAAATTAATGTTATAAATAGATGTTGTGTGTCTGTGTTATCATTAGAACAGATTATATTTGTTTCAGCAGTTTCAGAAAATGGCATAACAAGAATTAGTAGCTATAGGCTCCGCTAAGACCGAGCTGTTCTTTGGTATTACTTGGCCATACTGACTTTGTACTAGAATGCTTTGTATACGTTGTTTATTTCTACCTTCCTGGTCTAACTTCACAGACTTTAACATCGCGTTTTCCTGGCTTTTCTTGTTTGTTTGTTTGTTTTGAATTTCGCGCAAAGCTACTCCAGGGCTATCTGCGTTTGCCGTCCCTAATTTAGAAGTGTAAGACTAGAGGGAAGGCAGCTAGTCATCACCACCCACCGCCAACTCTTGGGCTACACTCTTACCAACGAATGGTGGGATTGACCGTTACATTATAACGCCCCCACGGTTGAAAGAATGAGCATGTTTGATGCGACGGGGATTCGAACCCGCTACCCTCAAATTACGAGTCAAACGCCTTAACCCACCTGCCCATGACGGGCCCTGGGTTTTTGTTTTCAAGATGGTCTGCTTTCTTCCTTTTTTTTTTCTCTCTTTTCTGAGCTTCTGAGAAGAATATGCACACTTCCTTCCTGTTCCTGCTACTGCTGGTTGCACTCATAAGTATCTCAAATAATTATAGCATTTATTATGAAAGTTTGTTTTCAGTGTACTGTGCAGAAAACACGTTTTTATGACATTAACGACAGCTTAGTTACAAACCTGTTAGTTTATTTACAATCTAATTACGTACAACGCTTGGCGACTCGAAACAACGAGACAGATAAATTTATTGTGTGAGTTGTGCGTTGCATACTTACCCGTTTACACAGAAATAGGAGAAAGTAGGTATTACCAACAACCACTCCATGGATCTGTAGGGAGACGCCATCTTGAAATTACATATGCAGTTAGCAACACATAAATAAGTCTGCAGTAGCACTGTTCCTACGTTTGGACTTTTTTTTTATGGATTGGGTGGATTTTGAATAGTACTACTTACAACCATGTATTTTAAGTAGTAGTGCTTACTTAATATAGGCCAATGTATGGAAGATAGAGATTTGGTGGAAACGAGTATTTCAAAACCAATACGGAAAGAAACACGGGGCCTCTTCAGCTGCTGGGCCCTAAGCAGTTGCACAGACAACATAGGCTTAGGGCCGGCCCTGCTTACGACCGTTATGATAAAACAAGTGAAGAAAAAACTTTTCAAAAAAGGAAGTAAATGTAGAGATGGTTAATATGAATTTTTCAAAAACAATACAAAAGAAGATGGAGGAATGTTAACAGACAAAAGCAACATAAATTAAACTCCACTGTGTTTGAATAGTTACATATATAGATTGTTATATGTTAATTTTTGCCTGTGTTATTATGCAAAGATGATACCAGTTTCATTCATACTATTTTGTTTGCATTGTTTTTGAAAGATGGATATTAGCCATTCCTACACTTACCTCCTTTCCTGAAAAAAGTTTTTCTTTACTTACTCTTTAATGCAGTGTTTCAATAGACATAAGAAGGTTGTACTTACAAGGAAGATCCAGATACAATGAGGCTCCAACTGTAATATTTATTATTGGCTGGTAATTCCCGTTTCGCACTCAACTTAAGCTTTTTAATGTTGGCATAAGGAAGCTGACTTTAGGGGGTAATGATAACATCGTTTACACTGGAATTATGATTTTTTTATTAATACTGCCTTCAATAATACTTATAAAAGCGGATGCTTTTCAGTGAAGTTGGTTGAAACTATTGTTTTGTTTTTTTAGTCAGCATGTAATAAAAAAGAAACAGAAGGAAGAAAAACACTAAGTTAAAACTGATGTGATATTTACAGACATTACTGAACCTGTGACTCAGTCATAACATAGATACTGTTATAAAAAGTAACACCGTATATTATTATAAAGTTCTGACGACCTATTGAGAAGAGGGGCTCGATTCCCCTCGGTGGACTCAGCAGATAGTCCGATGTGGCTTTGCTATAAGAAAACACACATAAACCTATTGAGAAGATATTTAGATGCTATTTCGATGAGCAATTCGAACTATCCATACGGAGGCGGTGCTACCGTCTGCCTGATAATTATTTAAGCTTCACACAGGACGTGAATAAACTGCGAGATTTAAAGAGACAAACACAAGACTATGGTTGTTGTTGTTTTCAATTAAGCACAAAGCTACACAATGGGCTATCTGTGCTCTGCCCACTACGGGTATCGAAACTCGGTTTTTAGCGTTGTAAGTCCGCAGACACACCGCTGAGCCACTGGGGGGCAAGACTAAGGAAAATGGTGTCCGCTTAAGGCATGACGGGATATGTTTTGAAAATCTCCCTTGTTGTTTCAGGCAGATAATTATTAAGTCACATCTTTACTCGTAACCTGCGCCCCTAATGTTTAAACTTTTTATACACACTCACATACACATATATATGAATTTAATATAATGAAACCAATAATTATAAAGCAAAACAAAAACACATTTACACTCTTAAAATGTTTAGTTCAGAATGTATTAGTGAGATTATTAGTTTATTGATAAACATATAAGAAATGTTCTTTCATTAAAGGCAAAAATCAAAATCACACACAATAAAGTGTCACTTGAACTGCTTAATTTAAGGTCGCTCACGTTTGTTTGTTTGTACAGTTTCACAAAGACTATCCATCTATTCACATTTGTCCTTCAGTTTCTTTCGATAGACTAGAGAGAAAACAATCGGCCACAGCATCCGTCGTTATTTCTTGAACTATTCCTGTTTGACCGAATAGGGGGATTTGACTGTCATTATGATAACGCATCTACAACCCCACAGAGCGATGTGTTTCGTTGTGGCATAGAGATGCGAATCATTAAGACTTGGATGATAACTAAATTACCCCCGGCTTGCATGACAATAACTGTATTCAGTGTTATGTTCGTCAAAAATTCATTACTACACATTCGGTTTCTTGTTTCCTGTTCTCTTTATGCTTCCACTTGTTTTTTATAAATCTTCCCTTACACTTGAAGTATTATGAATGGTAATGCAACTGATTACAATAAGTGCACGTTAATATTTTATTTGTAATAATGTCCCAGCACAAAAAAAAGAAACTCAATAGGTTTGTAAATTTTAACTCAGTGTCCCCCACCAAATTTTCGTCGCATGTCTCCCTCATCCCCTAATTAAGACACGGACTCCCTAATGTTTTACTTTCATAAGCGAAACACATGTAGGCGCTATTAATGCTTTTATTTCAATGAATTATAATTATAATTTAGGAATAAGATAACTTTGGTCAAGGGTAAAGAAATAAACAAAACACAAACTTAAATTGTGATACAAGTTTGATGAAGCTAGTTTTAAAAGTGAGCATGTTGATTTGTTTCAAAATACTTGGTTTCATTTCTTTCGAATTTCGCCCAAAGTTACTCGAGGGGCTATCTGCGCTAGCCGTACCTAATTTAGCAGTGTAAGACTAGAGGGAAGGCAATTAATCATCACCACCCACCGCCAACTTTTGGGATACTCTTTTACCAAAGAATAATGGGATTGACCATCACATTATAATGCCCCTTCCCCCGGCAGAAAGGCAAGCATGTTTGGTGCAACGGGGATTTGAACCCGCGACCCTCGGATTATGACTTGAGTGCATTGACCACATGGCCATGCTGGGCCACCACTGACTGACCAGGAGACGTATTGATAGTAAAACACCACTCATACTGACCCAGGATTTTAGCACTGTAAGTCCGTCAACTTGCCACTAATTGACCGGCGGATGTATCAATAGTATCTTTTTTATATTTTACTAGTGTTTGTTTGTTTTGAATTTCGCGCAAAGCTACACGAGGGCTATCTGTGCTAGCCGTCCTTAATTTAGCACTGTAAGACTAGAGGGACGGCAGCTAGTCATCCCCACCCACCGCCAACTCTTGGGCTACTCTTTTATCAACGAACAGTGGGATTGACCGCCACATTATAACGCCTCCACGGCTGAAAGGACGAGCATGTTTGGTATGACAAGGATTCGAACTCGCGATCATCTGATTATGAGTTGAGTGCATTGACCACATGACCATGCTGGGCCTTAGAATATTTGTCCCTTCTTTTAAATTGATAGAGTAGAAAAAAGGAAGTTAATAAACAGCACTCACCGTCAAGTGAGATTTGACTGTCACACTTATATCATACCTCGGTCCCAAATTTTAGTCAGTTAGATTCACAATCTGGGCACATCGCTAGCCATGCTAATCCTTGCCACATAAATATTTTGTGTTATGTTAATTTTTTGAATTTTCATATTTTAAGCTCAAAACTATCTTGCTATTTATAATAAACTTATTACATTACATAAAACCAAAATAAACAGAAGGAGGTGTGTTTGAAATTGATACTTATTTATTCTACTGTTATCTTATTTCAGTAAACCAAGCAATGGTCATCTATTGTTACTGAATTAAAGCTTTTTGTTTATTTATTCGAGATTTTCTGATCATAAAATCATCGTGTTTTCGTTTTTGTTTTCTTTTGTTTATGACCGTTTCTAGCACATTAAAATGGCAAGTTTTGTGATGTCATACATCCTGATGGAGAGTTTAAGACTATTAAACTTTGTAATAAAACTGGAACATAATGATAAAAGAAAGCATCAGGAGACCTAAAACTTGTGATAAAATTTCCTAAATTGCAAATTTTTGTTGTTGTTTTTTTTTGTACACTTTTATATACGTTTGTCCATTTCTTATTCAATATCAGTGGCCCAACTGGGGAGTTCTAGTGTTATAAAAGGCAGCTTGGGTAGTGACTTATGTTGTTTTGAATTAAGCACAAAGCTACACAATGGGCTATCTGTGCTCTGCCCTCCACGGGTATCGAAACCCGATTTTTAGAGTTGTAATTCCGCAGACATGCTGGAGGGCAGGCAATGACTTAAGGTATAAAAGAAATAGATCTGAAATGCTGTTTTTAGGTACTTCTGATTTTAATTCCAAAATGGATGGGTTAAGAAAAATGATGGTAAAATATTTATAGTTTGCATCATTTTTATCACCAGTTTTAGGCTTTGTACAGAGTTTACAAATGCTTCGAAAGCTTTAGGCGTCTAACTCGTAAGTTGAAAACAACATTTACCTTATTTTGTGCCTAATAAACTTCGGTAATACATTATAAGATTATTTTGTTCGTTTTATTTTTGTTTTGTTTTCATTTCACGCAAAGCTACACGAGGGTTATTTGTGCTAGCCGTCCTTAATTTAGCAATGTAAACAAATAAACTTCTGCAGTGGATACTCTCGACAGAATGTTCAACTATTTCATTTCTCGGCTTTGTTCTTTTATTCAAATACAATCAATGTTTTTAAGAAAATCACCATGACACCACATATTGATAAATCCACATAAAGGATTAAAGTTAGTGGGTTGTTTGTTTTGCATTTTTTAGGTTTATGAATTAATAACATAATTCTAACCAAGTTTCGTTCTAATAACACTTAAATGTCTAACTCTTTTGAAGTAAAGATTTTTCTGGTAAAAACAACAACAACAACTTGAATTTTAGCTTAATCTAAAGGTAACATCTGAAGAGTGATCTTAAAAGCTTTGAAAAATAAGACACCCTTTGATCGACTGTATTAGACTGTAAACGAATGTGAAGAAATATAACGTACTTTTCGCTTAGTTGTAGCGTCATAATTTTTGTATAATATATATAAATACATTAGAATATTACATACAATAACAAATCAGCAATAGTATCGTAGCTTCTTATTGTTATGTGACGAAAATACTTATTAAATTCATCGCTACTGGACATAATTTAAAACTCTTGAAAGTCAAAACAGGAAAACGTCAGGTATTGGTATTACCATCGGTAGGATTCTGAAAGGGGAGGTGGTAACCAGAAGCCTGCGGTCACAACCTGAGGATGACGTTCGTGCTCAACAGGTCAGTTTCACTGGAAGGAATGTGTGATGGTTGGAATTTCAAGAATTTTGATCTTTGCACCAGTTAACTCTAGAATTACCGGTGGGGCCAACGACAATTTAAACACATTTTTGTAAACTGTTTTCTTGTTGGCCCATGATTATCTAGTAACACAGGTATCAGAAAAATCTCTCTCCCCACTTTGATGCTCAGCTGTAAGTTTGAGGGCTTATAATAATAAAAATTGTGTTTCAATACCACGTTGGACAGAGCACAGATATCCCATTACGTAGCTTTAGGCTTAACAACAAGCCCCAAAACTAAATAAAAACAGAACCACATTTGACAGTTAATTCAATTAACTAATTGCTAAGATCCCAATATATATTATAAATGGAAAATAATTTCATCGACTTTTATGTTTTAACAGGTCCATAACTGAATATTATTACAGACAAAAACTTAAAAATTTTTCAAAGTAATCTTGTATTTGGACCCTACTTGTAGTGGACAGTATAAAAATAAGCCCGTAATTTGAGTTGTTATTGGATAAACTTTCTTAAAGATAATTATTGATACCGTGAATGTACTAAACGACACCAGTTAACAAAAGCTTTTCTTGAATGTTTCCTCTCCCAGTGGCCCGGCATGACCAGGTGGTTGAGGCACTCGACTCGTAATCTGAGGGTCGCGGGTTCGAATCCCAGTCGTGTCAAATATGCTCGCCCTTTCAGCTGTGGGGGCATTATAATGTTACAGTCAATCCTACTATTCGTTGGAAAAGAGTAGCCCAAAAGTTGGCGATGGGTAGTGATGACTAGCTGCCTTCCCTCTAGTCTTACACTGCTAAATAAGGGACGGCTAACGCAGATAGCTCTCGTGTAGTTTTGCACGAAATTCAGAAAAGAAACAAATTAAATAATAGTTTATTTGTACGACATTATCCTGACTATAATTAGGCGTGGTTCGAATATAAGTTAAAATATTATTTTTTCTGTTTAGTTAAAAAATGCCCGCAAAGTTAATAAACCATTATTTCATTTGATAATAAAACTTTGATAATAAAAATTATTATGAAACTCATAATAATAGTTTATTTGTACGACATTATTTGACTATGTTTGTTTTTCTATCATATTCTAGGTTATCCAGACAAAGTAAACTGAAAATTAAGACGGCTAGCACAGATGGCCCGGCATGGCCTAGCGCGTAAGGCGTGCGACTCGTAATCCGAGGGTCGCGGGTTCGCGCCCGCGTCGTGCTGAACATGCTCGCCCTCCCAGCCGTGGGGGTGTATAATGTGACGGTCAATCCCACTATTCGTTGGTAAAAGAGTAGCCCAAGAGTTGGCGGTGGGTGGTGATGACTAGCTGCCTTCCCTCTAGTCTTACACTGCTAAATTAGGGACGGCTAGCACAGATAGCCCTCGAGTAGCTTTGTGCGAAATTTCCAAACAAACAAGCTAGCACAGATAGTCCTCGTCTGGTTTTGTGCGAAATTCAAAACGCCCCAAACCTTTACTTGTTTTTGGTGAGGAAAAATCATCTTTAATTGTGATACTGATCTTGTTCTTTTTATTTTCTCAGGACGGACTACTTTATTTAATTAACCTTCTCTTTAACCCTAATCAAGCTGGACTTTCATAATTTTTGATTCCAGAATTTCGTGAATAAAACATCAAAATAACCTCGCAAAAAGCAAAGTCTTTCTTCTTTTTTAAATTTTACATTGGCTATTCCTCAACTCGTAATAACAATGTTTCCCTTGGTGTTCGAGCAAGTATATACCAGTGGGGCAAAATTATTAAAATAACCACAAAAACAATAATGGTTGCCACACCAGGTAACGTTAAATTTCAGGAGAATACATTGTCGTGTTGATAAGTGGTGTTTTATTCGGAACTTCATTCATATATTTAAATATGTCCCCGCAGCGGATCAACGACTAATAAGTTTAAGGAATTACAATGCTGAAATTCGGGGTACGATTTCCCGCGGGAAACAGAGTGCAGATAAACTCATTATGTATCTCGGCGCTATAACAAACTAGTTTAAATATTTATGGTCATCTCGCCGTTATTGATTGGTAAATGAAACGACGTTCGAGTCATGATTTACGAATAAAGAAATTATTTTCAGTCAAATATTTTTGAAGTTAAGCACAATAGACTATCTGTGCTCTGCCCACCACCGGTATCGAAAGCCGGTTTCTAGCATTATAAGTCCGCTGACGTACCGCTGTGCCACTTGGGGAACTTAGGCGAGTAGAACTTCTTCACTGTTGTTTAAGAAGGAAAATAAAAGTGGAATGCACCACACAGATACTTGGAATGAAACATGAGTGAACACTGTTGAGAATTAAACTTAACCTTTGAAATATTTAATAATCTGTAATGTTATCAGCAGTATAATGATTATTTTTATAGAAAACTTCGAAGCTCATTTTAGTCAAAACATAACTATTCGCATTATATGTCACATAAGTAGTAAATTTAAGTAAGTTCAAGAAAAGCTTTATACGTATATAAGTGATAAGGACTGGCTTTAATATTATTATTTTTTAATTATTTTAATTTAATTTTGGGGATTGTTTGTTTGTTTCTGTATTTCGCACAAAGCTACACCAGGGCTCTCTGCCCTAGCCGTTTCTAATTTAGCAGTGTATGACTAGAGGAAAAGCAGCTAGTCCTCACTACCCACCGCCAACTATTTTATCAACGAATAATGGGATTGACCGTCACATTATAACGCTCCCACGTTATAATGGGCTGAAAGGGCGAGCATATTTGGTATGACGAGGATTCGAACCTGCGACCATCAGATTACGAGTCAAGTGCTTTAACCATCTGACCATGCCGGGCCACTTGGAGGATGGAACATCAGAGATGGACCAATATTTTCCAGTTCTTCCAAAATGTTATGTTATATTTTTGCGTACTTGTTAGTTTTTAGCCAAATTTCTCAGTTTAAATTGTTTTTTATTCGGGTCGCGGGTTCGAATCCCCGTCACGCCAAACATGCTCGCCTTTTCAGCCGCGGGGGCTTTATAATGCTACGGTCAACCCTACTATTCGTTGGTAAAAGAGTAGCCAAAGGAAAGGCAGTGGGTGATGATGACTAGCTGCCTTCCTTCTAGTCTAACACTGCTAAATTAGGGACGGCTAGCGCAGATAGCCCTTGTGTAGCTTTTCGTGAAATTCAAAACAAATCAAACTATATTTATTTATTTATTCATTTTATCCTACGCTGAAATGCCGTTATCTTAAAATACTCTAAAAAGTATATGTTTCAAAACTAGTTTTTTTAATTATTAGTTTTAAACAGGTCCATTCAATGTGTCAGTGGTATGTTTATGAACTTATGGACCTAAAATACGGGTCCGATTTACCGAAGTGGAAGCAATAGATCGTTCAATATGACTTTCCTCTGAAAAGAAAGAAAGCCAAAAGAAGAAAGAAACATTCTAACTTTATGTAAATTAAAATCACGTGAAATCTTTAAAGCAGATTACAAAAAATAAAACGATTTTATTTCTTGCTCAAAGTGTGTGTGTGTTTTCTTATAGCAAAACCACATCGGGCTAACCGCCGAGTCTGCTCAAAGTATCCAAAAATTAATTTAAGATTGAATTTATTTTCGATCGACATCAGATGAGCTCAGATTCCAGTGATATACCTCGAAATATGCCCCTCATTATCTGCTGTTAAGGTACCACAAGAGTGAAGTCGTTATTGCTGTTCAGTAGACGGCGGGCGCTCCTGACTGGTTGTCCTGTTTCTACTCACTAGTTCTAAGTTAGGGACTACTAAGGACTAAACCTTAGTGTATTTAATCTGGGCACTTAGATCACATGTCGCTTAGGGTGCAATTCAAGTTTAAGATACCAACCCGTTAAAATTAGTATGCTCAGTTTCAACTTCACCATATATCCTAGACTGAACTGTGTGAAGCGGTAAATGAAGGTAAAACTAATGTCATTAAAAAATTGTAAAAACCTTTGTTTCTCTGCAATACGTCGCTATTTGAAGCTGATAACACAATAACTTCTACATCGTATCTGTACGTGATTAATGGTTTGGAAGACTTCTAAAGGAGACCTTTTATTCAGTGCCAGAACACTCAAACTGGTCTGAACTATGTAAAGAGAAACGTTTTCTGAAACGACAGTTACACATTCAGTACGAGAGTGATAAACTGCTTTAGTTTTTTACAGTGATAACAATAAATAACAAGGTAACAAACTAGTAACTCCATTTTCTGTTTAAAAGTAGATCGATCATTTAATATAGTGAAACCATCGTTTGTTAATGTAACGGTATAAGTAGGTAGAAAAACCTTCGTTTGTTCGTGTACCGGTATTAAGAGGTAGTAAAACATTTATTTCTTCATGTATTGGTATTTACAGGCAGTAAAACCTTCCTTTGTCGCAAAGCAAAAGCTCTTTTTATTTAGGCCGTTGGTGCACTACAGTAGTGGCGGTTGAAATGAGTCAGAAGTGGGGATGAATATATATACTGATAACTCTTTTTGTGATTTAGCGTGAAAATTCTAAAACAAAAACCACCTTGCCCGTAAGAAAAGCTAGTAAAAACCTTGGTTTATCCATCGTACCGGTATTAGAAGAAACTAGTAAAAACCTTGGCTTTTCCATCGTACCGGTATCAGGAGAAGCTAGTAAAAACCTTGGCTTTTCCATCGTACCGGTATCAGGAGAAGCTAGTAAAAACTTTGGCTTTTCCATCGTACCGGTATCAGGAGAAGCTAGTAAAAACTTTGGCTTTTCCATCGTACCGGTATCAGGAGAAGCTAGTAAAAACTTTGGCTTTTCCATCGTACCTGTATTAGGAGAGGCTAGTAAAAACCTTGGCTTTTCCATCGTACCGGTATCAGGAGAAGCTAGTAAAAACTTTGGCTTTTCCATCGTACCGGTATTAGGAGAGGCTAGTAAAAATCTTGGCTTTTCCATCTTACCGGTATCAGGAGAAGCTAGTAAAAACCTTGACTTTTCCATCGTACCAGTATTAGGAGAAGCTAGTAAAAATCTTGGCTTTTCCATCTTACCGGTATTTGGAGATGCTGGTAAAAATCTTAGCTTTTCTATCATACCAGTATTAGGAGAAACTAGTAAAAACCTTGGTTTATCCATCGTACCGGTATTAGAAGAAACTAGTAAAAACCTTGGCTTTTCCATCGTACCGGTATCAGGAGAAGCTAGTAAAAACCTTGGCTTTTCCATCGTACCGGTATCAGGAGAAGCTAGTAAAAACTTTGGCTTTTCCATCGTACCGGTATCAGGAGAAGCTAGTAAAAACTTTGGCTTTTCCATCGTACCTGTATTAGGAGAGGCTAGTAAAAACCTTGGCTTTTCCATCGTACCGGTATCAGGAGAAGCTAGTAAAAACTTTGGCTTTTCCATCGTACCGGTATTAGGAGAGGCTAGTAAAAATCTTGGCTTTTCCATCTTACCGGTATCAGGAGAAGCTAGTAAAAACCTTGACTTTTCCATCGTACCAGTATTAGGAGAAGCTAGTAAAAATCTTGGCTTTTCCATCTTACCGGTATTTGGAGATGCTGGTAAAAATCTTAGCATTTCTATCATACCAGTATTAGGAGAAACTAGTAAACATCTTGGTTTATCCATCGTGTCGGTATTAGGAGAAGCTGGTTAAAACCTTAATTTTTTCCATCGTACCAGTGTTAGAAGAAGCTAATAAAAACCTTGGCTTTTCGATCGTACCAGTATTATAAGAAACTAGTAAAAACCTAAGTTTCTCCATCTTACCGGTATTAGGAGAAGCTAGTAAAAACTTTGGTTTTTCCATCGTACCGGTATTAGGAGAAGCTAGATACTTCCTTAGTTTTCCATCATAGCAGTGTTAGGAGAAGCTAGTAAAAACCTTGGCTTTTCCATCATACCAGTATTAGGAGAAGCTAGTAAAAAAACTTTAGCTTTTTCCATCGTACCAGTATTAGGAAAAGCTAGTAAAAACCTTAGTTTGTTTTCCATCATAGTGTATTAGGGGAAGCTAGTAAAAACCTTAGTTTGTTTTCCATCATAGTAGTATTAGGAGAAGCTAGTAAAAACCTTGGCTTTTCGGTCGTACCAGTATTATAAGAAACTAGTAAAAACCTAAGTTTCTCCATCTTACCGGTATTAGGAAAAGCTAGTAAAAACTTTGGTTTTTCCATCGTACCGGTATTAGGAGAAGCTAGATACTTCCTTAGTTTTCCATCATAGCAGTATTAGGAGAAGCTAGTAAAAACCTTGACTTTTCCATCGTACCAGTATTAGGAGAAGCTAGTAAAAATCTTGGCTTTTCCATCTTACCGGTATTTGGAGATGCTGGTAAAAATCTTAGCTTTTCTATCATACCAGTATTAGGAGAAACTAGTAAACATCTTGGTTTATCCATCGTGTCGGTATTAGGAGAAGCTGGTTAAAACCTTAATTTTTTCCATCGTACCAGTGTTAGAAGAAGCTAATAAAAACCTTGGCTTTTCGATCGTACCAGTATTATAAGAAACTAGTAAAAACCTAAGTTTCTCCATCTTACCGGTATTAGGAGAAGCTAGTAAAAACTTTGGTTTTTCCATCGTACCGGTATTAGGAGAAGCTAGATACTTCCTTAGTTTTCCATCATAGCAGTGTTAGGAGAAGCTAGTAAAAACCTTGGCTTTTCCATCATACCAGTATTAGGAGAAGCTAGTAAAAAAACTTTAGCTTTTTCCATCGTACCAGTATTAGGAAAAGCTAGTAAAAACCTTAGTTTGTTTTCCATCATAGTGTATTAGGGGAAGCTAGTAAAAACCTTAGTTTGTTTTCCATCATAGTAGTATTAGGAGAAGCTAGTAAAAACCTTGGCTTTTCGGTCGTACCAGTATTATAAGAAACTAGTAAAAACCTAAGTTTCTCCATCTTACCGGTATTAGGAAAAGCTAGTAAAAACTTTGGTTTTTCCATCGTACCGGTATTAGGAGAAGCTAGATACTTCCTTAGTTTTCCATCATAGCAGTATTAGGAGAAGCTAGTAAAAACCTTGGCTTTTCCATCATACCAGTATTAGGAGAAGCTAGTAAAAAAACTTTAGCTTTTTCCATCGTACCAGTATTAGGAAAAGCTAGTAAAAACCTTAGTTTGTTTTCCATCATAGTGTATCAGGAAAAGCTAGTAAAAACCTTAGTTTGTTTTCCATCATAGTAGTATTAGGAGAAGCTAGTAAAAACCTTGGCTTTTCGGTCGTACCAGTATTATAAGAAACTAGTGAAAACCTAAGTTTCTCCATCTTACCGGTATTAGGAGAAGCTAGAAAAAACTTTGGTTTTTCCATCGTACCGGTATTAGGAGAAGCTAGATACTTCCTTAGTTTTCCATCATAGCAGTATTAGGAGAAGCTAGTAAAAACCTTGGCTTTTCCATCATACCAGTATTAGGAGAAGCTAGTAAAAAAACTTTAGCTTTTTCCATCGTACCAGTATTAGGAAAAGCTAGTAAAAACCTTAGTTTGTTTTCCATCATAGTGTATTAGGAAAAGCTAGTAAAAACCTTAGTTTGTTTTCCATCATAGTAGTATTAGGAGAAGCTAGTAAAAACCTTGGCTTTTCGGTCGTACCAGTATTATAAGAAACTAGTGAAAACCTAAGTTTCTCCATCTTACCGGTATTAGGAGAAGCTAGAAAAACTTTGGTTTTTCCATCGTACCGGTATTAGGAGAAGCTAGATACTTCCTTAGTTTTCCATCATAGCAGTATTAGGAGAAGCTAGTAAAAACCTTGGCTTTTCCATCATACCAGTATTAGGAGAAGCTAGTAAAAAAACTTTAGCTTTTTCCATCGTACCAGTATTAGGAAAAGCTAGTAAAAACCTTAGTTTGTTTTCCATCATAGTGTATTAGGAAAAGCTAGTAAAAACCTTAGTTTGTTTTCCATCATAGTAGTATTAGGAGAAGCTAGTAAAAACCTTGGCTTTTCGGTCGTACCAGTATTATAAGAAACTAGTGAAAACCTAAGTTTCTCCATCTTACCGGTATTAGGAGAAGCTAGAAAAAACTTAGTTTTTCCATAGTATCGGTATTAGAAAATAATAACTTTTCATCGTTTCTTTTAAATGTTTTTCTCCTTACATTTTATATTCGCTCCTTTTAAATGCCACTATAATTTGCGTTGCTATAGAAACTGGATTCCTTTACAAAACGTAGTTTTCACAGTAAAGAACTTTTCAGTGTAATCTCACTGCGACGAGATATATGGTCAGAGCGTTTGGTGTATCATGAATGTATTTCATTTATGCTCATAAGTCGATATATTCTCACGAATTTTAACCCTTCATCTCGGCAGTGAGTTGGTGTTAATACACTGAACATAAAAAATATGTTACGATATGAAATCCATAGACATGAAACTGGTAAACCGATAGTTTGAGTTTTTGTATTTTACCTTTAAACTCAGTCAAGGATTCAGTTCTAATTAATTTGTAGATACGAATGTAAACGTTTAACGTGGTTTCTCAAACTAGCTTCAGGAATAAATCAGTTTCGTGGCAACACAGTTGTATGAATAAATCTTTGTTCCTCGTTAGATGGCGCTATATTCTTACACTGAATTTAATACGCGTGCCTGGGTAACGACCGCAGACGCCAAACTTGCCTTCGGCGCTGTAAAAAAAGATCGTCGAGCTATCCAGTTTGGATGTGGAATCGTGGTGGGCTGGTTGAAGTCCTGCTCGGGGCGAAGGCGGACGGTATCCACTTGTTGTTGGCTTGTTTGGTGTTACACTCGTAGGTACTCTTGCTGCGCGAGCCCACCGGTTTAAACGACTCCTTGCGTACGTTCACAGGACGTCCCGGATGCTGCTTGTCTCTGCGGACCTGGACAGCTCGAATCCTAGTACGTTAAAAGGACGCTTTGTTTCAGAACAGTACCGCTTTAAGAAAGACCCGGGAAATTACACCATAGTGTGAAATATCGGACTTTGGCAACATTAGTATCTATATTAAATGATTTCTTTCAAGAACAAATCTGGTTTCTTCAGGCGAATGGATTTTTGTGCTTGACTAGAAGGTAGAAAGTCAAACCATACCTGTTATTGCATGTTCGTATATGTCCCTTTAGGTTGTGAGTGATCTTCCTATTGGATTGTCACCTGCCTTTTCAAGTATCTTTACAACGAGAAGAGAAAAATGAAACAGAAGTATTAGTCGTAGAAGCATTTGAGAGGTAAGAAAAGAGAAATCTTGTGATACTTATGCCTTGTAACAAATAAATCTACTCCTAGTGACGTATTTTTCAAACAGTTATTAAAAATAATTTCGCAGTAAAAATGTAAGCCAACAGATGGCAGAAATTTTGCTGATGTTTGGCGCTGCAAGACTTTGTCCTACTTCTTTTTTTCTTTCAAGCCTTGTAAGGATCCCAAGATTCATTTTGATTATTGTCCAGTTGTTTTGAATAGCTATCTTTGTAAGGCTTCAGGGTGGTTGATGTTCGTCTTAATTAGTTCCTTGTATCAAACAACCTCCTCTCGCTCAGCCAGTATGATTTCCGTCGACAGCTGCGAGGCACCACAATTATGTAACGTTATAAATTGTTATACATGGAATTTGGCCATGGGTGGACTAATGGTCAGCTTGCCTGGACTGTGAATCAATGGATTCATGGCTTGCGAACTACAGCCGTACAACCATGTTGAAAATTTGTGGCTATAGATGCTTTAAAACAGTAATGACCAAATCCCAAAGAAGTTCACAAGTTGGTGTTGGATACTGTTGATTTGTTAGCTCAAAATTAGGAATACTGTATCTCAGGACGGCTGGTATGGGTGTTAACACTTACTGATAAAGCAGAGAACAACGTTTTGACCTTCTGAAGTCTCTTAAAGTTTTAGTTCAGTACAGCCCACCATACATACCTTACATGTTTAGTTAAATACAACACACCATACATACCTTACATGTTTAGTTTAATACAACATACCATACATACCTTACATGTTTAGTTTAATACAACACACCATACATACCTTACATGTTTAGTTAAATACAACACACCATACATACCTTACATGTTTAGTTCAATACAACACACCATACATACCTTACATGTTTAGTTCAATACAACACACCATACATACCTTACATGTTTAGTTTAATACAACATACCATACATACCTTACATGTTTAGTTTAATACAACACACCATACATACCTTACATGTTTAGTTCAATACAACACACCATACATACCTTGCATTTTTAGTTCAATGCAACCAATCATATGCTTATTTCAATATAGCAGATGATACATATCTTATATGTTTAGTTCAATACAGCGTACCACACATACCTTTCGTATTTAGTTCAGTACAGAACACCGTACTTATCTCATATATTTAGTTCTATACAACACACCCTAGAAGTCTATTTAAATAGCGGCTAGAAAGGTAGAGCTATGTATGTCAGACAGAGTGGATAATTTTTCGTGATTCAATGTCTTTGTTTATATATGGTTCGTGTTTTCAAATGTTCTTGTTTTCCATATAAACCTTCTTTTAGGTCTGAGTGAAACGTAAACGTTCCAACAAACGAAGTTTTCAACTGTTGTCAATGTAGTTCATAAAACGTGAATCACCAACTACAAAGAACATTTTTCTAAAGTGTATTTGTTTCTTAGCGGTTATTACGTTCTTATACTTTTTTTTTTTTTCCAGTTTAATGCATTTCTTAGTACCCGTTTTTCAGAGTTCATTACCTTTCTCAGTTACTTTTAGATCACTGACCCTCTTAGTAACAGTTTCGCTTTCTGTTTATTTCTTTTCTTAAGTGTTTTAAATGAAACATTGAAAACTTCGTGATCTCCGTCTAAGTTGATGTGGGATATTAATGTTGTTGATACGATCATCACAACCGATGTTATGTTCTTCAATAAAATATAACAGAACAAAAAGTGTGTTTAAAAACACCTGATCAATGTATAGATCAACCACTATACTTACCGGTACATGTTTTGTTTCTTAGGTTTTAAATTACACCGTTGGAAAGCGTGCATGTCCATGTAACCTGCATTTGGAAACCCCAAATTATTAATGGCCCAGTTACTAAGTCTGAATGTTTAGAACATTAAAATCCGTTTTTCTATACCCGTGGTAGGCACAAATAGCCCATTGTGTTGTTTTGTATTTAAGAACAACTAAATTCTTTAAGTACGAGAAGAAATTGTAACATGTAAATATTAAAGGCGATAACACGTAAAATCACTTTATTCAGTTAGTAAAAAACAATAATTATATCATGGGGTTACGACGCTCTGTTTGTATTAAAGCAAAGCCACACTGGGCTATCTGATCTTTTTATTGCCGGGAATCGAACCCCGTATTTGAGCGTTGCAAGTCTGTAGACTTACGACTGTTACATTCGGGATAACCAAATGTCAGGTTTTGTACATATTACCTGGGTGGAGCGCGGTGTAATGCTGCACTTCTCAACCCCCGTATTGCACCCAAAATAACGTGAGATGGTCAAGAACGGACTTAAAATATAGATAACTGTTTATTTATTCATTTGGTAATTAGAATGGTGGATGTTTTTTGCACTAAAGCTATTTCCTAAGTAGCGACTGACCAACAATGTTTAGAAGTGGGTCCATAAAAACTGAGAACGATTGGTGTATGGCAAGGATAGAATGGCCCAAGTTCGAACAGCGTTACCTATTAGCACGTTCTGTATTTATAGCTGTTGACTCGTTATTGAATGACAGTAAGCAGAGAGAGCCGGAGAAAGCGTTGAGAGAACGTGTGCTACCAATTGACTGCCTTAATTCTGGTCAGTGAGACACTAGGGGTCTCTGACTTGGTCTTTAGTCCACTTTTACGTACATGAAAAGTCCATCCCATATTTCTTGGGTAGGTGTTTTATATTAGCAAAAACACACATTACTAAAGCATTAAAGATAAAATTGTTGCTTAGAATATATTCTGATGTTTAATAAGTAAGCAAAAATAAATCGGCTGTAATTCGGTGCTTAACAAAAAGTATATTTGAGTGGGATGTCGTTTAATGCTTACAAATATGCACAGTGTGTTTCTTAACAGTAAGCGAAATTGAGGTGTATATTGTGCTTAACAGTAGATGAAGTTGAGGTGTACATTGTGCTTAGCAGTAAGTGAAATTGAAAAGGATATAACCTGATGTTGAATGATTTTCAGAACTAAAGTAAATATTCTCTAGTGTTTAAAAATAGACATTATTGTGGTTTCGTGAATTTGATATAAATTTTGTTTGATTTTGAATTTCGCGCAAAGCTAATCGAGGGTTGGTATAAAGCGTGAGGTGTTCAAATCTATTGAACCTGGTATTTCAGGGCGTCAATAATTTAGTAAGGAGCTTGTGAAATGAGTTAGGTCTGGTGTTTTCAGGTCAGTGAAGTTGGTACTTCTAGCACCTGTTAAGCCGGGCATTTTCGGGAATTTATGGGTTTGTAATGTTGGAGTTTGTAAAATATGTCTGTATATTTATAAGTTAGGAAAGTCAGAATTTGTAGCCTTACTAAAGCCAAGCATTTTTGTGTGTATATACGTTTGTAAAGTCGGAGCCTGTGAAATCAGCTTTGTGTGTTTATAAGTTAGTAAAGTTGGAGATTACGAAATCAGTCAAGCCGGGCAGTTTTGTTTGTAAATTAGGAAAATCGGAGCTTGTGAAATCAGTTAAGCCGAATACTTCTGTATGTTTGTAAGTTAGAAAAGTAACTTGTTAAATCAGTTAAGCCCGGTGTTTTTGAGACAGTTATAAGATAGTGAACTCGAAGCAGTTGTAATCTGCTATTTAAATTAAGATGTTGAAAGTTAACGTTAAAAAAACGAACAAGTTTGATAAAAAATTTCAATGGGCTTAAATTTATCTTACATCATCTGATTTTTTATAACCCACTCTGAATCCAAGAGTTGTTTTTTTTTACACAAAAGAAAAAAAAAGAAAAAATTCGTGACAATTTTCAGTGAAAAAGAACAGCTCAAATCAAAGTGGATCTAAACACTTTATAATTTAGATAATTTTAAGCTAAGACATCTTTGGACACTGGGTAATGTATGATTTGAACGTTGATTTTCTAGCAGCCGGCCTCCTTATCCAAATTTGATGTTTAATAGCTTTATTCTTTGCCCAACTTTATAAAGAAATGTCAGAAGTACACCTGGAAGTATTAGGTATTTCCTTGAATATATTTAATTTAAATGCAGAATAAGAATAAAGAAACAGACATTTCTTTGTAAAGTTAAAGGATAATGCTAAAAATGATTCAGTGTTGCAAAAAGAAGTAGAAAACGTAAATTTATGTGTAAGTAAAGCTAGTTAGTTTCTTCTGTTGTTTTAAGTGTGTGTTACAGAATGTTAATGTTGTATGATGAATTACGTGTGCGTCAACTAAAATTCCTTTCCTCTTTAATCTATTAAATACGTAACCCCAACAAGCAGCTTGAATAACTGTAGCTTGTGATATAGTACGATTCACGACAACAAGGCATTTCTCAACTGGCGTTTTCCACAGCAGGTTGATTGGTATCAAGCCTCTGGGTTTCAAAGTAGAATTTATTTTTATGGTTCATCGATGAAATTCTGTATATATTTCAAACATTTTCACACACACACACCTCCTTTCCTCTTGGCTGTAGCTTCTTTCGCTCTGTAGTTAACGAGGAACTGAGCATCAACACATAAAAATAAAACCATTTACATGTCAGGAATAGAAATCCTGAAACACATTTGTGTGAGTCTGTTTTCAAGACGTTTAGAATTATCTCATAAATGAGGTTCGTTTTTTTCACCCACATGTATAAATATGTTCTTTAGAAACTTTAGTTTGTTTTGAATTTCGCGCAACTAATCATCATACTTATCGCCAACTTCTGGACTGCTCTTTTACCAAAGAATAGTGGGATTGAACGAAACTTTATAACGCCCACACGACTGAAAGGGGAAGCATGTTTGTTGTGACGGGGATTTCTACCCAAGAAACCAAAGTTGTTACACGGAATAAAAAGACATGTTTCTATTTCAAAAACTTCGTTAACTGTTGGTACACGTATAATGTTGATATGGCAAATACACAGATGATATTCTAAAAAATGCCAAAATCTTTAGGAATTGTTATATCTCGAAATGCGCGCTTTTAAAGTAAATGTGGCCACGATTATGTAACGTAAATTGAGTTCGAGTATGTCTTATGGTTGAGTCTGGATTTCGGAATTGACAACTTGGGTTCGATACCACAAAATATTCACAGTGCTGTAAGTATGTTTTAAGAGTGACAGTCAACCCCTTATTGTGGAGTGTAGATAGTGTTTTCCCTCTCTTGTAAGTAGTTCAACATTAGAGACGGCGGTAGATAGTTTTAGTACATCTGTCATAAATACAAAACGCGGATAACGCCATAAGAATTAGATAGACAAATAGAAGTCCAAGCAGTCAACATATTCAACAGTTTTAATTATTGCTGGTGTATTTTACTACGCTCTACCAATAATTTCTCCTTCTCCCTCGATGGATTAGCAGTAAGTTTACGGACATACGACGCTAAAATCCGGGGTGAACACAGTAGACAGTTTAATGTGGCTTTGTATCTAAAAAGGCGAACAAACACAGAGAGAGAACAACTATTTATCATAAAACAACACTTTCAAGTAACAAACTAGCTACAAAAAAACCAGACTCTTAATTTAAACAGGAACGATACATATTTGCAGTTTATAAAGTATTAAGGCAGAACGAGGCTTAGCATGGCCAGGTGGTTAAGACGCTCAACTCGTAGTCCGTGGGTCGCGGGTTCGAATGCCCGTCATACCAAACATGCTTGCCCTTTCAGCCGTTGGGGCGTTATAATGTCACGGTCAATCCCATTATTCATTGGTAAAAAAAGTAGCTCAACAGTTGGCAGTTGGCGACGATGACTAGTTGCCTTCCCGCTAGTCTTACACTGCTAAATTAGGGTCGGTTAGCGCATATAATCCTCGTGCAGATTTGCGCGAAATTCAAAAACAAAAGAAAAACAAATAACGCAGAGCGAAGATGTTTAAACTCAGGTCTTACATCCATCTTAACTTAACTATTGTTTCATTAAAAGTTTCTTAAAAACCATTATTTATATCACACTAGACTGTCACGAAGAAAAACCTTTTAACAGGAGTAAGATCCTTACGTAAACAGTTTCATTCTTTTCTTACTGTATCAGTTAGTGGTTACTGCGTTTAACATCTTTTTATCGTCATATGCATGCTAGGAAGGCTTAATCAAGTTTAATGAAGAAAAAAAAACACGGAAAAACTTGATTAAGCTTTTCTAGTACGCATATGACGATAAAAACATGTTAAACGCAATAATCACTAGCTGAAAAGAATGAAACTGTTACTTCAGTCTATTTCCTTTCGAGTTGGAGATAATAATTGGAAATTATGCTCATTTACCTGCTGGTATTGCTGTTTTCTGATTGGATGAGCTTTCGGAAACAGATGTGTCCTTGTTAAACCCAACCCAAATTGTCATTATGACGTCACTGGTAATAACAGCCTCCACAGAGACTTCTATGAAAGCGTCCTATAGATCAAGTTCCTAGGCTTTTATTATTACACAGACCGACGGCTTGTGTGCCTGTGTGTAGGGTCATGCATTCTTTCTCAACGTTTAACGAACAACTCTAAGCAAATGCTATTTGGATGTTGCTACAAACAACTCAGAATCTAAAGAAACAACTTTGATTTATTTTTATATGCGCAAACTGTTTTGTGTTTTTATACCAGTTTGAAAAAGCCACAAAACAACAGCACAAAAATACATCTTTCTTTTCTGTTATTTTCTGAGGAATTAGTCAGTGTCAGGATACCTACATTAATTTTATGTAAATTTCAGCTCAGACATCCAAATGAATGTGCAATTACGATTTTTGTTTAAAAGCGATATTTTTCAATAGTGATAAAATAACATTTTCAACGTTTCGGTTTAAATTTGTATTTGAGGATTTTGTTTGGTTTGCTTGAAAACGGAAGTAGATATTTAGATGTATTCGTTTGTTTCAGAATTTCCGCGAAAAGCGGATAGTAGGATTATCCGAAGAATTGTTTCAACTATTATTACACCCCATTAAACTACTACTGTTACCTGATAGAGGTATACATCAGGTGAAGCTTACTTTCTATACGCATACATTTTTTTTCATGTTATCAACCTGATGAGACTGCTTGTTTGTTGTTAAGCGCAAAGTTTCACAGTGGGCTATCTTCGCTCTGCCCCTCCCCTTCTCCGTATATCAAAATTCGATTTTTAGTATTCAAAGGTCTCACACTTAACCTTTAGACCACCAGGAGGCACTTTATGAGAACT
Source organism: Tachypleus tridentatus (assembly GCF_004210375.1). NCBI lineage: Eukaryota > Metazoa > Arthropoda > Merostomata > Xiphosura > Limulidae > Tachypleus > Tachypleus tridentatus. The sequence continues at coordinate 35,977,310 of NC_134828.1, read as the reverse complement.
AACAGTGACAACTGATGGTGGGATCCTTATATTTTTCATATCAAAACCCATCGCGCACACTGAGCTAGATGCAAAAATAAATTAATAAATTGTATTATTTATTTTTCGACTTTTTTATTTTTGTTGTTGTTGTTTTTTATTAATATTTCCAACAAAGGTTTCACGTATTCGCGATGCAAGGGTAGATAATCATGGTAGTTTTTGTTACAACAATGATAAGAACAAGTTTTTTTGTTTGTTTGTTTTTTTAATTTCGCTCAAAGCTCTGCGAGGGCTATCTGTGCTAGCCATCCCAAATTTAGCAGTGTAAGACTAGAGGGAAGGCAGTAAGTCATCATCACCTACCGCCAACTCTTGGGCTACTCTTTTACCAATGAATAGTGGGACTGACTGTCACATTATAACGCCCCCATGGCTGAAAGCGCGAGCATGTTTGGTGCCACGGGGGATAAGAACAAAATAACAGAAACACAAATAATATTATGTCGCATGGGTCATTATGGTAAATTAATAGTTATAGTACCTTGATGAGTTCGCAGTAAGTTTGAGGCTTTTAAGAAAAAAAAATTCAGGGTTACATCCCTTTGTCTGACGCATTGGAGTAGTCCATTTTATAGTTTGGGCTCTTAAAGCAAAATCAGACAAACAAACAAGAATACCTAGCTGTGACGCTATATGTTTTTTTTTTCAATCTAGGTTTGATAAGGATGATGCATTGTTTCGAATTAAACAAAGAATTAATTATATGCAGTTTCATAATTAATCTTAAACCTCGAAACGCTTTGTTAAATATGTGATGGTAGAAATCACGTGATAATGAACATTTTCTTTTAGAGATGAAAGCACGAGCGCTGAAGAAGATGAGAAAGATTTACTGTCACTTCGAGTTTTCAAACACTTGGATTTTCTTTTAAGTTTAATTACTTCGGTGGGAAATTATGTATTGAACTGACGAAGCTAAGGTGCAAACTCTGCTTATGAGTGAGTGAGTAAGGGTAATGACAAACAAAACCTTCACATAACAAAAATATTACTCAGGCTTAAGCAGTGGCTATTGCTTAAGTTATAAAAGAAGCTTCAGTTCTCTGTTTTTCTGAAATACTAATACGCGTTTTCCAACTTTAAACTAGCAATACCGGTAGTTTTCTTCATACTGTTTCAAAATTATTAAGTTTATTATTAACCAAATAACAATGTACACTATGCTATCAATAAGTGTATGGTCAGCATTCATCCCATTAGGGCTCTGACCCGTCATTGTCTCGTGTTTTCTAGAGTTGTAAATGCAACGGCTTCTACAAACAGCTATTTGGAAGCAAGACCCCTCGACGAAAGGAGTTTGCGAAATTTCAAAGAAAGGGTCATGGAACCTATTACTATTTTCTAAGGCCATTAAATTCCCTGTCAATATTTTTTAAGGCCATTGCATTCCATGCCAGTATTCTCTTAAGACCATTAAAATCTCTGTCACCCCTTTTTAAGGCCATTAACTTCTCTGTCACTACTCTCTAAGGCCATTACATCAGCTGTTACAACTTTTTAAGACCATTAAATTACCTCTGATCACTCTCTAAGACCATTAAATTCCCTGTTGTCACTCTTTAAGGCTATTAAATGCCATGTCACTATTTTCTAAGGCATGGGCCCATCAAAGTATGCATAACCACTCCTTAAACTCATCAGAACTTAATATAACAACTTCCTAAGACCATCATAATCTTCACCACTACTTCCACGTTCCACACGATTTATACAACAACTCCCTAAGGTTATAATCTATCACGACCTCCTAAGATCATCACGGTTTCTATCTCATCTTCCGTACACTACCGAGATCTCTATTACCAATCCCTAAGATTATCACAGCCTCTACAACAATCCCTTAAGACCATCAGAGCCACTAGAGTCCATCGATGTCGAAATTTTCTCATCGTCCGTGAAGGTGTTTGTGGGATTTCCATGGAGAAAACATTAAGAATCCAAGGAGAGAAATAACGCGGGAAAATATAAGTTGTCAGAAGAGCTTTGATAGAATAAAAGAATATGTTCCTACTTGGTAACTGTGGAAAATAGAGTAAACTAATAACATCGTTTAGCAAATATATAAATAACAATATCATTCATTATTCAGAATATAAAACTGGAAGATTTCAGTACACATATTATTATTATTTAGTTGTCCATTCATGTATGTATACATCTAAATTTATCAAGATTTCATTTACACTTAATTATATTAACAATCGCTGCAAATATCTAACGACACCTATAATGGGCAGATATCAAATTTACATATTCCTCAAATGGCCCGGCATGGCCCAATGGGTTAAGGCGTTCGATTCGTAATCTCTCAGCCGTGGGGGCGTTATAATATCACGGTCAATCCCACTATTAGTTGGTAAAAGAGTAGCCCAAAAGTTGGCGGTGAGTGGGGATGACCTGCTGCCTTCCCTCTAGTCTTACACTGCTAAATTAGGGACGGCTAGCGCAGATAGATCTCTTGTAGCTTTGCGCGAAATTCAAAAACAAACATATTCCTCGTGCGTTATTGTGGAGATAAACGTTGACTGACAGGAACAAAACTCTCCGTTACTACATTACTACAAAGCTAGCTAAAACAACACAAGGTGTGTAACGGTTTAATATAACTTGTAATGTTATAGAAAATGGTATTTTTTTTTGATAAGGCGAAAAAGAACATGTACAATGAAAATGGCAGAAAGGTTTAGATAATATATTCGTAAAATCTGGTATCGATGACCCATTTCAGTTTATAAAAGTTTAAAATCGGTTGCATAAGTCAACTAAGTGTGAAAATGATTTAATACGTTAATTTATATAAAGAAGAAATTAGAGCAACACGTTATTTTACAAAAACTACAACAGAAATGGGGTCCGGCATGGCCAAGCGTGTTAAGGCATGCGATTCGTAAGCTGAGGGCCACGGGTTCGCATCCCCGTTGCGCTAAACATGCTCGCCCTTTCAGCTGTGGGGGCATTAAAAATTACGGTCAATCCCACTATTCATTGGTAAAAGAGTAGCCCAAGAGTTGGCGGTGGGTGGTGATGACTAGCTGCCTTCCCTCTAGTCTTACACTGCTAAATTAGGGACGACTAGCACAGATAGTCGTTGAGTAGCTTTGCACGAAATTAAAAAAACAACAACAACAGAGATGTTTCTCATATCATTGGAATTCTGTCCGCTCAACAATGTGCTAAAGTGATATTACCCTTACAAAAGTAAAATATATTTTATATTAACATGTATAAAATCAATGCAAAATATATATGCAAAATTAAAAATTTAAGAGTTACCATCACGCTCATAAACATCGAGATGTTTGTAATTTTATTAACTAATTATAAGACTATCGTATGTAACTTCATTTGATCGTATGTCTGTCTAGTGTTGTACAGTTTTTTCTGGTCCTGATGCCACATTTCTTTCATTTTTAGCATTTGTAAATTTCAACTGTTTATTTCACAAGAAATTCACCAATCATTTATCCAGTAAGACAACACTTTTCATCATTAATTAGAGCAAGTGTATCGAAAAGACAACAGAAGCGCTATTTAGGTTTGGTTTGAATTTAGCGCAAAGTTACTCGAGGGCTATCTGCGCTAACCGTTCCTAATTTCGCAATGTAATATTAAAGGAAAGGCAGCTAGTCACCACCTATCGCCAACTGGTGGGCTACTCTTTTACCATTATAACGTACCCACGGCTGAAAGAGCGAGCATGTTTGGTACGAGGGGGATTTGAACTCGCGACCCTCAGATTACAAGTTGAGCGCTCTAACCACCTGTCATGTCGGGCTTTGGATAGGAGAAGAAGAATATTTGTGTAACTTGCACTGTGTGAAAGATTTATAAATAACATGAGAAATAATCAGAGAAAATTCTCACAAAATTGTCTGTTTTTTACACATTAATATTTGAAAAGTTACTGGATCGTCGGCTCGCACTAACACAAAAATGTTGACTGCTAACTTTGTGTCTCTGGCTTGCTCGTAATTCGGTTAGAAACTTGTAGTAACAAACAAGTATTGATAATATGTGAGAAGCGTGAATACTTGGATAAATATTGATTGGATAATTGGGATGAGTTAGTAATCCATAAGTAGCGTGAATACCTGAGATAAGTATTGTTTAGGCACATAATATGAGTCGGTAATCCATAATTAGCATGAATTACTAAGATAGGTAATGTTCAGACACATAGAACGAGTCGATAATCCATAAGTAGATAGATTTGTTTCGGCACATGGAATGAGTCGATAATTCATAAGTAGCGTAAATACCTGAGATAGGTATTGTTTACCACATGGAATGAGTCGATAATTCATAAGTAGCGTGAATACCTGAGATAGGTATTGTTTACACACATGGAATGAGTCGATAATTCATAAGTAGCGTAAATACCTAACATAAGTATTGTTTAGACACATAGTATGAGTTAGTAATCCGTAAGTAGCGTGAATACCTGAGATAAGTATTGTTGAGACACATAATATGAGTCGGTAATCCATAATTAGCGCGAAGGCCTGAGATAGTCCCGGTCGCACCAAACATGCTCGCCCTTTCAGCTGTGGGGGCGTTATAATGTGCGACCAATCCCACTATTCGTTGGTAAAAGAGTAGCCCAAGAGTTGGCGGTGGGTGGTGATGACTAGCTGCTTTCCCTCTAGTCTTACACTGCTAAATTAGGGACGGCTAGCGCAGATAGCCCTCCAGATAAAAATGGCATTTTTATCAATAAGTTTGTGTTTAAGCACAAAGGTAGTGTTGTAAGCCTGCAGAGTTACGACTGAGCCACTGGGAATGGGCTTCTTAATTAAGACGTTTTGCTTACGAATTACTTAAATATTCTTATTAGCTAGGTATTATTCTGAACTTGTTGTAGAGTGATATCTAAATTCTGATTTGTATATTTTGTTAACCGTGAAATTGTCTGGTATGCTTTAGTGTGAAGCAATAAAACGACCTGATAATTTTAGGTATGAAGCGAGAAGCATACTGATATTTATGGCTGTGAAACGAGAAACTCACTACCGCTTGGAACGTGTAAAACTGGAAAAGTCTGATACTAAACGACAAAACAACTGATACTTGTAAATGTGAAAATGAAACTAAGTACTAATTGTAGATATGAAACCAGAAACTGGCTAATACTTGTAGATATGAAACTAGCAGCTGACTGATACTTTGTAGGTGTGAAATGAGAAATTGACCAGCACTTGTTTGTAGGTGTGAAACTAGGGTCTAGATGATATTTGTAAGTGTGGAACGAGAAAATGATACTTGTAAAAGTTCTGATTTACACAGATACTTGATTGTACACAACCTAATGTGTTAAAAATTATAAAAAGTCCATCGGTGATGCGACCAAGAGGTACAACTATATAATAGTTGAACTTAAAAGTAATTTATGAGTATTTATAAAAATAACTGATTAAAGTAGCATGTGCTATAGTCTTTCTCTGATACTTGCGAACAAATAAATTTATTGAAGTTTACGTAACTACGTACACAACACAGAGTGTAACAGTGTGTGTGTGTGTAACATAGAAGGCCAACGTTTAGCAAAGTGTGAAGGATGCGAGTGAATAGTGTGTTGTCCATTGTGTAATGATACAAAATTAAGCGTTTTAATATTTTTTTATTAATGAAAATAATAAGTACCTACTACATCTCATATAGCATTTTGATGTGTATCCATGTATCACACCTCATCACTTCACTTACTTTTCGGCCATTAAAAAAAAATCCACAAGTCTCGAAATCACAGCGGTCTCCACGTCGAATATATTCTCAGTTCCTTAACGAACCGTGTTTATGGGGAGCAAAAATATGTTCTATTAATACATTAATGTTGTTAACTACATGGTAGGCCTAACCAAGAAAACTACCAGTTGTCACGTGATAAATTGTTTTCAAAGATTGCCCTTGAACTGGTCACTAAAACTGATTGAGAACAACTCTTGCAGTGGCCCAACTCACTTGAGACTAAGGTGTTTGGTTCTATGTAATTTCGTCCGTTTTAATAATGATGTGCAACTGACAGATTTTTGAAGACGTTTTTTTATTTCTTTCCCCACCCATGTTAGTCTCCTATTAACCCACACAAAAACAGGAGTTACTGACGTTCGGAATAAATCATGTAGTGTGAACGTATTTATTAGTTCGTTAAAAAAATAGAGGGGAAGAGAAATGGTTATGGATTATCAATATTAAAGTATCGAACTTTGGGTGGAACGCGCTCGATTTTGTGACCAAATGCTATTGGTGGATCAACGTGAATAAACAGTGATAATGTATTCGTCTATAATTATGAAATAATCATTTGTTTTCCTGTTCACCAAGTCAAGTGTTAATCAGGTCATCACTTTATGAAGAGTTTTGTAATGTTCCCCAGAGGCTTAAGGGTAAGTCTGAGGGCTTATGATGTTAAAAATCAGTTTTCAATACTGGTGGTGGGCGTAGCACTGATAGCTCATTGTGTAACTTAACAACAGATCGACACACAACAATCGTTTCACAGAAAAGTTAAGATATATTGAGTGTAGAGATCATTTCACGTAACCTTTATTAACCCCTGAGAAACTCAGTTTGAACTCGTCGAACTTTCTATGTGCTCCTTCGCCTTTCGTTCGCTGTATTTTTTCTACATGAATACCCAGCCTAGTTCAAATAATTTTATAGTTGTAAGTTAAAATTAGAATGTTTTGTTGCTGAATTTACATTTCGAGACACAGGCGCCATTTTGAAATCTATAATAATTCTATGGTATAGCTAGAGTAGGTCATCCATTTCTATAGCTGGTATTTTATAAATCGTTATTTTAACTAGTGTTATTTTGTTTTCGGTCAGTTAGGTCAGAATCAGGGTCAGAACAAATATTCATCGTTCCACCTGCATTCTTTTGTTTCAAGTTTACATTTTCCTGCACTTATCTTAGTTTACTGAAGTAAAATGTTTCCGTTCACAACGTGTGTCAACAACTGTGGTAAGCATAACCAACCCATAGGTTGCTGTAACATCATCATTTGGGAACGCCCCTCGTGTTGTGTTGCAATAATTTTAGGTCATTTCCTATGAGTTACAACAAATTTGTGTTAATAGTTGTTACTACAATGTTAACTTTTTAAACACATGTTTTAATAACTTTGGTTCTTTATAACAAATACAACAAATTTAAAACATTAGCTTGTTAGCTCTTGTTTAAAAACGCATTTTAAATGAAAGTATCCTTTTACTGTAGTTTCTCAGATCGTCCCTTAAACACTTAACAATGAATATAATCTTTTACATAGCTTAATAATCCTGAGGTGATTTTTCTGAGCACCTTCAAACGTGTCTGACTTGAAAAATATACCTATATGCTGCTTAGAGTAACATTTTACCACTTTCACGCTGCGTTTGGTTTAAACAGCAATTATTTACTACAAACTAATAACTGTGAGGTAATATTTTTGAGAATTTCTATACTGTTCTGATTGTCACTGTTTTATACTCTCGAGAGTGTTTTTTATTAGTCACATGTTGTATCCAATTTCAATAGTACTATTTTATCGCTGCTCAATTTTTTGTTTTTTTCTAATTTCGTGCCAAGCTACACGAGGACTACCTGCGCTAGCTGTTCCTAATTTAGCGGTGCAAGACTAGAGGAAAGGCAACTAGTCATCACCAACCACCTCCAACTGTTGGGTTACTTTTCCACCAACTAATAGTGGGATTGACTGTACATTTTAATGCCCCCCACGGCTGAAAGGGCAAACATGTTTGGTGTGACGAACCCGTGACCCTCGGATTACGTGTCGAGCGCCTTAACCACCTGGCCATGCCGGGGCCTTCGCTGCTTAATAGTTCTTGGGAATGATATTTCTGATTACTCCTACGTGGTGTCTGATCTAAAGATTACACTCACAATATTTTGCGAATTATTTAATGATGCTTTACTGCTAATCTGACGTAGTATTTCATGTTTGTTAGTTACTTTTTTAGCTTCCAACTAAAGATATATTCTACTTTCGATCTGTAAGGTTTTTATAAGTGTTTATCTGTGTTTTCTGTTGAAAAAAAAACAACTTTTATAAACTTCAGGATATCGTCCCCGGTAGTACAGCGGTATGTCTACGGATTTACAACGCTAAAATCAGGGGTACGATTCCCCTCGGTGGGCTCAGCAGATAGTCCGATACACACACTCAGGGTATCGCAAAGTTTACGATAACATTAAATATTTTTTGTTCCGAGGGTTCGAATCTACGTCGCACCAAACATGCTCACCCTTTCATCCGTGGGGGTGTTATAAGCGACGATCAATCCCACTATTACTTGGTAAAAGAGTAGCCCAATAGTTGGCGGTATGTGGTTGATGACTAGCTGCCTTCCCTCTAGTCTTACACTGGTAAATTAGGGACGGCTAGCGCAGATAGCTCTCGCGTAGCTTAGCGTGAAATTAAAACATTAAAAAAAAATTAAAAATTAATACAATTGTCTTGTAAGAAGGTGTTTTTGCGGAACTACACAGGAAAAATAATCAGTGTAGTTCAGCGAAAGAAATGTGAACTCTGGGAGAGAAGAGTGTGAAACAGAAACTTCCATAACGTGTCTTTAGTGGATTCTAAAATATATTATTTCTGAATTATGTACGTCTTTATAGTAACTGATTATTAGAACTTATGAAACGCGTGTGAAAAAAAAACGAAACGTAAACAGCCGTGGTTTAATAAAACACATAATATTATTGGGTCACGTGACGGACGACTGGAACTATTTTTTGAAAAGGTCACGTTTAAAGACATTAAAAAACATAATACCCCTCTTGCCGGCGAGGCTTGCTAGACGGGATCTGTGTATGCAATGTTTGTTTGAATCTCCTTCGTTATCACACAGCTATCCTACAGTGAGCGTGTTTGTTCCCTATAAATTATTCTCAGAAACACCCTTGAAATTTGGAAGAAGAAAGTTTTTTCAAGACCGGTAATCTTATGAGGATATGCCGACATGGATAAAAAATACATTTTAAGTATGGAAACTACAGGGGAGCGCATCTTACTGTCTGTTGATGGTAATTTGAGCCTTGTTACCTCGTGAAGGTACGTCACACAAACCCAGCCTATCCGAGGAATGAATTTTACAGATTCTTCGTTCGTATACATACAAACATTTTATTGTTTGGAAGGGTGGTAAAAACTGAGAAATATTCCTAAGTCCAATGTTTCTTATTAAGAATTTTGAGATTCTAGATAGGAATGTTATTTTATGATACTGTGTTCATAATTTTAAAATTTTAATGGCTCTAATTTGCAAACATTTTATTTTGATATTTCTGGATAGAAATGCTATTTTATGATAATGTATCCATAATGTAAGAATGGATAGTTATAATTTGTAAGCCTATTTGATTTGATAGTTTTGTATAGGATAATATTCTATGATAATAATCTCTCAAAGAGACAGCGATAAGTTTTTGTTTGTTTGTTTTGGAATTTCTCACAAAGCTACACTAGGGCTATCTCTGCTAGACGTCCGTAATTTAGCAGTGTAAGACTAGAGGGAAAGTAGCTAGTCATCACCACCCACCGCCAACTCTTGGGCTACTCTTTTACCAACGAATAGTGGGATTGAACGTCACATTATAACGCCCCCACGGCTGAAAGGGAGAGCATATTTGGTGCGACGGGGATTCGAACCCGCCACCCTAAGATTACGAGTCGAACGCCTTAAACCACCTGACCATGCCGGGCCCCAGCGATAAGCCTAAGGATTTGCAATCCTAAAATCCAGTGTTCGCTTCCCGGCATTGAACACAACAGACAGGCCAATGTGATTATGGTCTTAAAAACCAACTAACCTACCTACGATTAATATATCCTAATTTTAGAATGTTAATATTCTAACTTGTAAATTTTATCGGATAATTTGGATTTGAATATAGTATTAATATAATATATCCGTAACTTCAGAAAGGTGATGGTTCTAGCTTGTATAGGAAACATTATTAAGACTTTTAAGAAAAGTGTTGTCTTTTTATTATATGATCGCCCAAGGGAAGCGTGAGCAGTTAACATCACCAGAAAATAAAAGGATGAAAGAGGAAAACACGAGTAATACACGTGCCTTTCGTTTCCTCCACCTAGCTTTTTAAGTTTAATTTTGCTTGTTTAACTTGTAAATTCGGCTGATTTTCTTAGGTATCACTTTCTAGAACTACACTTTGATGTATAGATTTGATACAAACGAGCTAGTGGAGTTTGATAACGTCTAATTCTAAGCTCACGAAGAAACGTGAGAGGGCGTGAGAGTTGGTTTTACGTTTCGCCCAGCTTTTAAAACTTTGTGGGTCAATTGAATTAAAACGGCGAGTAATTCTGTACGTTTCCACCCATGAAAATTAGAATCCAACGTGACTCTTTGAAACATTTCGATGGCAAACAAGTTTTTGTGACCTTTAGGGGTTGTTGTTTTTTTTTCAAACAACGGGTTTCATTCTTCGGTATTTGGCTACACAGCTGTCCATAAAATAAAACATCATTTTGTTGTGGTATAATCGTATTAGTAAGGCATTCAGTGTTTATAATTAAATCTCTCTATTGAACAATGTTAACATTAAATACTTCGAAGTATTCACGTTGCGATTGCTAATATGCAATAATAAATAACTTAGAGACAGCTCGGGGGAGAATATATGCATTTAAAAAAAGAAAGAAGAAAAGCATAACAGTAAAATCTATTAGGGGGTTTTGCACATGTGCTTAGTATTCTAATGATTTTATTATTCTAGTCAAATGGTAACAAAGATCTAGAGGCATCACTAAGCGCTGGTACAAGGGGCCTGTATTTCATTTTGACAGTGCACCGAATCCCCAGTTGGTGTATTGAAAAATTATAATAAAAAAATATATGAACGATGTCGTACTGAATGCCGAATATGGGCCCGAACTTCGAATCTTTTAAGCACCTAGCGATTCTTCTGGAAGTATAATAGTTTCGTTGATCTGAGATGAAATTACAAACTTGTGTGTGTTTGTGTTTTTCTTATAGCAAAGCCACATCGGGCTATCTGCTCAGCCCACCGAGGGGAATCGAACCCCTGATTTTAGCGTTGTAAATCCGGAGACATACCGCTGAACTAGCGGGGGCCACAAATTTGTATTACCTTGTATTTCGGAACGGCTGGTATGGGTATTAACACTTATTGATAAGCAGAGTTAACCTGAATGTGACTTAGGAAGGTCGAAACGTTGTTCTCTGCTTATAAATAAAAGTGTTAATACTCATACCAGCCATTCCGAGATACATTTTTATTTCAACTGGGTTTCTCGTCATCAAGAATTAGCATAGCCTTTAGATCTATTGCTTTTTTACGTTATTTGTTATACAATTGGTAACTAAATTAATAAGTCCAAAGTCTGAAACATAAAAACAAGAACCACACTTAAATAACCACTTACACTTAAATCCCTATCTAGAAGTTTTTAAAATCAGCATCTACACCGAAATTCCTGTCTAGGGATTTTTGGGAACAACATCTACACTGATAAATTACCCGTTACACAGAAGTTTCCTTAAACGTAAAAAGTACACAATAAACGTTACTAAAGATTGTCAAATTACCAGGTCAGAGACTCCTGAGGCTCAGGTATAGCCGTCCTGGTTTTACCCAACACCGAACCCAATCACGAGATTGACTATCATTCTTATAATGCACGTAGAGCAAAAAGAACAGAGCTTATTCAGCGATGTCGTAAAACGAACTTTGAACCTTCAGTCCCCAGAGTCCCCAGACCAGAATATGAAACACTAACCCATTGTGTTTAATGCATAGAAGAAAACTGAACATTTTATCGGTAAAATAAGTGTACAATGATAACAAATGTTATAACACTTTGTAACTATATTATTGTATGTGTGTTCGTTTAGAGCATAGCCACATTGGGCTATCTGCTGAGTCCACCAAGGGGAATCGAACCCCTGATTTTAGCATTGTAAATCAGAAGACTTATCGCTGTACCAGCGGGGGACATATTGTTGTAGAAACGTTATTTTTTTTTACATAATTCCTTACTGCAAATAAACTGTCTCAGTGTTTGCATTTCAATTTCAACGTATTTCCTGTGATGTCATACAGCCTCAATTTGTTTTTACCTAACACAACTATTGACTTGTTAAATACTTGACACTACCCTTTAACCTATAAAGGCCCATCAGCTACACACCTAAACTTCCCCTTAGTATTTTGACCCATGATAACCTAGAACTAACGTTTTGGGTATTTACAAGCGGAAATGTGGGAACAGTTTCACCCGAAGGTGGGAACTTCTCGTTGACACGAGAAACTGGTTTATTGGCTTTTTAAATTTACAGAAAAACCTTCACCATTTTCTCTTCTGACTTTGAAGTGTTTCGTCTGTCAGTCAAAAGAATCAATATTTTTTCTTCATGTATTTGTAACTCAAACTTTTTAACTAAGTTAAAAATGTATTTGTGTTGTTCGTTCAATTGATTTTCCATGAACCAACTACCTAAAAAAACAACAAAAAATGCTTAACCTTCACGTAATTATAAAACAAATATACTATGAGTAGAATTACCATAGTAACAGTAGCTATTTTAAGGGAAGTTCCCATAAATTTGTTATTTATTGTGGAAAAAAAATAAACAGAGTAACACAGGTTTGAGCCTCTGGTGGCCAAAATTTTAGCGTGTCCGGAACCGGACAGTAAGTCAGAAGTTTTGTGTTCCGCGACCCCTTGTCGCATAAACATGCTTCAAAGTTAGGAGATTTTGGTACATTATAACAGTGACGGTTATAATTTCTACATACACCTAATAGAAATAAAACAAACAAAAGGATATCAAAACTGTGTTTATAACGTTTATGCATCAATAAACATTTCCAGTATCGCATGTATTGTAATTGCCAGCTCTAATATTACTGGTCACCGTAACGCTATTATCATTAACTTGCATTACTAAGCAACAGCCGCGTTGCTATGTTTATTTCACGAGAATAGTTTATTCAGGTTCAGTCTTTAGTGAAATAGTAAACATCATTAATTAAACAGTAAACATTATTAATTTGTCGTTTCTTCTTTTGTTGCAGGTTTTTCTTAGCGTTTTCACACTGGTTGAGTGCTACTCCAGTGAACTGTAGTGACATGGTTTCTTGCCGCCGACAGTTTTGGAAGACTATAGTCCTCATCATAGGAGGACTGATGATAGAAGTGTGTGCTGGAAGAGGAGGTAAGATAAGTCAGTAGAAACTATGATAATGTTAACGTTATTAAAGTTAATCAAGAAAGAGTTTTACTTGTTCGTTTGGGAGATGAACGCTTGTTAATTTTACGAATGGGACATTCGCGACTGGTAAAACAAACACTATGAGCATGTTGTGTACTGAACATCAATGAAAAACCTTACCTAAGTCTGACTAAAATGTAACCAATGGTCTTAAACGATTGCGTTTTGAGCTGAGCTTCGTGGCTCACGCAGCATCTTTCAGGTCGTTGATTCACTTCTTATTTTTTGGATTTTTTAAAATATTCTGCATTATGTGATATTATATATATATATATATATTTTGTGTAATACACTTCACATTAGTTTTTAATTAACGATTTTTTTACCCACATTTCATGGATATTCCTGACTTGACGCAAGTAAAATTGTAAATTAGACATCCGAATATACCAACCTGCATATAGAGGAGCCTCGCTTTTAATAGTAAATGTTTGTATAGAGATTAGTACAAAAGTTTGTTGCCCTACACTTAAAGTTTTATACACGGATAGAATTTGACTTGAAACACCAAAACTCAATAATTCTTTGTCAGTTTGTGTTTAGTATGTTTGCATACGTTTAACATGAACTCGTACATTGATGTAAAGCTGATGGAAATGAAAATATTTCGTTTACGTTTCAGTAACTGTACTTTAAGTTTATAAAATAAAATACATGTTTGCTGTCTTTTTGTGTTAGCCATGTTTTGTTCTTTCTTATTGGGCAGAGTGAGGTTAGTGCTCAGTGTATCACGACTGTAAGTCCTAAGAATGGTGGCTCGCTTCCGTTCCCGCTCATTTCCTTTTTTCGGTATTTAGGTTTTTATGTGGATCTGAAAGGGTGAAATGCAATCTTGACCTCTTCCTCCGAAGTTTGTGGTTTTCTTACAACTATTAGATGTTGAACACAACATAAAAAGGGGTATTGCTTTCACAAGTTCATGTATAAATTCAATAGTCCTATCAGAGCCATGCCATTCTTGTTTATACATTCATAATTAGCGTTGAGGCACACTCGCTATACATGTGTATTCTATATATTACAATGCTTTCATGTTTCTTCCATTATTTTAGGTGTATTTTCATAAATATCCATTTAATACACTATATTATAACACAACGATATGATGTATTAAGTAGGTGGCACATTGATGAACTTATAGTACGTGTTTCAGGGTTTATTTTGTTTTGAATTTCGCGCAAAGCTACACGAGGGCAATCTGTGCTAGCCGTCTCTAATTTTGCAGTGTAAAACTAGAGGGAAGGCAGCTAGTCATCACAACCCACCGCCAACTTTTGGGCTACTTTTTTTTACCAATGAATAGTGGGATTGACCGTAAAATTATTTGTTTACTTACCCCCCCCCCTGCGTCCTATACACCGAAAAATACCGTACTTTCTTTAAATTTGTCTTTAACAGTATTTGTATTTTTGGTATGTTTATTTTTATTCGTTTCTTAGAACAATATTTTTTGATGTTATTTAGTAAGAGTTGTAAATGTGTGGTCGTTATTGTTGGTGTTTCGGAATTCTTTCAAATAGCTATATCGTCTGCGAATTGTAAAGTGAAACTGTAATTTTGGTCGTTTAACGGCACGTCTCTTACATCCGTGATGAAGATATGGGGATAATTACCCCACCTTGAGAAACCCCTACGTCAGGAGTAAAATACTCCGAGTAGGTGCCTTCAACATTTACCCGAATATAGCAGCGAACTATTCCTAGCGGTGGTTTTATCTCTAACATTCGGAACCTTAGACTTGAGTGCTAGATTGTATCAAAAGCCTTCTTAAAATCATGTACGCAGACGATTGTACATTTTCTTTTGTTTAGGTTATCTATTACTGTTTCGGTTAATCGAACTAAATGATCTATAGTTTGCTGAAATTTTCTAAAACCGTTTCGTACTTCCGCTAATTTGGAATTGTGTTCCAGGTGAAGATTTAGTCTTTGACTTATTATTTTCTGTTTCCTCTCTCTCTCTGTATGGGTATTTGGGTATTGATGTCCATCTACCCAGGAGGGTAAGGTTTCGATAACCTCTTCCTCCTTCCTTGAAATTTTGGTTTTACAACTGTCAAGTGTATTTATATATGGTACACGAGGGCCAGAGTAACCCGCACTCACTCAGACCCCTTTTAGGGCAATGTCCATTCACAATCTACACATACACTTGGGGCAAATAAATTAATTCTCTTATAGTTTCACAGATTATTTGCACTTTCATTAGTTAAGTATTAACTATAACACGTTTACATAAAAACCCGTTTGAATATTTAGTAATTAATCCCTAAACTAATGTGGAGTCTAGTTTATAGGTGGCCTTTTATTTATTTAGAAAATATATATTCACTGGGGAAAGGTGCTTAGGCTTATCCTCATCATGCATACAGTACCTGTCAAGTTTGCTTACTAGTTCATTTTTTCTCCAATTTTTGTCATAATAGATTATTGTACTATGTAGGAGTCTATCTGCTGTTGTTGTTCTGTTTACTTTATAAGCTGTTGTGAGTGGTGTATTTTGTATTGTTTGTAGTTTCGTTTGAAGTAGTTTTTTGCTTACTTTTATCCATGCAGGAGCTGCATAGTTAATGACAGGTCTAATGTATGTCTTATATATTTTTATGATGTTGTCTGCTGTAGCTCTACTGTTTTTGCCAGTTAGACTCCTAGCATAGTTTGTTCTTCGCCAAATTTTTGTTCTAATATTATTTATGTGGTTTACCCACGTTAGTTTTGAATCGAATCTAAGTCTTAAAACTTTTGCAGATGTAGCAGTCTGAAGTAGTTTTCCATTCATATAGATCTGTGGTTGTGCTTTATTATGTTTAGTTAACTTAGTGAATACTACTAGTTGTGTTTATTTTGATTCTATATTTTTGACAATATTCACTTATTCTGTTTAATTGTGGTTGTATGTTTGTGGCTTGCTATTGGTGGTGTTGGTGCACATTTCCAGATTGCTACATCGTCTGCGAACTGTAAGGAGTATCCATTATTTGGATATTTTAGAGGCATATTATTCACGTACATGATGAATAGGATAGGGCCAACCATCCCTCCTTGAGGGACACCAGTTTTTGGAGTGAAACTCTCAGAGAAGGTCCCTTCAACATTTACTCTACATGATTTGTTTTCCAGAAAGTTTGACAGCCAGCGAATAGTTCCCCGCGGTAGTTCCATTTCTTGCATTCGGAACCGGAGATCGTTGGGCCATACAGTGTCGAATGCCTTCCCAATACCGAGAAAGCAAGCGACAAAGCGACAATGCATTCTCGTATATTAAAACTATCAACAACTGCTTCGGTTAATCTAAGTGGTCTGTTGTTTGTCTGAATTTTCTGAAACAGTTTTGTTCTTCTGGTAATTTTGATGTTGTCTCCAGGAATGTGGTGAGTTTGTTGCCGATTATTCTCTCAAGTATTTTGTCTACACAGCTAGTCAGGCTGATTCGTTGGTATCTATTTGGGTTAGTGGCTGGCTTTCCTTCTTTATGGAACATTAATAAATTTGCATGCTTCCAATAAACCGGGATATATCCAGAATATAATGATAAATTAAAAATTGCTGTGAGATGTTCAGATAATTTCGGAGTGCCTTTTTTTTAAAGAAGAATGGCTTGTATACCATCTTCTCTTGGTAATTTATTTTTGGTGTTTGTTATTGTGTCTATGAGTTCTTGTGCTGAAATTGTGTTTTGTAAGCTTTCTGTTTCCGCCAAGATTTGTTTGTCTCTTGAATTTCGCGCAAAGCTACACTAGGGCTATCTACGCTTGCCGTCCCTAATTTAGCTGTGTAAGACTAGAGGGCTGGCAGCTAGTCATCACCACCCACCGCCAACTCTTGGGTTACTCTTTTATCAACGAATAGTGGGGTTGACCTTAACATTATAACAGCCCCACGGCTGATAGGGTCAAGAATGTGTGGTCTGACGGGGATTCGAACCCGTAATCCTCAGATGACGAATATAACCACCTAGCTCCGCGAAGACAAGCCCTTCGTTTTATTGCAATGCGTTTACTATAAATTGACGGTAAATCCCACTGTTCTATAAAACAGGAATAACTAGCTAGCATAGAAGTTGGCTCTATCCACTAGCTGTCTTCTCTATCGTCTGTTATTTATTTATAAAATAAGTATTATGCATTAAAAAAGTTTAGTTTATGGCTAGAAGTTTGATATTCTTTAAAAATAAAAATACCTAAAAAATCGTTACTACTTTAACTATGATTTTTAGGTTTTATAAAAATCTGTCAAGTCATCTGCTCTCCCCAAACTATAAGATACATCACAAGCCTAGTAATGTTATTGTGGAATATCTTAGTTTTCATTGAATTAAGTACCTATATAAATATGGCTATTGTATGCCCATGTAACTATTTCACATCGTGTTGAGGGATGTTTACCAAAATTTACATGGAGGTTCATTAAGTGCAAGGGGGTATGTAAGTTTCAATTTTGCGTTTTGCGATTTTTATGGTCGTTTTCGCGTTTTTAACCGCTACTTCTTTGATAGATTATCATCACATTTGGGATTAAGGTTTTTTGGGAAGCTCATGAATAGATACACGCGCATTTTCAGGTTTTTATTTTGCGGTTTCTATGGGTGTTTTTTACTACTACTCCACCAAAGTTGATGGATCTTCACCAAAGTTGGCATGAAGGTTTGTTGGATCCATGAAAAGATACGTGTCAATTTACGGTTTACATTTTGTGTTTTGCAGTTTTTTGTTTTTTTCTTACCATTACATATAAAGGAAGAACTTTTCATATCCTAAGATAACGGCCCGGCATAGCCAGGTGGATAAGGCACTCGACTCATAATCTTAGGGTCGTGGGTTCAAATTCCTGTCACACCACACATGCTTGCCTTTTCAGCCGTGGGAACATTATATTGTGACGGTCAATCCCACTATTCGTTGGTAAAAGAGTAGCCAAGAGTTGGTGGTGGGTGATGATGACTAGCTGCCTTCCCTCTAGTCTTACACTGCTAAATTAGAAACGGCTAGCGCAGATAGCTCTCGTGTAGCTTTACGCGAAACTAGAAACAAACAAACCAAACCTGAGATAACCTTTCATTAATCATGAATTTACATAAGTTCCGTTCAGAGAAAGGGTACTTTAACTGGTTGGGAATAAAATTTCAAATATAACCACGAATTTCAATGAAAAATGAATTAAAATTGAGATTAATAAGTCATTACGAGTTAAGTTCTGAAACAGCTTTCCCATTCGGAATGTTTCATTGATGTTGCTATACATATTTCTCATAAATGTTAAATGACATTTACAAAATTACTATATTTTCAATTCACTCACCCTAGCGGTATTTTAATGAACTTTATAATTTTTGCTTTCACTCACGAATTGCTAGTAATCATGAATAAAAAATATCGTTGTTTTTTTTTAAATCCGTTTAAAACATACAAGTGGTTCTAACACCTTGAGAATCTTTCCTGGTCTCAGCTCTTAACTTTTCCATTTTCTTTTTGCATGCTTTTATTTTTTTCCATTTCCATATGTTTATCTCTTTACTTCATAACACACGTATTATTTTTTCCATTTCCATATGTTTATCTCTTTACTTCATAACACACGTATTATTTTTTCCCATTTCCATATGTTTATCTCTTTACTTCATAATACACGTATTATTTTTTCCATTTCCATATGTTTGTCTCTTTACTTCATAACACACGTATTATTTTTTTCCATTTCCATATGTTTATCTCTTTACTTCATAACACACGTATTATTTTTTCCATTTCCATATGTTTATCTCTTTACTTCATAACACACGTATTATTTTTTCCCATTTCCATATGTTTATCTCTTTACTTCATAATACACGTATTATTTTTTCCATTTCCATATGTTTATCTCTTTACTTCATAACACACGTATTATTTTTTTCCATTTCCATATGTTTATCTCTTTACTTCATAACACACGTATTATTTTTTCCCATTTCCATATGTTTATCTCTTTACTTCATAATACACGTATTATTTTTTCCATTTCCATATGTTTGTCTCTTTACTTCATAACACACGTATTATTTTTTTCCATTTCCATATGTTTATCTCTTTACTTCATAACACACGTATTATTTTTTTCCATTTCCATATGTTTATCTCTTTACTTCATAACACACGTATTATTTTTTCCCATTTCCATATGTTTATCCCTTTACTTCATAACACACGTATTATTTTTTTCCATTTCCATATGTTTATCTCTTTACTTCATAACACACGTATTATTTTTTTCCATTTCCATATGTTTATCTCTTTACTTCATACACGTATGTATGTGGGTGGTAATTTCACAAATTGAATTTCATTATATTTAATCCTCTCCTTCTCAACCACAAGTGAGCTGAAGAAGGTGGCTCCACCACCTCAAGCGCCTTAGGCTTATCTCTTAATCATTTCAAGTCGTGTAATACCAGCCAATATGATGCAACGGTCTGTGTTTATTATTTGTAGTTATAACAGCGCCACAGTAAGGTTGTAACAATACAAGTGGTACCAGTACCATGAAAATCCTTTCTGGTCTTGGTCCTTAATCCTTCCTTTTCACGCCTATTAGTGTTTTGGCATAAATTGTGTCGCTGCTGGTGTTAGTAGCACGTGGATTATCTTCTTCTTATATTTTCTTTACGTCGACTTAGATGTTGTTGTTTTTATTATTATTATTATTCTTTCTATGCAGGGTCGAAAATAACAAGGAGAGGGTGGTCTCGGGTGCCAAAACTAAGATGGATATTTAAAAATATCGTTGGGGTAAGAAGAGGTAATAGCGTCTAAAGTAATAGCTATAGTGAACATGAGTAGCACACATTAATACTCTATACCTAAGTGATTAATTGGCACAACTGAAATAATATTACCACAAAATTCTATCATAAACTAGTGCTATTTGAGATAAGGTAGTTGTGCCAGTAACCAGATCAAGAAGAGATACTATTTGATTCTGACTGGTGTGTAGCCAGAATGTGCTTCAGACAGTTCTAAATTATTGCTTATTGATTAAAATGTAATATTCAAACCAGAAATGCTCAATATGAAACAAACTCTTGAGTCAGTAATATCTAACAGGGATGTTTAGGACACCATTGGATGTTAGCCAAAGATAACCAAAACTGCTAGGTATCAAATGTGAACTAAGAGCAAAACCTTGTTAACTGCTCCACACACTGAAAAAACGACTAAGTTGAGCTAAAGAGCAACTGTTTACATTTCTCCGCCTTCCCACTTTAACCTTGAATTGTCTTTCCGCCCTTTTCGTTGGTTAATGAATAGGATCAATTTTGACGGACCAGTTAGAAGCGTCCACGTACTTACGTTTCAGCGAATCGCACGCTCGTTTGTATACTTTAATAATTCCGGACAAAAAATAAAAAATATATATTATCGCGCTATCAAGTCGTTAGTTGGTTTTTAAAGCAGTGTCTTGAGACTCAAAACTGTGTCTTATTCCAACATACATTGACGAGCATCTATTAAAACAAACAAAGCCGTCAGAAGAGTAATTGTCTAAGACCTAGCAGTATCGGTTTTCTACAAATACTTTATTTTTAGAAGCTTTTGATGAACTATTGTAATATTAATCAAAGGTATTTGGTTTATTTGATGTTAAGCACAGAGCTACACAAGGGTCTATCTGTGCTCTGCCCACCACGGGTATCGAAACCTGATTTCTAGCGTCATAAGTCTGCAGAAATATTGCTGTGTCACTAGAGTGCAAATGAAGAGTCATATGTACATTACATTCTCAAGTCATGAACTTCCTGACTTCATAAAACATTTACAAGTATACAAAGCATAATTCATAATTTGAATTTACAAAAAATATTAAAAACGTTTCTTGATTTCATGATGTAAATACTTCGTGTAGCTATCCATCGTTACTCTAGGCCCGGCATGGCCTGGTGGTTAAGGCACTCGACTCATAATCCGAGGGTTGCGGGTTCGAATCCCCGTCGCACCAAACATGCTTGCCTTTTCAGCCGTGAGCGCGTTATAATGTTATGGTCAATCCCATTATTTGTTGGTAAAAGAGTAGCCCAAGATTTGGCGGTGGGTGGTGATAACTAGCTGCCTTTCCTCTAAGTCTTACACTGCTAAATTAGGGACGAGTAGCGCAGATAGCCCACGTCTAGCTTTGCGCGAAATTCAGAACAAACCAAACCATCATTACTCAACCTATCCAATGAGTCATCTACCAGTCTATCAAGCATTCCACATATCTGTGTATCTAGTCTTAACCAAGTTTCATTATCATTTAAATATCCTTTGTCCATCAAACATTTGTTTATTTAAACAAATAATTTGAGAAAGTTTTGCTTACAGTTTCTTCATATACACGCGAACGTGTTCAATGTTGATGATAAGAGTGCTTTCGTTCGTCATGATCGTGACTCATTTAGTAACTGAAATAACTGTTCAATAAACGAGGGAAGTTAACCATCTTTCTCAACATTTCTAAAAAGTGTATTAGTTACCACTTGCTCCGCAGCTCAACGCAGTAAGGAGTTTCAAATGCCTGGTTAACGATATTGGGTTTTCAAACGTATCTACACCTGTTTAGTAGGAGATACAGCTTTTATACACAAAACGACATGCTGACGACATGTGTTTTTAAGACACATTAATATTGTCGGCCTATTTACAAGCTAAGTCACGCTAAGAACGTCTGCTACGGACTTACATATTTAATTAAAATGAATGACTCAGAGTGCAATAAGTTAACTCTGATTTTTTGTGTTTTACAGTTGACATGAGATTTAAAAAAAGACTCATTTGTAACAGTAATGATAAATTCCTTCTGTCAGTGGGATTTGGGCTTCAATATGATTGCCACCAGAGGCCGTGCCTGATAGTATGCACGCCTGCTGGGGTAACTTCGTTTATTATGGTATGAATGATGACCCTCAAGCTTCAACTCACCAAACCTTGCGGATATTTGAGCAGATGTTCCTTGAGCAATTTATTGTAAAATATTTAGCAATTATATATATATATATATATGTAGAACTAAGAAACAATTCTTGAAACTTCTCAAAATAACATTGTAACATTACCTTTAAGTTATATGATAAAAGTATATATATGTATGTATACGTGTAAAACCACAATAACCATAAAAGTGAAACGCCATATTGAGCATTAAGATGTTTTTAAAAATGTTGACCGTAGGCTAAACAAAAGTACTTCAGTTGGAAATGGTAATAATTCATTCATTTGTTTATAATTTATTCATTTTTCATAGGTTTGTTTATTTGTAATAACTTAGAGCCATAATTACTTGTTCATTAATATTTTTAAGCTGATGAACAAGTAATTATATATATATATATATACCGAGGGCTATCACCGCTAGCCGTCCCTAGTTTAACAGTGTAAGACTAGAGGGAAGGCAGCTAGGTGTTTAGAGCGCTCGAGTTGTAATTTGAGGGTAGCAGGTTCGAATCTCCGTCACACCAAACATGTTCGCCCTTTCAGCCGTGGGGGTGTTATAATGTTCGGTAACGCACACTATTCTTTGGTAAAAGAGTAGCCCAAGAGTTGGTAGTGTGTGGTGATGATTAGCTGCCTTCCCTCTAGTCTTACACTGCTAAATTAGGGACGGCTAGCGCAGATAGCTCTCGTGTAGCTTTGCGCGATATTCAAAAGAAACCAAACCACTAAATATACATTTTCAACACGCATAATAAGTATTCAGTTATGCTATTATTAAAAATGACAGATTGGGTTAAGGGATCTACTTAAAATTTCCATATTAAACATACCAGTTTTGATAAAATAGAGAAAAGTTTCAGTTTATTAAACAGACAGACATTTGAAGGTAGTTTTACTTGTATTCATAATTTTATTTATATTAAAAGCTAAACAAAGATTTAAAAATGTTATTAACGTTTAATAACTTGAGCTGTTTTACTATTTAGACAAACATTTGAGATTTTCGTAAAATTTATATCACATAAACGGCGGCGTCTGAAGGTATTTCCTCACCCCGACCCCATGGTTCAAACAACCAGTTGTTTCTAACAAGGAAACGAGAAGATATCAGTTTGCAAAAACAAATGAAACCTAATTTTACTCACTAGGGGACAGTAACTGGTAATATATCCCACTGTCTCAAATAGTTTTTTATATAAATAACTTAAATTTTGATTCGTATCCCTTTTACCTAGTCTTTTTTTGTGAAACTTTGGAATTTTTAGCTTTTGAACTATATTTGTACACATGTATAAATACTTATACCTATTTTTATACGTTCATGGTTTAACGGAAATCTGGAGGTTTTTATAACGCTAAAATTTAAGGATCAATCCTTATGATGGGCATAGCACAAATAGCCTATTATGCAGCTATGTGCTTATCCATCTTTAAAAGCTACTAGCAAAACGTTTGTCATTATTTTGCATTTTTAAAAGGGTAATTACATATGTTCTTTTATGTTATACCTTTAACATGTCAACCTATTCTGTTCATTCGATAAACAGTTGATTTAGATTTACTGTTGGTTGATATTTATTTTATTAACTTGCAACAGCAAAGGCCAATGAAATTTATCGAAATATTTGTGAGCTGTGCATCAATGTCTGGAGGCTTTACTGGCTAAGTACAGCTGAAAGATTCATAGTTATTACGTACCACTAAAGTCATTAGGACTGCAGAGGAAATCTAATGACATGTCTGAATTGTACGATAATTTGTAACCGTTTCTTTAAGCAATGGTTGTATAAACCTTATTTTTTCTTTGTACAATTTCCTGCTAGTAGCCACCGGTTTCAAAGACTTCTTAGTCTGAAGGGGGGACATCCTTTCATCTGTATGACGAGATAAGCTATATGAAAAATTGAACCGGTGTGAATCGCAGAGGTGGGTTTTTCATGCTATAGGGTTTTACTTCATCTGTTTCTAGGGGAGGCAGTGTCGGGTTGTTTTTAATACCAAGCAAGAGAAATGGACGGTGGTGCTGTGTAAGTTATGTACTTTCATCTTATAATTTTTATTAAGTGCAGGGCCATTATATAACGTCTCTGTGTCATCATTTGTTTATTTTTCGTCTGGAAGTTACAATCCAACGTGCAGGTTGGACTTTCAATTACTTTATTATCTTTCCCCCCTCCTTTCTCTCCATTGTTAAGTTTAATTTGTGCAACCCACAATTCTTCAACTTCCGTTGGGGTGAAGAATGCAATTTGATAGCCACCCAATATCATCTTAACAACAAATGATAAGCTAAGATCACTTCTACCGTTATGTCAATAAACTGTGTTTATTTAAAAAAACAAAAACACGTACAGTGTTTAGTCTATTTTACTGTTTGTTTGCTATTAAACACAAAGCTTCAGAATCGATTATTGCATTGTAAACTATGAGAAGTATCGTTGAGCCTCCTGATGGGGGGCTGTTTTATTGGAAATGTCGCCAGCCGAACTCATGTATGAAACGACGTTATGTTTAACAAGGTGAATATTGTACATTTTTATGGATATCTAGCCATATTTATATACTAATTTGCTTTTATACCATTCATTATCAATGTGGTTCATATACTGTTACATTGTGCTAGTGCCTTTGAAATATGTAATGTAAATAACTCATAAAGAAATTGGCTGAGATACATAAGAAAAACCCAAAATTAATTGATCGGATAAACTGCAACATTTTTGTTAAATTATTTTTAAATTATTTAAGAAATTTAATTAAATCTTATAGAATTACCAATATTATTAAGGTAATTAGCTAAATTAATTAATTAAAATTATGAAATTCAAACAAATTATTGTTTACCTTTCTTTGGATATTTTAGTGAGTTTAAAAAAGGATAAACTGGAAACTGATATTTGTCGCAAAAACATTGTTACACTAAATCTAAAAAATAACTACTTTTTTTACCCTTATGTGGATAGAATACTAAAATTATTTTGTAAACAGGATCGTATAAACAGTGAGTTATTAATTAAACACATAGCAGTAGAAAGAAGTTTTAATAATGATATTGTTAATAGATCTATACAAAGAAACAGGAATATAAATATTAAGTTAAAATCATTTACTGAAAAAAGTGAAAAATAATAATAAATAAATGAAAAAATAATGTTTGGTATTATTATTTATACCAGATTTATCCAATCAAATACAAAACAATTAAAAACAAATAGTTTTCCGATATATAAACCGATAAACAAAGTTAGCCAAATTCTTAATGCAGTTAATTATCAAACTGATTTAATGGAAAACTTTAGTAAATATGTAAAATATCGTATGAATATGAATTAGTTTACGCAGAACAAAATAGAAGAAATTTAAAATTCAGAACTAATGAACACAAAAAAATGTTAAAAACAATAATATTACTATTTTACCTTTAGCATAACACATAAGTGAAACTAAACACACAATTTGACAGGGATAAAAAATTAAATAAGGGTGATGGGCCTGGTGGAAATGTCAGTAGATAGCGTGAAATTCTTTAATGTTCAAATTGGTCTTCTGGTAATTGTATAAATAAGGGTTATCTGTTGCAAAACATGACACTCCTGAGAATGAAGTATTGATATACGTCAAATCGTGTAGAGTGTATCAAACTACTTTCCAGACATACCGAGTTTTTTTACTGATTTTAATTTTATATCGTAAATTATTAGAATTTTGCTGTAATATTGAGACTTGATACTGTATAGTTTCTAGAACTGTGCATAAAATAATCGTGAGTTTTTACATTGAACATTACACAGGTGCCAAAGAATTTTAAAAATGTAAACATCTGTGGCACTTCTTGTATTTTTTAAATCTAAACTGAAACGGAAGCTGTGGATGGATTGTGAAATCACTAGCACGTTACGACATCTCATCAACTTAGTACCTAGCAATCAGTTATGAAGACCGAATAACAGCCACAAAATCATCTTTTAGTATTAAACTGTTATCATTCCCTTAAACTAAATTTAAAAAAATATAAAACGAGTCTTAAAGAAAGGGGAATCATTATGTGTCTGCTGCACTGCATTTTAAAACATTTGTTTCTTAGTAACGTTTTCCAAATAAGCCGTTATTTATTATTCCTATTAGTTTTTATTTTCATGCTATTATACTTCTAGTGAGTGAATGATACTGATACTGAGAAAAACTCGCTAAATATTATTCAGTTGATAATAATGAGTAGTGGCGTTCTCTAGCGGCAATTACTGACTAAACTTATTTATAGTCAACAGAACCAAGCGAATAAAAACATTTTAACAAAGGATTGAAAAAGGAATGATTTAATGAAACTCGGATAAATGCTAAAAATGACAAAAGTACCTCAAACTAAAAACATTTTAAATACAAAATAAAAGCTTGAGTGATACAAATGTTAATGTATATATATATACATTTTTCTGCAGTCTCAGGACTAACTTGGTTTTCAAACGTAACTAACTATTCATGGTCTAAGAATGATTTCTTCTGTTTCAATGTTCGTCACTAAAGATTTGTTTGCGAACCAAACTATAGTAACTGTAATGAGTCTTTTCTTTTTAAACACATGATCTGAATATAAAATAAATAGCATCTTAAGGGATCTAAAATGTCGCATAACAGGTTTGACAGGCTGGTGAATTTAAAGATTAACATCTCAGAATTATTGCTTTAAAATCTGTTTGTAGACACTACTACAAACAGAAATAGAGAAACACTCTTGGTATACAATATGTATATAACAGAAGGACATTTTCAAATAAATCTCTTAATAAAGAATCTATAAGAAAAAGAAACATAGAAACTTAATACAGAGTAAATAAAAACCAGTTTTGCTTATGCTTTTGCGAAATCACACCTAAAGCTGCTCGAAGGCTGTCTGTGAAAGCCGTTCCAATTTTAGAAATGATAGATTAGAAGGAAAACAGCCAGTCAACACCATCCAGTACCAACTTTGGGGTTGAATAAAGAGTAACGAAAAGTGAGATTTTACCATAATATTATAACGCCCCAAAAACTGAAAGGACGAGCATGTTTGATGACAGGATTCAAGCACGTGACCCACAGATAGCGATTCCAGAACCCTAATCACTTGAAACAGATGTGCTTAAAACTACAAGTTAGGGATCATTATGCGAAGTTAACCCTTGTGTGGCTTTGTCGCAAACTTCTAAACAATTTTGTTTTGTTTGTTTGTTTTGGAATTTCGCACAAAGCTACTCGAGGGCTATCTGTGCTAGCCATCCCTAATTTAGCAGTGTAAGACTAGAGGGAAGGCAGCTAGCCATCACCACCCACCGCCAACTCTTGGGCTACTCTTTTACCAACGAATAGCGGGATTGACCGTCACATTATACACTCCCACGGCTGGGAGGGCGAGCATGTTGAGCGCGACGCGGGCGCGAACCCGCGACCCTCGGATTACAAGTCGCACGCCTTACTTCTAAACAAAATAAACAGTTTATTATATGAAACATTATCATTGTTCCATATTTTCCACGTTCTTTTGGTTTTTGTTTTTTGTGTATTATATATATTGACCAGTAAATATGAAACGTAAACTAATCACGTTGCTAAAGACTTAGCTATGACGTCCCATCATAATGTCCAAACACTGGTGTCCCGTGCTCGGCATGGGATTCACTCGTCACTCGATTCGCAATCTGAGGGTCGTGACTTCGATTCCCCGTCACACTAAACATGCTCGCTCTTTCAGCCATGCAGACGTTATAATGGTATGGTCAACCGCACTCTTTGTTGGTAAAAAAGAAGTCCCAAGAGTTGGCGGTGAAGAGAATGATTAGCTGCCCTCCCTCTAGTCTTACACTGCTATATTATGGACGGCTAGTGCAGATAGCCCTTGTGTAGCTTTGCACAAAATTCAAAACAAACATAACTATGAATAAATCATCTTTATTATGATATTGTGAATGTTTTAACTCGTCGACCGTCGATCATCCTAGTACCAAGTAGTAGAATTAGTTACAATCTGACGGAATTTTTGTGTGTGTTTGTTTGTTTTGTGTTAAGCATGATGTTACACGATAGGCTGGCTATCTGTGTCCTGTCCATTACAGCTACCGAGACTTGATTTCTAGCTTTATAAGTACACAATCGGAGTCACTGGAAGGCTCAAATGTGTCTCAATAATTTGTTGTACAAACACTATAGAAAAGAGTACTTGAAAAAACGACGGGGATTCATGCAAATCCTTCAGTTGTGATTTCATGTTTAAAACAGAATGACCTGGTGGCGGTATTGTACGAGCTCCACTAAATTTAGAGTTGTAAGATTAACCATACATTTGTACCAGTATCTCTAAACTTAACTAACTCGGTAGGTCAAAACGTATATTAATTTTTAAAATGGTTAACGTTCCTAAAAAGAAAAAGATAAAATGGAAAGGCTTTTATGAGTACTAAAAGGGAATATAATCAATTTTTTTTCTCAACATCAAGAGAACTTATTTATCCATAGTAACACCTGCATTTTCCTCAGTAGTAACTGCAAATAGCAAATATTTACAGATAACGTAATACGTTTAAAACAATACTGGTGATGGTTGGTTGTCTGCATACATAAATTTGGCCAAGACTTAAGAAGACAGCCGGATCCGCGCAGAACAAGTTCTCGTCTTGCATGGCCGGCCCTTGTGTACCTAATAGCCCTATTCCTTGTAGCAGCTGTCAGTTTGGACCCCGACGAGGCCGAACGACTACAGCTAGCAGCATAACCATTTTTCTGTAGAGAAAGCTTGTCTCTCTTGACGGCCCTTCTCCAGGTTAGGAGCCTCACGCGCTCCCCATGTCGGCCATTAGTAACCTTAGGAACCCATCCCCGTCGGTAGACTGGAGTGTTCACCTTTAACAGTTTGCCGAAACTTTTCACTTCACTCAACTGTTTGTTTTATTTAGTTTCACTTTGTAGCGACAATCGCCAAGTCAGCAAGTCGGGCGTCACGACGGGTGCCTTCACACAGTACATTAACGATCAGGCTACAAATTTGTATTCGACACGTGTAACCTTACCTTACAATGGCGGTACCCCATGTGTTTTTTGTTTTTGTTTTCTTTAAAGTATGAAACACTATTTGTGTCAATGAACTTAAAACAACAGGTTGGTGTTTCTTTAACATAACAACTGCATCATCCTCTTTAGCTGAAAACTAGGAACCATGATTAATTTCCACATGGGTTTCTACCCTTTTCAAACTACCTAATTTACGGTCCTGTCGACGGCAGCCCAGAATTTGCGTGCAGGCATTCCTGTTTACTTGTTCTTAAACGTAGCACCTAATTTAGGTCTATCCAATTATGAATTTCTCATAACCACCCATTCCGTGACCTTCTTTTCAAGTTAGTTTCCTTGCGTTAATTCAATAACAAACAAGAATAATTAACAATGGAGTTCGACACTTTGTTTTTCTTCCGTTTCTTTATTTTAGAGGCCCGGCATGGCCAGGTGGTTAAGGCACTTGACTCGTAACCTGAGGGTCGCGGGTTCGGATCTCAGTCGCACCAAACATGCTCGCCCTTTCAGCCGTGGGGGCGTTATAAAGTCACAGTCAATCCCACTATTCGTTGGTAAAGGAGTAGCCTAAGAGTTTGCGGTGGGTTGTGATGACTAGCTGCCTTCCCTCTAGTCTTACACTGCTAAATTAGAGACGACTAGCGCAGATTGCCCTTGTGTACCTTCGTGCGAAATTCAAATCATACACTTTATTTTAAACTTGCGAGAAATGGAAAACTTGTAAAAAAATGTGCTTGAAAGCACGTGCAATATATTTGATACTTGAGAGATAACGCGCATTTTGTAGTATTAATAAAGTGATAATAAACAATGGTCCTAAATTTATACTTCTGTTCTTCGAAATGATTTTAAATATCTGTGAAAAAATAGGATTTCAAACGACACGCGTATAATATTTTTTATATTGGTTTAAGTTAATATACTCTTTTTGTTATTTTTGTTTTCTAACGTGGCACGAATTCAGTTTCAAAGAAAAAAAAAGACTTTTCTCAACTGGGGTGTCCAGGGATATTGATGTCTCCCTTCGCGCCGCTCGTGAGATATTACATTTGGTGATAGTGAGCCATCATTTCATGTAAACTTTAAAAAGGTACCTTATTAAAATTGAGTATGTCGATCTTTTAAAAATTAATTGGGAATTGTTTGGTTTAAAGATGAAGTTGAAGAAGCAAAGGCAAAGCAAAAGGTCCAAGCTGGTTCTTTATTAATCCACAAGTTTAGACAAACTATTTGAAGGCCTTTTCTTAGGTTTACATATTTATGGAGATTCATAAATCCCATCCATCGAAATTTACTGCGAGGGGGAAACTCCAGTACCTCAAGAAAACCCGATTTCACAGAGCAGGCACCAAGTAGGCTTATCCTTTGCCTAAATTGTAAAATAGTAATATGGACTAATTATTTAAAAAAAAACCAGAAAAAATACACAATTGTAATACATTGTTGGTTCACCTAAGCAGTCTGTGTCACACCAATGGCAAAAGTGTCCCATAGAGTATTTCCATCTAATTAAATTACCAGCAATTTAGTATGTGAGGCAATTTTATTGTGTTTGTCCAGGTTGTTAGGACGTTTGACATGCAATCTAAGGGTCGCGGGTTCGAATCCCCGTCCCACCGTTTGTTTGCTCTTTCAGTTGTGGGGGGATTATAATGTGATTGTTAATCTCTCTGTTCGTTTGTAAAAGAATAACTCGAGGGGTGGTGGTGGACATAGATAACTACATACTTTCCCATTAGTCTTACACTGCTAAATTAGAGTTGTCTAGCGCAGATAGCTCTAGTGTAGTTTTGCGCGAAATAATAAAAAAAAATCCTTAACGTTCCATATTTCTCAGTTTTACCTCCGAGGAACTTATATATTACTATTAAAAACACAGATCAACAACTCGGTATATGGAAAACACGTGGACATAGCTACACGCTAATGTTCGTCAATCTTCACATGTATATTATACGTGTAAGCAAAATGTATATGTGAAACCAATATATATATGAATAAAGTAAGTAAACTATATATATATATATAAAGTTACATTGACCAACGGCACTGTTTTCGATACAAAATACCAGAAATGTTTGTTTGTTTGTTTGTTTTGAATTTCGCGCAAGGCTACACTAAGGCTATCTGCGCTAGCCGTCCGTAATTTTGCAGTGTAAGCCTATAGGAATTCAGCTAGACATCACCACACACCGCCAACTCTTGAGCTACTCTTTTAGCAACAAATAATGGGGTTGACCGTCACATTTTAGCATCTCCACGGCTGAAAGGGTTGGTGTGACGAGGATTCGAACCCTCGACCCTCATATTGTGAGTCGAGTGCCCTAGCCACTGCCCATACCTGGCTGCCCCCAACAGGGACAACATCATAATGTAAAAATAAAGTGGTATAACTACTGCCCATGCCGGGCCGTCACCAACAAGAACAATACATCATATTGCAAAAAATAAAATGCCCTAACCACTGGCCATACCGGGCCGCCACCAACAGGGACAATACATCATATTGTAAAAATAAAGTGGTCTAACCACTGGCCATACCGGGTCGCCACCAACAGGGACAATACATCATATTGTAAAAAATAATTTTAATTAATATAATTCCCACATCTTATCTTAGGAAATCTGAGATTACCGAAACGTATATATTCAATTTGCCCTTAACTGTTACTTCATGTCGATTTTGATATGATGTGACTTTTTGTATAATTTATAGGCTCTATTTAAGCATAGGCCTTTATTAGTCTGGTTGTTAAGATGCTCAACTTACAATCTGGGTATCGTGAGTTCGAATTATCCTCATTACTAAGCATATTTGTCCTTTTAACCATGTGAGACGTTATAATTTACGGTCAATATCACGTTTTGTTAATAAAGAATTGTCGGTGAATGGTTTTGAATAGCCATCTACCTTCTGCATCCCCCCGCCATCCCACAGTGGAATGTTTGCGGACTTAACAACGCTTCAAACCTGCTTCACTTCAAGCAAACAAAGTCTACCCTCTCTTGTTTATCGGTTTATAGTTGAGGACGGCTAACAAATAGCCCTCGAGTATCTTTAAGCGTAATTTAACAAACAAATCGCAGTTATCAGTTTAACTATGTCTGTCCCTCTGATAAATGTTTGTTTTGTTGTTTTTTTTTGGTTTTTGAATTTCGCATAAAACTACTCGAGGGCTATCTGTGCTAGCCGCTTCTAATTTAGCAGTGTAAGACTAGAGGGAAGGCAGCTAGTCATCACCACCCACCGCTAACTCTTGGGCTACTCTTTTACCAAGGAATAGTGGGATTGACGGTCACATTATAACGCCGCCACTGCTGAAAGGGCGAGCATGTTTGGCGCGACGGGGATGCGAACCCGCGACCCTCAGATTACGAGTCGCACGCATTACGCGCTTAACCACGCCGGGCCCTATGATAAATGAAAATATTTTAAATAAGTTTTGACAGAATGCTTTTTTATGTGAATGTTTATATATATTACAGGCTTATTTGAAATTTGAGGATATCAAGTGTCATAAACCTGCCCTTTAAAAACCTCTGAAGGGAAAAAAAATCCTCGAATTGTATATGAAACCTAGAAATGACTATTAGTACCCGATATGAGAAACGTTATTATTGTGAACTGATGAAGCTAGGTTTGATAAACATCAGTAGTTTATAAATTTCTGATAACTGTATTTGGTATTTTCGATCTGAACGGCACTTTATGCAACTCGTGGTTTTATGTTAGAGGCAATAAGGCTCACATACGTACTATTTCTCACTTCGAACCGCTTGGCTCGGCATGACCAGGTGGTTAAGTCACTCGACTCATAATTCGAGGTTCGCGGGTTCGAATTCCCGTCGCATCAAACTTGCTCGCCCTTTCAGCCGTGGGGGGCGTTATAAAGTTCGATCAATCCCACTATTTGTAAAATAGGAGCCCCAGAGTTGGCGGTTGGTGGTGATGACTAGCTACCTTCCATCTAGTCTTACACTGCTAAGTTAGGGACGACTGGGGCAGATAGCCCTCGAGTAGCTTTGTGCGAAATTAAAAAAAACAAACAAAGAAATAAACCAAACCAATCAAACCGCTTACAAGAGGGAAAGCAATCGATCAGTAAGTACTACCTTTACCCTGCAATTCGCAACCGAATAACGTGATTAACTGTCACTTTTATTGCGCGGCCACAGTTGAAAATGTGGGATACGAAATTTCATGGGTTTAAACCCTGGACCTTACGACTCGCAGTTTAGCAACCTAACTGTTAGGCCTAACCCGGCCTCATGAACATTTAATATTTATTGTAACGTCACATATGCTTCTGATAGTGTTTTTACAATAAAGTGTAGATTTACCAAGAGTTCGTTTTTAACATCTTGCTTGTTGATGAGAGATATAGTCACAAACGCAGTAATCATTCTTCATATCTCTACCAGTTCCAACACTTCTAAGAGTGGTGATTCATTTTCTATGATTACAAGAGGGTAAAGTCTACATTAAGTACCCTTTGCATTGTCTTTTTTATTGTGTATTTTTATGTTTGCTTTGAAAACATATAAATATTGTACGTATCTTCAAGGGTTAATATTTCAATGGATTTATTAAAGTATTTATGATATAGCTTCAGTTACCCTGTTTTGATTCAGCGTTTCAGTTTCCTTGTTTATCTTTTCTAAGTCACATTGCCAAAAGTGGCGCGTAAACACGTTGAACTACAGCCTCGTAAGAATTGATTAATTTAATAATTTGTTTCATAAAACTTGTCAGTTAAGGGTTGTGTTCAATTAGCACAACAATACATCGTAAAAATGTTGAACTATATAATTTATTGAAGCGTGCAATGTATTGGAATCATAAAGTAGTAACCAGAGCAACTCGCATACCTTTACCTTTACTCAAATTTGACCCAGCTCATTGTTAGGGAATGAGACGTGTTATTTGCTGTTTTCATTGTTACGTTTTTTTAAACATATGTTTCTAACCAGTCGTTGTCACGTTTTGGAGTCAGTTTTTATTTTCGTGCATATTTACGTTTCGAACAGTGTTTTAATCATTGAATAACAGAGAAATACAACTTTATTGAAAAATAAAATCAGAGTTTAAATGTATGAGTGATAATTATAAAATTTGATTTTTTCCACAAAAAACGTAAATAATAAATTGCATGTTGTTGTTTTTTTTTCTTTTCTGTTGTCGTTGCAGCCAGATATTAGAGATATGTGTTTAAGAAATCATGGTTTGCGACTTTGGGTTCTTAAATGGCGGTATAAGAGTGACATTCAAATCCAGCTATTCGACCACTAAAGAAAAGCCCAAAAGTTAGCAAGTGTGGGTTATTGACTGCTTGTCTTCCCTTTAATGTTAGGCCGGCATGATCAGGTGGTTAAGGCACGAGACTAGTAATTTGAAGGTCTCGGGTTCGAATCCCCGTCCCACCAAACACGCTCGCCCTTTCAGCCGTGGAGTAAACGTGATGGTCAATCCAACTGAATGTTAGTGATCAGGTGGTTAAGGCACGAGACTAGTAATTTGAAGGTCTCGGGTTCGAATCCCCGTCCCACCAAACACGCTCGCCCTTTCAGCCGTGGAGGCGTTATAACGTGATGGTCAATCCAACTGTTAGTTGGTAAAATAGTAGCCTAAAAGTTGGTGGTTTGTGGTGACGACTAGCTGCCTTTTCTCTATTCCTACACTGCTAAATTAGGGTTATCTGCGCAAACACTTCAAAACAATAACTAAAATACATCTGTAAACAAATGTTAAAGATTATTTTCGACGCAGAAACTATAAGAGGAACTATATTCTTGAGATAAGGGCATATGAATTAAGTAATAAATTGTAATCACTACAGTGTTGACATTGTTACAAACTTTCAAAGTATATAGCACTAAGTCATTGGCTATTGGTTTGATTGTTGTTATTGGTTCTTAAATACAAAACTACGTAATTTGCTACATGTGTTGTGCCCACCATAGGTTTCGAGACGAAAGAATCCTTTAACTTTATGGTCGTCCAAAGAAATATTTTCGGGTGGGGGAATAAAACTTGTATGTAAGGAATCATAGCTTATATGGTATAAATCAACAAACTAAACGAGTATGTGTTACGTATGCTTAAACGTAAATACAAATATACAGTTTTAATAAAAATGACTAAAATATTTAGTTTAGTTACAATAATAAGTTTAAATCTTAATATGCGCAGTATTTTGTTTGTGTATGAAACGTAAGGGGAGCATGTGACCCTCTTGCTTCTTCCTGCGGGCACCCTTGTTTAACTTTAATAGGTTCACAAAACGTGGTGTGATAAATTTTAGGGACTTCTTAAACGCTATCATTATTTCTTTTATAAAAAATATAGGAAGAGAAAAGAGCTACATTGTAGTTTATTTTCTCTTATACTTGTAAAAAATAACACCTGAACAGTGTGTTTAGTATTTTATGTTAATTTTCAAACGCCGTTAACTAATAATCGTTAGCGTTGCTGTAATAATAAAATGATTTTTTTGGGAGAGTGCTTCCAATTTTTCCCAATTAAAAAAGCCTGCCTCTTAACAGCATCTCATTCTGTGTATCTCCATGGACAAAACATGCTTTTAGACATTACAATGCTGACGTTGTAATTAAACTAAATATTCTAGTCATTTAACTTGTATTAAAGAATAATTAAATTATTGTAAATTTTGACATTACTGTGTTTCTTTGTTTTTATTCTCGCTTTTGGTGTTCTTGTTGCGAAACCGATGCAAGCACACTCGCATGTCGTCCCACGAAATTCACAAACTACCAAACTTCTACGTTTAGAAATAATCTTTTCTTTAATTGGGAACAGATTTTGAGGTTTCACATCAGATTTTAACACAATTTGATTTGTGGAAGGACTCTTCTCTGGGTTCTTAATCTGAATGGAGTCAACACCAGTATATGGGAGAGCTACAAGCACTTGCATTTTAGGAAAGTCGAAATCCATACCCGTAGAATATTGAAAGTGTCGAGAACCAGATGCTGTTCAGAAATAAAGATAATATTTTAATTCTCGACAAATGAATCTCGCTCTGACCATCCAACAAACAACTGATGGGCTTTGACTCGTCATCTGAAACACTTTACGTTTAATATTATACACACTTCATGCTGTTTTTGTTAGAATGATATCAAGTAATCTTGTGTAACACTATCGTATCATTTTGGGATTATTGTTCTGCCCATGCTACAGATATATATCTGTTATATCTTACTCACATAGAATAAACCGTCTCATGTGAATCTTCAAGAATGGCTTGGGGACAAACGTATAACTTATATTAGTGTGTGTACTAAAAGCATAAAATGAAATATCTAGACAGCGAACTGGAAAAAAAAAGTTGATTTCTTAGTTTATTCTACTTGTTAATTTTACAAGTTTGTCTGATATAAGGTTTTTCAAAATAAAGATTGGGTCAAAAATAATTTTTTAAGATTATATTTTGGCCAATTAGAGGTGTTTGTTGTTGTGTCTCTGCCCTTTCTTCAGCATAGTATTTAAATTACGCAGTAAAATGGCCTAATGTTAGGTCGTATAGAATAATATTATAAGTATATTTATTGATATTATTAACCAAGGAAATAATTAGCCCTAACTAAAGTAGATTAAAAATGTACACAAGTTACAATGGTAATTTATCTCTTTATCGATTATAAGCCATATTTAATAAAGACTTAACTAATGTTAAGCCTAACAAAAGTGAACATTATAGATTTCAGTGTCTGCTATTGGAATTTTTTTGTAACATCTTGAAAGTTTTTATACATCAGCTTAAAACTTGGCATCCGTTTTCTTCCTGTTAAATTAGGTAACTGGAAATATAATCAACCATGGTTTAGACCTGTGAGCCCGTATTTAAAGAAGTAATGTTGCAATGAGGATACTAATTTGACTGCAAATGTTTTCCATGTCTCTACTAGTTATATTATGTTTGGATTAACAATTCGGCCAGATTGAGAATTTCCTAAGATAACAGTCATTCCTATACGTCTAGTAATTAGGATAAAATTTCCATAAATTAATGATTTGATTAAATGTGTTTGTTACTGTGTCGGCCAAAAAGCAAATATTTGATCATTACATTTTTTTTCACTCACCAAACTAATTTCTTTATAAAATAAACAAATCGTTCCCGTGGGAGATAAGAGATAGGTCCGAAAAACTGTTTTTACACAGACTTGGTTCCTTCTGGAATAGCAAGAAGATTGTAAAAATACCTGATTTCTAGTATTATAAACCCTTCTAATGAGTCGTCCAGGGGGGGGGGTCACTCTAAAATTTGAAATTATTTCACTGTACACACACATATGTATATGCACACACTGTAATTCAAATAAAGATTTGTCTCCCATCATTCTGCTTGTGATGTGCAGGAGTCAAAACAGAGATCTAAAAATGTTATTCAACACACGCCTATAGTTTAAAATCAGAAATTCGCAAATTTTTTTAGGAAAATAAGAACAAGACATCTACAGTCTAACTGTCCTTCATCATACATGTTAAGCCTATTAAATTGTAACGCTTCGCCAGCTTTTAACTTTTATGTCGTAACAAAAATTAATTCTCGTAATAGTTTTCAAACACATTAATTTGGGTTAAACTATTAATAAATATTAAATACGTGTTTCACGTTAAGCGCTTAGTTTAGACAAGATCAGAACGAGGTTCTCAAAAAACGAAAAAGGTGAAGAAAGAAAATATACTTCCTTATCTACATCTATTCTTCTTGGTCAGTGAGTTATACAAGCGCATAGGAACTGAAATATACCAAGATGCATAGATTACAGCTATTTACCGGGATTCGGGAGTGTTTGACCCAATCTCCACGCTGAAACGTGTAATTATTTCAGTACATTACCACGTTTTCAGTGTACTTAGTTATAAATACACTCTGATGGTTATCCAGGTCCTAGTTTTCTCTACATTGTTGATATGCGCAACACTTGCTTGGAAATAGATTAGTTGCTATGTTATTTTTACTGGTTATGAATTTTTAATATTTTGTGTCGGAGAACCTTTGTTACAATAAAATGTACCTACTGAACCACAATAAATGTAACTCATGCTACATGAAGATACAAGTTGTAGTTGTCCTCTCCTGGAACGAGAATCTGTAGGACAGATTTTGACATGCTGTAATTAGTTAGGTGTTTTTTGTGTGTATGTTGGTGCATATGAGTTTTATTTGTTGATAGTAAATTATCGATTTATTTTTATGTATTATTGTATAAAAAATATTAGACTAGTTTTATTATTTCCATGAAGTTGTGTGAAAGAAAAACTGAGTTACACGTAAAACAGAAAATTGTCATTTCCGGTTACACTATACGGTAAATTTAATTCGTCAGAAAAACAGCAGGGTTACTTCTGGTCAGTGACATGGTCAATGAATTTATGAATTCAGTACAATATTGACGTCACTTCTAACTATAGATATTTTGGTTTACTTTGTGCATAAAAATAAAGATTACTTTTAGGTTAGCGACGGGAACGTGGAACTTGTGAACAAAATATACACAACATTCCTACTTCTGACGTCTTATGTCGTAGACAGGGCCATTTCACTCATGGTTAAAAAATATGAAATATTTATGGTCAGCAGTAATGACATTGAATTTATTGGGGAAAACAATCACCCAATGAAACTTGCAAAAATGCAGATATCAGCCGGGTCATTTATTTACTCTAGTATCTTATATCATTTTTTAAGGTTTGGGCTTTGACAGGTATTTCTATACATATTAATATCACAAAAAGTTTAGACGTAATAAGTGAAGCTTTAGTTTATAATGCCTTTCGCAGAAACAGAGAAAGAACATTGTAGTCTTATTTAAGGCCGCTTGGAGGAGTCACCTGTTTTAACTATTCGAATGACTATACAATAGTGTGTTCTCTGTCAGTTGATATACACCAAAAGTACGTCACATAAGGAAATGCGTAACGTTGCAATTTGTACTGTCGTGGCATCAGTAAAACGCGCACATACTGCAAATCACATGAATAAATATGCACTCTGTGAACTACAACACATCATATCATATGGACTTCAAAAACAAGAAATGAAAAAATATTTATTTCTCTTAACTTTGGCTCTATTTACTTTTGAAACAGAACACTTTTAAGGACCTTGTGGAAGTACACCTAGTTCATATATACATGTGTGTGTATATATATATATATATATATATTGGTGTAAGTGTAATATATATATATACGGCATTCATTTTATTTTAAACCACAAACAATCCAAGTACGATCCAATAGAAAATGATAGGTTTTTGCGTATTTCAGTGTTTTTCACATTTCTTCTTTTAGTAACCAAAAGCATATATAAAAGAAGTTTTATTATCATTATCTGGCCCCATTTGAAACCGAAATATTTGATTTTATGATAACAAATTTGAAAATCGTGATGTTTCCCGTTATCACCGAACTAGCAGATACTAGCATACCAAATACCTGCTGTACTTTCGAGTACTTGTATTTCATCGTTCACTTATCTTCTGCTAATGGTACATTGTTATCGCCATTGTCGGAAAAAAAATTATTTACGAATATTTTAAGCCCTCAATAGATTAGCTGACTACTAGAAATATATGAGTTAGGGTACCACTGTGATTTTTTAATGCTGTTACTGTTTCATATAGAAAACCTTTAAAATATATATATATAAAAATGCTAATAAATGATATTTGATTAACAGTTGTTTTTTTTTAGAATGTGTTGATCCAATACAGGGTTTGATTCTCTGTTTCGGGTGAATAAACTGAAACCTAGATTATGCAAAATGATAGTACATTTTCCGGAGACAACTTAATAGTGAAGCTATTAATCATAAGGTTTGAATCCCCATCTCGCCACACATGCTCGCCCTTTCAGCCGTGAAGGCGTTATAATGTTACAGTGAATCTCACTATTCGTTAGTTAAAGAGTAGCCCAAGAGTTGGCGGTGGGTGGTGGTGACTAGTTGCCTTCCCTTTAGTTTTTCACTGCTAAATTAGGGTCGGCTAGCGCAGATAGCCATCGTGTATCTTTGCGCAAAATTCAAAACAACCCCCCAGTCCTCGTTCATTGTTGTTGTTTTCGTAGTGCAAAGCTACATAAAGAGGTATATGCACTCTGTCCATAAACTTATAACTGACCTAAAGAAGGACCTACTTCATTCTTTAAGAGGCCCGGCATGGCCAAGTGGGTTAAGGCGTCCGAGTCGTAATCTGAGGGTCGCGAGTTCGAACCCCCGTCGCACCAAACATGCTTGCCCTTTCAGCCGTGGGGGCGTTATAATGTTACGACCAATCCCATTATTCGTTGGTAAAAGAGTAGCCCAGCAGTTGGAAGTGGGTGGTGATGACTAGCTGCCTTTCCTTTAGTCTTACACCGCGAAATTAGGAACGGCTAGCGCAATTAGCCCTCGTGTAGCTTTCCGCGAAATTTAAAACAAACAAACTAACTAATTAAGCAGAGCCCTTATTGGGCAAAGTGTACTGGACGAAAGCTCGCAAATGAAAGAAACGTATTTTAACGTGAAGCACAGCCTGTAGATAATTATACAAAGAAATTCCGTGCTAACATTTTAAAACTGCTTGTAACAGATTTCTCCAGTAAGTGTTTGAAGATTTATTGTTGCCAAGAGAGTTACGTATTTTCAGATAATATAGTAAGTACCGGAACGATACATTTTTGACATTTCTTTCTCCAGA
Source organism: Tachypleus tridentatus (assembly GCF_004210375.1). Lineage (NCBI taxonomy): Eukaryota > Metazoa > Arthropoda > Merostomata > Xiphosura > Limulidae > Tachypleus > Tachypleus tridentatus. The sequence continues at coordinate 35,936,311 of NC_134828.1, read as the reverse complement.
TGTTATCGCTGAACAACCTAGAAAGGTATAGTTTACTTATGAATCTTCAGCCATGACTGTGTTAACGAGCACATAATAGCCGCGCTTCGCTGCAGGGCTCAAATAACCGTCTTGATTCACAGAAGACTCAATGTGCCGATCATTCTGGTTCATTATCTCTAATTACTTCTATAGCTGCTACAAGGGGGTTCCGTATCCAAAAACAAACCCCGTTTAGACACCCGCCCGTGGTACCTGAACTCGTGTGCCTCGTTAAGGTCTGCTAGATTATGAGAGGGGGGTATGAAAATAATTTCAAATATAGCTCCCCCATGGGGTCTCGTAGAAGAGAAAGTGATCCTGGAAATATCCTCATACCTGGGTGGCCTCTGGACACGTTTTATCTTTCACTGTAGGAAGGGGGGATTATGTCATATAGATAAGAAAGAACACACACACACACGGTCATCCTGAATTTAACCGTTAATCTTGTTTCTACTAACTCCAAAACTGTTACTGTGTTAAATAACCTTACTTACCAGAGATCTACATTTATATCACAACGTTCAGCGCGTGTCACATGAACAACATTTTGTTATTGACTCAATGGTAAAGCGACGTTAGGTATAGAACAGCTAGCTGTCTTTGATTGGACGTACTTTTTATTCGGATTCAAGTTTCTAAAGTACGTTATTTGGAATTATTGAAGTTTCTTTTATCTAAACGACTTCTAAGAGTTTGAGTTGCATTGAAGCAGTCTCATACACGTGCAAGGAAATCGAAAGGAGCTTTATAATCAAATGGCATATGTCGTCAATACCTCTACCTAAAGGTATAACTTTTTACTTGTCCTCGATTTAGAGAGAAGTGTGGACAGGTTTATTATAACAAGGGCGAGGCCTTCAGACACTAATGGTTAGTCTAAGTTACGAGCAAATCCTTGCGAATGCTAATTACCCTCTTACGATAGAATATAGCATCTGCATCAGGATTGGCTGTTAATGTCATTCTTTCATTTTCTCCATTTCAAGATGAATCACCTTGTCAGTCGAAGCCAGAATATTACTTGTGGTTTAGTTTTAAATTGTTAGCGCACAGCATCTTTGAAATTAATTGGGAAAAAGGTCGTTTTCGCTTAATTAATTTGAGCTAGCTACTTTGAAACTATTCTCCAGTTTCGTGAATGATGGCGGAAAAGGACAACAGTGGCATACCTGAGCTTCGAGGTTTATTGTCACGAATCGGGATTTTTTTCGCAAATCTTTTAGATGCTATCAGTTGCACTCTTATTAGCTACTGTCTATAAAATAAATGACGGAGTCCAGAACGCCGATGTTTTGAATGGCATACACACAAAAACAATTACGTAACGAAAGAGAATAGCTATTGATGTCTAAACTGAACTTTAATTTCAATAACTCAAGCCACCCTTTAAGTATTAAAGTAATTTATATTGAGGAGAACTGTAAACTCTTGTAGAGTAAAAAAACAGGATTGAACATCGTAATGTGTACTTGAAAGAAGACATCTGACTTACGACATGAAACTGGTTGCTAATAATCTATTTCACTGAGATTCTTCAAATAAAGTCCAGTTCACATGGAACTGGGCGAGGCGTAGTGCTTAACATGTCGGGCTGTACGTTGAAAGTTGTGTGTGTGTGTGTTTTCTTATGACAAAGCCATGTTTGGCTCTCTGCTGCGTCCACCGAGGGGAGTCGAATCCCTGATTTATCATCGTAAATATGAAGACTAACCGCTTTCCCACCAAGCGACGACTCTAATGATCAATGAGTGAAGCAACTATAAGAATTTTTAGCTGTGTGCGTGTTATAAACGTGGCAGTCAGTTTCGGTATTCGTTTAAAAGTGTCGGACAATCCCCAGGAGAATCGAGTGCTCCTAAAAGGATGCTTTCATTCTAATCAGTAATTTAAACTTTGAGACGACTGTGTATGCACTCTAGTGGAGTTAATAACCCAGCCATTTAGCCAATAAGTTACGCCTGGCATCCCTGGCAGCAATACAAATAAATGCACCATGGTTTAGATTGAGATTACATTAAGTCTTAAAGGTAATAAGAATCGAGAAGTAATCACCTGTCTTTTGGTGTAACATCACGTCAAAAGGAAAGGTTTTCCAACAAAAATATAGTTTTTTTACATTAAGGAATAATTGTTATGAAGATACAATATTTAAAAAAATGTCCTAGAAATAAGCTTCACCTCGACACAAGTACTGTATTTGTAATAACACTATGTAACAAAATTTTTACTTTTTCTTGTTCCTGGGCAGAAAGTGTTATTTCCTAATTGCTTATGCCTAAAGTAAATGGAAAAGACCTATTTTTCTCTTCAAACTTTGCTTTTGTGACCTGGGAGCGTATAACGAAAACATGACGAGAGACTATATTTGGGGGATGATACGTGAAAGTGATTTACATTACAGTCGCAAATCTCGAAAAACTAGTCACTTCTAAACATTTTTGTATAACATTTGAATAAATACATGTAAATCTTGATTCATCTGTTTTTTTTTCAAACCTGATGTAAATGAAAATGTTCAAATTTGCCCGTTTTTACATAGAAAATAGGTTAATTTCTAAATTTCATTGTCCAGGTCACAAAAGCAAAGTTTGAAGGGAATAATAACCATTTTCTGTACTTTAACAACATAAGCAATTAAGAAATAACACGTACTGTCCAGGAACAAAATTTGTGTTACATAGTGTTATTTGTTGTTACTCATTAATTTTCGACTACTGGCAAAAGGGAGGCAGCCGGTGAGAGGCATGGGCGCCTACAATGGGTGGACTAGAGGGAGCACTTAACCCCAATGTAAAATTAAAAACATAATTCTTTAGTCATTCAGCAGATGTGTGTGATAATTTTTATACAATTCATAATTTTACACTACTTTGTCTCACATGGAAAACATTGTAACTCCTGGAAAAATTTCTGCGGACGCATATGGTGAGAAGCACCCTGATAACTACGCTAAAGGATTGACACAGATAACGCGGGAGTACGCTGTGTCAGCGTTTCTGAAACGTTTTGAATCCACAGAACCCTTCACAGCGTTCATTACACGAACATTTCTAAACAGAGTACATTAACCCATTGACTGTTGATTTGCCGTACTGGGCACGGTCCGCCTTTGACAGCTGAATATGTTGTATGTAGTGTACGGCTCGCAAAATTTTCCGCGTGCGTATAAAGCAGCCATAGTTATGAGGTTAATGCAGCTATATTACCCACACACATACCTACAAAACATGAAATAGTTCTCGGGCCAACACACACGCACACGTAACGAGAAACATGTTCTCTCAAAAAATATATCTTTAGCATGACTCAGACACCTGTCTATTGCTAGTCTCACTCGCCAGTTTAAAGCAATGCAATGACTTATTGTTATGTCATGTCAGTATGAAACTCTGACAAAGGAATATAATGTGGTCGGGTTGCAGTTAATGGACCAGTGTATATTTGCGCATTAGAACATATAGGACTCTTGCATTACGTGGAACCCCTCTCGAGGAACCCCGGTTGAGAAAACAGTGATGTGTATAGAATCGTGTGGATTCGAATCGGTTCGCCAGTATTATTCTTTTAATTCTACCAGAGGTTATAATAGCGCCTCTTGGTACATGATAGAGCCTATAAAATCGCTGTATTCAGCTCAATTTTGTAGCTGACTCTTATTGTTTATTTGTTGTTAAGCGCAACGCTAGTTATGCGTATTCTGTTCATGACAGGTATCGTAACTATGTTGTTTGTTTTACGAATAAAATTTTATTATAACAGAATTTCTGGAATTACGCCAACATTCACGTTTCTATTTTGCTAAAACACAATGAATACGAAGTATCATACCATTAGCTTGTTTTAATTAGACTTGTTACTGGTTAACAATTATGCCGTTGTGCACGTGAAAAGGGTTGTAGTTTAGGAATATTCAATAACTAACGGTTGAAACACTCAAGAAAATTTGGAATGTACAGGGTGGCCCATAAGTCCCTACCCATCCATATATCTTATGTATCCAGTGTATCTGTGTGATGTCCCTCATTCTCGCTGCGTTCATGTACCCACGTAATTGTCACAATACGCTCTTCAAGTGTAAATGGGCTTACATTGGCCATATTTATCTGAAAAAAAAAAGAAACAGATTGATAATACATGCGTAATTAAATATAACATAGTAACATATGGATGGGTAGGGACTTACGGGCCACCCTGTAGAATACGTGTTTGTTGGGTTTCTTGGTGTATTTTTCTTTTCCGGATATTCACTTAAAGGGTACACAATGGACATATCTGTATTAGCCGCATTAGTTTTGAACTGACAGGTTTTGGAGAGAAATAATTAATCAATAGCAACGTTTAGGCTATTCAAATCGAAACTGAAATTTGACCACCGCTCTAATAACGCACCTGTGGCCCCAAGGTGCGGAATACTATTTTGCAGCAACTGGACATAAACCAAGGATCCTCAGATTCACAGTGCATCACTCCCCACCCCAAATTGAATTTATACAGTCTGCTTTCATCATAAGGCCCTCTTGGCGCAGCGGCAGGTCCGAGCGCTCACACTACCAAAAATAGGATATCGATACTCGTAATGGACACAGCACAGATGACCCATTGTGTAACTTATCTGCTTAACAACAAACAAACACAATTTCGTCATGAACATTCTGTCAGGATGTGCCTATAGCCAGAGCTATCAAATGAACTGCAAACTAGAAGCTATGAAAAGCGAATTATTACGAACCGCCTCCTAGTGGCATAGCGGTATGTCTGTAGACTGACACCACTAGAAACCGGATTTCGATACCCGTAGTGGGCAGAACACAGATAGCCCATTGTGCAGCTTTGTGCTTAATTCCAAACAGAGAAACAAACCTAACGAATTCTATTCTGAGAATTGTAATGATTTCTTAATAAGTAAAACATTTAAGAATCTAGAATAACCCCATCGAAATTTTGGAAATAGGATTAAGTAGGCTTTACTTTCATCTAATTATTTTACAGACTGACTATTATACATTCAATGGGATTATTTTCACGTATAAATAAAAATAAAAATTGACCCAACAAAAAAAAACAGAATTGTCTTTGTATTATATGGTGCACAAAATACAATATTATTAATGTTTAGTTTAATAATATGTATAAGAACTGGGTGTGACAATTTACCCTGTTTAGAAACGGGACCTTGTTTCATCACACTTTGTTTAATACGACCTCAATAAAACAATCCTCGAATTAGACACGACTGAATAATTATCTTTTGCACTCAACCGGAAGTTCTGGTAGAAAAATCCCTCGTAACAGTGGAAAAATCAGTAAACCAGCAATATTCAATTGTTTCATATTAACCTACTGTAACCAAGACACTACACATATTTAACTTCCATTTCCTTGATAACCAGGAAACTTTAAAAAAAAAAGAGAGAGAGAGAGAATTATGTACACACCTGTTAACAGCATAATGTTTCTTGTAAAGATATTTGTATATATCCCAAGGACAGTTTTGGACGTGTTTCAGCAACAAAGAGAACAAAAACAATAAAAACAACAATCCTTTTGTTTAGAATATCAAAAGGTATTTCACGTTAATATCATAAGATAGGGATTTAAAAGTTAAAAGATATCGTATGTTTATTTATTTTTATCAAGGGCAAAATGGGCCTGAATTGTTATGACGAATAGGTTTAGTTTTCTGTTGTTGTTTATTTCTTAGAGATAAGATCGTTGTTGTGTTTTTGCTTTTTGCACTTAAAGTTAGCTCCACTTGTAAATATGTAAATATTTATTGATCATTCTCCTAAAACGTGTTTCTCTTAGATTAAAGAAAAAGCGTTGGTGTATTTTTATTTATTATTTACTCTGTTATCTCTAAGGTATTTAATTCAACGGGAAAGATTATAACACTGCAATATCTAACAGTCGTTAATGTAAGAACCTTATTATGAATATCCATTATACATATCAAGGAGTAACTTTAAATGTCAATCGGTCAACGAACATTCCCTCAATTAAGTTGTTCATTTTTGTCAGTGTGATTACCTTGTGCAGTCGTTGGCCGTATCGGGTCATTCTTGACTCTTTTGGGAGTCCATAAGGAGTGTAGTTGGTGTCACTGATTAAATGGCAGTCACTCTTATAATCCCGAGAACAAAAAAGGTCACTCCAGGCCAGAAGGAAAGTGCAACGCGGTCCAAAACTGGTTCTTGAACCAACTGTTCATCAACCATTTGTTGTGGAATCATTTCTAATAACCGGACGCCCCCTGCATTAGAACGAAGGCCGGGGCTGTCGATTCGAGTTTTGATAAACTACCGTCATTGTTCTTTTGATAGGAACCGGGAAAATAGCTCGATAGGTCCTATTGTTTTCATTCGCACGAGCGTGTTGGTGTCTGCTGGTAAACTACAGGCTCAAGGAAAGGTTAGGAAAACTGTGGCAGTCCTTGACCACACGGCACTGTTATTATCGTTGCTTTGGTCAACTAAAGATATGCTAAATTTGTTTTGTTGTTGTTTTTAAGCGTACAAAAACCTGAGAACAAACCTGTTTCAAAATCCATCTCTATTAATATAGAAACTGGTGAAATAACAAACAACTTTCATATTGCCAGTAGATAATAGTTACGGGAATAACTAAAAATAGAAGATAGTCTAATGGTCGACGTGTGGGTTGTGGTACGGAGGTTCAAGACCTGAGTCCCGAGTTACATATTGTTAACTGCGCGAACGCTACAGCTGTGACGCTCAATTCTAATACATGTACTAGTTATGAATAGCCTACTTGTACGGCGAGTGTTGCAAACTGGTTGCCTTCCCGCTGATCAGCAACTCTAAATTAGAGATGTTTTAACTCCTCAGGCCTTAACGGTATCTGATCAGACGGCACAATGCGACGTTCAGGTCGAAAATACCAGGTACCAAAATACAACCGGAAACTTCTCATTACGTTTGCTGTTACAAGCCCAACACTGCGGCACGTTGTAGAGTAATATTGTACGCGTATGTGTTTTCTTATAGCAAAGCCACGTCTCGCTGTCTACTGGGTCCACCGAGGGAAATCGAACCCCTGATTTTAGCGTTGTAAATCTGTAGACTTACCACTGTCCCAGCGTGGGAAAATATTGTACGTTAAGACTTGATAATTAACACAGTTTGATTAGCACGGATTCACCTGTTCTGCTTTTGTCGTTGTGAGGATCTTTTTCCTTTAAATATTACCTGAAGGTTCGTCATAACAAAGATGGCCACCAGGTTTGTCGGTTTTGTTTATTTGTTTGTTTTGAATTAAGCACAAATCTACACAATGGGAGAGATATGCATCACAGAGAATGGTTTACTAAATTATCTTCTTATTAACTCAAGCAGGTATTTGAATGACAAAGTTTGCCCTAACTCGAATACAGTTAGGAAGGAAATTACCCAGTCGGTGTGTTACGTTAAGATTAGTTTTGAAATATAAGTGCAACTGGTATTATCCTTAAATTTTTTGAATATTTTAAAATGCAGTTATTGTGAATTCAAGTGAAACCAAACAACAGTATAAAATCTTTTTGATGCTCAGAATTCATCATGAAATTCTAATTCAATGTTATCTTCATCAAGTATGTAACACAAAGTGTGTACGAACACTGAGATTTATGTGTTTAGTTCTGTGCAATCAATACATACTTTTACTAATAAAGCAGAGAAAAATGTTTTAACCTTCTTAAGTCATCTTCAGGTTAACCGTCCTGAAATACAGTATGCATATATATTTATATATATGACATATACTAATTTTCTGTATTGTATACATATAAGCTTTTGTATATATATTTAATTTCTGTGCCACATATATATATCATTTAGTTACATGTAATTTATGTAAGTATATAATCATGTAATTGGCATCATTATTTTCTTTGTTCATGAAGCTAGTACGGAAAGCTACGGTACGCCCATTAAAATTATTTCCACGAGCAAACGTAAGCTGTTGTGTCATAGGCAGGTTTTGATTGTTTCCGGCCACCAAAATGAAATATGTACTTCCGGTTTAAATTAGCTAAACGACACATCAAAGAAATCCGCAAACGCTTTTTTTTTCTTTTTTACTTTTAACTATCAAGAGACCTTTGTATTATTATTATATACTGTCTATATTTTGATGACAATTATGAATATACATATATATATATTTGTAGAACTGTAATATAACTGTAACATAATTAGATTTTATGTTAAAACGCACATATCTCATTGTTAAATATGGACGTACATTAATATTTATACGTATGAACTGAACTTACGGGTGACAAATTATCTTCCTACCTAACAACAGAAATATTTATTCATAAAGATTTCAACGTAAAAGTTTCTGTTGAGGTCAAAGGTGATGTTTAGAAGGGCATGAGGTTTTGTGTTTTAAGAAAAAACTTAAACAATGAAACGATTCATTAAAATTTATATAATAACATTTAAAAACTGTACTGCGACACAGAAAATATAAACATACAAAAACATACTATCTCTGATGGCAAGTGATTTTGAAATGCAACAGCTTACGTGTAATGTACGAATCTCTACTTCAGTACTTACGTTGAAGTACATCTCTGACGTATGAACTGTAATAAAACATTTATGGATAAAACAGTTATCTCAGCGATTCATCGGAAAACTTTTATTTTTATTTACGATATACATGCTCATGAGTTTCTAACAATGTCAAATTTTGATCAAATCAGAATACCAACACAGAGCAGAACTAACAAAGTCAACTATATATTACTTAATAGACTGTTGCCACTTGGTTCACTCTAACTAAACGTTTGAATGAAGTTGAGTAATCATTACTTATTCAAAATATGCATAACTGATAATAGCCACAATTACAATTTTTGAAACCAAGGAGAAGGCTTAAATATTTTACGGTTTAACTCACATCTGGTATACCAGAAGCTAATATTTGTGTTTCAGTATTGTGGATACAGACAATAAAAAACAAACAAACGGAGTTTTATATAAAGAAAAATCTTTATATAATTAACAAGCTCTCGTTATAATAACTTAGAAAGTAGGTTTAATAACCTAACTAACCTAAAGCCTACTTTGCGCGCACTTAAATGTTGTGATGTTCTCGTGTTTAAAGTTTGTGTGTAATTTCTATTCACAACACATGACTAACCACGAAGCCTCAGGGTTTTAATTGTTACAGGCAAGTGTTTCTAAACGTTGAGCAAAGCAATGTGGCCTCAAGGAAGATAATTAAAAGGAATTACTGTGCAGAAGGCTCAGCGTTATGTTGGTGTACGGTTTAAAATTGGCGACATCTTTAGCTGCAGAGAAAAAACGAGCAAATTAGGAGAGTTAAGATGTTTCTAGATGAAATTTGAAGGACATTGTAGGTTAAAATAACATTAATTACTCACTTAAAAGAAAGGTGTGATATAGATTACTGTAACAATATTTTATAAGATCAGGATTATTTACGAAAGATAATCCTAGAAGAGATGTGAATAAAAGTGTTTGGTGTTGAAAACAGTGAAAAGTGTGCTTTTCACACGTTGGCTCACCAGTATGTCTACGGGTTTATAACGCTATAAATTGTGTTGCGATACTCTTGATGGGAAACGTTTGTTTGTTTTTGAATTTCGCGCGAAACTATATGAGGGATATCTGCTTTGGCCGTCCCTAATTTAGCAGTGTAAGGCTAGAGGGAAGGCAGGTAGTCATCACCACTCACCGCCAACTGTTTGACTACTTTTTTTTTTACCAACGAATAGTTGGATTGACCGTAACATTATAGCGCTCCCACGGCTGAAAGGGCGAGAATGTTTGGTGCGACCGGGATTCGAACCCTCGACCTACATAATACGAGTCGAGCGCCCTCACCACCTAGTTATGCCGGGCTGTGGGAAAAATATAACCATCTAACACATTGTATAGCTTTGTGCTTAACTTCAACCAAACTAAAAAACAATATTTATAGGGTTGAATTATAATAATTTAATTTAACTTTTTAAATTTTAGTCAGTATTTAGTATTAATTTAAATGGTATAATGAATAATGATAATCAGAAAGTATTTTTTATTATAAATATACTTTGCTCAATAAATGCGCGAAAAGGTGGATAAGTGATCGTTTTTTTTTTCATTGTGCACAAAGCTACACAAAAAAGTATCTATGCTCTGCTAACCCTGGATGCTAACACCCGTTTTCTAGCGTTGTAAGTCAGCAAAAGTACCACTGTGTTACTGGAGGCGTGTTTATTTTTTATGTTGTGTGGAATATGCACATTTGCTATGTAATAAAGGTATCACTTTGTTTTGTGTAGAATGTTAACGCGTATTCAGAGGTGTATCCTGTTTTGGTTCTTTGTTTGCTGTTGTAAACCAAGTTTCGATATCCGTGGAAGGCAGAGAACAGATAGTCTATTGTCTAGACTTGCGTTTAGTTTCAATCGCTCACACTTTTGTGTACATAGAAAAAATATATATAAAAAAGGAATTTCTCGCTAGTTCAGTATATCATATTAACATGAATAAAAAACAAAACAATCTAACTCAGCTGCAGAATAATAGCCTGAAAATACCATTTTTATTTTATTTTAGTATTTTTGTGCAAGTTTACAAAAGAGCCGTCCTGAATTTGATACACTAGAGGGAACAGCTACTCAACAGTATTCATCGTCAAATATCGGACTACCCTAATAGAATATTGGGATTTAACTATCACTTTTAATAACGCACTCACGGGTCTAAAGTGCAGAGAAAGATTTTATAGTAGCGGGAACTGTGAACCTACAAAAAAATTGTTAAAACTGTTGTAATAATAAAATGTTAAGTGGTCAAAATTTTGCCCAAGCGACTTCCATGTGCCGATTTAGGCTGTTTGGCCGAAACGTTGGTTCTATAATTAATTCGTGTTCTCTTTTAACCATTTCTTTGTATTTTCTTGGTATAATACACATAGTGTTTAGTTAGCTGTCAATTCTGTGACTGCAAATAAGAAGCACAGTCTATATAAATACAGCTAGTAACAGTACCTGGCTTCGCTCGCGTATGATTTTCTTTCAACAAAACCACACCAGGCTATCTGCTGAGTCCACTGAGGCGAATCGAACCCCTAATGTTAGCGGGTAAATCCGTTGACTTGCCGCTGTCCTAACGGGGGACGTTTCGCTCTACCCATTAGTTTTGTTTTGAATTTCGCGCGAAGTTACACGAGGGCTATCTGCGCTAGCCGTCCCTAATTTCGCAGTGTAAGACCAGAGGGAAGGCAGCTAGTCATCACCACCCACCTCCAATTCTTGAACTACTCTTTAACCAACGAATAGTGAGATTGATCGTCAGATTATAACGCCCCAACAGCTGAAAGGACGGGCATGTTTGGTGTGATGAGGATTCGAAACCGCGACCCTCGCGGGTGATTACGAGTCGAGTGCCTTAACTACCTGGCCATGCCAGCCTCTGCCCATTAGTCTTATTTATTCTAAGTGAATATGTTAGTGTGCGTATTCTGAACCTATTTCAGCACAGAGGAACAGTCAAAATTATTTTAAATATCTTTATCTCCAAGAAACGCAAAAAAGTCTTAAAGAAAGAAGGGTACATTTATAATTATTTATTATCAAAGAACTTTATCATTGCTTGAAATATTTCACACTTATATTTGACATCACAAATTTCTATCACATTTTTTTTTTTTTACAGAATCTATTTCAGCTTTAGTGACGGGGTTAGAAGGGGCCGTGATCTGAGTTTCTGTAAAAAGTTTGTATGTGTAATGACTGCTGGTATGAACTAAGGAAATTAATAAATAAGTCTGAAGTAAAAAAAAAAAACAGTGTGAGATAATGAAACATAGATCCAAGTGTATAAAATGTATCATGAAAGTCAAAATATTGAGTTAATTTTAAACTTAAATAATAAAACAAACCTCTTTAAGCAACGGAAACTGTGTTAAGTAATCAACAAAATTTTGGTTTCAATTTTCTTGTTCATACACTTAATTTTATATTTTCAGTACATGGACTAACAACAATATCAGGTTATACTTTTGTTGCTGAGTGGCATGACATAGGAGCCATTGTTTGAACGCAGTTACCAAAACACACTGGTTTTTCTACATATTAGAAGTTGTTATATTAACAAAAGGAACCATTTCTTTTCTATGCGGTTTCTTGCTAACTTGCCTCATTAAAAAGATGTGCATGCACGTGGTTAAGTAATAATACCCACGTGCACACCATCAGGGTCCACACAGTATGGATGCAAAATTTCAAGTTTCTAGGTTCCTTCCTCTTGGAGTTATGGCGGTCACGCACACACAGACACACCCTTTTATTATTACATTATAGATAGCACTTTCTGTTCTCTGTCCATATAACTACTTCATAGAGTGTGGATGGATCTTCACCAAAAATCGTATGGAGGTACATACAAATTTTCATTTCTGCTTTTCGTGATTTTTGTGGGAGTTTTTTACCACTACCTCTCTCCCTTCTTGATGGGTCTTCACCCAATTTATTATGGAGGTTCACTTGATCTGTGGGGAGATACATATAAATTTTATATTTTGCGGTTTTTATTTTTTTTCGCAATTACATATAAGGGTGTGTGTTTCTTATAGCAAAGCCACAATGGGCTATTTACTGAATCCACCGAGGGGAATCGAACCCCTTATTTTAGCGTTGCAAATCCATAGACTTACATATAAGGGAAGCAACTTTTCATGTCCTAAAATAACCTTTCATTAATAATGAATTTACCATAGATAATATATAAATAAACATGTATCGAATAAGTGTGTAGTTTCGGAATGACTTTATCTACCTTTGTGAAACTTGTGTAAAATGGAATATTTTCTATAGACGAAACAAAATATATATAAATCGTTAACACCACCATGTAACAGAGAGTTTCATGCGTGTTCTTATTTAACGTTAACAATACAAATCGTGCAGTAACATTTCTGACGACCATCCATGTATCAGTTCAACGTTTTGGTACAATACCTTTATCTAGTGGTCACGATGTCTAATCACACTATTTAAATGTGTGATTGCTGCTACTTCGAGGCACGTGACTGAATCATGAATCCTCGATAAATAACTAGTGGCATGTCAAAATATTAGAGCTAAAACTATTTTCGTAAAACCAGTGGCGTGCCAGTTTTATCACTTGCAAATATATTAAGAAGCCAAAATTAATCGAATTTTTTAATAAACTGGTCACTACAACAAATCATATCAAACGTAATAGTACTTATAGAAGTATTACTTAACTATTAAATGATACAAAACGAGTTTATTATATAGAAATCTGAAAAATGATGTTTGATCAATATAGATAGATATTTTTCAAAAGTTGGGCCCATCTCTTGGCTTCGTCTCTACGTCAAATGATTTACAAATTTGATTTCGATATTTCTATGTTAACTGTAACTCTTGCATTAAGAATGCGATATTGAGTTTTGGTTTTTGAGTATAATGTAGAGAGAGCATCGAAAACTAAACATGATCTGAGTGGTTAAAGCAATTCTGCTTTCGTTTCGTTCTAGAAAGAGCACGTTACCGCACAGCGTATGCTTGCGAAGGAAACAATTTGAAGATCGCCTGTGAGAACGAGAAGTTAATTAAGGTACTACGTGCTAATTACGGTCGTTTCAGTATTAGCATCTGCAACGACCAGGGGATTTTAGACTGGAGTGTGAAATGTGCAGCGGAAAAGTCGTACTTTGTGATTCATGAAAGGTAAGGAACTTATCATATTAAATAAATAGCTATACATATATAAACGTGTGTATGTATCTGAGGAAACTAATCTATCTGGCTCAGAGAAATGCTTAATTTTTAAAACTCCGAATTAATATTTATTTAAAATAGATATACAAAACGCATATAAGAAAATATCAGTTATCAGTTTTCTATCTTCAAATGTATTATTGAGTTTCCATAGTAACACACTATATTTTATAAAGACTACGTTAGAGTGACAAACATTCTATTTTTTTATCTCTATTTTTTGTCACCTTAATGCTTAATACACTTTTGTTCCTCCGTGGATAAGTGGTAGATATATGGACTTACAGCGCAAAAAAAACACACTCGAATTCAATTCCCCATTGCGCAGCTTTGTATTAAGAAAACAACAACTACAGTACTTTAAAGTCCCTCTATGATGTAGAGAAAACCCACTTGTAGAGAAATATATATGCAAAAACGGCTCGTTTTTGCATATATAAAGTCCCTCTGTGTTTTAAACTGTGCAACTTTTGGCGTGGTTTTTAAATTTATTAATAAAATAATCTTTTTTATCACAATAATATAAATATAGAAATATTTACGGAAAAATCTATTGTTGTAAAGTGTGAAAATTTGCTTAATACACTCACTATTATATTTGTTAACAGATAAAACCAATTATTTCCGCATTCTATTCTGAAACGTAAGTTTTACGTTTCTCCAATATTTATGTGTTTAAAACAAGTAGAAGATGATATTACATGAACTACAACTGAATCTAGAGTTTATTTTTTGTATGTACATGCATATATGGATGGAATGTTAGATGGTTTGGGATAAACTGTTATTTTTGTATTTTTCTGAAGTCTTAAACAAGCAGATATCAGGATAAACGTGAACAGTATTAATAATCGCTTTGCGTTCATTAACGACATTATTGGACACTAGCTAGTTATGTTGGTTTCTATTTTGAGTTTATAATTTGTTTTCATGTCGAATTCGCAGTTTGTCTCGTCTTTGTGTCCACTTTCCAACTACACAACAAATCTTGAATAACGCTGTTTTAAAGAAAATTAGTCCTAAAATTTACAAAAGGAAAAAAACTGAGTGAAAAAACACGTTAGCAGATGCGTATTTCCACACAACTATATTTCGTAACCAGTTAATCATTTTGGACGTTTATTATTCTATTTGTTCACTTATTTTTTTATGTTACAATATTTTATAATTTCAATACATACACTTATTCTAGTTCTTTGTGCGTGTGTTTGTTTGAACTAGTTTGTGTTATCATAATATTTTTAATTCGAAGTTTTATAGATTGTTGAGTAAAGAACTTACCATGTCAGATGAGTACTGGCTCCTTAACGAAATCGATCTTTTCCTTTCAGATGTAATCTCGTTCCCAGCTGTATAGTCAACGTCACAAGCCACACGTTCGGTGAACCTTGCCCAGGAACTTATAAATATTTAGAAGTACAATACCAGTGTATGCTAGGTTGGTTTTTCAGTGTTCTTTATTTTGTGTTTGATTTTAAGATTCAAGATACTTAAAACAATTTTAAAAACATACTTTGTTGTTGTCGTTTTTTTCTGGTACTTTTGCCGAGAACTTATACATTTTGTTTCGAGACCTTGTATTTAGTAGGTTTAGTTATTTTGTTTCGTGTTTTACTTTCATTTGTTAGAAGATTGAAAGGACAGTATTCAATTTGTGTTCTAAAACCTTTTCTCTGTTTTAGTTTTTGAAGAATGATAGATATTCACGTGTAATATTCCTTCGATACATCAAAACCTGTAATTATTATAATATAATTACACGTGCTATATACGAATACAAGTATCATATCCAAACACTGGTGTGCTTCTCGTGTGGGGCGAGGGTACATGCTTCTATTATTTTCTCATTAACGACAGTGTTCCCTCTTCATATTTCATCAGCAATAATATAAATTATAAACTGTATTAATTTAAAGCATGTATAGTAACTATCACCACCAGTCCTCACTTTTAAAATCAAAAGTGTACTTTGTATCCAAATTAACAGTTGTTATCTCATAATTTCTTCGTAATTTCTAATTGTTATTTGGCACTTTATTCATTAGTTTGGTTTGTTTGTTTTGAATTTTGCGCAAAGCTTATTTATTCATTAGCACAGTGCACCTGAACCAAGGGTTTACAATTGAAAGGCTTAGTCTTAACAGCTCTGACTCAGTTGTTTCTTATATAATTTTTTATTGATATTCAACAATGGTCAGTCACCAGTAACTTTATTTTCATTGCTATAACAGTAGTTAAATGCAGCTTTTAACTGGTTCGAAAACACAACAAAAATATGACATTAAATCCAAATACACAATGTTTCATTGCATCTGCAGTATTTTTGACAATATTTTTAGGAACTCCGTTTTGACACAGATGTAATAACATTTGGTTTGACCGGAGTCACGTTTGGATAATTGTAATGACGTGATAAGCTTGTATTAGTTTTGTCTTTGCTTTCAATTTCGTTGTGCATATTTCTGACGTAATTATTTTGAACCTATTGTTAAATATTTTGAAGTAATTTATATTATTTGATGTTGTGCCCAGAAAAAAAAGACTACATTGTCCTGGCGTTCAATCAGATATTTAATAACATTTAACTATGAACTACCTAGAAACTCATTATATTCGTGTTTCAAGCACTGGACAACAAATTATGGAAAAACGAAAACAATTAACGAGTAAACATTGTTTCTGTATTATTAAGTAGTGTTGCTACACGAGGCATGAATAAATACAAACCAAGTGGTTTAGTTTTGTCAACCTGCTTTTAAATAAATAAACAAATGTAGGTAATAAAACCAATTAACATATCATAGGCCTCTGTTCTTTTGTACGTAGGTTGTGGGTAAATCATTGTTCTGGAACACCTGAGAAACGATAGATTTTTTAACTAACATTGTGTGAAATTAACAATTCGTAAACGTTTCTAAATCTACGGTATGAAATGCATTTTAAATTTATATGTTTTAACATTTTTTTGTTATTATTTGTCGTCAAACATTAAGGTTCTGTCTTAAATACGTAATGGTTATGTCAATGTTTCGAGTTTTAAACTCTTAAGTTCTCTAGGAATGTTTGAGCGGCGGTTATATATGAAAATAAACATATTTATGTATTCTCTAGGAATGTCTAAACAGTGTTTTATATATCAAAAGAAATGCATTTGTCTCTATGGACATTTAAATACATTTTGGATTTTTAAATAGATATACTTTCAAAAATGTTTTAACAATGTTCTGTCTTCAACGAATTATTTTAACATGTTCCTATATTAGATTTTCATACATCCTTTAGCGATTACTGAACGGTATTATATCCTTAACACATTAATATTTATCATATGATTTAGAGTTTTAATATGAGTTATAGGTTTTATAGAGGGTCTGAACAGAGTTCTTCTCCAATGGATTATCTTTATGGCAGAATTTGGGGTTTAAAATTGTTATTCACACACAGTTATACGTATTACTATATAAACAAACAGGTGAAATACTTCATCCAGTTGAAGTGAAGCAGTAGCTAATTGTTTATGATATTCGTTTGTCGGTTAAAGATTGAGTACAATCATAAAATGTGAAGTAATTTTGTCTTTTACATTTTAATGCAGCAAAATACTGATAATAGCTTAGCCTAGATCAGGTATCGGTTAATAATATATTCAATGACATATGAATCACAATACTGTTCATTCAGAAATGGTAATAAAAGACTCCGATATGAAATATTTGTACGTCTATGTTTTAATATAATATTAGGAAGAAACTATTTTACTGAGGATAACGATAAATCGTTAGACTTTTTTCCCCACGAATATTCGAAGTATATCTCTACAATATCCGAAGAATATTCCGACTACAAAGAACGTTTATTTGAAATCCTTTGTTCTATTTTCAAACATTTATCGGAAAAGCTTTTATCTTTTTTCATAGTCAAATGTGGCCTAGTTGGCTGCAGATGGAAAGTTTCTTTGTTTTTGGAATTTCGTGCAAAGCTACACGAGGGCTATCTGCACTGGCCGTTCCTAATTTAACAGTGTAATACTAAATAGAATCCAGCTAGTCATCACCACCCACCACGAACTCTTGGGCTATTCTTTTACCAACGAATAGTAGGATTGATTGTTACATTATAACGCCCCCACGGCTGAAAGGACGAGCATGTTTGGTTGACGAGATTCTAACCCGCGAACCTTAGTTTATGAGTCGAGCGACTTAATCACCTAGCCATGCCCAGCCAAATGGAAGGTACAAATATTCAAATCATGCTGTCTCTGAATAAACTTCTCACTTTTAGCTGTCGACGCTTTATAAAATTGCTCATTATTTATACTATTTAAAGAATTGAATATAGTCTTGGCGTTGGAGGGAGCTACTGTCTGGTTGTTTACCTTCTCTTTGGTCAGTAGTTTAAAGTTAGCAATGGTCACTGCTTTAGTTATAAAACAATTCGTAGTTTGGGTTGTATCTTTGTAATTATAGACAAATATTTAAAGCAAGAGAACACAAAATATTTTTAAAAATTCTTCCATACAATTTTGGGAGTAATATGGCTTCTCATTCTCCCCCAACCCACTCACCACACAGTGGGTATTGCTTGATACACTACTGCACTAAGAATATCTGACCTGTCTGCTCAGCTCACTTGCGCATGAGGTGCCTTCTTTTCACGTTGAAAAATTCCAGTCCTTCTCGTGCATTTGCTCGTTTAAATCATCGACTTTCGCCCGACTTGCTGTAAACTATAGATAAATGCAGGAAACAAAGTTGAGAGAACAACACTGGTTGTAATCCAAAACAGTATGAATTAATTTTGCTTCGAATTATTCATATTTTCTCTCTCACACGTTAATTTACCCTTTTGAAAATTGTACAAGTCGAGTATTTGCGTAATATATTTATCTCTGGCAATGCCCACCACACAAAACCCAGTTTCTGGCGTTGTAAACTTGCAGACTTACCGCCAAGCCATTAAGAGGCTTAAAAAATAGTGCATCTATGCAGGTACACAAGTTATTTATTTCTACACGCTTCAAAAAACGATAGGGGAAATAAATCTATGTTTTAAATAAGTTATGAAACACTAAAATCACCTGATATCAGGTTGTATAGCAAGTCAGATTTATTTATATTTTTTCATGTATGGTTATAATCACCACTGCGGAGTTTGTAAGATTTAACCGTATAACTTAACTTCACAAAATCGTCTACTTACTCTGGACCAACAAAACGGGTTCAAACAGTTTTAATTTCTAGTCAAAATACGTAAATTAAACTTCGAATTATTAACACCCATTAATGCTGGTATTTATCGAAGAAATTATCGATTTCTAGAAATTTATTTATGACAGGACTCGATAATTTTTTTGCTTTAAAATACAAACCGGTATGGACTAGTTTACAATAACGCGTATAAAACTATCTTAGTCTAACTGCCATATTTCGTGATAGTTGCTACCCTAAAAAGGACCAATGCTTTATAACTACCTGCTATATAAGTAATTTGACTTGTAAAATACCCAGAATTTCTTGTCCTCGTCGTAATCTACGGGTGTCGAGTTCGAATTCCCGTCGCACAAAACATGCTCGCCCTTTCAGCCGTGGGGGCGTTAGAATATTACGGTCAATTCCACTATTCGTTGGTAAAAAAGTATCCCAAGAGTTGGCGGTGAGTGGTGATGACTAACTGCCTTCCCTCTAGTCTTACACTACTAAATTAGGGACGGCTAGCGCAGATAGCCCCTGTGTAGCTTTGCGCGAAATTAAAAAAAGCAAACAAACAAACAAACAAATTCTTGTCGTCGTTGCGCTGATTCTGAAGTTAGAAAAGCTGAGGTGACCTATTTTATAGTGGGTTCGCAATGCCAGGACCTACAATATACCAAGAAGCTACGGACGGTAGATGACGCCTGTTGCCTGTAGACTCAAAAACATGAGTCACGCAATTCAGAAATGCACTCCGTGGGTGAAAGGTTCGTTTTAATGATAATGATAGCACATTTATTATCGTTAAACTTGCGTGACCACTGGCATAATTTAAGTCTCTCTTATGCATGGAAGGTGTAGATTGTGCAAAACACTCTGAGAAAACTTGCTATCAGGTAATGGAACTTCATTATTTAATTTAGGGCTTTACTTTGGTTGCACAACCGTGCCGTATCTTCACGGTGACACTCATGCCTTTTTGAAATATTCGGTGATAAACAGGTATATTAACCCGATTTGATTTTTTTCGGTTTTCTTTCTTGAATATTTTGTACAAAGCAGTATAAGTTATTAAATTATAACTGGATCAAGAAAAAGAGTCATAAAAACACTCCCCCCTCACCCCAACCAGTTCGTTTGGTTCTGGTTGAACTATGCGGCGTTTCCTTATGTGTAAGTATACGTTTTTAATTTACCAAACTATGATCGCAATACTAATTTTTTTGTTTCAAACCAGATGTGAGATTTTTTTTTTTTTTAGAGCCGCAAATCGCAACTCGTTTTACTGTAGGATGGCCACGTGATCTGGATCTAAAGTTATTCCTATAGCACTTTGACTAAACGTCAGCCATTCTAGTTCATTTGGGTCTTATAAAATAATTACGGCTAACGGACGAGCAGGATTTCTAAACTAATACAAAATTATTTTTGAGTTCAAGCCGTACTATCACAAGTATCCATGACTAAATCAATGACAAATTATAAAATTAAAAAATTATCCTTTTTCGTTCTTTAAATTTTCTGGTAAAAAGAGAGACAAAAGTATGAAATTGTTTATTGAAAACCATCAACGCTTTGGGCAGAGTAACAAAGTGCTACTGGATCAAAGTTTCGGTGAATCATTATTTCCACACTTTTACGTTTATTCTAAAGTCGTTTAGTAACGTGTTCAGGCCCGCCCTAGCCAGATGGTTAAAGCACTCGACTCGTAATCTGAGGGTCGCGGCCTAGAATCACCGTCAGACCAAATATGCTTGCCCTTTCAGCCGTAGGGGCGTTATTATGTTACGATCAATCCAACTATTCGTTGGTAAAAGTGTAGCCCAAGAGTTATCGGTGGATGGTGATTACTAGTTACCTTCCGTCTAGTCTTACACTGCTGAATTAGGGACGGCTAGCGCAGATAGCCCTCGTGTAGTGTTGCACGAAATGCAAAACAAAAACAAAAAAAAATTAGTAACGTGTTCACTGATTGATAACCAAAGAGAGAGCTACTGACTTTACCTTTCAATGAATCACAATTTACATTTCACTTAAGGGTGAAATATGGAGTTGGGGGTGGGGTTGTGACAAGGCTGTTGTAAAGTATTATGAGGCTAAATACATCATTGACCTTCACGAATTCCAAAGTGAAACAGACTAGAAATAGGCACCAGTTAGTGCAATCATGTAAATATTAATAAAATAACTATATATTTTCTGCTGATATTTTAGTATGGTCTTGTTCATGTAATCGTCATACAACAGTAAGTTCGTGTTGGTCTTTTGTATGATTGTAATAGCACTTACTTTTAATGATATAAACAAACAGTGATAATTCAAGTGATTTGGTTTGTTTCGAATTTCGTATAAAGCTAAACGAGGACTATCTGCACTAGCCGTCCTTAATTTAGGACTGTAAGACTAGAGGGAAAACAGCTAGTCATCACCACCCACCGCCAACTCTTCGTTTACTCTCTTACCAACAAATAGTAGGATTGACCGTCTCACTATAACGCCCACACGGCTGAAAGGGCGATCATGTTTGGCATGACGGGGATTCGAACCCTCGACCCTCAGATAAGGAGTCGAGTTTCTTAACAACCTGGCCATGCCGGGCCATAATTAAAGAAGGAACAAACACTCACAATTAATCTTCATTCAGATTATAGTATAATACTTTTTACTAATGGTAGAGTCTACATATTACATCATATTAAGCAATTTTATGTCTTTTACTTTTAACAACGCTCACTGAAAAGGTCTGAGAAAACAATCGAGTAGTTTATGTGGTTTAACATCATGGATCCACAAACAACTTGGCGCAGAAATAACTTAGAAAAAATGTTTTGGAATTGTGGATCATATCGGTATTTCCAAGGTTATCAAAGGAAACTTTTGCTGTCAAAGTTTTTCGTGCTTATTTAAAGCTCTCTAAATATCCGTAGTGGCTGAAATGGCTATTGTAAGAAAACTAATTCGGAAATGGATTAGTGTTGTGGGCTTATTTCTTCTGGTGGAATTTTATAACAAGTATTTTGTTTGGACATTTGACAATGTTGACCATTGCCCAGCGCTCACTGTTATGTTCAAATTGATTTCCTCTTTTATAAAATACATTTTTTAAATAGCAGAGATTTGAAATTTTATTATTAATATCATTAAAGGACGCTCTAAGTTCTTTTTTAACTTAATGATATTTGATTCACCATTGAAATAATTTATTATTTAAGTATTCGCTGAAGAAAATAACAGATGAGACTAAAGTGCTTTTCAGGTGCTCATTGCCCAGTGACATCCACGTGGATGTCAATTCCCTGACAAATACATAAATATAGTCTGTGTAATGAAACTTCATTTGTTCTAAACTGTGAAAACAAGTTGTTGTTGTTTCATTGTTATTTTGCGCAAAGTTACTCGAGTGCCATCTGCGCGACCCAAGTGATAGACGAGAGCTATCTGCATTTGCCGTCCCTAATTGTGAAATGATATACAATACGGATTGTAGCTAGTAAACTAAAAATAACGACGAATTAGACAAAATAGAACAATACTTCTTCAACATCAATAAGTTTCCTCCACAAACCGTAGAAAACATTATACACACACACACACCTAGACAAAAAGCAAAATCAACTAACAAAAGTAAATATATCACACGAATTAAATAATCACGAAACCATATACTGCTACATACAATATATTCTCGACATCAGCAGAAAAATAACCAACATTTGGCAAAAACTAGTAACAAAATATGATATTCCACTTAATACCAAATTTATTCAAAAACCAGGCACAAAACTGAGGTCTATACTACGTAAAAACTACACTGACAAACACAACATCAACATTATTTATAAAATACAATGTGATAACTGCCACGACTTCTAAAGACCCGGCATGGCCAAGTATGTTAAGGCGTGCGACTTGTAATCTCAGGGTCGCGAGTTCGCATCCCCGTCGCGCCAAACATGCTCGCCCTTTCAGCCGTGGAGGCGTTATAATGTGACGATCAATCCCACTATTCGTTGGTAAAAGAGTAGCCCAAGAGTTGGCGGTGGGTGGTGCTGACTAGCTGCCTTCCCTCTAGTTTTACACTGCTAAATTAGTGCATCTAGCGTAGATAGCCCTCAAGTACCTTTGTGCGAAATTCAAAAACAACCAAAACAACCAGCCACGACTTCTATATTGGAGAAACAATTAAAAAAATGGAAACCAGATTCAAAGGACACAAAATGTCACAATCGCACGTTTTCGAACACTGCAAATCAAATAAACACAACATAACCATAGAAAACACCCAAATACTAAATAAAGACACAAACATAAACAAACGCAAAATTGAAGAAGCCTTACTTATACAGTATCTCAAGCCCAAAATAAACCAATACAAAGGAACACCTTTATACCTACATTAATAAATATAATCAAACATCTAAACCCGCCCTCTACATTTCTACACTCAGTTACACAACCCCCTTCAAACATGTGGTCAGCGATCGGTCAGTTACCTCTTTCTTTGTGAACCTGACGATGACCGAAGAAGGTCGAAACGTTGTTCGCTCCTCTACATAAAAATTTTCTGAACCCAAACCAGCCGTTTTTACATATATATATATATATAACGTTATAATATCATAATGGCTGAAAAGGACCTATTAAAAATAGCATTTTTATATGATAACAGTGTCTCTAACCACTCTAAGATATATATACTGCAGTAACTGCTGATTAAGTGACTTGGCGATTATTTACTGGTCTGCAAGGTTTGATTTCCGATATTTGAAAAATAATCATTTTCGTATTAAATAAACAAACTTAAGTTATAATTAATTATGTGGTATCTCATGTTTTCCAGAATTTACTCCACCGTCATCTACGATATTATCAACAACATCATCAACAACCACCAGACCACCAATAATAATACCTCCAACAAGACCTAAAACAACAACAACGACGACGACGACCCCATTGACAACTACAACAACAAGCACAACAACGACGACGACGACAAAACGTCCAACGACTAGAACAACTTCATCCACATCTTCTTTCAAACATTCATCTTCAAGCTCATCTTCTTTCGAATATGATAAAACCTTTACTCGATTTCAACCAGGTGGGTGTTCAGGTTGGAGTGTCGTCCAAGAAAATAAATTAGTCAGTAACCAGTTGTGATGGGTAGCTTGGTCAATAGAAAATGTAAAGAGAATCTATATTTATTGAGATAAATATAGTACATTTAAGAGTCTCTAATGTTATTATTTCGTCATGCTAGTTTCCAGAAGTCCCGGCATGGCCAGGTGAGTTAAGGCATTCGACTCGTTATCTGAGGGTCGCGGGTTCGAATCCCGGTCGCACCAAACATGCTCGCCCTTTCAACTATGGGGACGTTATAATGTGACGGTCAATCCCACTATTTGTTTATAAAAGAGTAGCCCAAAGGTTGGCTGTGGTTGGTGATGACTAGCTGTCTTCCCTCTAGTCTTACACTGCTAAATTAGAGACGGCTAGTGCAGATAGCTTTCGAGTAGCTTTGCGCGAAATTCAAAAACAAACAAACAATCCAGAAAGTGTCGCTTATATATTTGGCTCTCGGTAAACTTCATTCGGCGCCTTAATATCGAACCATACTGCACTGCCCCCTACATACATGTTATACATCTCTCATTTTAGCTTAAATTAAAACAACCTTAGAAGTTATTTTTATGTCATTATTTATAAATTGTAGTACATAAAAGGTGAACCATAGATACGTTTAAGCATATCTACAAACATTTTTCATTAGTAAATAAACGATAGATTATATGTGTACAATCTTGTAAACTACTTACTTAAAAGATTCCTGTTTGAATGTGTATTACTATCAAAATCCTTAAGCTATCCAATAACGTCCAATCAGTCGGTATCTTCAGAAGATTATTTGTGTGTATTTAATTTTTCCTGTAATAACGAAGAGCTGAAGTGATAATAAGCAACAACGTAATTTGAGTCAGAGTTGTCGTTTCACAAAAGGGGGAGGGACAAATAAGATTGAACTCGCGTACCTTCTTCCCAATTTAGGCTGGGGTGGAGGCTACGATACGGTGTATTTTGCGTATATGGTTCCGGACTGACTAGAAATGTCTTACATAAACTGTCAATTGAGATATTCTTCTCAACCTTGTAGGAGCAACCACCCCCTATCGGTTCCCCAAATAACACCTCTGATTTAAACAATTCTTTTTAATATTTTTATTTTCTATTAGTTCTTTTATAGAGCTCTTCTCTTATTTCTGTCATCTTTATGTTTGAAACAAACAAATCAGTTCTGCGTACAATATCTTGTCGTGTAAGGTAAAAAAACAACATCGAAGAAAAAGATGCAAATAATAAAACACATTTTATTTATTTATTTCAATTGGTTAAAGGTGTAGCATCTTGAGTTGTAAGCTATTGATTGTGTATTTATTTAATATAGAAACCATAACACTATATCAAAGTCCGTCACCACCGCCAGCAGTATATAATACTGCACAGTACTGTCCACCGGCCATCTTGAGACGCATTCATTGGAACTGGACAAGAGAAGGACAAATAGCTATCGAAAAATGTCCCGATGGTTCAATGGGTATGTTTGTTTTATATTTTTATTATATTTTTGTTTTTACCATTTTATTCTCGATTCAGGCTTGTTAATTAGGCTAGGGCGCTTGATTCGCAATCTCAGGGTTGAGGATGGGTTCAAACCCCCGTCCCACCAAACATGCTTGCCCTTTCAGCCGTGAAACCGTTATAATGTAACGATCAATCCCACTATTCGTTCATAAAAGAGTAGCCCATGAGTTGGCGGTGAGTAGTAATGACTAACTGTCTTTCAATGCTAAATTGGAAATGGCTAGCGCAGATAGCTCTCGTGTAGTTTTGCGCGAACTTCAGAATAAACTAAGCCTATTCTACATAATTGTTTTAGATATTTCTGTTATTCCACCTCGATCATTACTTTTTTGTGGCAGTAGATATCTGACTAAAACTTTTTTTTTTTTTACAAGTGGTGTTCTTTTGTGTATTTTATTTTTTGAGAATACGCGAATATATATAAATTATTTAAATTCATGAGTAACGAAAATCTATGTTAGGGCATGAAAAGTTGCTTCCCTTATATCTAGTTTTGAGAAACGCAAAAACACTCGTAAAATCTGCAAAACACAAAACGGGAAACCGCATTTTTCCATGTATCTTCCCATGGACTCAGTAAAACCTCCATACTAAACTTGATCAAGATCCGTCGACAGGGTTCGAAGTAGTAGTCAAAAACGTCCATAAAACTGCAAAATGTAAACCTGAAAATTGATATGTACTCTTGCATAGGCCTAATATACATTCATACCAATTTTGGCGAAGATCATCCCCACTCTGAGAAATAGTTAATGGAGAGCTTATTTGTTTTAAAGTTAAGTACAAAGCTATACTTTGTACCTATGCTCTGCCCACCATAGGTATCGAAACCCTGTTTCTAGCGATGTAAGTTAGCAAGCATACCGCTGTGCAACTGGGGGACATAAATGGAGAAACAACAAACAATACTAATATATTTAAATATATGTATGTCTGTGTGCAATATAAAGAAACAAAGTGTCTGTGAATTTTTGAAGTTATAGAAGATGGTGACTTATTTAAAGTCGTAAACTGACTAAATAGTTTTAAGTTCCACTAATCCAACACAAAGTTACTTAAAACTAGATTATTGAAGGAATTTGTTCGTCTTGATAAATAAAAGTGGCTTTGATAACTGATTAGATTTACAATTACATAGAAATGATTTTAATTTTCAACAACTGGTGTTGGTGCTAAAGTTGAAAATGAGGTAAAAAATCAACTAAGGAAGCAGGTGTTTGTGAAAATACGTTGTAATTTAGGCTTAGTGTCTTTAGGGGACAGGAAGCGCGAGGCTCTTCCCGCATTGAACACGGGAAATAAAACGTACAAATTCATACTTAGTGATTCTTGTGCTGTTGAAACGAGGTTATCCAACCTCTTAATATCAATGTATCGACTACATTTCATGTTGTGCTGGATCTTTAAACACATTACAATAGCTTTTTTTTTTTATTTCAATAAACTTAGGCCTAAGGTCACATAAAAACTTGGGCGTTCTTGGATGAACGTAGTTGTGTAAATTTCACTCACGCCTCTCTTGTATGGTTATTGTTACTAATTATGTCGTTACAGCACCAAAACCTTTTCAAATGTGCATGTCCGCTGGGTTTATTGTCTGCACATGAAACTGTTTAATAATATTTTTACACATATTTATACATGGTAAAAATGTCTTCGAAGATATAGTTTTGGATAAACAAATAGTGATTTCAATTAAAATCAGATTAACTTGTTTTATTATTGTTATTTAAGCGCAAAGCTACGCACAATTGTTTATCTGCGCTATGTCCACAGCAAGGACTCGGCCCCTTGATCTCAGCTTTTTAAGTCTGGAAATTTACCGCAGACCGACTAGACGACGTCAGATTAACGCCTAGACCCGTTTTCCAGAAAATCGATTATTGTACTCTAAATAGAATAGTATTATTAAAATGTAAATGAATATTTTTCTTAACAATTTACAGTTATATTCTGTAGCCATATCATAGTCTCTTCCTTCATTAGGAAATGTTTTAACCATGAATAATTCAGTGATACGAGTTAATTCTGGCTTTATATATCGCAAAGTGCAACCGTATTTTAGTGAATTTTTGTTGTTGTTGGTTTTTTTTTGGAATTTCGCGCAAAGCTACACGAGGGCTATCTGCGCTAGCCGTACCTAATTTAGCAGTGTAAGACTAGAGGGAAGGCAGCTAGTCATCACCACCCACCGCCAACTGTTGGGCTACTATTTTACTAACGAATAGTGAGATTGACCGTTACATTATAACGCCCCTCCTGTTGAAAGGACGAGCATGTTTCGTGCGACGGGAATTCGAACCCGCGACCCTCAGACTAAGAATCGAACGCCTTAACCCACCTGGCCATGCCGGACCTATTTTAATAAAGAAGCATAGTATTGTTTTTTTCCAATGTTTTAGGGACTGTTTGTAGCATTTATATTCTAAGGCAGAAGCAAAATACGGTGGTATATAGGAGGTTGTATTTACCACTCCAAAGAAGACAGCCTCCCACTGGGACAGTGGTAAGTCTTCGGATTTACAACGTTAAAATCAGAGATTCGATTCCCCTCAATGGACACAGCAGAGAGCCCAGTATGGCTTTGCTCTAAGTGAAAAAACAAACATAACCAAGGAAGACAAATATTCATACTTAATCAAATATGTAATTATGGAGGTGTTTAAAGAATTATTTTAACACCCGATTCCTACGCTATCCAGTCTAAAATTTCTCTGGAGTCACATTGTTAGAAACCGGGTTACGATACCCGTGGTGGTCAGAGCACAGATAGTCCATTGTGCTTATTTACAAAGAAGAACCATTTTCAGTCATCTGAAACTAGGTCATCTGTAAACTACACAATACCATCTATACTCGAACTTAAGTTATATATTTATCACTAGTTTTAAGCATTCTTATTAGTGCCATCCTTATTCTTAAATTGTATGATTCTTCGGTAGATTTACTTGAAAAATGTTAATAAAAAGTCAAAATATGTGCAATATAAATTAAACATTGTATCAGTAATGTAAAATAGTTTTGTTTTTGTTTATTTAGTTCTTTCAGTAATAGTTTTCATTTCATTTTTTTTTCTGTATTTATACATAAGTATGAATTAACCTGTAGGAACTCTGTTAGCTGTCGTTGAATTTAATTAAAACACCAGCAGGAATTAATTTAAAATATTATTTACAATTTATCTCAGGTTACGCAAGATGGCAGTGCGGAACCAGTCCTGTTAGATGGTTACCGGATTTTCCAGATTTGAGCGAATGTCAGTCTGTTTGGGTGGACAACCTGCATAGCAGGGTAAATCTTCTAATTACCATAGCTGTCATACTTGTATGAAGACTCTATTAATGTCCTTCAATTCGAATTTGTAACATTTTAAAGCTTTATTCTTATTACGAATAAGAACTGTGGTGTCGCCACACACTGAACTGTATGTATTTGAAACCTCCCAGTTAAACATGAACTATCATTGTAGCGACTCCCACAGTTTTATAATTAATGAGCTAAATCGTAATGAGAGTTCGGAAAATTAAATTTTTATATCAAGAAGAAAGAAAAATGTATACGCAAATCATTTTATAGTGCAAAGTTCAGAATACAAGTATAAGAATATTTTTTACACTACAAATAAAATATAAGTTTAATAAAACTTATATCTTAGTCCTATAATCAATTATAATGTGCATAGAAGATTTATACAAAATCAATCAATATATATGTGATTTATGGAAATATTGATCTAAAACATTATTAGAATCCACATATTTATATCGGAGTTAAACTGAGCGGAACGATCCGTAACGACGTTCCGCATCTTGAGGCGTTCCTGATCTTCCTGCATCTTACTGCTGTTATAGTTAACTATAAAAACAGGCTGACCTGTTTAGCTTTTCCTTGAGTTATTCTAAAGTACTTGTGGAAATGTATGTAAATGTGGATACTATTTAATATTTGAAATGTTACAGGGGGCCAAATCCTTCGTTGTTCCACGCGTTGCTGACCACAGAGTTTATCAAAACATAAAGTCCCTTCTCTTTCAGAATCGCAGTTTAACCACTTTATATATCTGTATGTGTGTGTGTCTCTCATTTCTGGAAATATTAAGTTAACCACTGCGTATATGTGTGTCCCATTTCTGAAAATATTAGTTTAACCATTGTATATTTGTGTCTCATTTCTCGAAATATCAGTTTAACCACTACATATATATATATATGTTCATAATGATCTAAGATAACCATAATATTTTACCGTTCACCTTATCAACTATTCTAATTCAGACAATCGCGACAGTGACCATAAATTCTAAGAGCGTGAGTCCTAACAACCAAATACACCGTGATATCTGATATCATCATTATTTATATGATACATAACTGAATAAACAATGGTAGAAAACACACACAAACATTTCTCTAACGATACAAAACACAAATTAAATTTAATGAGAAAGATATTCTTCTACATATGTTATTTAAATGTGTTTTATTTTTAGGGATGGTTTCGAGGTAAACAGGTTTTGGATAGCTAGTAATTAGCGCTATCCCTCTGGGTAAGTTGGCTGCATCATTAAGGAAATTTACTCCAGTTTACGAACGGATTTAATAAACTTGAGGGGAAATCCCCAAATAAGAATAAAATGTAACAAAAACAAAATAAAAACAGTTATTAGGCTCTGGTTAATAAGACGAAACGACTTTTTACGTTAAAAGTGTAAGGTAATGTAACACAAGTTATTGCTTGTTTGGAATTTCGCGTGAAGCTACACGAGGGTTATCCGTGCTAGCCGTCTCTAATTTAGGGAGTGTAAGGCTGCTAGTCATCACCACCCATTGCCATCTCGTGGGCTACTCTTTTACAAACGAATAGTGGGATTTAGTAACATTATAACCTCCAAGGCTGAAGGGGCGAGCATGTTTGGTGTGACAGGGATTCAAACCTTAAATTACGAGTCGAGCGCCCTGATCACCTGACTATGCCAACCACCAGGATGTTATAAAACCTTTTCAACAAGTATGATCTCAGAAAAATACGTAGGTCCAAAAAGTCTTGATATAAAACGACAAAAACTCTATAACCCTTTTTATTAGTTAGTTATAGTCTCAATAAACTGAGTTGTAGGATCACGTGATAGTTTTCTATAGAAATTAGTGCCCTCTAGTTGGCGATTAGCTTTCGTTATAGAGTCATCTTTGTTAGGAATAACAATAACCTCATCCATGTTATGGGGTTTTTTCATTTTGTTCATGACATTTCATCAATTAGACATTCATACATAAACGTCGAATTTAGGTGATATAAATCCCATATCCTTCAAAATAACGTTTTTATTAATCTGGACGCATCTAAGTCATATGCTCAGTGAATAATCTTTAAATAAACCAATGAACTCATGACTATTTATGAAGCAAGTTACAGTTTTTTGTATTTTTTTATGTTTCAGATTAAATTTAAACAAACCAATAAATTCAGTAAGTGTTGTCTAGATCAATTATAATATGTTTGAGGTTAACCTCAATATTGGAATGAAAATTGAACTGAAACTTATAACTGTTTCAGATTGAAGGGGAAGAATCTATCGTCGGCATAGCAACAGAATTAGCGGTAATAACAAAAACAAAACCTCTTTATGGCGGGGATATCCGACAAGTGTCCGGAATCGTTCAGAGATTGGTTGCCAAGATGGCGGCTACTGTTAAGGATGTGACGGATTCTCAACAACGTTATCAGGGCTCTCCCACCAACCAACAGAGATTTCAGATTACGCAAGAAATGTTGGAGGTTTGTAAAAATAGTAGTCAACGTATCTTCACAACAAGTATTCTCTCTATGCCTTTGGCCATTATGTAAATACAAGCTTGGTCTCCGTTTCGTTTTTAAATATCAACCATCTTTCAGTTCTCAAGAGACTCGTAAAAATTAAGTTAATACTAAATGGTTGTGTTTGTTCTACCAGAACAAGCATATCTGTTTTTAATTCTTAGTTCATTCTTCCTGACATACATAAATATTGTTGGTATCTAAAGTACATCACGGCTTTCGTCTTTTGTTTCAGCTGATGTCGGAAGTGAGCAGTAACCTACTGGAGCACTATCACAGTGACTCCTGGCGAGACTTACCTGAACCTGAACAGAGGTCTACTGCGTCTGCGCTAGTACAAGGACTGGAGGAAAGTAGCTGGCTATTAGCTGAATCTTTGCCTACCAACAGTCAATTTCATAAAATTCAAAATAACTTACGTAAGGACACGAAGCTTTCATGTTTTACAAATATATGTGATGTTAAGAGCTAATTTACGAGCTGCTTTAATAGAATGTGCATAAGTCGGTTCATGGGAAAAGAAATATTGACTATAATTACAAATTTACTAAATTATCCTACATAACATGTGACCAATGTTTAGTAAAATGCATAAGTATACTGTATCGAAAAAATCAGATGTTTATGAAAGTATTTGTATTCAAGATATATCTGTTAATTATGGATGCTAGCCTGAATCAGAGTCTGAAAAGTCAAAGTACAAGGTGATTTGATGTTAAGAATAACAATACTTTAATCCATTGTACAGTTTGCAAACTGCATTTGAATAACTTCTTTAACATCTAAAATGCATATCTACAGTTTTTTCAGTATTCCTGTAAACTGTATGTATTATTTACACGTCTCTATTAATGAACTGTCATTAAATCAGTAGTGTAGTATATGATGAATAGTTAATAACTGGCGTGAAATACATAATAACATCCTCTACCCAGTGGTTAGTCTGAAGGCTTATAACATTAAAAACAGTGTTTTGATACTGGAAGCGGGCAAAGCATAGAGAGCCCATTGTATAGCTTTGTGCTTACTAACAAACAGACAAAGTAAAAACAAATAAATAAACATAATACTAAGTGAACGCACTCTGTTAGAGTTTGTAACATCTGGCCTCTGACCCTCACCTGTGCACATGTGATTAAGCCTGATTAGTTTGTGTTTAGCTGCAAGAAGCATATAAGTACCTTCAAAAAATAACTCGTACTCTAAGTTTTCTACCCTCCCCAAGAAAATATGGTTGAAAATAAATAACGGTAAAAAAAAATGATGCATAATTACCTCCCCCCACCAGCACCTCCCCTCTAAAATCAACGTGAAACTAGACTTCATTATTTTGACGATTCTTTTTCGCTAAATAATTTGAAAATTTGGTTGAATTTGTTTAATTAAAATATAGCCTACTAATAAACTTGATCATAATTACAGTATTCAAAGTATTTAAACAAAAATTCCGAAAATGTAAACTGTGCTTGTGGAAATTAACACTAAAAGACAGGTTGAACTTTTAACTACATAGTGAAAGTAGATTTTGTTACGTGGTGAAAACAGGAAAATGTAAGCATTAGCGACCTCTACTTTTACGCAATATCATATAAAACACTTATAATTCATGATAATTAATATATGTTTTTATGTAGAAATTTAATATTTTTGCTTTTTTTCCATTTAAACAACATATGCAGTTTAATGTAAATTAAATTGTTTAATTTATTACTAAAATAAAGGAAATAAAAGTAAGTTAAACAGTTTAGCCAGCAACCCTAAATTTTGGGGAGATTTTACAGGACAAAATCATTCAATTTCTTCTTACGCTCTCAATTTAGTGGAGTTAGCCACGCTGTAGCTGTGATGTGATAATAAAAATTTAAAGCAAATAAACACAATATTTTAAAACGTGTTAAAAAGAAGGCTTACTACATAAGAAGTACGTACGTTCATAATAGTGATTATAATAAATATCAGAGAATAATAAGACAGTTACTAAAGTTATATCAAACAGCGTACACAATGAAAACCTAAAAGTAAAACTAAAAAAAAAAAGTTCTTTAACCTGAGGACTACACAGAAATTTATTCAGTGAGGGAGGGACGTAAAGCTTAAAGTATAATGAATAATGAAAGATTTGTTTGTTTTGAATTTCGCCCAAAGCTACATGAAGACTATCTGCTCTAGCGACCCTAATTTAGCAAAGTAAGGCGAGAGGGAAAGCAGCTAGTCATCACCACCAATTCTCGGGTTACTCGTTTACTAATGACAATTGGCATTGACTGTCACATTATTATGTCTCCATGGCTGAGCAAGCATGAGTGATAGGACGAGGATTCGAACCCGCGACCCTCGGATTGCGAGTCGAGCGCCCTAACTATCTGGCCATGTTGGACCAATAAAGAAATAAACATGATTCCTATTTTCCAGGGGTGCATGTGGCCTTTGTCCCACCTTGGGACGAAGATATATCTTCCAATACTGTCCAGGAGCGATCATCCGTGGGGCAGTGTTTAATGTAGGGGGTTGCGGGTCGAGGTGCTCGAGACATGATGACACTGAACACTCTCCCACACTTCCAGCTGTTGGCGCGATTTTAAAAGTAAGCGTCAGTTTCGTTATTCTGGTCAGATAACCGGACAAAGCCCATGTGGCGGCAGCTTCTTGTCAGTAATTTAGAACGTAGGATGGCTGTACTTGAACCCTGGTTCTCTGACTTGGATATTTATTCCACATGCACAGAAGTAGCCATATACAGGCTGATCGTTTTAAATTTACAAAGCAGTTCTTATGTTTTCTTAACTTGCGATTGTTATTTCGAATTAACGTGTAATTTTCTTGCTCTTTTAAAATCTCTAATTGAAAAAAAAATGCTTCCAGTTGTATCGTCCCCCGCTGGTACAGCGGTAAGTCTGTGGATTTACGACTCTAAAATCAGTGGTTCGATTCCCCTTGTCGAACTCAGCAGATAGTTCGATGTGGCTTTACTATAACAAAGCACACACATGCTTCCAGTTATGTCACATTTACTGTTAGATAACCAGTGTAGTATTTAGGTGTGAAGTGGAATAACATTATCATTCCAACAGGAAATTGAAGATAGAGCGTAACATAAGTATTCGAATATTGTTGTATTTATTAGTGGTTTCTGTTCGGCGAGTCCAGACGTGGTCGGTGTCCGAGGTTCGATTCCCCACTCTTGAGGATGTAGAGGCGTCCGAATGGAAAAGAATGGACGAATCGGTTACTGTACCTTCACAAGCATTGCTTGGAAGTGCGATAAACGGTGAGTGATATTTCAGGTCTAAATAACTCAAACAAAAAACTATTAATTTTAGAAATACGTGGAGTCCACAACTTGATAAATAAACGAAAGATGGCACGATACTGGATCGTATTTTAACTCATAATCGTATTATTAATGCGTGGCCACGGGTGTTCTAGTGGCTAGTGTGTCAAGCTTTAGGTGAAGACGCAATTTCACTGAACACTCCGCCTTTACATCTACTGTAAATCCTAGAGGCCTCTAATCTGTTTGTTTGTCCAAAGTTTGTCATGCGGATCTCACTGCTGTCGTGGTGAGAAATGATTGGGATAACATTGTCGTCATGGTAAGAAATGCTACTATTGTCATAGTAGGAAGTGATGTTTATATCTTAATCTTTATTTCGAACCATCCCCAACTGTTTGTGAGATAACTTACCTTTGGTGTGGTCTTTCTGAGTTGATTTATGTGAGATAACCCACCTTTACTGTGGTCTTTCTGTGTTGCTTTTTGTCAGATAACTTTAGTATAGCCTTACTGTGTTATTTTTTGTGAGATGGCTTACCTATAGTGTGGTCTTTCCGTGTTTGATTTTTGTGAGATAACTTACCTTTAGTGTGACCTTTTCGTGTTTTTGTTTTGTGAGATAACTTACTTTTAGTGTGGTTGCTGCACTCTCATTTGATTAAAATTGGCGTCATTGTAAGGCTGCTTGTTTTATTTAAGTTTTGTTTTCGTGTGCTGGAATATTCGGTATTACTTCTGTGTTATAATAACCTGGATGAAACTCTTTAGTATGAGGTAAAACATTACGGTTTATCTTAACTTCGTGAGTTAAAGCATTCTGGTTTATATGAACCTCGTAAGGTAAAACACTATAGTTTATGTTAACTTCTTGAAGTAAAATCAAGCCCTCTTGAAAGGTTTTTGTCTTTCAGTAATTAGATTAATGACGTAAGGCAGTAGTTATTAAAACTGTCTTACTATAACGTTACTGGTCTAACGTTCAACTCAGTTTGGAGAAAATGCATCTGCTTATGTGAAAGGTCCTGGACTCAAAATCAAGGTGAGAAGTATATACAGATGGAAAACAGAAAATACCGTAAGTCGGAACGTCACGTGCTCTCGAAGGAAAGATGAATATGATAGTAGAACCTAAGTTTACTGTTGCTTTCATTCATTACATTTGGTGTCAAGTTGTTGATTTTTTAATGTAGTTAGTAAGTTCAACTGTCAAGCATACGTGTATGTATAGTGTTTAATTATTCTTGTAAAATTCAGGGATCAATCCCAGCAGTTGATAGAGTTCAGATAACCATTTGTGCAGCTTGACGCTAAAACCCACTGTTGTATAAATCTCGTTTCACCTTGTTGCAGTGGCGTTTATTAACAGAAGAAAATTTTATCCACATTTCATGTCGATGTTCGTTTTGTGTCACGACTTACTAGTAGAGGACTTCTTTATTTTAAAATGTCATTAGCGCTATTGTGTTTTCTAAACTTTCTCTTCAATTTCTTTCTCAGGAGTTGTGGACGTGGTATTTCTAGCTTATAATAAGTTAGAAAACTTCTTGACAGCAGCTGATCGTGGGGTATTTGGACGACCCCTTTCGGTAGGTAAACACAGCAACAGCTCGCACATCATCAACTCACGAGTCCTAGCAGCGTCAATTCGGCGCCACGGCTTGGCCAGTCTTCATCAGCCTGCAAAAATCGTCTTTCGACATATCCAGGTAGGATAAAAAAACAACCAAAGAGTCTGTCATATTTCTGGTTCAACAACTAAGTTTTATTTCTGTTTTATTTTTACAATTCCGAAGTTAAAATTGTAGTTAATTAGTTCGTAAGTAAGTACGATAGTAAGTAAAACGTTTGTGAAGCAGGACGGGTGTACTCATTTATATCATTACATTCCATGACATATTACTCTTAAAAGAAGCAGTGAACATTAATTGCTTCATAAAACTAAACAAGTGGTTCTCATGGACTTTTCCATTTAAAATGGATTAAGTCGGCTCGTTATCTTAATCTTAACGAACAACTTGTTCGAGAAAGGTCTATTGCTTTAGGCTACTTTGAGAAATAAAAGAAGTTATCTTGGCGTTTGGAACGTTGAATAATTAACAAGTGTTTTAGTATATCTCATTTAAAAGCTTTGAGAACCTTAATCATACAGTAAATCTTTAATCTGCTTACTATTATTGTAGAGAGTTGGTGGTGATGTAGGAAAGACAGCCGTGTTATTTTGTATACATTTAATCTGCCTCGAATTTAACGCGTCTTTATTCAATTTCTTTGGGATTTATGAGGCCAATGTCATTCTACTTTCATTCAACTTCATCAAAATATATCTATATGTGCAGAAACATGGGACTCAATACACATAAAAATAAATAAATAAGTTGCCACTTATTACAAAACTCAGATATATGGAATGTGAAATAGCTAAATAGATTAGGAGAAAAGAAAGTAAACTATTAACATTATAATTCGAGATATGTTGAACTACAGAAATGTTAGAATTTTGTAAATAAAAAGAAGTATCAGTAAAGTTAGAAGCACATAGGTCAACTGAATGATAGAAATGTTAGGATTTTGTTCAAAAAATATATAACAGTGGAACTATTAATGTTTTGTTTAACTAAAATAAATAGCTGGTGATGATTTTTATCTTTAAATGTAATTTTTAAATTTTTAAGCTATAAAATATAATCCTCATTGTTACAGTTACAAAATCGCAAAATAAAAAGGAAATTGAAAAGAAGAACGAAAGGCTGTGTGATCTAACTTAAAAACTGGTTAAATATAAGTTTGGTTTGTTTTGAATTTCGCGCAAAGCTACACGATGGCTATCTGCACTAGCTGTCCCTAATTTAGCAGTGTAAGACTAGAGGGAAGGCAGCTAGTCATCACCACCCACCGCCAACTCTTGAGCTTACTATTTTACCGACGAACAGTAGGATCGACTGTCAAATTATGACGCCTTCACGGCTGAAAAGGCGAGGATGTTTGGGATTACGGGGATTCGAACCCGTGACCGTCAGATTACGAGTCGAGTACTTTAACCACCTGGCTTTTAAATATAAGATGAAAATAAATTTATAAGAATAGTCTTATTTGCCGCATAAACAACGATTCTGATGTTAGAACTGGTTTGATAAAAGAAAATAAAACGTTGCTAGAATCCAGTTAATCTTAATTACAAAAGTCAAAACATTTAAAATAAAAACACGAAAGTCTTATCGGGATTGGAATTAATGTTTTCAACTTTAGCTACGTTTTGTATGACACATGAGCTGAACGGGCAGGTCAGAGACCACTAAGGCTTAGGGGTAGCTAGCTATCTCTAGCTCAGAATCTTTAGCTGAGGAATAGCAATCAGTCATTAGCATCTTGCATTTACTATGAGGCTGCTCCCAACCGAATAGGGGACCGACTGTCACACTTATAACGCTCATACAACTAATCGTGCATAGCGTGAACAGCACCATCCTGCGGTTAAAACTGGAGAACTTCCAAATCTTATTCTGACAAGCTAATAACTAAGCTACTTTAGGCTTACATGGTCATAACGCTTCTAATACTTGGTCAGAATTCACGAGTGAAAAATGTGTTAAGAAAAGAATTGAAATATAGAAGTTATTATATAGAGAGATAGAAGAAATAGTAATTCTGTGGCTAACACAGTTTAAAGCAGTGACATGTATCTACGTAAGTAAAGGTGTACAGGAGTGTGATTAGGTGCACTTCGATAATATGAGTTGAGTGAATGTTAAGTTTGTTTTAAATAAACTCAGTTAAATATGTTCTTGAAATGTTAACCGTATACGGCATTTTTTATTTAATTTTTACATTGGTGTGTTTATTTAATCTTTTTTTAGCTATTAAAAGTATTATAGAATTTTTAAAAAAATTAGTTTATTGATAAATTAGTCAAACGCTGTTGTTATGGAAATGATTGTTTAAAAATACAGCGAACTGAAAAAAAGTTCTTAATAGGACTGACTCAAGCGTTTGGAATGAACTTTTGAAACGTTGGACATAAAACGTGTTAAAGTTTAAATGTATTGTTAAAGTTAACGGGCGAGAACGTTTGTTTTAACAGTAATGTCGTTACATCTGGAAGAAACAGTCATTTAAACTTAGTTGATTATTGTGATAATACCGTTTCAGGTGGAGAACGTAACCAATCCACGATGTGTATTTTGGGAATTTAACAACAGGTGAGGAAGAGAGAGAACTAATTCATTTTGATATTTTTTATTATTTGTTTAAAACATTGATTTTTATTGTCCACCCCTTCAGTGACCTAGAGAATTGTACTACAACTATACAGTTTTTTTAGAACTTGGTACTACAACTATACAGTTTTTTTTAGAGATTGGTACTACAACTATACAGTTTTTTAGAGATTGGTACTACAACTATACAGTTTTTTTAGAGATTGGTACTACAACTATACAGTTTTTTAGAGATTGGTACTACAACTATACAGTTTTTTTTAGAGATTGGTACTACAACTATACAGTTTTTTAGAGATTGGTACTACAACTATACAGTTTTTTTAGAACTTGGTACTACAACTATACAGTTTTTTAGAGATTGGTACTACAACTATACAGTTTTTTAGAGATTGGTACTACAACTATACAGTTTTTTTAGAGATTGGTACTACAACTATACAGTTTTTTAGAGATTGGTACTACAACTATACAGTTTTTTTAGAACTTGGTACTACAACTATACAGTTTTTTTTAGAGATTGGTACTACAACTATACAGTTTTTTAGAGATTGGTACTACAACTATACAGTTTTTTTTAGAGATTGGTACTACAACTATACAGTTTTTTAGAGATTGGTACTACAACTATACAGTTTTTTTAGAACTTGGTACTACAACTATACAGTTTTTTAGAGATTGGTACTACAACTATACAGTTTTTTTAGAGATTGGTACTACAACTATACAGTTTTTTTTAGAGATTGGTATTACAACTATACAGTTTTTTTCTTTTTGCTTTTTTGTGCTGCATACTATTTCTCAGCTGTACTTGCAGTCATTACTGACTATTATGTTCGTATAAAAAAATAGATGTATTTATTTGGTTAGAACCAATAATTGTATATTATATTTATAGTCCCCCGGTTGGACAGCGGTTATCTTCGGATTTACAATGGTAAAATCAGGGATTCAATTTCTCTCGGTGAACACAGTGGAGAGCTGTTATAGAACAAAGTGTTGTGTGAGAGAGAGAACAATGGCAGTATCACCTGATATGTTATTCACATCTAGTCTAAACAAAAACTTTGAGATATACAACACGTTTCGTAGGTAACTGTTAGAACGTTCTCTGTTGGGATAGTATAATAAATAGCGTATTGACATCACACTATAAAGATACGAACAAATTCGTATTTTAGCTCTGTCATGACAGTCACAGCCACTGACTGTGGTTTATAGCATGACTAACTAATGTTTAGCTGCTGTCGATGAGTGACATCAGATCACGATTGGTTTTAATCTCTGGATTAACACGCATTAAGTATAGCAAACTAGAAAAATATGTTAAAACGATGATTAAAAGCTATAGTTTTGCATGAGTGTAAAGACACCAAGCATGGTTAGATCATGATTCCAACAAACACGCTGTTTATCGTTTACAGGATCAGATTGGTTGGCTGGTTTGGTGTTTTATGGTGCAAAGCAACTTGGCTATCTGTGCTAAACATCCAGTACAAAGTTAAAATTAAAGTAAAATTATTAAAATTCATAAAAGAAAATTAAGGTAAAACAAAACAATGTTTTTAAATTAAAAACATAACTATCATTAAACCAATTTTTATATCTAGTCCACGGCAGTAAGAGAAAAACTACAGAAATGTAAGTTGTAAAGGACGTTATGTAGCATAATTGTAATTATCATAACTCGCCAGAATGACTAACAGATAAGTTCAAACATCAGGGTAAGACACCTGAAAATGGCCTTTCCACTCCTGGTTTCGAGTTATTTGACGTTATGGCCATTTTAAGAGAGTAAAGAAATACAAATTTTAAAAGACTTGTAGCAAAATTTTAATTATTATAACTTGCCAGGATGACTAACAAGTAGTTCAAATATCAGCGTTAGTCACCTGAAGTTGGTTTCGAATTATTTGGCATTACGGCCATTTTCTTATGTCAAAGTCGTACCCCTAAAGGTGTGGATTTTAGAGCAAATGAAAAGCTCGCATCTTGCTAAAAAGATGTGAATTTTTAAAGAAAATGGAATGCCATGCTAATATTATGTCAAGTCAGAAAACGAAACAATAACTGTTAACAAAATCACATTAAATTAAGTTTGAGTAGCATATAATTTTGTGAACAAAACGTTTTTGAAAAAGAGTGAAATTTCAAAATGTATACATTTGTAATTATGCTTACTTGTGTGAAGTAACATCTTATTTAAAAGTTCATAACCCTATTGTACTTGTGAACCGCTTATTCTGACAACAGGTGCAAATTTTCACACTTTTTGGTGTAGATTTCTGTCTTGGCTTTTCTCGACCAAAATACCCGATAAGACGACGATGATAAGTCAAGGAGGTGACATGGATTAAATTGTTTGTTTACTTTTGAATTTTGCGCAAAGCTACACCTGTGCTGTCTGCGCTAGCCGTCCCTAGTTTAGCAGTATAAGACTAGAGGGAAAGCAGATAGTCATCACCACCCACCGCTAACTCTTGGGCTATTATTTTATCAACGAATAGTGGGATTGACCCTCATATTATAACGCCTCCACGGCTGAGAGGGCAAGCATGTTCGGTGTGACGAAGGTTCGATCCCGCGACCCTCGGATTAAGAGTCGAGGGCCTTAATCACCTGGCCGTATCGGGCCTAGTCTCAAACAAAGAAATTCATAAACAAAAACTCATCACAAGAAATAGAAGTTCAGAAAACAAGATATGGGTGTTGAAGCCCATAACGTACCACATCCATATCACCCTTCACTGCCTGCAAACAGTTGTGAGAAAATGACTGCCATTCAAAGTAAAATAAATAAAAGAAGAAAAAAAAAAACGAAATAAGGTACTATCAGTTTAGGTAAGTCTTCAGAGGTAACTACCTACCCCCAAATGGTAATACCTTACTTCGCGTTGTTTGTTTGTTTTTCTTATAAATTTCTTCACATGATACTGGCGAAAAGAGGCTAAGATTGATAGCCAGTGTATCCCAATCGTAATGGGTCCTGTTCTTTAGCCACCTCTAAACCTAAGGTAAATTTATATCCCACATTATATTAGCTTGGGAATTCTTTTAATCTATGTAGCGTCTTTAATTTAATTTTGTTTTTGTTTGGGCTTATCTTGTTTTCTTCATTTAAATGTTATTTATCACCGGTTTTTTTTTTTTTTCTGTTTTCAACGCATTCCTTCGTTTTGATTTGATTTTGCTTGGCTGTTTAAGTATTAATTTTTTCTATATATGTATATGTATACATAGATTTATTTTTAAAAAGATAAGTATCATGTTGATTTGCACCGTATTTGATTCCCTATATAATATATCTAAATCGTTTTAGTTTTTCATATCTTCAATGTTAATCTCTCCAGATGAACAGGGAAAATTCGAAACCAGTTTCCAAAAGACTAAAGAGTGTGTAATTTAAATGGTTCTACAATTTAAAAGGGAGGTCAAAACAAATTGCTGCAGAGAACATTCTGGAAGTTACTCTTTAGATTATACACATATATATGTATGCATATAATTACATATTTTATTTGCTATTTCTCGGGTAATTGTTGGTTTGATTGGTTTAATAGCGCTTACTGGTTTACTTCATAGGGCCAAGTTCGAACATTTGTAGTTTTCTTTTTTATAAAATCTAAACATTTGAAACCTATTTAGAAAATGTTTGTTTATGAGCAGAGTGGTATTGGACTGTCTACTGGGTCCACTGCGGGCAATCGAACCCCGAATTATAGCGATGTAAATTCTGTAACCTTACCGTTTATTTTCTATACCTACTTGTTCGTATCACTCTATCTTGCTGATGTCTAAATCGTTGTGTGTTTTGTCTCGTAACTGTAGGCTTTGGTCAGGTGAAGGATGTTGGGTGAGCTTAACCAACAAAACCCACACAGTCTGTTCTTGTAACCACCTCACCAACTTTGCTTTGTTGATGGAAGTGTCTGCTACCGAGGTAAGTTGGTCGTATAAATGATAGCACGATTAAGTGTAACCATTGTAAATGTTCTAAGTTAAAAAAAACTCGTTAACCTGAGTGACTTTGCTAAATAGTTTTTTCTTTTATTAAAGGATTATGAAGAAATTTGATAAATTGTTTTAAAAAATGGGTGCATTGGGAGGAAGAGAATCACATTTTGCAAATTGAACTTTCTACTTTAATTGCTTATATCATGTCATTTTCTATTTAAATAGTATCACTTGCTATTCGCTTTAGAAATCTTATCCTATTTTTCTTCACGTCTATAAAAATAATACACCTTATTAGGCTTATAAAACTGTGACATATTATTTTAAAACGCCCTCTATCGACGCTTCGGCAGAATTAAAAGCATCTAATGAGTGAAAAGAT
This sequence comes from Tachypleus tridentatus, assembly GCF_004210375.1. Lineage (NCBI taxonomy): Eukaryota > Metazoa > Arthropoda > Merostomata > Xiphosura > Limulidae > Tachypleus > Tachypleus tridentatus. The sequence goes on along the minus strand of NC_134828.1, from coordinate 35,893,050 downwards.
TTAATTGGTAATAGGTAATTGTTCTTTTAACATTCCATATATAATGTTATTGTGGTTTATGTTTTTACAACTGGTAAGTTATATGTTGTTTAGTAAAATCATTTTTACGTGTGACTTATGTTTTATAATTGCATATCTGGCACATGTATTGAAATGACACCACAACACACACATATATACACATTTATATTACACTTGCAAATTTATTCACAATCATTAACAATTTCTTATTTAATTCGCAAAATTAATTTTAACAATTTTTCTGGGTTATGTTTTAAGTTTAATGAAATTTATAGTCATTTATGTTTGATACTACCTTTCATTTGAGGTTAGCTTCCCATTTCCTAGTGAAATTGATACAATTGTAACACATGTAAATAAACCCGTACTTTCGTAGTGTTAATTCATCAATTTCAGATAACTACTGTATACATAAAATTAGGAAAGCAAAGTTTATAAGTATTATTGTCTGTGATAATTGTTCCGTTTTAAAGGAATTGTTTTAAGTTTGGGGAAAAAGTTCTAATTTTAGTTTGAAATAATTCATTGAAAAATAAACGTAAGATGTCTTTGGATAAACAGTGTGTGTATATTTACATGTTTTTCTTTGTGAAAAACTGAAAAATCCTGTTTCGTGTGGCACATGTTTCTGGTTTTGTACAAATATTTTGTACGAAAATTTGTGTTATGTTATTAATACTTATTATGCGAGAATTATGTCTGGCAAGTTTAGTCTTCTTAATTTCGTCGGGTTGTAATTCTATATGAAGTTGTACACTTTCAGCAGAACCAGGTGACACAAGAAGTTTCTAAACTGGCTGTTTGGATTGGTTGTGGTGTAGCTATGACGTTTATTTTGATGACGTTTCTCTTGCTTATGTTATTAAGGTATGTATTAAACATTTAACTTCACGAATTATAGCAATCTAAACTTATAAACCGTATACAGGTCTCCCACTGGTTGCAAAATTCATATTTCTTATATATGTTCAAATACAGTTATGAGATTAATAACTTTCTTTAAGAAGTTGGTGGTGGAAATCAAACATCGTCTTTTTTTCTATTTATATGAATAACATTTATGTATTTATATGTATAACATTTACGTATTCATGTATATGACATTTATGTGTTTATATGTATGACATTTACGTATTCATATGTATGACATTTACACGAAAGCTATTTATCATACTCTACCAGCATATTCGTATAATATTTCCTTTTCATTCTAGCAATCTAAAAGGAGACGTTTTCACGATACGGAAGAATTTATTATTTTGCCTCTTTGTGGCTGAAGTTATTATTCTTACCGGCATAGCCCAGACAGCGAATAGAATTATATGCGGTGTCGTAGCCGGATTTCTTCATTACGCTCTTCTTGAAGTTTTTACGTGGTCTCTACTCGGAATTTTTCACTTGTTTATGGTCGTGCTTGATGTGTTTGATGTGTCCACCTTCCGAGGAAGTTGGTATTGTGGCTTCGGTTACAGTATTCCAGCTGCGATTGTTGGCATCAGTGCTGCTATAGACCCAGGAAGTTTTGGCCAGGGTGTTAACTTCTGTTGGTTGAAATACAGAAATTTCTATATAATGAGTTTTGCAGGACCAGCGGGAACAAGCGTACTGGTAAGCCAGACGTGATTAGATATTACAACTAATAATAATGCATCCTTCACATAATTCTTATTATTTCACGTCTCTAGAAATCGAGAAAAGGAGTCGAAAACGTATCCACATTTTTAACGTACACATGAACTATGGTGAATGAACCTACAAACCAGGAAAACATCTATACTAACATTTCATACAACAGGTTAACTATACATGCACTGTTACATCATTTGCGATGCTCCAACAGTATTCAAATAATCATGACATCTACGACAAAATGTTCAACATGCTACTATACAACGTTCAACTCTGATTCGATGGAAAGCGAGTTGTGATCTGTTCTTTTAATACGTCAGCGGTTGGGGTTTTTATTTTTAGACATTTTCCAATATTATCTAAAAGTAACAATAGAAATGTTATAATCTATATACAGAAACTGCATAATTTAAGGGACGGGTACATTTTATTTGGGACAACCCTTTATATCAAATCTGGGCCACAATCACTCATAACATATTCAAAAATAGACCAAGTGTTGTTGTTTTTGTTTTGTCTGAATGGAAAATAAAATGTACTTTTCGGTAGCTTTGTTGTGAAGAAAAGTATAGTGTAATTTCTTTAATTAGGATATAGGTCAGGCGTGGTGTGACAGTCTGCATGTTACTAGTTCGAATCCCGTCATTGAACTTGCTCTCCTTTCACACGTGGAGTCATTATAAATGTGATGGTCATTCCAACATTTCGTAGCGCACGATTTTTCTGAGGTTGGTATTAACTAGTAGATTTCCCTCTAGTCTATCGTTGCTAAATGAAAGACGGCTGACACAGATTGACGTCTAGCTCAACGTGGACCTTTTGGTCGACGAAACCTGACCCTCCTGCGTATATAAACATCAATACCCAAACACTTTTAAGAGAGAGAGTGTGGAAAATTTCAACTTCATGATAGGCCTGGTCGTGACACTGTGGTTAGCAGCACCGAACTTTAAATCCGAGGATTCTTGCTAGTTCGCGACGTGCACATTTAGTGTGCTTATACGTATGACAGTAACTCCCCTGTATTCAATCAAACAAGAATAACACAGGAGCTTACCTGTAATGTATGAATTCATAACCAAATACAAATATGTGCAGCTAAACCCTTGTGTAGCTTAGCGCGAAATTGTGAAACAAACTAAACTCGAAGTAAAGCGAAGTTATTTATTACTTTTGAACAATTTAAATGAGCGTCACTTAACATAGAAGCATTTTCAATATTTTTTATAATTATATTTAGTTAGTTATCACCATTAGATTCCATCTAGGAACATAGGGCCGCAATCGCTTGCGGATTCTTCAACAAGTATTTAAGTGAGTAGGTTGTTAGCCCACTGCACCGAGCCGTCCCTAATTTAGCAGTGTAAGACCAGAGGGAAGGCAGCTAGTCATCACCACCCACCGCCAACTCTTGGGCTACTCTTTTACCAACGAATAGTGGGATTGACCTTCACATTATAACGCACCCACGGCTGGGAGGGCGAGCATGTTTGGCGCGACGCGGGCCCGAACCCGCGACCCTCGTATTACGAGTCGCACGCCTTACGCGCTTGGCCATGCCAGGCCCATATTTACATATAAAATATAATAATTTATGAATATGCAAACTTTAAAAAGTGTTTAAAAATAATAATCTACAAATTACTCAGACGATCAAAGGTGAAAACTTGCAGATAAAGAGAGTCGGGTATGATAAGTAGTTAGCATGAGGAGCTGTATATCGAAAAGTCCAATGTTTGAGCAACATACTGTAAAACACATTTCGCACTTTCAGCCGTGGGGGCGTTATAATGCGACCGCCAATCCCACTATTTGTTGGTAAAAGAGTAGCTCAAGAGTTGGCGGTGGGTGGTGATGACTCTCTGCCTTCCCTGTGGTCTTACACTGCTGAATTAGGGACGGCTAGCGCAGATAGCCCTCGCTTAGCTTTGCGCGAAATACAAACCAAACCACTTTTCGGTTAAGTGTGTTTTACAATTTCGCACAAAGCTACTCAAGAGCTATCTGCGCTAGCTTTCCCTAATTTAGCAGTGTAAGGATAGAGGAAAGGCAGCTAGTCATTACCACTCACTGCCAACTCCTGGGCTTCTTTTTTATCAAAGAATGGTAGGATTGACCGTCACATTATAATACTCCTCAACTGAAAGGGCGTGCATGTTTGGTGTGAAGGGTATTCGATCTTGCGACCCTCAGATTCCGAGTCGAGCGCCCTAACCACCTGGCCATACCGGTCCTATTCGGTTAAGAATAGCCGCATAGGCAGAGTTATCGCCGTCTGGTGCTTTTTCCAATCTCTTGAAATTCAGCATTTGAAAATATGGGGTGTTTGTGCTTGACCTTCAGTGGCCTCTGACGTGACTCGGTTAGGTCATGTATCGTATAAAGTGTCTTTCACGTTAAAAAACCAGTACCTATACTACAAAACACAGTTCTCTTCTCTGCCTCTAATCAGCAGAAAGTCTAAGAACTGGTAAGTTTTGAGTGAATAACAGCTCTTAAAACTAGATTATTTCATGTCAGAATTCTCTTTGATATTCTGTTTCCATACACAGGAAGCTTAGGGAAGAAAATACCAAAATCATTTTAGTGTGCGTGAGAGAATAAAGTTCATAACTAAACTAGAGCTTACAGAAACAACACTGACCGTATAACTCCACAAAATTGTTTTATTAATTATTACGCGTTTCGTTTTACCGTTTCTTCGATTGTCATACAAGAGTTAAAGTTCTTACCCTTGAACTACCCATTTTGTTTTAACTTTGCGAATACCCCGAATAAACTGTAAAGAAAAAAGCAAGCGCAGAATTATAGAAACAAATGACTTTTGAAGTTATAAAATCGTTCTTATGGTTCGCTTTCTATTGGCACAAAATATCTTCATGTTGTACTAGTCGAGCATAGAGTATCGGCTCAGCATGGCCAGGTGGTTAAGGCACTCGACTGGTAATCTGAGGATCGCGGGTTTGAATCCCCGTCACACCAAAAATGCTTACTCTTTCAGCCGTGGGGGTTATAATGTGACGGTCAATCCCGCTATTCGTTGGTAAAAGAGTAGCCCAAGAGTTGGCGGTGGTTGGTGATGCCTAACTACCTTCCTTCTAATCTTACACTAATAGCCCTTGTGTAGCTTTGCGCGAATTTCGAAAAACAAACCAACAAACAATAGAGTAACATAAGAGTCTGCATGAATGATGTCAACTAACTATCTTCCTTTTAGTCTGTCAGCTTAAAACTGCAAAAGGCTAACGAGGGTATCTCTTGTGTAGCTTTGCGAGAGCGTCCAAACTAATACGTATATATGTTTCCCTAAAACTATCACATAGATTTCGTATGTCCTCCTACCACCTGGTGTCAATGGACCCATTATTTAATTAATAAAATACGATGGAGGAAGAAAAAAAAAAGAGATAAACATAATTATAAATACGCTCAATAATTCAGTTATACTGAATTTATTTCACCGTTTTATCTATTTACTTATTGAACTCAGATCATAAATCCATGGTTAAAAACTTGTGAAAAAAATTGCTTTCCGCTGTGACTCGGAAGTGTTTAACACAGAGATTTTTTCGGAATGACTGCAGTTCAACCCAAGTATATAGCTACTCTAAAAAAAAAAAAAAAAAGGAACCATCTGCGTCCAGAATTAGTGAGAAAAAGCTATTATTGTTCCAAATACTTTTCCACAAAATATTTAATTGCATTGACGTGTTTGAAACATAATTGGTATACAAAACCGGTCACGCCACTCCACTGGAAATTCAATTTATTTGTAAAGGAATGCATGTTGCTATCTATTAGTTGAATCTTTTTTTTTTTATCACTATATCTAGTTCGTAAAAGCTTATTCTCCCATTTAAGCATTTCTTTATGAACCACCGCCAGGTATTTATCAGATAGATTATTTTAAAGTAAATTCTGTCTTGTTAGAGAAGCTATAATTTATAAAATGTTTTTACGACATTTGAAAACGATTTATCTTTGAACATTTAAAAATTAGCTTCTGTTCGCTTAGATATTGTTTTTGTTTTTGCTGTAGCTTTCTTAAATGAAAGTCCCACGGTTGGACAGCGGTAAGACTACGGATTTGCAACGCTAAGATCAGGGGTTCGATTCCCCTCGGTGGACTCAGCAGGCAGCCCAATATGACTTTGCTATAAGAAAAACACACAAACACACTTAGATGAAAACTTTTATTTTTTTAGAATTTTAGTGTAAGATGCACAAAAGGCTATGAACTAATAGTCTAGACTCTAGAAAGAAGGTACCTTTTAAACAACTCCCATCGCCAGCTTTTGGGCTGCTCTTGTCTAATCGAATATGAAATTCGACCCAAAGTGTGGAACCCGTTTTCGCAGTAATTGGTTGCGAACGGCCTTAAATTTTCAGACTCGTGTTTCGGGCACACTAACCACTAGAACACGCTGGGACTTGTCAAGTAGTTCAAAAACCTTGCATTTTACCTTAATAAAGAAAATTCCTTGTTTCTTTTTAAATTTCGCAGAAAGCTACACGAAAGCTATCTGTGCTAGCTGTCCCTAATTTAGCAATGCAATACAAAACGAAAGGCAGCTAGTCATCACCACTCGCTGTCAACTCTTAGACTACTCTTTTACTAACGAATAGATGAATTAATTGTTACATTATAACTCCCACAGATGAAAGATCGAGTATATTTGATGGGACGGGGTTCGACCCTCAGACTGTGAGTCAAGCGCCCTAATCATTTGGCCATGTCGAGCCTTTTAAGACATTATATCCTACTTTTGTGCACAACAAAGTCACTGAAAAACATACTTTATAGAATTTTTTATTTTTTTCCTATATTTCTTTCAAGACAAATAAACACTTGGTTTAGGCTTAAGAAGGATATGGATAAACGTGGCTCGAAATCACATTTTTAAAGAAGTGAAAAACTTATGGACAGTTTCATAGTCTATAAACACTGACTATCAAATTTTACTGTACTCATGGTAAATATCCTAGTAAGATATACTATTTCAGCATTTACAGGAAATCTAAGAAAATGTCGTTATTAGGTCTTCTCAGTTCAAACGCAGACGTGAATAATATAGTGTTAAAGTCCTAGTTAATATTATCATTTTTATTTTTATTTTTATAATAAAAACAATCCTTTACCAGAAAAATTAACGCAATAAAATTCTGGATTAATTTATTCATATTTTTCTTTTTTATTTCTATCAGGCATCGGTTGTTCTTTTGATTTTTATTTATCACCGCATCTCCAGACGGTCGGATACATCAGTGGATGCTAAAAATAAAGAAGGCGTTAAAAGCAGTTTGCTTAGGTAGGAATCATTTCATTTTAGTCTAAGCATGTCAGGTTATTTTTAATTTCAATCCCATGCATAGGTTAAAACTACTTAAAATATTTTAAACTAAATTTTATATTTTTTGTGTTAATTTGAAAATCCTCTTTTTTGTCTTTGAAGTTTCGTAATAAAACATTGTTATATTTTCTGAGAATATTTTGAAATTTCATCTGCTAGATAAGTTTTTGATAACTTGACACTTTTATATATTTTTTAGGTCTTGGAGTGACAGCTCTTTGTGCGTTCTAATTATGCTAAGCCTAACGTGGGCCTCATGTCTCTGGTACCTTTATGATGCCTCGACAATAACAATGTATATATTTACTGTCAGCAACAGTCTTCAAGGCGTTCTACTGTTCATTTTTTATTGCATTAGGGAGACACAGGTTAGCAAAGAATTGTTGAAAACATAATTTTCGATATAGTTATTGAACTTGAACTTGTAAATGATACCCTAATATAGCGCCCTCTATAGAACGACTCTTAGATGTAAGTTGTTTTTTGTAATTTATGAGTTAATATGGATTTAAAATAATATTTAAAGCACTCAATTCATTACTTTTGCGATAATTACTTCAAACGCCAATCTATTGTTCTTTTTAGAAATTTATAGTACTTCTATATTAAAATACAAATAATATATATTTCTTACCGATCATCTGGCTAGTAATAAAATTGAAATGTTTCAGTTACGCTGTTGATATGGAAACTGGCGACACTACTAGTTTCAAGTTAATTTCTAAACGCTTCATTTCTTCCTGGAGGTCCGGAAAACTCTATGTGAAACACTACGCTCTGTCCCCTGGCTACAGTCCTGTTTTCCCAACCTCAAGCCTGCTGCCAGCCCGCCGAGCCAGTACGTTTATACCAACGGCATGATGAACTCATCCCTGCCGTCCGTCTCCGGCCATGAAAGTGTGGGTAACCTCGTCCTTCCAACTCCCGTTTCTTCTCTTTCCGCAGGTACATGAACCGATGGATAAGCCCCTGTTTTGTTGTACAGATATGTCTCCACACCCTCATTCACACCAAGTTTATGAAGCATGACATCGTTTCTCTCCTGCTTGACTATTCTGTCAAAACAACTCGCTGTCTATGCTCTATACAGCTTCCTATTCACAAACGTGAGACTAACCTGTGTAACCTTAACCTTCGAAATGCCTAGTAATACAGTATTACCGCGAAGAAATTTTGTCTTTTTTTAACGGCTGTACTGTTTTAGGCTGTAGTCTCGCAATACGTCACGCATCTCTAAAGGTATTTGCATAACTGATTTCTTGGCTGTAGGAAACTCCTTTAATTATTGAAGAACAAAACTAAATCGAACCCTTGAATCGAACTCGCAGTTTTCTCTGCCAGTCTTCTATAACATGATTCCAGCGTGAAGCAGTATGTTTGTTATTTTTATATGCCAAGCACGGATATTCCATTTGGTTGACAAGCAGCTAATTAGTTAAAGTGCACAATGACTTATCTGAGCTGTGCCTGCCTGTTGAATCGACCCCCCAATTTTAGTTTATTAGCTTGTAGTTGAGTCACTGAAAGTATAGATACCTCCCTCCAATAAGCTGTAGTGTATATGCTGCTATAACCTCAGATCGTTTGAATAATTTTAAGTCCAATTTTGCGTATGTAAACAATTATTCAAAACTTTTCAAATGTGCTCCAAAATCTTAAATCTTTCTTGACACGTAGGCCTATTTGTAGGCTAAATGTCTCTGATTAGAAAATACTGTGGACAAACAGTTGTAGTCATTTTCTTTAGTTGTTTTATGAACTTTCCATCACTCTTTTGTAATTCATGTCTTACACTGTTTCTTTTCCCTGGTTTTACTAAGATTTTAAATATGTTTGCTATGTAAATATTATTGGAGTAAAACGGTTCCTAGTTTTAGAGAAGAAAAACTTATCATTCAATGGCTTTAGGAATTAGATTACAGTATAAAACTTATAATACTGCGCTTTCCAAAATAGTTTGGTTACTGTAATAGGATCGTGCACACATTTTAAGCTTACTTAGACTTAAGAAATTATAAATTACGTAATAATAAAGTTATTTAAATTTAGAAATTTTATAATAATGACAAAACTGTCTTAGCAATTAAACTTTAATGATTACACAATGTACATTGGATGTTATCAATAGTTTTGTTTTTCTTTAGATATTGTTACTGTTTAGTAACTATATATATATGTACATATATCACAATACAGTTACTAAGAAATAGGAACCCGTGTGATCTGTACGAGGCAAATCCGACTGTCTCCTGATGGGCCAGTGATTAGCTCTAAAAACTTCAGTTCTTATATCATTAAATTCGGGGATCGATTCCCAAGGCGGACAAAGCTTAAAAAGTCCATTGTGCAGCTTTGCGCTTAAGTAACACCACAAAACTCAATAAATAACAGCTATTAGTTTTAAACGTTCTCTTTTTTAGGTATTCTACATAGTAATGGTTGTAGAATAAACTTTTAACAATGAATATATTAACTTGTAGCGTTGCATTATTTGAAATAGATGTCTGAAGTAGATATGATATGAAATGAACTTTGTTTTTCTTTTTGGTTTCGTGTAGTTAGCCCTACCGTCATGGAGATTTCGGAGTTGCCCAACAACTACAGAAACCAGGAATTTCATCAAACTAGGTGATCTTTTACTATAATGTCCAATCAATAATTTCTCGTGTTGGATAGGAGAACGTTTAATTTTTTTATATAAATATTCTAGCATAGCGGGTTTGTCGAAGTATTACGATTACCTTAATAACACGTGACTAGTTTCATAAGTAGAAAAAGATAACACTTGAAGTAAAACTACTATTTTGGAATACTACTGTATTAACACAAAGTTTACATTGTCTTCAAGATCACCAATTTACGCCCAACGAGGATGTCCCAGCTGATGACGACAGTGGTGTTAAAGACATCGAAGAAGCTAACAACGTCCCAACCAGTGAATCGGACAATGTATCCGAATCTACAGACCAAGCTGTTTGTCCGCCTTTGCTTTTGACTGCTACACAGTCTCTGGCTATAAAGACACCTTCAAATGGAGTGGGAGATTGGATGTCAGTTTCTTCTCGTTGTTGTGGGGCATGTGGGTCGTGTATAAAAAGCCAGTCTTTGTTGTTTTCACCAGATTTCAAAAAGTGCTTAGGGAACTATCGCGTAAATTATAGCGTGGAGCATATTTATGAAACGATCGACAGCGATTCACTTGTTAGTCGCTGTAGTTCACAGTCATGCACGTCGGAAGAAAACGATTCGAACCCGTTTCAGTCTCAGATCTGCATTAAGGAGAGTTTTTCGTCCAACGACGAATCTCGCGCCGTCAGCAGCCGAGGAAACGGTGAAAGCGTTCTCGATCATGCCGTACTGCATTTATCTCAGCTGACAGTTAATGCTACTGCGAACTTTAGCCACTGTAAAACGGTCCCTCTAGACAGAAGTAACGTTTTTGGTGTTTTTGCACACGCAAGAAATTCACCGAGAACTAATAACCTCCCTTCTCAACAGCAGTTTGTAGACCTTGGATGTGTTAGAGAACAGGATTTTCGGAAAGAAGATTATATTAATGACCCTGTTGCACTGAAAAGTGATAATATTTGCTGTCATGATGTATCGACATATCCTCTTTTAACTGAAGACGCAGTAAGAAGGCAAAACCAGGAAACCTCCCCTGATACTATTTGTGAACCAATCCCGAAAGAAAATAGCTATTCGTTTCGAATTTGATCATGTTCTTTTATTATTCTGTCAAGAGCTAGTCAAATGTCTGTGTACTTGGCGACTTGGGTTCCGTGGGAGTGGCATAGTTGTTGTAAATAAATTATTAACCTATCTATTATCTTAATGTTAGTCAGCTTTATAATGGAATATTAAGTAACAACATGAAACTTTAGATATTTTGGTACATTATATACAAGAATTCTCTGAATATCCTTCCTGGCCTTGTGATATGGTGGAAATAGAAAGGAAACAAGTAAACTCACTCTCGTTTCTTTTTCCAACATTGCTCAGAAAACAGTTTTATTTTTGTCATCGTAATTTAGGTTCAATATTTCTTTTTGAAAAATGTCAAGTTGATGATCCAAGAGCTTTGGTTATTCTAAAATAATTAAAAATTAGTGTTTGTTTGTTTATAAAAAAAATAACTGTGGAGTGTTAATACTATAGGCCCTCAGAGGCTCTCCTTGACAAACAAATACGCCAAGTATTTAAGGTGCCATAAGAGCATTCTGAATGAAATGTTTTTTATTAAATATTTGTAACCTTTTGTTGGACTATCAGAAAACATTCTTTTAAAATTTGACCACCGCGCTTATCCACCAGGCACGTTTCAAACCATGTTGGTAAATCAACAACACCAATAAAGAGTCTGCTCTCTAATTCTGTCCTTTATAAATACCTCGTTGGTAAAAACATTAAACACGTGTCGGCCCTGCAACAAATGCCAATGTTTCATTAAAAAAACAAACACACACAGTAAAGATAAATTTTGTGATTCAAATTAATCTGTTAACGGTTTGTTATTGAAATGGAAGCTAATTTTCAACTCGCCTCAGAATAATTTGACGAAATTTTATTTAACGTTTGTGAAGTGAGTTGTTTGACACAACATTGTTTGTTTAGCGTGACCGACTGGAAGTCGTGACAAACTGCAATCTAATTTCTAAATCACACAGTTCGCTCTTTACCATAAGTGTGGTTGATGTATATTGTGTATAAGGAAATAAATAATTTGCAAGTATCGTTGTGTTTAGATTTCTGACGTTCCTTAGAATAAGTACTTTCTTATCACATAAAAGCAGCGCATTCTTTGATAAACTGATGAATTATAACTATTTACAACTCGTAATGACGAGAAACCCGTTTGAAGTAAAAATGTATCTCAAGACGGCTGGTATGGATATTAAATCTTTTATTAAAATAAAGTAGAGAACAACGTTTCGATATTCTTAGGTCAACTTTTCTACTTTATTTTGATAAAAGTTTTAATACCCGTACTAGCTGTCTTGAGACACGTTGTTTATAATTGTTTTCTGGGTCTTAATGTCAGTAATTTCAAGTGAGACAAATGAAAATTCTAACAAACAGTAACTGAAATTTACTAAAACTGTGGCATTTTTTAAAAGACTATCTATACAACTCTGATATTATAAATTTAAATAAACATTTTTAACGTTATGAATAAATTCCCAACATTGCGACCAACTACAAGTTATTCTTGTATACTGGAAAATCCAGCTACTGTTTGGTTTGGTTTGAATTTCGCGCAAAGCTACTCGAGAGCTATCTACACTAGCCGTCCCTAATTTAACAGTGTAAGACTAGAGGGGAGGCAGCTAATCATTACCGCCCACCGCCAACTCTTGGGCTACTCTTTTACCAACGAATAGTGAGATTGACTTTCACATTATAACGCCCCCATGGCTGAGAGGGCGAACATGTTTGGTGTGACGAGAATTCGAACCCACGACTTCAGATTACGAGTCGAATGCCTTAACCACCTGGTCATGCCGGGGTCATGGTTAACGTTCTACAGTTAATATTATCACATATTTCTCCGTGGTGAGTGAATTGTATCATACATGACTGGTCTCGATTGTGGTTATTTTATACTGGTTTTCCATATCTGGTGTACACTTACAGGATCTTAAAGATGGTGTAGCGCTTTCTATAAAGAAGATAAACGAAGAAATAAAAGTCAAAAGCGTTCAAATAAGAAAGCACTCGATCTGTAGATTTTATAATTTATATTCTATTAATACACTGTAGAAGGCAGTTTTTTGTGTAGTGAAAAATTCCTAATATACAACGTATTTAACAGTTGAAACCATCAGACTGTCAAACATTTTATAAGGCCACATTCTACTTCAACGTGGTTCTTATCTTGTGAGGGTCTTACTTGGTACAATCTGCATTTTACTAATTTTTGATGTGATCTGTACAACCAACAATTCCATCTTTTTCTATGAAAAGATAACATATTAAATTCTGAATTCTGAAAAGTTTCTGTACAAATTCTCTTGTAAAGTGGGCATGGCCAGGTGAGTTAAGGCGTTCGACTCGTAATCCGAGGGTCGCAGGTTCAAATTCCCGTCGCATCAAACATGTTCGCTCTTTCATCTGTGGGGGCGTTATAACGTTTCGGGCAATCCCACTGTTAATTGGTAAAAGAGTAGTCTAAGAGTTGGCGGTGGGTGCTAATGACTAGCTGCCTTCCCTCTAGGCTTACACTGCTAAATTAGTGTCGACTAGCACAGATAGCCCTTCAAAAAAATTTAAAAAAGAAACAAAACAATATCTGGTAAATAAAGGCTAACTACATAAACGTATTTTTAGTCATTATTATACCAGTTCCCGTTTCTGTACTCTAGCTTTGACAGAAATTTTAAGAGATGTGTGTATGGTGAATATTTCTTTTTGGGAGTCGAAACCTGACAATAGCTAAACGTTGTTTTTTGACCATATCGTTGGTGTTTCGGATGTTGATCTGCAAGTACACACATTGTAAAAATATATACGATACAAATAATTAAAGTACTGAGCACTAGAAAAATAAAACTCAAGAGATTTAATACATTATTTATGATACAATATTCATTTAATTTTGAGAATTCTGAGTTTTTCGATGATAAATACGCAGAAAAAAACGTTACGTTAAATGGTTAAATTTTTTATGTTTATCATTTGTAATCTTCTATACCAGCGTTTCTCAGACTGTGAGCAAGTGAGAAGTGTCAAAGGACCATAATAAATACACAAAATATACGATAGTGTTAAGATACTAGTGAAAATGAACCATATTGTTAAGGTACTCAGGATGTTCGGGGGGTTGGAGCTTCTGAGAAAGTTTGGAAACCCCTGGTTTATACGTCATAGACTACATATTTTCTATGATACAAAAAAATTAGGGTTCTTGTTAAATGAATATTGAAATGATTAAAAGAGTCATTCACTACGAAAATAGCTTTTACATTCAAAACTCCGATATGATTTTCATTATTTTCCAGTTTCGAACTTTAATAAGCCTTAAGAACGAATCGAAAAAAAAAAAACTGCTCTTAAGCTCTACCCTTGCCTCCTTAAAATGTTACTTTTTAATCAGGTAATTTTGTTTTAACGCTATGTTCCCATAGCCTTTTGTATGTATGGAGTACGAATCAAAAGAACTTGAACAATTATTCAATAACACCCCTTCCGAAGAAAGTAGAAAGCTACACAAAAACATAGTTTTGAGCTCACTTTGAATGTTCTAGTTTTATAAACGTAAGCTATGTTTGAAAACAGTGCATAGTTGATTATGACTAAAAACTTTTTAATAACAAAGTTTAATTTCCTCATAGCAATCTTGTAATTTATATATATGTAAATATGTACACGTGTGTATATTATAAACTTTTTTTTTCTGATAAAATAAGCTTTATGAGTTAGGATTAAGACAACTGAATACTTTTAGCTTATTTCAAACAGGTACCTATAATATTCATTGCTTATATTTGGCATGATTTTCAAAGGCATTTTAATATCGATTGGAAGTTGAAGAAATGCGTTTCAGTCTTACTTGTTTAAAAGGAAAGAAGAAAAAACAAGTACGTTCTAAAACAAACGTAAAGTGAAAATGTTTTCATTCTGTAAAACTGAACAACCAGTTTCTCTATTGTTTGTTTAAATTGTGTAACAGCATATAAATCCTAGTTGGAGCATCTCTTGTTTATCTTTTGTTATCTATATAATACGATCAACAATGGTATTCTTCTGAGTAGTTTAGTATAATTTGATGCTGATTTTATACCCCCCCCCACCTTCTTTTGATTGGCCAGATTAATGTGTTGAGGAGAGGAGGGGAATAATGACATTGCAGCGAACTTCTGGAGTGTGTAAATACATAATAACTTCGGAGAGGTCGCCTTTGTTTGGAGTTTTAAGAACAAAGTGACTTGACTCAGTGAGTCTATTGTGATTGAAGTAGCTGTTAATGGTGATGATGACTTAATTCAGACCCTTCTTGAATGATAATGGCTTAGTTCATTGCTTTTGTAGGCGGTGGCTTATTTCGGTGTTCAATAGTGGAAATGGGATTGTTTTTAGAGGCTGCAACTCCACCTTTTAAGAACGAAAACAAAGGACAAATATATAGAGAGGTTTCGTTACTTAATTTGTGAATAAGAAAAGCAATAGTTATTCTACACGATTAATAAAAATGTGAACAGTTTATCCTTTACTGATATTATTATTTTTAAAGTAATAAAGATATACTTAATTTATTAACGAACGTATTATAAAAAAAGCTGAATGTATCGTTACAACTAGGCCTCTTTATCGTTCACCTTATATTCAGGTCCACGATTTGAGTTCCTCCTGTCCAAAATCCTCTGTCAGACCTTGATGTTCTAGAAAAGAAAAAAAAGAGTCGCTAGGATAAGGGTGTGAGGATTTAATGATTATAGAAGCAATGATTTACGGCAATTTTAGAGCTTCTTTTTGTTTTTTTGGAATTTTGCTCAAAGCTACTCTAGGGCTATCTGCGCTAACCGTCCCAAATTTAGTAGTGTAAGACTAGAGGAAAGGCAGCTAGTCATCACAACCTACCGCCAACTCTTGGGCTACTCTTTTACCAACGAATAGTGGGATTGACCGAACATTATAACGCCCCTACGGCTGAAAGGACGAGCATGTTTGGAGCGACCGGAATTCGAACCCGCGACCCTCGGATTACGAGTCGAACGCCTTAACACACTTGACCATGCCGGGCCTGTTTTAGAGCTAATGGGTCACAGGTGATTGTTTAATTATGCGTTTCTATAAATGAGAAGAGTCATTGAAACATTATATACAATACAGCAATAGAAAGGCATTGCAGTCTCTATAAAAGAATTAAGGTTTATACGACTTAAAATATGATCAATTAACGTTCATTTGAAATGAACATAAAAAAACACGAAATATTTTTCCTGAGAGTTTCTATAATTCCAAATTTAAATAATTTCATTGCGTATAACACAATATGCTTTTAGCGTTCTTGTTATAAATCGAACTGATTAAAAACTCCAAATAATGCGTTGTGAGTAATGGTTTAAGTTAGACCTAGTTTGCGTCTGGAATTTTTCTACGTCTTCTCACTGTTTTTCTCTGAAACCAAGGAGTCAATCGAACAAATGGTATCTTGGCCTGATGGTTAGGAAATGCAACTTGTATTCTGCGGGTTAAGACTTTGGATCCCGCCCTCGAATATATTATCTCTTTTAATTTTGGAACATTATATTATAATGGCCAATATTACTATTTGTTCATGAAGAGTTGCCCAAAAGCTAGCGGTGGATTGCGTTGACCAACTACTTTCCCTCTAGCCTATAACTTCAAAATTAGGAATGATTAATGCAGACAGCCTTCGAGTAGCTTTACTGAAATTCAACAAATAAAACAACCGAAAGAATTTATAAAGTATACGCTTAGTCGAGAAAAAGAAAAAAAAAAACTCGTTTAAAATTCGATCAGCACACGGAAGCTACACGTGCTTTCTGTTCTCACACAGAAAACGAGGGTTACAGAAGTAAGGAGGATAACCTATTATTTTGTATTCCGTTTTATGGTTTCGTCTCAAGTCACTTGAGTTATTGGTCATTGAAGATTAATCCTGTAAAATATTGTTATTGTGCACATCCAAGCGTATCTACATGCCAACGTTTCAGATGTTTTTTCGTAGTTGATGATAGATAAAAACGTATGTAGAGAGAGTTATTTAATACCAGTTGTTTCACGTGATTCAACTTCTTTTTGTCGTTCTATTCTATTTGATGTTTTAATTTAACGTAATTTAAAAGGTAATTAACGATCTTTCTCGTATTACAGAACATTTAGCATGTTCAACTTTATGTGGGTTTTTGATTTAAAACTACATTCTAAGACATAAACGCTACTGTCGTGAAGCTTAAGTAACAAGAATATAAAGTAGAATATTATATAATTAAGAAATAATGGGTTTTTGTTTAAATACCCGTTTAAATAAAAACAAACTATTCGAACATTCCTTTAATAGATCGCATGCCATTTTTATCCGTCTCATTACAATTTTTGCTGAGAAACGTTTTTCGAAAAATTCCTTAAAATATGTATTATCCTTCGAACAAACATTAGATGTATCCTAAAATACATAATTTTAGTCTTTTATAAATTATATAATATTTGATAATTATATCTTATTTAAATATAAACATTATTATAAATAGGAAAAGAAAAACTACCTATTACTTTTAGATGGCATCAACAAAAGATACTTTACAATTACGAGAACTAGATAGAGCAGGTGACATATTTATATGAAGTCTATTAAATTCTGTAGAACTTTATCAGCAGAATAAAAAACAACAACACGAGATTATTGCGTATCCCTCTGAGGTCTGAAAAGATCGCTTTGAGAACCTTAATTAGCATAATAGCGTGAGATGGCCTCGTTGCAAGATAAGGGAATGAATGACATCTCAGGCATAGCAAGTCATTGGCCCTCTTGTCGTGGATCCAAGGTCAGCGGGTCTTCTTGGTAATTTGGGAGACCTCCATGACCAAATGCAAGACGGTCCTTGTGCCACACCTTGTCGTTAATATTTACTTAATGGAGGTATGAAAGTATCGAACAAGGGGAAGACGGCCCGAGCACAAATGTTAACCTCTGCCATTTCACTTGCATACAAAATATTTCCAACGGATGAGAATCATTTACTCGGGAGATTTTACTGACGTTGTTTGAAATGTTACAAATTCTAACGGTTTGTGTCTTTTCCGAATCAGAAACTGTGTAACGTCTTTTGTTGGAGTTTTGTTTCCTCCCAAACTGTGAATGAACCAGCGCTTCTATATGTTGAAATTGCCGTCATTATTATTATGTGCAGCCAAAAAATCAGAGTTAACAGGAACTTACAACTCTAAGCATAACATGCAGCTTCAAAATGTAAAAACTAAGCACTTATGCTAGATGAACCAATATTACGAGATCGTGATCGTGTTTAGTTTTTACCTGCCCCCCCCCAGTGGCTGAGCGGTATGCTTACGGACTTCCATCGCTAAAATATGGGTTTCGATACCCGTTGTGGGCAGAGCACAGATAGCCCATTGTGTAGCTTTGTACTTAATTCGAAACAACAACAGTTTCTACCATTTATCCTTCCGTGGCTTATAACTCAGCATTAACTTCAAATATTCATTTGAATTCCCAAAATATATTTCTCGTTATCCTCAGGAGTTCTGTTTTAAAACATATCTAGTGTTTACAAACAGCTTTATGCAACCACCTCTAAATAAACTAACGAATAAATAGCAACTTTAAAAAAACTCCAGTAGAAACACTCGGTGCGGTATGCGCTGATAAGGCTTTTTTTATGTAAGTTTTACGAAATCCCTCCCTTCGAATATAGTACAAGTTAAAATAAAAATCACGTACAGTCAGATCGTAATCGTGTTTATGGCACAAAATAGTGCTCAGATATTCAGCCAGTTTGTGATGTAATTACTGATGAAACTTGTAGTACAATGAAAACACACGTGTTCTGAAACTGTTGGATCACTAGACAAGAGCTTCTTGCGGAGATCTGAAGAACTCGTTCATTGGACAGAATTCTCCGCGAAATGCATGTCTCAGGATTTTGTGTAAAAGTACACGAACGCTATTTTGAATAAATAAACTAAAAGGAAGTTGGCTTTTCAACAGTACCCACACAAACTCTTGGGACATTCTTTTCATCTGTGGGGGCGTTTTAATGTGACGGTCAATCCCACTATTCGTTGGTAAATTAGTAGCCCAAGAGTTGGCGATGGGTGGTGATGACTAGCTGCCTTTACTCTAGGCTTACAATGCTAAATTGGGGACGGCTAGCGCAGATAGCCTTCGTGTAACTTTGCACGAAATTCAAAAAACAAACAAAAGCAAACATATTTTCTTACCGGTATCATTTTTGTTTGTTTTTAATATTAATACTGCAATTCTAATTTTTAATTCCTTTATTTTCAGTTGTAACTTGCAGATTTAATTATTATTAAATATTTGTGTAAAATAAAAATGATTTTATTCAATGAAACTGCCAATAAGAATGTATGTGCTTTTCTCATAGCAAAGCCACATTGGGTAATCTGCTACGTTTCATTGGTTGTTTGTTTGTTTGGGATTTCGTACAAAGCTACTCGAGGGCTATCTGCACTAGCCGTCCCTAATTTAGCAGTGTAAGACTAGAGGAAAAGCAGCTAGTCATCACCACCCACTGACAACTGCTGGGCTACTCTTTAATCAACGAATAGTGGGATTGACCGTCACATTATAATGCCCCCACGCCTGAAAGGGGCGAGCATGTTTGGTGCGACGGGGATTCGAACCCGCGACCCTCAGATTACGAGTCGAGTATCTTAACCACTTGGTCATGCAGGACCTCTGCTGTGTACACCGAGGAGAATCAAATCCCTGATTTTAGCATCGTAAATCCGAAGACTTACCGTTGTCCTAGCAGGAAACGTTTAGTAACAGTAAGAATCATTGCGTGCGTGTATCTAGAGAAAAGCTAGAGTATAATTAAAGTTGGGAAGAAGCGTAATGAAATATGTTTTATCGAATATTATATGTTGAATAAAATGGTATAAGAAGTAAAACAAACAAATATATATTGACATCTATATATAATAGCCCACTGTCTGTCAGTATGTCGCTCTGTGTATTTTCTCAAAGGTTAATCGTATATGGTTATGAAAATGTTTCTTTTTAAGAGTACATTACAGAAAAAAATATTATTGTTATTGCTTTTACTGAACGTTTGTATCGATATCAAAATCAATCCGTTATTCCTAGTATTGCTGAGCAGTCAATTTGAGAAAAAAAACAACACAAAGATGTTCTGTTTGTGAGGGAATATCATGAGAAAATGAAGTTTCCTTCTTTGGATGATTGAAATAAATATTTTGAAGATAGGAGCACGAAAAATCAACAATGTGAATAGGTGAAAGTGTTTGATGTTGTTTTTTTTAGGTGTGTATTTTCTATTTTGTATGTTAATATTATAAACATGGATAATTTTTGTTGTTCCTTGTCGGATAAATGGATTTGAATTGAATTGAATATACCTCCTTTGACGCTTCTTGTTGAAATAACCCATTTCGGTAGCAGTCTTTTCTTTCGCTCTGTTAAATTGTAAGGAACGAAAGCATCTAGTGGGAAAAAATATCCCTGCAGCTAGTTAACGAGCCTTAGCGCTCATTTGTGGTGGATGCACTTCGTACGTCAAAACGGAAACAGTTTTGTTAATAGTACGTTGTTATTGAAATAACACATGGTGTGACAAAACACAGCTGTAAACGACCTAGTAAGCAATCCTATTCTAAATATCTTCTGATTCAAGGAATTGGATTAACTGCACATTTTACATTCATTCACTACTACTTTTAGGAAAGCTACCGTTGGATTGCTAGTCGTGGCATAGCGACTCATAAACTGGCTATTCTTTTCGTTTAGCTGCGGCATAGTGACTCACAAAAATGGTCTACACTGTTTTTTTTTTTTTTTTAAAACAAATTTTAGCTAATAGCTTCGTCACCTCTTGATTGATTTAAGATCTAATTGCAGTTTTGGACTCAGGAGGTCAAATCCCTTCGATTGAAGTATGTGACCACGCCTAAGGTCTCTAGATTAATTTTCTCGAATCCCGCCTAAAATAATTTCTAGTGCCGCTGCTACTGAGGACTCCCTCTTTTTTCAACAGACATCTGCTAGCCTTGTATAAAATAAGTAAAGAAGATGTTTTTAAATAATACCTTGTTTAAAAACCAGAATAAACAACTGTTTGCACGTTGTATACAATATGACAAGAAAACACTGAGGTTTCACCTCAAGTAAATCTAAATAAAAGGCTGTTTAGAATTTTTAGTATGACTCTACAAATATAAAAGAACTGATGCTTTCAATATGTAGCAAATACCGTATTATATAACATCTAGTATGACCATTTATTAAGAGTAATTAAAGTGTATTGAAGAGTAAACTGACTAAAGGTGATATATTGTCTAAAGGTGATATATTGACTAAAGGTGATATATTGTCTAAAGGTGATATATTGACTAAAGGTGATATATTGTCTAAAGGTGATATCTTGTCTAAAGGTGATATATTGACTAAAGGTGATATATTGTCTAAAGGTGATATATTGACTAAAGGTGATATATTGTCTAAAGGTGATATATTGTCTAAAGGTGATATATTGACTAAAGGTGATATATTGTCTAAAGGTGATATATTGTCTAAAGGTGATATATTGTCTTTATAAGACAAAATCTTCAAAACAACTTTCAGCATATTTTTCGTAGAAGTAACTACTGCTACCAAATGATATTTGAACTTATAACTTTGTTTAGAAACTATGTTGCTTTAGCCAGAAACTCAGACTCTGACAAACCTAGTTTTACTTGGGGGGGGGGACAAAACAAAAGGAAAACAGACTTGAATCATTATCAAATTATATTCTTTAAAGAAGAAGTGGAAAGTTTAATGTTAAGCACAAAGCCACACAAAGAGAGTATCGAAACCCAGTTTCTAGCGTTGTAAGTTCACAGACATATCGCTGAGCCACTGGGAGGAGTTCTGTTCTTGGTAACCAATAAATTGAAATGTGATATTTGAGTTGTGCTAACTTATCTAGTTAGTTGAAGAACAAACGTAACATGGTCGAAAAATTCTTAACTCACGTAGTTTTTGTTTTTATTTTTCCGAACTATTTGCTGAAGGTGTATTTACACAGAGATTTCTCATCCGTTTTTCTTCAGGCCTTTTGTTATGTGTAAATATACTGATATTTCAAGCTGCTACTTTTCTGCCCTCACAGGTTTAGTATTCAATCAAAATTATTTGTATCATAGAAATACAATAACGTGATTTTAAACATGTAAAACTTAAGTGTATCTAACCACATCTTAAACTCTGAGTGCATCTAGTTTCAATTCCATGTATCATATAAAATATAGTGTATTGCATTAAAATAAGAATCATCAAATATACTCACGTATTCCTATGGATATTCTTAGAGTAAATGAAACACAGCACCGATATTGGGGTTAACTACTTGTATTACAAGAAATCGGTACACGATCTAAATAAGAAAACATTGTATATATAACTATTCTGACGTCATAAAATACGTTACGAAAGTGGTTCATAAACAAGGATAGAAGTTATCGCTAAACTTCATAAATATCAAACAAGGCAAATAATTATGGAAACATACTAGTGATGTACATATACGAGACAAACAACTAGTAATGGCTACTCGATTGGGAAAATATGTACTACGGTTGCGAAGCATTATCACAGACACTATGGACGTAGAGTAAGTGAAAAAGATTTTCACACTACGTTTTCATGCTGGACTTTAGCACTCTTCTCAATCCGGGCAATTTGTTTGGTCGCCTTTTGACCTTCTCAGTTGTTAAATAAGCCAATACCAGTTTCAAGGATATTCATATCAAAACTTTTTGTATAGACCAACCCATGGTTGTGGGTGTTCTATTGCTTTTTTCTTTTGTTACTGTCAAATATAATTTCACTGGGATCACTTTTTCGTTGGAAGATTAATCCTAGCCCAATGGCATCGTTAGTTGTGGGTGCCATCTTTTGTGTGTGTGTGTGTGTGTGTGTGTAGATTACCGACACCGTTTACTGAGAATTGCTGGTTCAAAAAATGTCCTGATCCTTCACTAAGTTTCACTCTGGATGTCATATATTGGCTATGATAACGTTCGACCAAACATGGAAGAGAATTTGAAAACCATTTCAGTCCTTTGGTTTGGTAACTTCTGGGCAGTAGTTGGAAAAACCTATGCTTAATCGTTATGTCCCTCCATAGGGTCTCCCGCTGGAACAGCGGTAAGTTACAACGCTGAACTCAGGGGCTCGATTCCCCTTGGTGGACTCAGCGGATAGCCCGATGTGTCTTTGCTATAAGGAAAACATACACACACACCTTTCATGGGTCAGCTGTAAGTTTACTGTCTTACAGAACCCCGGTCTCGGGGTGCGATACCCTGAGGTGGACACAACAGACATTCTCTTGTGGCTTTGCTCTAAAAGACTCCTTAACCACCTTATAAAGAATATACCCTAAGATGCTTATCATAATTTTTTAAAAAATTCGTTTTTCTACTTCGACCACTATTGTAACTAACAGAGCCAGTTTCAAGTTTCCTCCTCTTCAGTAATTT
Organism: Tachypleus tridentatus; assembly: GCF_004210375.1. NCBI lineage: Eukaryota > Metazoa > Arthropoda > Merostomata > Xiphosura > Limulidae > Tachypleus > Tachypleus tridentatus. The sequence goes on along the minus strand of NC_134828.1, from coordinate 35,869,840 downwards.
GTTTTTATGTAAGAGGGTCTTTGAAATAGCTGAAACTTTGACTTCTATATGCCTTTCATGGGGTACTTCAGCCGTGAGAGGCATAACTACTACTACTACTGGGCATAATTGAATTGACTGTTCTATTGTATGAGGGCCTGGCATGGCCAAGCGTGTTAAGGAGTGCGACTCGTAATCTGAGGGTCGCGGGTTCGCATTCCTGTCGCGCCAAACATGCTCGCCCTCCCAGCCGTGGGGGCGTTATAATGTTACGGTCAATCCCACTATTCGTTGGTAAAAGAGTAGCCCAAGAGTTGGCGGTGGGTGGTGATGACTAGCTGCCTTCCCTCTAGTCTTACACTGCTAAATTAGGGACAGCTAGCACAGATAGCCCTCGAGTAGCTTTGTGCGAAATTCAAAAACAAACAAACAAAATCATCTATTATATGATTTATACTGTTGCGACGCCATCTGATATTGTGGATGATAATACAGACCTGTGATTGTTTCATTCTCTTGAAATGTTTACGTGTTTTATGGTAATTCCTTTATAAATAAAAAAAAACTTGTTTGCCATCACGTGCAGAGTTTTCACAAAATGTTATATGTACTTTGACATAAGTGAATCATTTTCATTGAAATCGGGTATTATTTTGTTATTTTTAAAATGTTTCCAACCACTGGTTACATATTTCTTTTGGTTTTTATTCTATTCGTTAAGGATATGAACAGAGAGAATAAAAGTGCAAGATAAAATAAAAATGGTTTCTATAAAAACCTAAAACAATATAGATTTGGATACTTGAGTTTCTTTCTAGAATTTTTGCATAAAGCTACACAGAGGTTATCTGCGTGTAGCTGTCTCTCATAGTTTAGAGAAAAGATAACTAGAAAACAACACCCACCGTAAATTCAAAGGTTACTCCAAGCTGACCAAATAGTAGGGTTTGATCTTTATTCGTAGTGCACCTACAGTCAGAAAGTGCGGTGCACTTTTTTGGTTTTGGTTTTCAGCAACGGGACTAACCTACCTCTTCTGAGCTGCAAGATCCTCATGAGGTATTACTGAGATTATGGAGGAAAATACGAATAATAGAGAGAATCACTGGGAGTAAAAGGTCAAAATAGCACCTTACTCCCCTCCCCCACTCTCCAGATGGAGCACAATACAACCTACAGGGGCAAGATTATGATACTGAATTAATGTTCTTTTGTTGTTGTTTCTTCTTGCCTTTGGAGGCGAAGACGTTCGGTGGTATTGGGAATTAACGCTATTACGATATACTTAGGCTGGAACTTTTAATATTAAAACGTCGAGATTAAATAGTGTTCCACATGGTTTCTCACAACTGGATATGGGTTTGTTATGTAGAAGAAACTGTTTTGTATAACAGTTTTGATGCTTTTGCTTTGTTCAGGAAATTTGTTTTAAACACTGTTAATATGGAGTTGAAATTTCCAATCTGAAAAGCTCTTTACATCTACTTATCGGTACATAAAATGAACTATAGTATTATTTCCTAGTTCTGGACATTGATCAAAGGCTATTGACTTTAATTTGATAAATTTCCCAAGTAAACATTTCAGTCATAAAAACAGTGTAAACATCGTTTTTACGATTGTAAAGTCTTTGAAATAAAGCGTAGAAGTGGAAGCTTAATTATTCAGTTTCATTATACTTAAATAAAGTCTGAGACGGTTACGTTCGAAGAAGTCATTATAGTCCAGTGAAATTGAATTATAGGAGACTGTTACGAACGAAGTCCATTAAAGACCAGTGAAATTAAGTTATCTGAAACTGTTACACACGAATATGTCCATTAAAGTCTAGTGAAATTAAATTATATGAGACTTACACACCAGGAAGTCCATTAAAGTCCAGGGAAAGTTAGACTGAATAGTTTTAAAATTTTAATGAAACTCTTCTTCTAAGAGTTCAATAAACTCTAATAACCATTGATTTTTATCACATCTTATTGAAAGAAAACAAAATGAGCCTTTTTTAAAATAGTTTCTTGGAAGTGCTTGAGGCGAGTGACGCTTCAAGGTTCCATCTCTGGTGCTTGTCACGAACTTCACTGTCACTGAGGCTGATTTCTACTTCGGTACAGTTCCACACCTTTTTCTGTTATCTCATTAAGGTCTGATGGATATATCTGTGACAGCAAAGCGTGGGCCTCAAAGTTCCATCATTTCAACATGGAGAAAAACACATACCTTTGACCATGTTGAAATTTTTACGAAGCCCTTCATATATTTATCTGATGAAACTAGTCACGTTGCTCTGTAAGATAGATAAAAGTTGACTGTTTTTGTATTATTGTTGGTGAACTGTTTTGTTAGTTGCGTAAAAAATATCAGATCGATACGTGCGGCAGATTTTGTTTATTATTATTATTTTGGGGCGAAGACGTTCGGTATTATTGGGAATTAACGCTATTACGATGTACTTAGGTTGGAACTTTTAATATTAAAACTTCGAGATTAAATACTGTTTCACTTCGTTTCTCATAACTGGACATGGCTTTGTTATGTAGAAGAAACTGTTTTATGTAACAGCTTTGATGCTTTTGCTTTGTTCAGGAAACTTTTTAAAATATTGTTAATATGAAATTGAAATTTTTAATCTGAAAAGCTCTTTACGTCTGCTTGATGAAATGGCCAGGTCAGGTGTCAATAGGAATCAAGTATGGCCACAGGTGTGTTAACATTACTGATCAAAGGGAATGCAATCAATCAGCCAGCAGTATCCGCTGTCCTCTGACCTGAATGACAAAATTAGCTGTCACTTTTATAAGACGATCCCAGAGCTGAAAATGTGGAGCATGCTCAGTGGCATGGCGTCTCGAACTCGGGAACTTAACATTCGCGGGTCTACACCTTCACCTCAAGGCGATTTCCAGTCTTTGTCAACTTGCTCATTAACATAAAAAAAAACAAATAAAAAATGCTGTCCAGTCAACTGGTGTAAGCGCGTTTGTCCACGTAGAAAAACTTAACATTTGTAATATGGAGTGGCTCTGTGGTACACCTCGAAATATCAAATCTGGCAAGCTGGGTTCGAACCCATGCCATATATAAAATATTCCCAGTGCTTAATTTTGTGGGTGCGTTATAAAAGTGACATGGTGGATGTAAGGGTACTGACTGACTGGATGACTTCCCTCTGATCACTACCTCAAAATCAGAATTGAGTAATGTAGACAAAATCTATCAGCAGACACACGAGAATTTTCTTCATGTAAAAATATTTGATTATATTTCGTTACAAGTACGTTTCATTAAACTGACTCATTAAAAAATTTGGTTGATTAAGAAACTGAATATGAAAGCAACAACAAGAAAACTTTGAAATATTACATTTCTTGTTCTGAAATGAAAGAAAGTAAAACATGGCGTTGTGGATATTTATTATCAGTACCTTTAAGAAGGCGATGAAAAAAGATGGCTGAAAATATATTGCACCTTAAAGTAGATGAAGGTTAGAATGTGACAACAGTTAGTTCTTTGGGCAGCTTAACTGAACTGTCTAGACTTCACACTCGATGAATTATTTTATTTATTCTTTTACACATTCAATGAGACGAGAAAGTTTGTTTGTTTTTTAATTTCGCGCAAAGCTACACAAGGGCTATCTGCGCTATGCGTCCTTAATTTTGCAGTGTAAGGCTAGAGGGAAGGCAGCTAGTCATCACCACTCACTGACAACTCTTGGGCTACTCTTTTTTTTTAAATCAACGAATAGTGAAATTGACCGTCACGTTATAACGCTTCCATGGCTGAAATGGAGAACATGTTTGGTGCGACCCTCAGATTACGAGTCGAGCGTCTTAACCACTTAGCCATGCCGGGCCTAGAGACTTCTTGTTTAGTTTAATATACACCTGATACGATTCATAGCGAAGAGGGAAATTCAATAATTCCTTTCTTCATTATATTTTAAATTCAGCAGTATCCTATCCAATTATCCCGAACTCACTACACATAGTTTAAGACTCATTATTCCCTCGTAACGAATTCGTTTTTCGACCGCTATGGTTTTGTTTTGGTTCTTATTAAGCGCGAAGGTTAATGGGGCTCTGTGTATAACCCACCGAGTGTATCGAAACCGAATTGTAACGTCGTAAGCCTGCAGATTTGTGCTGAGCCCATGAGGGGCCAGATCGATAGTGTGAAATCACCTGAGAAAGGATTGGAATGAAATCACCTGAGAAAGGATTGGAATAAAATCACCTGAGAAAGGATTGGAATAAAATAAAAGTTCTAATTATTCTTTACAGACATTTTCAATTTACTGTCAACTCATAAATGTTGGTTTCGTTTGTATGTATTACACACGCGTAATTAAAATTAATATTATGTTCGAATGATGCACTGGCTACCATTCAAAGTATTATTTAGGTAGTATTAGGAAAAGTAACAGTAAAACGTGCAAGCTTTATTGATATGCGTACTCTATCTTAAATTCTAATCTATTTTTCAGAGATTCCAACACATTTCTCATCGTTAAACGTATCCACGTAGATCACAAAAAAATGTATACAAGTTGAAACATTGTACCTGTAGACGTGACTTATGTAAATTATGTGAAGTATAACCTTAACTCACGTATCACTGTATGTTATACTTATTATTAATTAAAATGCGGGTTTAAAGCGATAGAAGCCTAGCCACTCAGACTCAGTTATGACTGATGTTTATCTTTGGGTTTTCCTATGGTGCTTGTTGCGACAAGACTTGATAAAGGTATGCTGTGCACGACACGCTAACAAAAACCACCAACAGTTTTTGGACACAACTCCACTTCACGAGCTGTCCTTTCTGGCCTAAGGGTACTTACTGTACCACCGCTATCACCCGATCAGTTTGAAGTTTCGTCTTTGCGGTGTTTCCTAATGGCAAGCGAACAGAGCAAGAACTTAGAGCTAGCGGAAAACGAGCCGTCAAGATACGTTATTGACTTTGTTAGTCAAACGAATCGTTTAAAAACGTTCTTTTCTACGACAAACATTTCTCGGCAAACTTGTTTTTATTACGTTTCAACGATAAATTCTTTTTGTCGTAAATTGAAAAAACAAAACAATTAAATATGTGTATAAACTATACAGAGAATGTCTTTATTCGTTCTTTTTTTTTAACATTTCACTTTCTGAAGTTTCATTCACAAAGTGGAGGAAGGGCAAACAGTCAATAAAGCTTATCGCCTGTACGGCTATTCTTGACTTGACGGCCCGGAATAAAAACCAACAATAAGACATCCCTCATATTATTGAATTAATTACAAACCTGACGCGAATACGTTGAAGTATTATCAAACTGTCGCTCAGAAATGAAACTAAGGAGTTAAAATCCATTTAAAACTAAACAAGAAAATAATGGTTGGGTGAAAAATACGGGTGTAATAATCAATACATAGATAAAATGAAACCATCTGCTTAGGTATTTATCACACTATTCTTCCGGAAGAACGTAATGGTTTAATCTGTTGTTTCTGAACAATGTTGCTGTATTATCCATTATTTAGAAGGTAACTCACAACTGACAAAGTGTTAATAGACAGGAGACGTTACATACACATTATGAATGAAAATTGTGTTTACGATAAAACAACATATGGGAATGTTATAGGTCAGCTATTTGTGTAATACTTTTGAAGAGTATGGTATGTCATCTGGAAGCATCCAAAGTCACTTTCAAATCATAGCTTGAAATAGAATATTATCTTCCAGTATCTCTAAGTCTCTACAAAACCATGGTTTAAAATGGACATATTATTTTAAAGTAACTAAACTTCTTTACCAAACTGTGACTGGAAGTTCACCTGTATTTCCCAGTATTGCTCAGACTTTGCCCGAATTCTGATTTGAAATGAACATGTTATGTTTTAGCATTCCTAGGTGTCTAACAAACCTATACTCTGAATGAATATGTTATATTACAACACCTTAAGTTCTCAATAAAATTATGATTGAAAATATGTATTGTTTTAAGCCATACGTATTAATTTAGATGTTTGTTTGCTGGAGAGGGCTCGTCATGGTGGTGTTACGACAAAGAATATTCGTGTATTTTTTATTACTGTTACATTCATGCAAAATTGTTAGACAGTCATCTACACCAACTGTACATAACTTTGAACTGATACTCGACATCACCAACTGTCAACTATTGAGTTACTCTTTATAAACAACTAGTGACATTGGCCGTTACGTAACCCTAATCAACAGGTCATGACAGTCTCTATTTCGTATACTAAATAAAGAACAAGTAACATTATAAATACCAGAATCAACGAAGTAATCAGTGTAGTGTCAGTCTGTGAGTTATTCAATTCTGTGATTCAATTAGTAAGCTAAACAGTGCATTAGTTAGCGCGTTTGCTGTCAATCGATTGGAGAGGAGACATTTAAGTGCGATTGTGTATAATGTTACGCCTACAAGTGAAAGTAGCTCTCAGTCAGTAACTGTTAAAAAAGAAGTAAACAAATGTATTTTGTTACTTGGACTGGCTTGGAATTAATTTTACAATGTTGCCAGATAATTCAAAAGAACCCATCCAACAACAGAACACGTTACAACAATGCGTTATATTACAATATTCGTAGACCTCTACAAAACCCTAACTGGAAATAGACACAAAATATATTTCGTCTCCACTAAACCTTGCGTGGCTAGAAGAGGGCATCTAATCTTTTTCGATCTCAGTACGTCTCTACCAATCACTGGCTGAAAAATCATATAAATTGATCGCCTCTTTTAGTAATAAACAATGAAATAAGTATGCTTATATATTGCATAGTTATCTTGTACCTATATTCTATATTTTACAACTTACCCTCCCTTTTCAAAAGATTTCGTTTGGTTATTTCTTTCTTCTGTTATCAATAACATTACTTTGATTGAAAACATGCTTTTTGTATATTTACAGCTTATACTGGTGTTTCAACCTATATACCACTACACTTTAGATTTGTATTTGATGTCAACTGTGTAACTCTCGAATCGGGTGAAGGATTGAAGATTTAACCTGATGAAAGAAATATTCTATCTGTAAAAATGCTAATAATATGGAGTTAACAAATAGTCAGCAATGGATATGGCAGACATGAAAAATCTATTCGGGCCCGGGCCTCAGATGGGGTCTCGGGGTTCGAATCCACGTCATACCAAACATTTTCGCTTATATCAAACTTGGGGACACTATAATGTGACGGTGAATCCACTATTCATCGGCAAAAGAGTTGCTCAAGCGTTATTAGTGGTTGGTGATGACTACCTGCCTAGCTCGGCATGGCCAGGTGGGTTAAGGCGTTCGATTCATCATCTGAGGGTCGCAGGTTCGAATCCCGGTTGCACCACACATACTCGCCCTTTAAGTGGTGGGGCGTTATAATGTGATGGCCAATCCCACTATTCGTTGGTAAAAGAGTAGCCCAAGAGTTGGCGGTGGGTGGTGATGAGCAACTGCTCTCCTTCTAGTTTTACACTGCTAAATTAGGGACGGCTGGTACAGATAGCCCTCGTGTAGCTTCGCGCGAAATTCAAACAAACAAAGAGTCCAAGGTACGGAATAAATACTTTAGTGTTTAAAAGTTCAGTAAGGCTATTAGTGATGCTTTAAAACAATCATACTTTATTAATAAACAGTATATTTGAGAAACACGTTTTTATATAAGCATACAATATTACTACTTTCATGCACACGAAGTTATAGTGTTGTTACTAGCAGTGTTGCTGTTAACAGTAGTATTTTGACTACTGTTATGCACATTTTATGTGTAAGCAGAATTATCAAAATGCTCTTTAGATTGATACACCAGTCCTTGTTAATAACAGTACCACAAATCTAATACCAAGTTTTTACGACACGTAACTTATTTACAATCATGCTTTAGTAGCTCAGTTGTTACAAATTGCTTATATAAATAAGGTTCTGACCTCTACTGTATGTGTTGTATTCTAGCTGGCGTGGTGAGCTCTGTATTGAGCAAAAGGCCTCGTCGTTGGAAATAGATATGGGAGAAATAGTGAGATTGAAATGCTATTATAACTCTTCTTAAAAAACCCCAAGGGACTGAATAAGAAATGTTAAAAATATAATAGGTCCCATACTAACGCATAATGACAAGTATAATTAATTACAAAGATGCTTCGCTAGCTTAAGAAAAGTGTTCACACCAGAATAACAGCACTTTGACTGAAATGCCTACTTTTATGCATACAAGCTAAATTCAAGAATTGTGGACATTAATAGTCTGGCACGTCATCCTGATTGACAGAGATTCTTTTTATACACGAACTTCTTTCATTAGGAGTTCAAAAAAATGTAAAAAAGTCTTTGTTAACTGGAATATCGCACTTGTTTTACACGTGTGCTAAGACTCGCGAGTTGTTACACAGAGCAGATGAAGCAAGTCCGTTGTTCTCTGAGGTATAAACATTAGCTGACATGGTCTTTGGAGTACAGATGTATTTGTAAACGATTAGTGACTCCATTAGCTTATGTATGAGCCAGTTAATTCTTTCTGTTTCACTGGGTGTTCTTAAACTGAAAACTAGTAATGTAGTTTAAAACCTGTTTCAAAGTCTATTGTTAAATGAATACCTAGAAGTGACCTTGAACCTGCGTTACAAACAATATACCATTTTACACTCACGCCACATATTTGTTTCTTGTTTTGTTTTTGTTTTAAATTTCGCGCAAGGCTATTCAAGGGCTATCTGCGCTAGCCGTCCCTAATTTAGCAATGTAAGACTAGAGGGAAGGCGGCTAGTCATCACCGCTCACCGCCAACTCTTGAGCTACTCATTTTACCAACGAATAGTAGGATTGACCGTCACATTATAACGCCCCACGGCTGAAAGGGCGAGCATGTATGGTGCGACAGGGATTCGAACCCGCGACCCTCAGATTACGAGTCGAACACCTTAACTCACCTGGCCATGCCGGGCCATCCAACATGTTACTGTATTTAGAGATTGTGAAGTAAGATACAAAATGTGGATTATTTATTTGTTTTATCACAAAACTGTGCAATAGGTTATCATTGGCCATACTACTGGAATGGAACCTTAGGTTTTAGTACTGTAAGTTTGCGATGTTACCGCTCGCCCACTGAGGGACAAAATATACGTTTATGTGTGTTTAAGCTCAAAATTACACAAGGGCTATCTGTGCCGTGCCCATCACCGATATCGAACCCAGGTATCTTAGTCTTACTACTGAGTCACCGACTGATAACGTAGCTTTAGTATGTTTCATACCGTTTACAAGGCCTAAAATGATTCATACCTATACTGCGTTAAAGGTAAAGGGGGTATCGCTACTGATGAAATACAATAACACAAGATCACTCGGTTACGTAATTGATTAGCAAGAACGTGGTTTAACCAATATAGCGAATTACGTTAATTCTGTTTCACAGAAACAATATTTTACGTGAGTCGTAAAATCAAATGGTTTGGTAATATAATTTCTCAGCAAATTCATACGTTAACCTCTTTCTTCTTATTTAAAATTTCCATTTATGTTTTTAAGACAATATTAACTTGAAAATCCCATTAAACTTTTCTTTCAAGTTATATATATACAGTAATAACGAGCAATATAAATCAACAGATACATCTGGACTTTATAAGTTATAATTTTAAACCTCTTTATGAGTTTAAAAACTTATTTAGTGAAGGGTATCTGTAGAAAACCCCGAGGCTTTCGCGTGATTTTCTATTCTGTGTGTGTTTGCGTTTTTACAGGTTTAATGTGAAACTACGGGGGAGGGGTTAAGTCATATATTCATAAAATTAAAAAGTTAGAGCATTTGTTTGTTTAAGATTTTTCGCGCATTGCTACACAATAGCTATCTTTTATAATTTTGAACTGATAACAAATAAGGGAAAGGTTAGTCAACAGTAGTCAACACAAACTGTTGGGATACTTTGTTTAGCATAAAAGAACGGAACGCGTGTTTGCAGGAATAAAACATGATTCGTAAATTACTAGGATTGACAACTATAGCATGCTAACAGTTAGGCCACGCCCTACCGAAGACAGAGGGGACAACATATTTGTATATTGAATTAACATTATATATTTGAATATTACAATGTGCGTTGTAGACTTCCTTTAAACTAAATTTCTACGAATACATGTTTTTCGTCGTGTTTTCGAAGAAGTTAAGGTCCAAGGCTCGAGACGCGGTGCTAATAAAGACAGCTAAAATTTCAGTGGTGAGTTTGTTGTAAGAGTGATCCTATAATATCGAGACTCTATTAAAAGTAGCCAGTTCAGGTGGAAGTTTTGCTGCCATTTTGGTTGATTGTTCTGTCTTCAGCAGTTGAAAATTAAAACACGCTATGTCATAGCCACTGCAGTGAGTCTCTGATCTAACCACTGAATCAACTGCGTGCACATCTGTCTAAAACTCTTCATTCTGTAATTATTCATTTTTTGCTGATTCCTGTGTTGTTGTTGTTTTACAACCCACTCCACCCATTTACTCTTTTCGCTTAGAAAGCCACATTCGTCACTTTCAACTTATAGAGAAAGTAACACTGATTTGACAATACTGTTTCAAGCAACAGCAGGTTATGATGACATAAGCATGTTTAATGTGTTAAGTTTGTGTCTGATGACAATATCATAGAAGCTAACATATTTAGCATGGTAGGCGAGTTAAAGTGATTGGTCAGCGTGATGCATGGACTTATCGTTTATCTGAAGGATAATGACTCATACTAAAGACATTCATTGTGTATTAACAGAGATAGTGTAGACCTTTGTCACGTAACTAGCGAATATGAGGTTCTTAAACAGCATGTAGTGAGGACATTTCCGTAATCCTGTTTGATATAGCGGAAACCGTTTAACTTTCCCTGTACACTTAAGTCATGTAAAGCAAGAAATATTTTAAAATAAAAATAATAATAAAACAATAAAAATACCTCGTACACATTTTGAGGACAATAAAATCAACCATCTCGTGTCCAGTGTTGCTATATTGCCACCTTCTGCTATTCACATACACACACAACACTAGCAAAACGAACACACTACTTCGGCGCTCAAAAAGCTGTTTTAGTAAATCCTGGATTGTACGATATTAGTCACACAAACATGACCACCAGAGCAATACAATAAACTAATATTGGACCTGTACTGTTTTGTTTTGTTTGCAAGTTAAAATGACAAAATGTTGTTATTTCATAGAAATTCCTCCCCGGTGGGACAACAGTAAATGTTTGGATTTACAACCCCAAAATCATGAGTTTCATTCCCCTCGATGGACACAGCAGATAGCCCAATGCGTCTGTTCTATAAGAAAAAAACACATTCCATAGAAATTTAAGGAGCATTTTTTTTATTTTTCAATTTCGCGCAAAGCTACACGAGGGCTACCTGCGCTAGCCGTTCCTAATTGCGACGAGTGCTATAGACTCGTTGTTTGTGTTTATTTTTTAATTTCGCTCAAAGATAGTTTGTTTTTGTTTTTGAATTTCGTACAAAGCTACCGTCCCTAATTTAGCAGTGTAAGACTAGAGGGAAGGCAGCTAGTCATCACCACCCACCGCCAACTCTTGAGCTACTCTTTTACTAACGAATAGTGGGATTGACCGTCACATTGTAACGCCCCAACGGCTGAAAGGGCGAGCATGTTTGGCGCGACGGGGATGCGAACCCGCGATCCTCAGATTACGAGTCGCACGCCTTAACACGCTTGGCCATGCCGGGCCTCGCACAAAGATACCCGAGGGCTCTCTGCGCTAACCGTCCCTAATTTAGCAATGTAAGACTAGAGGGAAGGTAGCTAGTCATCACCACCCGCCGCTAATTTTTGGGATCCCTTCAACCAAGTAATATTGGGATTGACCTTTGCATTTATAACAACCCGACTGCTGAAAGAGCGAGCATATTTGGTATGGCGGGTATTTGAGCCAGCGATCGTTGGATTACCAGTCAAGTGCCTTAACCACCAGGCTATGCCGAGCCTTTCAGGATCGTTAAAAACAAACATTTCTCATAAACAAATACGCGAAAATGGAAGTACTATCATCGTATCCATATTTATCACCCACATCACTGAACTTGTAGGGTGAAATAAAAAACAAATTAAGTGCTGCGAATTGAATCCAGAAAAGCGAATAGTTTAATTAAAAGGTAAAGAACGAGTCTGGTGAGTAAAATGTGCATAATATTCATTCTAATCACATCCATTTCAAGCTTTTTTTACATCAGGATTTTTATGAGAACAAGGTGTTATATACGGTTGGATTGAAAAGTCTTAGCGTTTGTGTCGAGTGTTAAAATATTGTCTGTTATGAAGTCACAACATAACTAGCTTGCTTAGCGTAAGTATGAAGTATCAGAGTCTGCATGACCATGCCTGTGAATTGTTTGGCTTCAGGAATCACAATCAATGGTTGTGATTCTCTATGACAATTAACTTCTCTTGTTTGCTATGAAGCCGAAATAAAATATCACTGGGTGAGCAACAGTGATTAAAAGCATACGCTGTAAAATTAAAAGAAGGGGGCCAGAAATTGAAATTCTTTATTAAAATTTTTCTTAAAACTCAAATTCTAATACGGATCGTTTCGGGAATTTTACACTGTGTTTTATTACCTTGAAAACATTTCAGTTCCTCATTAACTCATTATGTCCGGAAGGATAAAAAGGAAATTAAAAACGGAGTTTTTCTTGAAATCTCCTGTTAAGTTGTATACTCACGTATCAAGTTTATTGGTCTTATAATATCTGCAAAACTTACACTAATAAAACAAAACAGGATGCGATGTCCAATCGAAAAAACACAAGATCTATATTTATCGTCTAATATGTAACAAGCTTTTTGCTTTTTCTTGTTCCTGGGCAGAAAGTGTTATTTCCAAATTGCTTAGGTCTAAAGTAAATGGAAAAGACCTATTTTCCTCTTCAAACTTCGCTTTTTTGACCTAGGAGCGTATAACGAAAACATGATGAGGTACTGTATTTGGGGTCTGATACGTGTAAGTGATTTATATTACAGTCTCAAATTTAAAAAAAATTACTCACTTCTAAACATTTTATTCATTTTTGTATAACTTAAATATAAATACATGTAAATATTGAATCATACGTTGTTTTATTCAGACCTTATGTAAATGAAAATGTGCAAATTTGCCCGTTTTTACACAGAAAATAGATTAATTTCTAAATTTCATTATCCAGGTCACAAAACCAAAGTTTGAAAGGAATAATGGCCATTTTCTGTACTTTTACAGCATAAGCAGTTAAGAAATAACACATACTATCCAGGAACAAAATTTGTGTTATATAGTGTTATCTGTTGCACTGGTACGACAATTTTTTACTTTTTGGTTTACTTGTTTAATGAACGATCATATTGTGAAAGATTTGAAACTACTGTCGTATTAAGTTGTTTTCTTCTGAGGCTTAAAACTATCACAATGCGGTTAGATCAGAGAACTCCGTAGAATTCGAGTTTTTTGTTAGGCCCTGCATGGCCAAGTGGTGAGGACACTTGACTCATAATCTGAGGGTCGTGGGTTCGAATTCACGTCACACCAAACATGCTTGTACTTTTAGCCGTAGGCCATTATAATGTGATGGTCAGTCCTATTATTCGTTGGTAAAATATTAGCCCAAGAGTTGGTGGTGGTGGTGATGATTAGGTGCCTTCACTGTAGTCTTACACTGCTAAATTATAGACGGCTTGGGCAGATAGCCCTCGTGTAGCCTTGTGCAAATTTCAAAAATAAACAAAAACAATCAGTATAGATCACTCGTCGCATAAGGGCTTTGTTCAGATCTCTGAATCGAATAACGAGACTTAATATCGCTTTTATAGCTCACAGCCAAAAGTGTTGAGTTTGTTATGCGGCATAACGTATAGAATCTCAAACCTTCGATTTACAGAGTGACATGGCAACCATTAGGCCGCATCAGGCCCTACTATTTTGGTTCATGTGTGTATACACGTACATGGAGTTTTCAAATAAACAAATGTCTTGATATTCATCATTCGCGTTTCTTTTCTCTATAACCTATCACATCTAGCAGGTCAGCAGTAAGTCCGAGGCTCATGTCCCTTCAATAGACATAACGCATATAGCTTATTGTGTATATTTCCATTAAGAAAAAACTTCCTGTAATTATATTTTGATGAAACATTAAACAGGTTTGGTTTGTTCTGAATTTCGCACAAAGCTACACGAGGGCTACCTGCGCTAGCCGTCCCTAATGTAGCAGTATAAGACTACAGTGAAGGCACCTAATCATCACCACCACCACCAACTCTTGGGCTACTCTTTTACCAACGAATAGTGGGATTGTCCGTCATATTATAACGCCCTTATGGCTGAAAGGGCGAGCATGTTTGGTGCGACAGGGATTCGAACCCACGACCCTCGAATTGTGAGTCGAGTGCCTTAACCACCTGACCAGCCATGTTAAATAGGTTCTGGTAACGTAATCAAGACACCATGAGGAGCGAAATGAGGTCTAAGCGTTTCTCGTGTTTCTAAACTTCGTTTAAGTAATTTTTTTTAGATTCTATATTTAAACCACGTTTTAAAAGCGTTTCCAGCTTAAATGAATTGTTTTTATACTACATAATATCTTTGGTTATTTTCTGTTCAGTAGTATACGTTCTGCAGTTCGGAATAACAAAGGGGACATCGAATGGACACCAAATCCAAACTGTAAAGTAGTATTGCAACAGTTGCTTTTCTATTTTGTTGCATCTTGTGAAAAGTACAACGAAAGCTAGAATATATTTCTGTTGATCTAATACGCTGACACATTTATTTATAGAAATGAGAAATAATTATTTAAAAAACAACTTGCTGGACAAAACTTGTGGTGTTCACTTTCCTGCAATTTTACCTGTCATCACCAACGTTACTTCACGTGGTTCAAACCTTCTTAATGAGGTGCCTCTTAGTGGTGATAAAAAAAAGCAAGATGTGTAGTGATTGCATAAATAATAATTATTAAAAATATAAAAGAAACAGCTACGAGCTGAACATGAATGAAGAAGCAGTATATTCGTGGCCTTAATAGTTTACCAACAAGTTCTTCCATTAAAAGCTATAGGCATTCTAATACCGCTCTATAATGTAAAAATGTATGAAATATCGAATGATGGATGGGTTCAATTTTACTTGTAAAAACAGTCATAGAAAGAAATTTATCAAATGAGAGAAGCCTTTAATAAAAACACGAAATAATAAAAGTAACCTTTTCTTTTAATGTAACGATCTCTACGCTAGGGCTCAGTAATGGGAACAAAAGAGAAATGTGCTTTTTTTTTTACTATTCATTAATTTAGACCTAGATTTAAATTCAAGACGAGACAAAAAATTAAAAACTGAAACGTTAACCCGCATAACGTCTGATAATTAAGTAATTTAAAATAATTTGCAACACATACACACAACACAACAAAATGGAAGGAACAAATCTTATAGATATACAAATAAACTTTAAGTTGGAGACATCTTGAATTGTGTACAGCAGAGGATGTTTACCACTTGCATCGATTTTATTCTACTAAATGGACAATTACATAAGCACACATTCTGAAGATTATTGAAGAGTTGTGGGTGTTTAATACTTAATTGTTTTTATTCTACTATTTAATAATTATATTAGCACACATTCTGAGGATTAATAAAGAGTTAAAGATGTTTAACACGTAATTGTTTTTATTCTACTGTTTAACAATTTTATAAGCACACATTCTTAGGATTAATGAAGCGTTGAGGATGTTTAACACAAACATTATGAAAAGTTTTTAACTTAAAAATATTGATCACAAACTTAAATGCCGAAATTAGTTTTCCACTATAATTTTAGCATAATTTTGTGACAACTGCACCTAGTATTTTTATTTCCGCTTTGAAACCCAAATAATGAAGCATTTGCTGAAAGTTAAAGATCTTGTAAACGACCAACTTTTAAGACTGTTTTAAGCTATTAGATGTATCCGTTGTACTGTGATGTAAAGTGTGAAATATCACATATGTTACTAAATGCCATTCTTCCCCAGCTAAAACTTTTTGTTTATCAAATGACTGGTAGAAAAGTTCATGTTTTTTTCAACTCAGTCAGCTTTAGAAGCTCTTGGTTTAATAAAGAGTACACTAAACTTGCTAACGAGCGAATCAGACAACATCAAGTGGAAACTGGTCAAGTTTTGCTTGATGGTTTAAGCAAAACTTTGCTCATTCCTTTATCGTGGAGGGTGGAAAACGTTACCAGAAGAGGTATAACTGATGTTATTTTCTAATGAATATTTTACTTATCTTTATTATTGCTAAAACATGCTTCTAATCACAGTTCTGTCCCCATAAGATGTGACATCTAGGTTTGCAGAATTGACAATATTATAAATTGTCTTAAGAAATTAAATTAGTCACTTGGTAGCTTAATGTTAAGTTTGGTAACTTATTATGTTAAAAATCTGTGGATAACGTTTATTTCAGTTATTTTTAATTACACAAGTTTCTTGATGTAAAATGCATTGGACTTAGTGTTGAAGTATTTCCTGCGTTACGACTAGAAGAAAACTGCGTCATACACCGTGCGAGACAAAAGCTACTATGCAGTTGGTATTTAAGAAAATAGCATGAACAAGACTGAAACCAAGTTAATTATTGTTTTTTTCAGAGTAAGACATCAGAAGCTAGACTCTGTATCGTGACTTTGCCACACCTTACACATACATAACAAGAATAGAATAAGTTGGAAAAAAATGAGTTGATATTATGCTCCAAGAATTATATATATTTCTGTGTGCGTACTATTTGTTCTTATTAGCTCGAATGGCAATGCTTTACTCAAGCCACACGTTATTATCTGTTATAACGACATTAAGTGCTGTTGTGATGTCATACCTGAAAGGTCTCCGACTGAAAATTAACCGTAACTGCCCGTTTGAGGATTGTATTTTATCACAACGCTCCCATGTGACAGGTAGAAATGATTTTGGAATAGAGATTTTAAGTTTATAAATGACGTTGAAATGCGCGCTTTATTGCATACGTATACGAGTTATTCATGGTAGTCAGTTATGTGATGCTTTATTACTACTGAGACTTGCAGCTAACCGTTACAAACAAGCAAATATTGTCACGTTAGACTCACCCTTATCCCTTGTTTAAGCTTTTCAAAGTTTGTGTACTTGCATACTCTCTCGTCAACAAGAAGAAGTAGTTAAACCATTAGAACTGTACTTAACGGCATAAATCAAAGCTCAGAAACAGTTGAAAAGCAGTAGTTTTATACGAAAGGACAGTTATGTTACTTCTAGGCATTTTAATTGTAAGTTAAAAACAACTTTACCAGAATTGTCCAAACGATTTTGTGAAACTATAATTATGTTTGTGCTGTACAAACCTGGGTTTTTAATGAAAAGGAATGTGTATTTTCTTTGCTTCTCGTATTTTACTTTCCTAAAGCCGTAACACCTAGAGGGAAAGGAGCTACTACTATTACGCTGGTGTAGGTGGGTGTAAACAAGAAACAGTGAGTTTCACACCATCTTTCAAAAGATAAGTGCCTCCCAAAGAACCTAAATTTTTCATCTCTCCAAAAGGTCTGGTTTCTTGCACACTGTTGACATGTTTTCGATAAGAGGGGATCATTAGTTACACCCCTGGTCGCCAGGGGTTCGAGATAACAACTATAAGACAAACTTAACGTCTTCTAAATGGCAGCTAGCCATGTCGATTAACATAATGATATAAAGGTGCGTCAGTGAAGTGTCTATTACATGTAAGTCACACATATTTCTTAAAACAAAGATAACTAACGCCAAGTGGTTTCATTTTAAAGAAAATTAATGTAAGGTAGTTTAGGCGTT
This sequence comes from Tachypleus tridentatus, assembly GCF_004210375.1. Taxonomy (NCBI): domain Eukaryota; kingdom Metazoa; phylum Arthropoda; class Merostomata; order Xiphosura; family Limulidae; genus Tachypleus; species Tachypleus tridentatus. The sequence goes on along the minus strand of NC_134828.1, from coordinate 35,852,000 downwards.
ACTACACTAATTTGAAGAGTGTGTGAGAATTACACGCTACCACACATAACAGCCACACACAAACTGATTATTCTTTAGTGACACCAGTTATATTTGACGTTCGAGTTAACTTTAATGCATCTCGACTTGCAGATACAAGACAAACGAACGGCCATAAGACTGTACAAAGCATACATGGATGATCACAATCAGTAAATAAACAAATAAATGAGTTATTTAAAGTGATTTTAATCTATGTTTGCATATTTTATGCGCACCTAGCTAGAAGAAAAATCAGCAGGTGGCAGTGCTATCGTCAAGGGAGCTGAGATTACTTGACAGTAAACAGTCAAGTATTAGATTAGTTTTAAACGCTTCTGTGAAATGTTGACCCTTGTAAGGAGGCTGCGAATATGGATATGGATGAAGATCATTACAACATACGTACACAAAGTTCAAGACACATCAAAATTTATAATGAGAAAATGAAGCAGAGATTGCTTATAGGGCATAATGATTTTCGATTAACTTGCTTGTTTTCAAAAACAACAGCTATCTCTGCTTAGCTTGAATTTATCTATTGGATGCAATAACTGAACAACTAATTCTATTGCAGACCTAAATCATCTTACAATAAAACGTGCAACGTACATCCGGCGAAAGCAGAACGACCTGTCAGAACAAGTTTTTGAAGAATAAAAAAAGTTTTATTCGTTAATAATGCCTGCAGTATACGTATGTCTGCGAAACAGCACGTGCGGCGCCGTCTGGAGGTAGACTGGTGTTCCGTGTAGGAATGTATCTTTCTTAAGGTTAGCGTAAGGGTCTTGCCAACAGGACCACATCATCAAGGGTCCACAAAAACTTGTCGGACAAGATGATTTAAGTAATTAGCACTTTTTTTTTACTGTCCTTCTCTTGAGCCTAAGCATACAAGAAAATTTAAAATTTTAGTAGTAGAGAATGGAGGTAATCAAAGAGTTAGTTTCAAAATAATATACTGAATTTGCCTGGAGACTGTTTCCCTGTTTATGGAACATAGATCAAAACTATTGAAGCTTGGAAAGCAGATGTCTTCAGGGTTCTTCGTCATGCATTAACCGAATAAGATTACAGGTAGAAACATTATTTTAACACTTTCTTGAGGACTGATCTTAAGTTTTTAGGAGATGCAACAACTTTATTCAACACCAGCTGGACCAGAAACGAAAAATTTGGTGCCTTTAAGTGTACAAAACCATTGTACTGGAACTCTACGGTTTTTGTAAGGAAAAATAGAACTACCATGCTGCATTATTCAACATATATATGCCTCTTTTTTTCTCCGAGATAGATGAAGTAACAAAAAGCAGTCAATACTAACAGACGGTGAAGCAGATATGTGGCAGATAAGTAAGCTTTCAATAGAAAGCGTTAAGTTTGGTACATGAATATTTTAAGATATATTGATTTAAGGATCTCAGGGAGGCAGTTTTCTTCAGATAAATATTTCCCACTGAAATCATGGGCAGATCCTGCGGAAACAAAGTGAGTATACGCCCTCGTTTTCCCCCCTATTTTTTTTAAAGTCACTCTCTGGTTATTAGTCTGTGTCTCCGCGCCTAAATAGTAAGAGCGTTTAGTCCTCTTAGTTTCACAACCTACTTTAGGCCCTCTTTAAGCCCTCCTCTTACAAAATTTTGAATCAATCTATAGAAATTTGAGACCAAACGATGGTGGGTGCTTTTCCGAGACTAAATAATAAGCGAGTTTAGTCCTCTCAATTTCACAACCTATTTTCGCCCTCCCCTTTACGCCCTCTAAGAAAAGTCTCCATAGGTCTATGGAAATTTGAAACCGTTAATTTTTGAAATATCAAATTATAGAATAACGAGCTCTCAATGTCTGACATTTTTACATTGTAAAAAAAGAGAAAATTAATTATTCTATATATTGATAATAAAACAAAACTAAGGTGCCTTAATTAAAACAACTTCCAATGGGATGTTTTTGTAAGTTTAAGCGTTGATTCTTGACTTGATAACGTACAAAAAGTTATATTCTAAACGATAATATGGAACAGGTTTAGAGTGAAATTTTTAGCGTAATCCTTTACGAATTAACATCAACATCAGATTTCTAACCATCTTCACAGATCCGACAGTGTTGTAGTTTTTAACTTTATTTTTGTCGTAGCATCTGTTTGTCTCCATTTGTACCATTGACTTTAAATTACTAAGCTGTTTGTAAATTTCTTTGTTTTTGTTGGTTTCTCACACATGAGTTTAACAAAGAGTTAAACTCTATATACATAATATAATAAAACACATAATCGTTCTAATGGTTTTGGTGTTAAATAGTTTACTTATTTCAGGGACGACGAACAATATATTTTACTATATATTATTTGTGAATCACATTAGTTAACATTCCTAAATCACAGCAAACATATATGTTTAGTTACAAGTTAGAAACTGAACTAAACAACATATAGAAACGTTGCAGCCTACAGCTACAAGTCATTGTATTAATCTCTCTTTATAGTTGTTTCCCGGCGCAGTGATAAACACAGATGTGTATATTTCAGTTTTGAGTTGACACACTCCCAGACACTTGTTGATACATTCCCAGACACTTGTTGATACATTCCCAGACACTTGTTGATACATTCCCAGACACTTGTTGACACATTCCCAGACACTTGTTGATACATTCCCAGACACTTGTTGACACATTCCCAGACACTTGTTGATACATTCCCAGACACTTGTTGATACATTCCCAGACACTTGTTGACACATTCCCAGACACTTGTTGATACATTCCCAGACACTTGTTGACACATTCCCAGACACTTGTTGATACATTCCCAGACACTTGTTGATACATTCCCAGACACTTGTTGATACATTCCCAGACACTTGTTGACACATTCCCAGACACTTGTTGATACATTCCCAGACACTTGTTGATACATTCCCAGACACTTGTTGACACATTCCCAGACACTTGTTGACACATTCCCAGACACTTGTTGACACATTCCCAGACACTTGTTGACACATTCCCAGACACTTGTGTTTGTAGTTACATCTCGCCAGTTTACGGCGTGCTTGTTTCTTCTGGAAGAGAGGTTCAAAAGAAGATGAGTCATCCAAGTATTCTTCACCAAACTTCAGTCTGAAAGAGAAGGAATTGTTGGACAAGACAATGAGTGTTTTTCCACAAACATGAACAATTTGGTATCTTGTCTGTTTCACCTGCTTAAATAACGCACCTTGCCTGATGGAATGTTCTTCAAATGGCGCTTACCATATGCAAACAGGTAATTAGTGATTCGTTCATTTTATTGAGAGGCAATAAAAGAAGAGGGCAAATTATGTGTCAGTTGACTCACTATTGCAGTAGGCGTGAATCACTTGACTCGCTATTGTAATAACCATGAACCGCTTGATTCGCTGTTGCAGCAAAGTTTTGCCACTTAACTCGTTATTGCAGTAATCGTGAGTCACTTGACGCGCAATTGCAATAATCATGAGCCAGTTGATTCGCTGTTCCAGCAATCTTATGTCACATAACTTATCAATGCACCAAGGTGATTATTGTATGTTTTCCGGTATATTTTAAAATGTTAAGTTTATTTCGTAAAATATACGAAATAAAATGAAAAAGCTAACTGTTCTGAATCAAATTTCATTAAAATGTGGTATAAATATGCATATATCAAAGTATTTATTTAATTTTAAAATATTAAAGTATTCTAAACTCTAATTTAGATCATTCTCAACTTCAAACAGGAAACCTAGCGCTCATAATGCGTTTTCCTAAAGTTTTGAGATAAATATGTCATAAAACCCTAATACATTAACTTCCACGCTTACTGCTAGAAGTGGAAATCTAATTCTACTTTTGTCACATTTTCTTTCCACTAAGACACTTGGAAGTCTTCTAGAAAAAAAAACTGGGTCATTATTTTGTTCTACACATGACAAACTTTGGCTGTTTAATAGCTTAAAGTAGCACACAGTGTTTCAAGTGTAACAAGAAAACCGAAGGAAGCAACTGTGGGTAAATAGTTTAAGAACAAAATGGTTTTGTTGGGGAAATCCAGAATTTGAGAGTTGCTTGTTTCTTTGTTTTTAAATTTCGCGCAAAGCTACACGAGGGTTATCTGCTCCAGCCGTTTCTAATTTAGCAGCGAAAGACTAGAGGGATGGCAGCTAGTCATCACCACCCATAGCCTACTCTTTCACCAAGGAGTAGTGGGATTGACCTTCACCTTGTAACGCTTCTACGGCTGAAAGTGCGATCATGTTTAATGGAACAGGAATTTCAACCTTTGACCCTCAGATTACAAGTCAAGCGTTCTAACCACCTGGCAACTGGAGTGTGTCTAACAAACAAGAAATGTGTTAACACCATTTTACATCTCTAGTTAAAACAGAAAAAAAGTTCAAAAGTAGTATTGTCACGAAGGTGTCAGGAATCGAGAACAAGAGAAAAATAAGTTTTACTAAACACCACGTGCAATATATATTATATATATATACACACATAAAGGCAAGTTTTCATGCAAAATGTGTAAAACTATGTACACCTTAAGAAAAAAAGAACAAAGGTAAGATTATAAGTTTTATCAGGTCGTGTTCACGACAGCCTACTGATTATGCGAACAGTTTTAGTCACGTCTATGTTAGTTGAGAATGGAACAAATAGATTTATTTCCTGACATTGTATCTGTTTCTACGTGTTTGTGTGTCAGTTCTCACGACATACACTGTCAATGTTTTACAACAATAAAGAGCGTGTCTCTTGATAAAATCTTGTGGAAAAGTTAAGTTTTCTGGCAATATTTATTCCATATTGCAATGTGTGGAGGCATCAATCTCTCTGTGCAAGCATTGTTTGCACTGAGAAATGTTACATATTCTCTGGAATTCCCTGTTTCAGATTCAACACAACCTAATAGAGAGACGAGGGAAGTGGGCATATAGATTGGGAAATGTTCGAGTCAAAACATGAGGAAGAAGCATTTTGGTTAATAAACCTACTAGAAATAATGTTATTTTAGACTTATTGTCAATTTCTAATATAGAAATGGTTGAGGAGTGTTAATTGGGGAACATCTGGTGCATGTGATCATTGCTATATTTTAGTCTATCAAGTTCGATATTTTGCTGCAAACGGAGATAAGGGATAATGATATTTTGGTTACAGATTTTTAAAAAAGCAAATTTTAAAAGAATATGTCAATAATTATCTATTTTGAACTAAGTAGCTGAAGTATTTTGAGGCACTGATCAAATGTAAAAAAAATGTTCTTGAGATATTCATAATAAGCATTTTCCTTATAGAAAAAAAATTATTTGTTTTTGAATTTCGCGGCAAACTACAAGAGGGCTATCTGCGCTAGCCGTCCCTAACTTAGCAGTGCGAGACAAGAGAAAAGGCAGATAGTCATCGCCACCTACTGTCAACTGCCGGGGTACTCTTTAACCAAAGAATAGTGGAATTGACCGTCACATATAACGACCCCACGGTTGAAAGGGCGAGTATGTTTGGTGCCACGGGGATTCGAACTCGCGACCCTCATATTACGAGTCGAGCTCCTTAACCATCTGGTCATGTGGGACCTATAGAAATAAAACAGTGACTGCAAGTTAAAAACCAGATTGGCTCACAAAGTGTATAAGGGATAAATTAAAGAAAAAAACACACAAATTAACTGATTTGACAGGTTATAGAATACCAAGTAGTTATGATATCAAGCAGGATGTGTGAAAAACGTTGGTTGAAAATGTAAAAAAGTTAACACTAAGAATTTCTTGAAATACATTAAGGGTAAACAAAATGTTAGGATGGGAGAAGGACTTTGAGGGACAATAAAGGAAGGTCCGTATTTGATGCTTATTTTAGTTTAGTTATTAAATTCTTGTTTTTCTTCAGTTTTTACCAATGAAGATTTAATCAATATTCGTCGTTTTGAACAGTTAATAGAATGGGAACAAGATCAAAAATGATAATCACATGAATTCTGATATTGTTAAGACAAAGTTTAAAGAATGTTAAGGTTCCTGAGTCAGATAATATTTCTCAGGAATATTGAAGAAGATTACGAATTGATTATTTGAGCCACTTACCACTATTTCTGATTTGTAAGTTCTTGAACAGAAGTTATGTTCCAGAGGATTGGAAGTTAACTGATGTAACTCCTGCTCTCAAGAGATCTGATAAAAATTATCTCAGTAATTATAGACCTATTAGTCTGACGTTAGTTTCGGGAAAAGATTTTGAAATTTTTATATAAGGTGCTTTGCAAAGCCATTTTAAAAAAGTGCAGAAATTTATTGGATAGTCAATATAGTTTCACTAAGGGAAAATATTTTGACATTATTTGAAAAGATTACTGTTCACGTATTTTTGATGCCATAAATAAGGCTTGTGAAACAAATATTTCTGAAGGTCTTGATGATAAGTTGGTTAATTGGATAGAAAAGTGGTTAGATAGAAAAAAACGTAAAGTTGTTATAAATGGAGTTCAGTCAAACTGAATTAACGTCACAAGTGGGGTATCACAGGGCTCAATCTTTGGACCATTGCTCTTTTTGATTTACATTAATGACTTAGATAAAGGAATGGTCAATAAATTACTTAAATTGGCTAATAATAACAAGGTCTTGGGTGTTTCTAGTGGTGAAAAGATGGCACTGCTTTAGAAAAGGATTTAGATCATTCAGTGAGTTGGGAAATAAATGGCAGATGAATTCTATTTATGATAAATTCAAGATAATGAGTGTGGGTTAGCATAATTTGAATGGGAATAACCTTAACAAGCACATGAAACAAAGGGTTCTTGGTGTGGTAGTTGATCGGTCTGTTAAGTCATTCAAGCACTGTGTTGTTGTTAGTGATAGAAAAAATAGGATTTTAGGTTGTATCTACAGAAATATTGAATACAAATCTAAATAGGTTATAATTTCATTGTAAAGGTTACTAGTTATACCAAAGTTTTAGAACTGTTTTTAGTCTTGGGCTTTTTACCTTAGGAGGGGCATTGAAATTTTGAAAAGGGTTCAGAAAAGTGTTACTAGAATGGTGCATGGGGTGAAGGGTTGTCATACGAGAAGAGATTAAGATCTCTGATATCGTTTTTTCTTCAAGTAAAGAAAAGTTAAAGTGGATCTGATCGAGGTGTGTAAATTATTGAGGGTGTTGATGTATCATCTTTTTCTTTTCATACTCATTGCTGAGAGAGGTAGGAATAGGGGTCCCAAATATAAATTTTGGTAGGATAGGAGTCGTCTTCAGCTAATACCTTTTTATTTTTCCAACAGGCAATTGCCCTTTGGAATGGGTTCCCTTCAGATGTGGTGGAGACATTAAATTTAAGCGAGTTTAAGACAAAACTTTATAAACATATGAATGATAAGGACTGGTTTTGAGTGTCATTTTTTTACTAGTTTTAGTTTAGTTTGATGGATCGCCGAGAGGGATCAACGAGTCTCTTGTTGTCCATAAATATTATATGTTAACTTATCTTGTCAATAATTTATGGAATGTTCCTTAACTTAGACGACTGAAAGATATGATTCGACTACAACTATAACATATATTAATATAAGTTTTTCTTGAGTTTTTATGTGGAACTTCAAATTTACATAAAGTACTTTAGTTTGATTATTTTAAAGATCAAAGCCATACTGGACTATTGAATCCAGGATTTTAGTATTGTAAGTCCGTAAACTTATCTCTGTCCCATCGGTGAACAGTTTATTGATTAACTTACAGAAGGAAATTATTCCGCAGACACACATTAAAATGACCAGACAGACAAAATACACCCAGAATGAGAATACTGGTATTGGTATTTTCAACATGAATGTAACTTGTGATCCAAATATACTTAAAATGAATTTCCAAATCAAAGGAGGATTAGCAGAAGCACCAATCGTCACAAGAGCTTTTTGAACCAATAACTCGAATTAACTGTTACTCTTCTAACGCACCACCAGCTGAAAATGGGAAGCGTGTTCAGCAGTATCGCATCACTTTATTTGGACATCGTGATACACGGCCAGTACCAAGAACAGGGAATATAGATATCCGTGTATTTTGTGTTTATTAACACGATTGTGTTTACACAGCTTTGGAGAATTGTAGGTTACCGTAAGATTGTATTGCACACTTTGAGACTGTAGGTGCTTTGTAACTGTGAGTGACAGTTCAATTCCATTATTTGGTGAAAGTAGCCAAAGAGTTGACGGTGGGTGTTATTTTTTATTTGCCACATTTTCTCTCTGTAATAAGTCCAGTCTTTCAGTTCAATATTATGGTTAGGGCATTCGACTTGCAATCTGAGGGTCACGGGTTCGAATCTCTGTCGCACCAAAAACGCTCGCCCTTTCAGCTGTGAGGTCGTTAAAATGATGCGATCAATCCCAGTATTCGTTGGTAAAAGAGTAGCCGAAGAGTTGATGTCGGGTGGTAGTAACTAGTTGCTTTCCTTCTAGTTTTACGCTGCTAAATTAGAGACGGCTAGGCCAAAAAGCCTTGTGTAGGTTTGCACGAATTTCAAATAAAAACAACCAAAATTATGAACAGATAGTAGAGACAATCGTATGTTGAGTAGCTTTGCGCGGATATCTGATAAAAAAAGTTTCAACTAGTCAAACTAACTGAACAATTTGTAAATGATTATGAGTTTTTCTCTCCACGCAATAAATAACGCTGAACTTGGCATTTGCACTCAGATTCCAAAAGTATGTGAGCGCTCCCTGTCGAGATTTTTAGCTTTGTCTTTTAAACTCCATCACTTTTTTTTTTTTTATCTTTTTCACTTTTGCCAAGTTTCCAGTTTTGTTCAAAACTTTGACACTCCCCAAATCTTGTAAAGCAATTTCCAAAATCCTGGAGGGTGTGTGTGTGACCTTGCCCGCCTCCTGGCGGTTAATTTATTGCTGATGCTGACTTCATTATTACGACAGAACTCCCCAGGTTGCGCCCGCATAGATATAATTATACCGACAGTTATGATAGCTGCAATGAACGTTACAGAAGATATTATGACTAAAAACTAAGTTACGATAGATTATTATTGATAGACTCGAGTAGATACGTGATCGTACTTAAACAATTATTACTATATATTTTCAACATTTTGAGAAAGAATTGTCAATATAAAAATTATGATAACTAATTAAAGATGGCATGATGTCGGTAACATAAATACAGAAGTATTTAATGACGAGGGGGCCCGGTATGGCCAAGCGTGTTAAGGCGTGCGACTCGTAATCTGAGGGTTGCTGGTTCGCATCCCCGTCGCGCTAAACAAGCTCGCCCTTTCAGCCGTGGGGGCGTTATAATGTGACGGTCAATCCCACTATTCGTTGGTAAAAGAGTAGCTCAAGAGTTGGCGGTGGGTGGTGATGACTAGCTGCCTTCCCTCTAGTCTTACACTGCTAAATTAGGGACGGCTAATACAGATAGCCCTCGAGTAGCTTTGTGCGAAATTCAAAACACAAAAACAAAACAAAAAACAAAACGTGGAGTGTACGATGTTGATTTTACTTTGGATATTTCATTTTTTTTTTTTTTACATATTCACCTGAGCAGCTCATTTGTCTCGTTGCAGGAATTTTACACACCTTTGGTTTCCGCCTACGCTAATCAACCCAGTAATTAAACGGTAAAAATTGAATACAGACGTTTTAGAACCTAATGTTTTCATAATTGTATGGGTGTGTCCTGTTTCTTTCATTAGGACAAATAAATTTCCAGTTCTGTCTTCTCAGCTTGAGAGATGAGTAGAGAGAGGTTAACGTTTTCCAAAATTTTCAGAGGATCTTCTCGATATATTTTCAGTCTCTGAAATGAGACTGTCAAAACATCTGGGTTTTAAGAATATACTGAGGATAATCACAAATAAGAGTGCGAAGGTCATCCTGGGGATAAGTGTTAACAAGTGGGTCTTGAAGGGTATTCTACCTAGTTTATCCAAGGGTTATAAGGGATAAGTGCACTTTTGTTCAAAGATGTGGGTGGTTAAAAAGTTGTTTAGTCTGTCTTGAAAAACACACCAAAAAACAAGGCAGTTTGATAAGGCATACTTTATTTGATTTCCGTGGAAATACAGCAGTTTTTTAATATTAAGCATCTAAATCAAGACAAGTTCCTTTCCATATTTGACAGTGCCAAAAATATCTAATGTGGCAAATTTGGGCCTTGACTTTATAAACATGCATGTATTTCCTTCGTTCAGTTTTTATACATCACATATCTGTTTAGAAATACTTTGACTAAACACCATAACATTCACCAATTTGTAAACGTTTCGGAAGGAGTAATTAAAACAAACACTGGACCGATTAAACTGTTACTTTTAATTGAATCTTTCCCCAAAGGCAGGGAGTTTACTATAACTGTAAAAATGAAGAGATCAGGACAAATGCCACACGCTATATCAGAACAGACCTTATGACTCTTTATTTCAATATGCTTCAAACTAACGCAAAATATAATAATTGTTAATATTAAAACATGAGGGGCACGCCCCTCGTTCCCGTGGAAGCTACACTTCTGTTATAACATAATAACAACGACATACACTGGGTTTGTTTTTACCATCAACTACCATAAACTATGTGGTGTTTACAATTACAGTCCAAAAACAGGAAGCAGTGGCGATGCCAAGCGAGGGCGAGGGTTAGTGGATGCCACCTCTAAAATCTGTTTGCCTTCCCATAAAATGTTCACTAAACAAGTTTAGTAAAAATTACATCACCCAAAATACAATGTTTTTGGTTATTAGGTAACCCTACATAAGGAAAAACCACCAAACAAAATATTATTCAATGTATGGTTGCCTCTTCGTCTTCTCAGTCTATCTTGCATAGGTTTCTTCCATTTATCCTTTGCAGAATAAGCCTTCGCCCCCAAGTTCATCTATGTGTAACATTTTTGTCTACCCACATTCAGAATTTTAGAATTGACACTGACAAGCGATAAACTTGAAATGTATTCCATATCCTTTAAATCAAGTAAATATGAACAGATCGCTAAATTATGCTTTAAATAATATTGTGGTAATAATAATTATTATAAATAATTTTTTAAAAACACTGTTGATATCATAATTTAAATATCTTGTTTGAAAACTTATTTGTTTAAACATGTTTTCTTATAGGAAAGTCATATTAGACTGTCTTCTGTGTCCACCGAGTAGAATCGAGCTTCTGGCCTTGACGTGGTAAATCCGAAGACTTACCGTTGTGATACCGATTGACGCTTAAACGTAAATTTGATGTGCACAGCAAACTATGTGCTCTGTGCCTGTCACACGGATCGAACCCCGAATTCTAACGAGAAACATTTCAAAAGGTTAAAACAAATAAAGTGGTAAATTTTAAAGAGGCGAGTAGGTTTCAAGTTTGTCATATGTTTGTCGAACGCACACACAGACATGTCTGTCCAGATACATATATATAGCTATTAGACCCCAGCGAAACGGGGCGCACCTGGTTATTTTCTCCTTCTTGACGAGAGTTTAAAAGCACACCATTCAATAATTGTAAGGGAGTCACATGTATTAGCGCTAGACAAGAGTATGATGTACTCTCAATCGCCCCTAGTGTTCAAAAGGTATGATTAATTTTGAAAAAGAAAAAAAGTTAAAGAAATACCGATGGACAATAATTAACGATTGACAAAATTAATTAATACATTAATTTCATGTCTCGACCTATTTCTGCTTAAATAATAATTAATTATTTATAATTCTGCAAGTACAAAGCATTCAATTCGATTTAGAAGATTTATTTTTGAATTTCGCACAAAGCTACTCGAGGGCTATCTGTGCTAGCCGTCCCTAATTTAGCAGTGTAAGACTAGAGGGAAGACAGCTAGTCATCACTACCCACCGCCAACTCTTGAGCTACTCTTTTACCAACGAATAGTGGGATTGACCGTCACATTATAACGCCCCCACGACTGAAAGGGCGAGCATGTTTGGCGCGACGCGGGCGTGAACCCGCGACCCTCGGATTACGAGTCGAACGCCTTAACCCACCTGGCCATGCCGGGCCATTTACCAATAATAAAATCAGGATATAAGAGTTAAGCTCATCAACGTATAGCTATCTGGTTGTGAAATATAGTCTTATTTTCGGGTTCCCCCCGTTGGTACAACGGTAAGTCTACGGATTTACAACGCTAAAATCAGAGGTTCTAAACCCTTCGGTGGACTCAGCAGATAGCCCGATGTGGCTTTCATATATGAAACACACACATTCACACTTACATTTGGTGAATTTAAGTTAAACCATTCATGTGGTTCATCTTTTAAATCGAGGGCTTATAACGCTAGGGGGTTCGATCCCTGCGGCGGGTACATTAAAAATAGTCTATTGTGCAGTTTTGTGCTTAATGGCAACAACAAAAATAGAGAATTGGCCAGTTAATATCTTCCCAATGCTTTATTGTTATAATAGACTTTACTGAAATATAAAAAATATATTTTCAGACACACTTATTGTACAAGTATTACAGGTGGACATAAAGAACTGCCGAAGTTAATATCAATTTCTTCATTGTAAATGTAGTATGAAAACTTCTAAACATTATTTCTTCATTTTATCGAGTTTAGTGTAACTGAATTTGTGTTAAACCTTTACTCGTTATTTTATACACATTTTATATTGTTTATATAACCAATAAACCAAACATGCAACAAAAACACTAACAAAAACCATTATTTTAGTCATGTTTTAATCTAAAGACAAATAGTGAAAGTTGGACAGGACAGCAACAGTAGGATCGAAATCTAGCGTTTCTTGATAAATTATTAATTACCTATTATGATTTTTCTGGACGACAATGATTTTATACAATAAACAATATTGAATGATAATGATAAGGACAAAATTCGTAGTTTTTTGTGGTTTTTTTTTAGTTAAGAATAAAGCTCCACAATGGGCTACTGGTGCTCTGCCCACCATGGGTATCGAAATCCGGTTCGTAGCGTTGTTAGTCTGCATCGGGTCGGACATTACAAAATGGCATTATGCTCTACGCTTTAGAAACTGAGTTTGTGACAAACGACCAAAAGTGCGTGGCAAATCTCGTGCATCTAGTTTGTTCTACAACTGAAGTTTCAAAGCAAAACCGGTTCTTATTACTAACGCCCAGTTGTTCTTGTTACAGACGTTTCTAACGTTAAGTGGTGGTAGCAAGTGTTCTGCATTTTGTCTAAACTGACTTCTCTGTTACGGTTAAAGAACAACAGAGTAGTCTTTTAACGCTTTTAGCATGAACTGACCTGTTCCGCGATAAACAGTGTACAATTCATCAAGAAAACCCTTTAATGTTTTTAATTTCGACTCATCTGCTCCGTGATAAACAAGCTAGAATTTAGCAATATGACACTTTAACGTTTTTAACAAGAACTGTCATGTTTTGTAATAAATAAGCTAAAATTTTTCAAGATAATCCTTTAACGTTTTTAATATCAACTGATATGCTACGTGATAAATACGTGATAACTGATATGCTACGTGATAAATACGTGATAACTGATATGCTACGTGATAAATAATCAAGAATTTAACAATAAAACCTTTATGCTTCTTCTCCATCAGGATGGTACCCCCACATTTATACATCTCTGGTTCTCGATGTCTACCCCCACATTTATACATCTCTGGTTGTCAATGTCTACCCCCACATTTATACATCTCTGGTTCTCGATGTCTACCCCCACATTTATACATCTCTGGTTGTCGATGTCTACCCCCACATTTATACATCTCTGGTTGTCGATGTCTACCCCCACATTTATACATCTCTGGTTGTCGATGTCTACCCCCACATTTATACATCTCTGGTTCTCGATGTCTACCCCCACATTTATACATCTCTGGTTGTCGATGTCTACCCCACATTTATACATCTCTGGTTCTCGATGTCTACCCCACATTTATACATCTCTGGTTGTCGATGTCTACCCCCACATTTATACATCTCTGGTTCTCGATGTCTACCCCCACATTTATACATCTCTGGTTGTCGATGTCTTCCCCCACATTTATACATCTCTGGTTCTCGATGTCTACCCCCACATTTATACATCTCTGGTTCTCGATGTCCAGAAAAAGGAAACCTTTCACGATTTCAAGGTCATCACTTCCTAGTCTTAATTCTTCCAGATATGTAAGCCTCAAGGACTTTAACGTTATAGGGTCCTGCGAAATGCCGTCTGTATATGAATAGGCGATTTCGTACAACGCGTGAAACGCCAACGTATCATATATCCTACAACACATTCTGTAATCCATTGTGTTTATGTTTATGACGTCCAGGATGACAAATAATAAACATCTTATCAGTGCCAGAATGCGAGCTTACGACTAATTAAAACAAATGTTCTTCATATAATCTCGTGTGTGTGTTCAAGATAATAACAAATGGACGGCATAGCTGTTGACACCATATACGCGCAGCAGTAACAAAGGAAATCCAAAGCGAATATAATACTGCGTGTCAACAGGATTAGCGTAATTTAAGACAGCCAGGAAGCCCATTAGTCGTATGACAGAAACCTAACTGAATGTTTCCTGGTTAATGTTCCGACTAACTCACAAAGGAGAAAAGAAGAGTTGGAAATAATGAACGGAAAAAAACCCCATGTGTATGTGAGATTTATTTGTTAATCTGTTCAATGTTTTGGAACAACGCGAAGTGGTTTAAAAAGTGAAAACAAACACTAAGAAAAAACATAGCTGTACTGTAAAAAACTGTTGTTTTCTTTGTGTTTCTGGTACTTTGAATCAGTCGGGTAAGAAACAGGTGATAATGTGCAAGATTATTGATAACAAAATAAACTACAGCTTATTTTACCTTGATAATTTGCTTGGTAATGCTGGTGTAAAAGGGTCTTATGAATATATGACTTGTAAGTCCTTTCATAAAGTCTTTTTTCATGTTTCTTAAATTAAAATTCGGTCTAATCACCCCAGATACCAACCACTTATATTTTACAAGTGCAAACTTAAGGAGTTATGAGGTTGAAGCTGTCTTTGTTTTTTTCTGCTCTGTTTTGTAATTGGTTTATTCTATACTTGGCAGAATTTAACCAACGTGTTTCGTTTTATACCTGGTTGATTCTACACTCCGCAGTATGCTTGTTTGTTTTGTTTTGTTTTAAATTTCGTGCAAAGCTACACCAGGGCTATCTGCGCTATCCATCCCTAAATTAGCAGTGTAAGACTAGAGGGAAGGCAGCTAGTCATCACCACTTGCCGCCAACTCTTGGTCTACTCTTTTACCAACGAATAATGGGAATGACCACACATAATAACATCCCCACGGCTGAAAGGGCTAGCATATTTGGTACGACCAGGGTTCAAACCCGCAACCCTCGGATTACGAGTGGAATGCCTTAATCCACCTAGCCATGTCGGGTCCCGCAGTATGCAACTATTGCGCTTCGTTTAATATCTAGATTTGATATTTGGAAGCATTCCACCAGCGTATTTCATTTGATACTTGAATGATTCTATGCTTCTTAGTATTTAACCAGCATCATATATATTTTGATATCTGGTTGATTCTGTACCTAGCAGTATTCAACCAGCGCGTTTCATTTAATAATCCATTAAATTCTATACTTAGCAACATTCAAGCATCGTCATGATTCGTTTGATACCTGGTTGTTTCTACACTTGGCATCACTAAAGCATCGCCATGTATATTTTGATATCTGGTTGATTCAATACCTTCAACCAGCGCCCAATAATGATTCTTGAATACATATTAAATAGAGTAGAATATGCAGCTTATGTGAGCTACCCTCGAATTACTAACACTGGTATCACCCTAACAATACAAAAAAAAAAAAATTGTTAAGAAATGTTACATATCATTGTTGACGACCCTCCAATCTTTCTGTGTCAGAAATGGTCGCTTCCAGTGACACTGCTCAAAACGATAGATTTTATTTAAAGTAGTTTTTCACCCACTATTTGCTTAATGTGTGAATAAGTAGTAGATCTCTGCTCAGTGTGAAGTTCCAGGAAGACCATTTTTCAAAATCCCCTGAAAAGTGGTTGACCTTTAGTGTGGGAAAGGTCTTTGACCACATGCACGATAGCTAATCAATTCTTCCATGTATATATATATATATATATACAGAGTGAGGAAATCAGAAGAAGGGGTAAACAACTTAACTATTACATAAAGTACTCACTTTATATATCTTTCAGTTTACCTTTATTTTATTTCCTCGTAAAGATGACCAAAAACAACGTGTTGGTACAACCCTTTAACAATGCTAGGACTTTATTGCCCTATTAAGATCGATCAAGTCCAAAAAACTGCATTTCTATGTTTCATTTTTGTTTGAAGTTAAGCACAAAGCAAAACAATGGGCTATCTTTGCTCCACATACCACGGTGTCGAAACCCGCAATCTAGCGTTGTAAGTCTGCAGACGTAACATTGTGCTACGGAAGGGTGAAGCGAGAGAATACTCTTTAAAATTTCTTGCGTATTATATTTTAAAATAAATGAGAGATATTAAATATCCTATTGATTTAATATGAAATCCAGGTTTTGGGATAAGAAACCTCTAACTGATTGGATACGAAATTCATGATTTTGATATGAAGTCTTTCTCTGGTACCATTTACTTTCAAGTTTAGTTTTCATTTTTTTATCTTAAAAAACCTTGTGATCACAACCAAGATAAAAAACATCTTGTGACCATACCACAGCTAAGATGAAAAACATCTTGTGACCATACCACAGCTAAGATGAAAAACATCTTGTGACCATACCATACTAAGATAAAATTACTTGTGACCATACCACAGCTAAGATGAAACAACTTGTGATCATGTCATAACTAAAAAACAACAACTTGTACTCATACGACAAGTAATATAAAACAACTTGTGATCATACCACAACTAAGGTAAATATTAGCATCTTTTTCAAATATAGTTGGCGAAATATTTTTTTATTCTCATTTGGACGCAATTATAGAGATTAACACAATGGACTACCTGGAATCTACTATCCGCGGATATCAAACCATGAATTTAACGGTATAAGTCTTAAGTTTACCACTGAGGCACTGAGATTGACGAGGCAAAGAAGAACCCCAAAAAATTCTAATTAGATATTATTTTTAATAATGAAAATTTATCGAAAGATGTTCTAGAAATCTAAGTATATTCATGTTGAAGGCGGGCCGGGATTAATGCCTGCTTGTACAGCGGTAAGTCTACGGATTTACGAGACGGAAATTAAGAGTTCGATTCACCTCAGTGAACTCAGCAGATAGCTCGATGTGGCTTTGCTATAACAAAACACATACACACAGAGGACTGAGGTGAATGAATTACTTAATAAACTGAGAGAAATGAAACATTTCAGTTAATGACAAAAACGGTTTAATTTTTCTGTTAATTTCTACTTTAAAGCGGATAAAGTGATGACTTTTAGTATATTATTATTACTGTTTTAAATTACTCGCTCCAAATGAACAGGTATTTAACAGGAATTAAATAAAAATAATAATTATAACGTATACTGTGATATAGCCTGGATTATCACGTTAAGCACGTGGATTTAGTGACAATGAGCAAAGCTGTGATGTTACCCCGCAGATATTACCAGTTTATTTAGAATGTTACAATTCTAATAGGCAGTTTTGAACCAGCTCACGTTTCTAGCCGTTTCCTGAGATCAACAACCGACCGTTGTGAATGTCAAGTTGATTTCTGTTTTGGATCGACTTGGAGAAGTCCCTCGCTAGTACGGCGGTAACTCTACGAATTTACAACGCTAAAATCAGGGGTTCGATTCCCCTCGGTGGGCTCAGCAGATAGCCTGATGTGGCTTTGCTATACGAAAAACACACACACTTGTCTTGGAGAAAGTTTCTCTCCGAATTAGGCTATACAGTTCAGGTCCTCTATCACTAAGAAATTCGGCTAATAATAGTAGTGTTTCAAGAGCTGCGTATCTTGAAATAAATATTATTATTTCAAAGGCTTAGTTTGTTTGTAAAGGTACAGATATTAAAATGTCACGCTCTCTCGATTTCGTCAAACTAGGACTTCTTTCCCTCTTTGGCTCTAATGCCCACTTGTGTATTCCTGTATCATATTCTTTTTATAAACTTGAAAATTCAAACCTCTTTTACTGTGAAAGTATGCTAAGGAAATTGTGTTTTTCCTTTTTAAAATCAGAAATACTTTAATCATTCAAAAACCGGAAATATGTTCTGAAAGTTGAAAAAAAACACATTTAAATTGTAGTTTTAAAAGTCGTTAAATTAAAGAAAAGGATATTCTTTACTAAATACAATAATGATCTAGAAATCATGTTATACAACTTTAGCATAAAATTTATATTATATAGGTTTTCTAGCGTCGACTTTATTTCACATAGAAAGTTAGATATTTTTAAGATCCTTTGATTTTTCTATAGGAGTATTTGCTTAAGTTTTTGTTTGTTATCTAAGCTACACAATAGACCACTCGTACTCTGTCCACCGCGGTATCGAACTTCGAATTTTAGCATCGTAAGCTGAGAGACTTACCAGTGTGAGAAAAGGAGTGAGTTTATTTAATTATATGTACCTTACAGTCTTCTTCCATCAGTAAAACTTGTTTGAAAAACAGAAAGAATTTGACTTTTATATGATCTTATAATAAACAAGTTAACATGCGAAACAGCTATAGTGTAATTCACATAATCTCGGTCTTTAGATGCCTCGAAGTAATTATATAGTTTGTAATAAAGAAAATCGCTTATCTAAAAGCGCTCCTTTAGCTTAAAAGCTTTTAATGTTCCTAACATACTTCGAAGATTATCGAGACAAGAAACCAGAAAAAGAAAGAACTGGTTATTTTACTGTGTGAACTCAAACTTACCCAACGGCAAGAACTGGTTGTTTTTCTGTGTGAACACAAACTTACTCAACGACAAACAACATTAGTTTCAAATTCTTTAACTTTTGAAGTTAAAAATAACACACTCTAAAGAATAAGAACTATTTTACACTAAATAAAATTAAACCATAAAATATTGTTCAGTCATGGTAAATATAGAAGTATAGTTTACTTAGTATTCAATGTTCCAAGGACAAACATAAATTACGTTTTTACAAAGATGTTCAGGGTGCTTTAGATTGCATACTTTCATAACTGGGTTAAGAGGTTCTCTGTGATTAGCGTGCCGGTCATTTGGATCTCTGGTTCCAATGTTCACTTCCCTTTAAAGCACTTTGGGGTCATGGTTATGTTATAAAGATGACTGTCAGTTCATACTATTTGGTCTGAAAAAAGAGCAGTCTAAACATTGACAGTTTGTTTTGTTGTGTTTTTTTTTAATTTCGCGCAAAGCTACACGAGGGCTATCTGCTCTAGCCGTCAGTAATCTAACAGTGAAAAACTAGATGGAAGGCAACTAGTCAATCAACATCCACTGCCAATTGTTGGGCCACCCTTTTACCAACGAATAAATGGATTGACTGTCACATTATAACGCCCACACAGACGAAAGGGAGAGCATATTTGGTGTGGCAGTGATTCGAACCAGCGACCCAAAGATTATGAATCGAGCGCCCTAACCACTAGCTCACACTGGGCCAAAGGTTGACAGAGGGTGTTGTTGACCAGCCACTTTCATTTTAATCTACCAGCTCAAAATTAAAGATGCTGACACACATATCCCTTCTATAGCGTTGGAGAAACTTCCGAAATGAAAAAAAAAAAATCGCTTCTGTATTTCAATCATCTCGAGAGCAAATTACGAAAGTACATTTCAAATTCAAGAACAAAAGTAACTCTTACTATATCTTGAAGCTTTATCGGATAATTTATCATTATAATGTGATTTAAAAGTATGATGACATCACTAGAGAAAAGTTTATAGTTATTAACACACCGAAGTTTTTGTTGTGTGTTTATACTGCAGGACATTGATTAATACGGTTTCGTTGGTGTTTTTTAACAGGAACTTTATACGAACCATTTCGAGGAGACTTTACTTAGCGGTCCTGACTCAGCCCCAGTGGAAAGGTGGGCATCCTAATGATGCTTATGCCGATAGGTCTAATTATTTCTTTAAAATTCACCCAGTCAGCTACTATGATGGATGAGGTTTGCGAAATACGCGGCTTCGACAACCGACTCTTAACTAATACAAGCAGTTGTCCCCTTCTTCGCTTGGGTAAATGTTTTTAAAGCACAAACTAAGTCATTAGCGCCTTCTAGGGTCAGCCCACAGGAATGTCTAAGACAGAAAAGATAAATAAAAATAAATACTGAATAATTATTATAGATAAACGGCGTGCCAAATGCTTGGATGAAATTTAGAAAACACTTGGAAGGTTTAATAACTGGAAAAGGTTAGAGTCTTGATTTGTAGTACACATCTTTACTTTTCGAATTAATATAATGCTGTCTTCACACTTGAAAAGAGCTTTCGAGTCAAACACATATTAAACGAAGCGCAATCACCTAGAAATGTCACTGTCCTAAAGTTCATCTGTAATTTGCTGTAGTTCTTTTAAAGTTACCTTTTAATATGCTCGTGAGACAAAAAAAGATTAAGGTATTGAAATCATCTCTCTGATATACATATGTGTTAATTTGTACAATATTTCTACGTGTTTCTGGAATTGTATCTAATTTGGTCACGACGAGGATTCTTATTTGCTTACCACTCTAAGGCAGTGGTTCCCAGTTGTTTCCACTTTGGGTCTCTTTTGTTAATTGTCATGAAAATAAGGACTGGGTCTGAACCAGATGTGGAATACGTCATTCCTTGAATACAATTTTGGTTACTTTTGTCTCATTTGTTCATAGTGAGGACCACGAGTTAGGATTGCGAGGGCTTGATATGACCTTCAGACATACTACAGGGGAATACTGGTCTATGATATATGACAAGTATTCATTGAGCTAATTCCATTTTCACTGCAGGTCAAATGTAGAACCTAGAAATGTTTTTAAAATATCTTATTCCCAATTCCATTATTGGTGTAAATACAATAACTGAAGACATCAAAAAATATACAATTTTATCACAAGTATAGCACATTGTAGTTGTAAGGTAGGTCAGCGATAAATTTACGGAATTACAACGCTAAACATCCGGAATTCGATTCCCCACGATGGGAAAAAAAAAACAGAACGTAACATTTAGTTGTGGAACGGCAAAACGTTTTTTTTATTAAATAAAAACCCAAAAATAGAGGTTAAGAATAACAACAAAATATCCATTACTTCTAAAATTAACATAAAATATCAATTAGTTCTTTCAGAGCAATCACGAATGTAGTATAACAAATTTTATTTGGAAGAAAGAATAAAATTTGAAACTTGTGAAACTATTAAACTCAAATTTATATCTCTTTTATTTCTCACTGAACTTTATTATTTCAGATAATACTGCAATGAAGCGAAACAAATCAACGGCCACAATAAATCTTATGAGTGTCGCCATCTGTTAGTATTATATAACACTAGCATAATCAATGCCTTGTTTATTGAAAAAATAAAAAAATAAATACAAATTTCTTACGTGTTTTACCTATATGAGGAACATATTAAATTGAAAATTTGAAAGAAATTGTAAATACATAAAAAGGTTTGACAGTCTAGAAATAATGATATTATTATTAATCCTCTAAGAAAAAGAGGAAAACGTTAAAAAGAAAGCGAAAGCAAATTAAACGGAAAATTGGTAAATTAAAATTATTTTAAACGCACTTCTATCTTATAAGCAATATCAACAGAGAATAAATACGTTACAAATTATCTATACATATGATTATCTGGCTTAGCAATAGAGGGCGGCACTTACGTAAGCAATGTGTATAACCAGAATATTAACGAAATATGATTTGAAAATCTCCCCACTTTGCCTGATGCAGTGGAAATAGAAAAATGTTGAGGAACAAAGTGAGGATGTCAAACATAATCTACAAAACTCAAAATAGCGTCGAGAAAGGTTCCAAAATAATGACAACGCCCACTTAGATGTTTTTTTTTAACATGCAACCATTAGACAGATTTGTTGTCCAGTGACTTACTACCTATTTGTATATTGGTACCGTTATCTTAGTAAAATGAAATTTAAGTAAAATTTGCACGTATAATTTCTTCTTCATTTGCGTAAACAGAAATGAAAGCACTTTCTTAAAAAATCTAAGAATTTAGATTATGTGTATTATGTAGAACTAAAGTAGATTTTTTTTTACGTACACGAGTTTATTATTAGTAATAAGCAACGCCAATAGACACACAAGATGAAATAGTTTAGATTAAAAATTATAGAAAGGAATGTCTTGATTCTTAAACAAAAATACTTTTCAAAAGAAGGTATCTACGAAATAATCTTACACTCAGGTAAATATAAATATTTGGTTTGTTGAGTCTTCTCTCGTTAAAATATATTTTCGACATTTCAACAAAATATTTTAAAGTAATACAATTAAATTTGTATTTTTTAATTTCGGGCAAAGCTACTCGAGGGCTATCTGAACTAGCTGTCCCTAATTTAGCAGTGTAAGAGTAGAGGGAAGGCAGCTAGCCATCACCACCCACCGCCAACTCTTGGGCTACTCTTTTACCAACGAATAATGGGATTGACCGTCACATTATAACGCCACCACGGCTGAAAGGGCGAACTTGTTTGGTGCGACGGGGATGCAAACCCACGACCCTTAGATTACGAGTCGAACGCCTTAGCCCACCTGTTCATGCCGGGCCAATATACAATTAAGAATAAAGATTATGGCGTTAAAAATATAATAGGTTAGTATTAACGTCTTATGACAAATGCAGTTACTTATAATAAAATCAAATACACCTTAGTCGTGATGAAAAGGTGCTGCCAATAAATGAATTCAACGTGCGACTTAAGGGAATAAGATAAAAATTGGCAGCTGAACTGGTAGCTACATTTATAAAATTGATAAGACTCTTACAGCAGATATTCTATCATTAGTTAGCGAGACTACATTTTTTTGCTAAACTTTTTTGCATGGAGGTGAATAAAATAGATATCACGACTTTTTGCCAATACACACCAAATAAGAAAGTGACACCCAACAGTAATCAACATTAACTTCAGGATTACAGTCCTATTATTCGAAACAGGCTTTTACTTCACAGAACCTTCCGCATTCTTTAAAACATATGGTGGTAGATTTTTCTCTTCCTCTCTTAAAATGTTTTATAACTTACTTTATAGTAACGCTACGGAATTTAGATTAACAGTTTCTTGTCATGCACTCAGTGCAACCTTATCAATCACCATTTGTTATGAAAATTACTTAAGCTGATATCACGTAATGCCAAAAGCTCGTTAATTACTACAATTTCATAACATTTAGTAAATTTGTGCTGAAAAGTTGATGATCAATAATAATCGTGCACCCGTATGAATCTTTTGAAAACTTGAGGTAAAATCTGCTAATCTAGTTTGCTTGGCCTAACCAATACTTATGTATCCGCACGCCCTTTCATCTTATAATCTTTCTGCTCTAAGCCAGCCATTATTAATCTGAATGACACAAAAAGAACAACTAAAAATAATCTACTTTTGCTCTTAGGAGAAGTTGTAGTAAAATTGTTAAATATAATTCAAATGATATTTTTCATAAGCGTGCGCACAAAATGTTTGCTAAATTTGAACGGTTTATGTTGAATAACTTTGCATATGTGGCTTTTATTATACCAAATGAAACTTCTAATCGTAGGTTGTAAAATTCTATCAGTGTACCATAGGTTAGAAAAATCCACAAATGTATGTCTTTTTATCAAATAAAGTGTTCGTACTTTTGGTGCCAAAAGAAGAAAAGGAAAAAGAAATCAATAAGAATTGAATATTTTATATATCGTGTGTTTTATAATGGAATGTCTTGAAATCTGGTAAGTGAAGTTAGGGTATAGTAGAACATATGAACTGGAAATATGCGAAAGTTTGAATTACTATACTCTGAGATATAAAAGATGGAAAATCCTTAAACTGTCATTACTGTTAACAACACATAGTGTATCCTGCATGTTGTTTTGGCCTCGCGACACACTAACTTGTGTCTTGACCATGCTTCCCCGGCTCAGAAAAGGCGTTTGTATCATAACATGTTTCTAAACCAAAGGTTTTTAACTCGTATTTTAACACACAGCATAACACGTTAAAAATAAAAATGGTGTTTGTGGGATTATAAACTATATTTGACACCGTAAGATGATGGGACAGAAGTTTTAATTTAGAATTTTCTTAGGGGTGGAGGAAAGAAATATTTTATTCGGTGACTAATACTATGGAGTACATTTATGTGCTAAAAGTATGATATGCCTATAAACAGGATTTGGTTGTATTTTGCAAAATGTTTCACTTACAAATAAAACTCAGATGTGTAAATAATCTGTGGAAAAAAACGTCTGCCATAAAATATATTAAGAAATGTTATGTTTTACAGGACAATATGTTGTAGTTTGTAGTTTCCTGTTGGTACGTCTGTGGACTTACAATGTTGAAATTCAGGTTTCGATACCGGTGGTGGGAAGGGAACAGATACCCCCTTGTACTGCTTTGCGCTTATCTTCAAACATCCAATCATTGCTTGTTTGTCATAACTTTCTCTTCAGAATTAGTCATAAAAATAATTCACACTATATATTATGTAAATCCTTTACCTTTGGAAACGACAAGTAGTTCGAGGCAAACGGACGTACACTGTTCTCTTTCTTAGCTTGATTGATTGGTTAAATCATCTGTCAGTGTCAGTTTCATAGCAATCGTTGCTATTTCAATGAGCTTCAAGATATTATTTTCTTGGAGTTTTTTTCTCCCTCTTTCTTTGAAGGGTCTAAATGTCGTGGATACATTAAAAATGTACTGTCATATTTTTTTATTAAGCCCTCTTGTTTTGACTTTCATCTTTCTCCAGGGTTACAAACTGTATTTTTCAGCTCAAATATGAAAAGACACATTTCGACTACATAGGTGAAAACCATTGTTGATTAATTTTTGATAGTGGATGAAATATTCAATCTTGTATACAAGTTTACGACTCGAAGGAAAAAAAAGAACTGTTTCACAACATTAAAAATTGATTAAAGTTTGTAAAAGCTTAACTTAACTGGGGGCATATTTTGACAAGGAATTGAATTGTGTATATCATCTGTGAAATTTTGACAAAATGAACTAATCGTTTATATACTAGAGCTCTCCGGTAGCTCAACGATAAGTCTGGTGACTTATAATACCAAAATTCAGGTTTTGATACCCGGTGTAGGTAGATACAAACAACTCATTGTGTAGATTTATGCTTAGCAACAAATGAATGAACGAGTATTCTAAGTTGTGAAAAATATAAAAAAAAACCCACATCAAACAATAGCATAGAAAGGCAAATACTTTGGAAAAAGTAATAATCAAATTTTCGAGTTTGACTTTGATTATACAATCATAATGAACAGAAATTAAATAAAAGTTCAAACAATTTTCAATTTTATGAATGATGTCATACGGATGAATTTTATTTTATATATAATTAATGAAAATTGAAAATGAAATGTTTAAGTGAATGGTGAGCACATAGATTAAACAGCTGTTTTAGAGACTCTAGGGTTAAGGTATTCCTAATTTTGAACTAATGACCAAAGGATGTTTTCTTATAGCAAAGCCACATCGGGCTATTTGCTGATTCCACCAAGGGGAATCGAACACCTGATATTAGCGTTGTACATCCGTAGACTAACCGCTGTACCAGCTGGGAATTGACTGGAGGGAGCCAGCCAACTAGCAATACCCCATGACAAAGACCTTTTATCGGGCTCTTTTAACCGAATAACCACATTGACTGTAGCTTTAATAATGTGCTAGAAGTGCGCATGTTCAACATTATAATATCTTGAGCCTTTGACATTTCGAGTTGCAGCCAGGTAAACTAGGTCACGTTCAGTCCAGAATCGCAATGCTTTGTCAGAAAATTGAGAACAGTGATTTACATACAGCATTTATAAGTATTCCTGACACTTCTGATACTCAAAAAAGACTTTTATTTTAATGTAGTATCAATATGTGTTCAAATATCTTACTGTTCACAACTTATTAAATTATAATTATTTTATTTAATATACAGAATATTTTAAATTATTTTATGCGTACATATGATAATAATAAATTTGGAAAATTTTGAATATATAAAATAATTTCATGCCAAAATACGACATTGCTCATATTTTTCAAATGACAATTTTGTTATATTTTCTTGTATGATAGATCAAGCACAATATTATCCATTTTCTGTTATGTTTTGTTTGTTTGTTGTTTCAGTTGAAATGCAATACTACTAAAACAAATATTTTTGTCACAATTTTGATAAGGAAGACAGATGTCACTAATATTAATAGTATTGTATACATAGAAGATAAGGTAACAAGGTAAGAATTATGATTGACTCAACATAATATTAATTCCTTTCACGGATTTTAGGCTTTAATTTTTATTATGTTTCATCAATAATAATTTTAAAAAGAAAAGAGTAAATGAAATCTCTATCAACATGAAATTTGTACAGTAACGACAGTTTTTACTGATATTACGTATATGGAATGAAAAGTGATAACGCGACCAGTTAAAGTACTACGAAACTAAATCTGAAGGTGTAAAAGAGATTAAACAGACTTATGGTGGAATATTATAAGCTCTAATTTACTGGAGCAGTTGGTTTTAATCTAACAAAGTGGTCAGACACCAAGTTTAATGGACGAATACGTCTATCACTGTCTAACTGACGAATATCAGTATATTTATTAGGCCTAAAACTTAAGCTTCTTGGTGAGACAGCGTAATACGCCTTGGGTTTTTCGATTAGGCTTAACAGGAGATAAAATTTGCACCTTTTAAATTTATGTATAAACTTTGGTAACCTATAGTTCGTTATTTGAACTTGTGTTCACAGAATTTTAATATCGTCGAAAATATTAAATATTATCTGTTTTCTTATTTTCATGTATGTTTTATTTCTACACTGTAAGCTATTAGCTTTCAAAATGTTATGTAAAAACGCTCGGGGGAGTTAAAATTAAAACACCTAAAAAGTAAAAGAAAATCAAGGTAGAAACAGTTAACGCCATTAGATTATTGAGAGCCTTTAACTTTAATGATGACACTAAAATTCTGAAACGACTTGAAGGTCTAATTTCAGAACGGTATGTTAAAAATATGAAACCAATCTTATATACGTGCGACTTGTTTTATTTGGCGTATTTTTTGTAGAATTACAGTTTTCATCGCCGACTGACGAAGCAATGAATATTAATTGGCCTATCATTTATGACGAAAATAATATAAGATTACTGACTGTAGATGTTCCCCCTTTAATCGTCATAATCTGTGTAATGCAGCTTTTCAGTCGTAAGTTCATTTAGTATGCTACGCAAAAGTGTTTGGACAAGATAATATTTTGTAGTTCTTTCTATTTTAAGTAACTAATTCTTCCATGCCATTAAAGAATTTAAATTTCAACACTACGGTAATGCTTCACTGATCCCTGTTGACAATTCAGTGAGCCACGGTGAGAAAACTTATTCTCTATAAATCCCGTATACTTGTACCAAGGGCGTGTAATAAGGGTTCTGCTTGAATGAGCATACTGATCAAATTTAGGATTAGAAATAACTGTCATTGTTCCCCATGCAGTGTCTTAACTATATTATATAGAAAGAAGTTTACAAGAACCTGACATATGGTACCGGTATATACTAGAAGAAATCAATTTAATAGCACTTCACATATAAACCTTGATTTAAAAAATATATCTTTAACACTATTAAGTTTTGTTGTCATGCCACAATTCAAAAAGCATAGAGAGTTTCCAGAAGAGCAAAGAGTTTGCTTAAAAGCTTTAGGTAGTGCTGGTTGGACTTTCCCATACATTGCTGTAGGTTTGAAATGCTCCCAACACAATGTCTCACAATCGTGAGATCAAAACAGGTTAATTTGAAAATAGGAAAGGAAGAGGTACAACACCTAAATTCAATAATACTGATGTTAAATATCTTCATTTATGTAGCCTTCAGAACAGAAGGAAGACTGCCACTGATCTCAAGCATTAGATAAACTACCATGTACCAATGTGTCCAGATCTACAGTATCAAGAAGACTCAAAGAGTCTTTCTTCTCTTTAAATCGTTAAAGTATAACAGTTTAAAAAAAAACAACTTCGATTTTCAAATATTGTTGAGAGACTGAAATTTGCTAAAAAGAGTACAAAAACTGGACTGTTGATGATTGGAAAACAAGTGTTATGGGTGGATGAGTCCAACTATAAAATACTTGGTTCAAAGTGTAGTTTGAACGTGAGTGTCCAGCGTGAAAAAAAAAAAGTGCTTATCACTTGTCATGAAGAAGACAGTATAATGGTTTGGACATGTTTTTATACTGAAGCAACAGGAGATATTTTCAAAATAGGTGGAATAATGGACCAGCACAAGTACCATCATATATAAAGTTGTTTGCATATTATTGATAAAGGACTCTACTTGGAAGATAATGACCACAAACACTCATCTAATTTATACTGAAATTACTTAGCTAAAGAAAGAAGCAACTGGAGTAATTCAAATGATGCAATGTTCTTCCCACAGAGTCCCGATCTCAATCCAATTAAGCAGATTTAGGGTTTGATAGAACAAAATCTTGACAGGGCAAAAGTTAATTCCAAAGAAACTTTATGGGAGTGTATTAGAGACATCTGGAATAAAATCCCAAACGATACTTTGATTAACTATGTTGCAACGATGCATGAAAGACTGTCTGCAAAAAGGAGCGCGTGAAATATTACTAGTTTGCTGAACTCAAACACTTCCACTAAGTTTCTGTTGTACTAATTGCAAAGATTAATAAAATTTTGTTGTTTCATCTGTGATTTATGTTCCATTGTTATTTGAAAGTAGCCTGAAATCTAATTTTAGATTTTCTTCTGACACTTTTGCATAACATAGTACATGCTTCCAGAACAGTAGTCCCTTTGGTAGCCAAAAGATAAATCTGAAATGTCGTAATTCAAAATCAACATAAACGCTATTTTTTTTTTGTAGTATTGTATGATCATCACAAATATTAGTCCTATTAAGGCAGTAAGACTAAAACTTGTGATAAACATCATACAAACCGCAATTTGTTTATTTCTGATTTTTTCTCAATTTGGTGGTTGGTTCGTTTGGTGTTTTACGGCGCAAAGCAACTACGCTATCTGCGCCTCTTAATTTGTTACGTGAGTTTTAACACCAGTTTTAAGCTCATTGGCTCCTTATGCTTCGTCGGTTTTCGGCATCTAAATATTTTTGTTATTAAGGGTATCTCATTCTAATTTTTCAAAGCTATGAATATATAGAACCTACCAGTAGAATTTCTACAGCAGTCTAGCTCATCGATGTTCTTCGTCCTTGAAACTGGAGGTGCCTCATTAAGAAAGAAAAATTAGCCATTCTGATTGGATGTACGTGCATAAGATTTAAAAGCTTGAAGTATAAGTTATAAAAAAAAGAATATTTTTCTTCGTTTGAGCCACAAAGAGCGTTACAAAAACACGCTAATTTAAGAAAGTTACGTTTTATGTTCACAGTGGCAACGCGTAGCTGTGCAACTTTAAATATCCGTATGCAACAATTGCAACAGAATATTAGGTTTGACGATATTGGGATCCATTTACGGCTACAATGAGAATTTAACGTTTTATGTCGTAGAATTAAAAGTATTATTTATTATTATCATTTATATTTTATTAGTGATGACTTGGTACAGTGATATTGTTATTTTGAATTAAGCACAAAGCTACACAATGGGCTATCTGTGCTCTGCCCACCACGAGTATTGAAATCCGGATTTTAGCGTTGTAAGTCCGCAGACATACTGCTGAGCCACTAAGGGACTTGGTACAGTGTGATTAGCCAAGACGATTAAGTTCTATCATACTTTAAATTTTGCATATTATGTGCAGAAGTCCAAAATAACTCATTTTACAAAATGGCGAAGTTACTTTCAGGTGTAAAACCAAAATTTTTTTTTTAAACTGCAGTTTACATAGGATCTGCCTAAGATTTTGAAATAGTGTTCCAATAGTTAAATAATAAATAAGTTATAAAACTTTTGAAACTGTTTAAGGCTGGATTGATTTTTGTCAGTTACTAGGTAGTTGTTTTTTTGCATTATATAATTTAACTTTCTTTCAATGTTTTATTCGTGATAAGACACACGAGTGAGATGACAACAGTGCATTTTTCACAAACGATCCACATTATCATTTGGAGTTCAGGCGTAATATAATATTTAGTTTGCCGGACTGTGGATCCAACAATCCATGGCTCAAATCCCGTTGTAAAAAAAAGAAACAACAACAAACGCATTCGATAATTTAAGACCGTGGGTGCATTTTATGAATGATAACACTATGTAACATAAATTTTGTTCTTGGATAGTATGTGTTATTTCTTCATTGCTTATGTTGTAAAAGTACAGAAAATAGTCATTATTTCCTTCAAACTTTGCTTTTGTGACCTGGATAATGAAATTTAGAAATTAACACATTTTCTATGTAAAAACTGGCAAATTTGCACATTTTCATTTTCATAAGGTCAGAATAAAACAATATGAATCAAGATTTACATGTATTTGTACTAAAGTTACACAAAAATAGACAAAAATGTTTAGAAATGACTAGTTTTCGAGATTTGCGACTGTAATGTAAATCACTTTCACGTATCAGCCCCCAAATATAGTCTCTCGTCATGTTTTCGTTATACGCTCCCAGGTCACAAAAGCAAAGTTTGAAGAGAAAAATAAGTCTTTTCCATTTACTTTAGGCATAAGCAATTGGGAAATAACACTTTCTGCCCAGAAACAAGAAAAAGTAAAAATTTTGTTACACAGTGTTATCAAATTCCGCTGTTCAATCAGAGAAGACTTGGCTGTTGGTTGCCGCTGCTGACAAATTGCTTTCCCTCTACTTTCATTAGTTAAAAATTAGGGACAAGATAGCACTTATATAGTAGTTTAACGCGAATATTCGAAACGAAGTAACTTATCATTTGATAAATGGACAAGGCCTGACAGTTGCTCGAAATATTCGAGATTTGGGACACGATGTCATTACACACGCTCAACAGTAGGCGCATTATAAAAGTGACAGTTAGTTCCATTATCTGGTTCAAAGAGCCGTGAAACGCTTGACAGCTGGGGCTGTTGTTTTTGTAAATTAAAATGGGAAACTTAGGCTTATCACATAATCTTAGGTGCCTCTGACTTTTCCATTTTATCCCCCGCGTTTATAAATTACCCGTTCATGTTGAAAATTCCAGTTTGACGTTTTAGAATGATATATACGTGTGCGTGTTTATGTATAAGGAATAAAATATATGTTTCTCAACGAATAGATTAATATAAGTGAAACAGTATTAAAATATTTTTGAAAGCTCTTTATTATTCTTAATTTAAAGTAATTAAAAAGGAGTACATAAAAGTATAAGTACTGATTTCGTATCTCACAGAATATTTTTCTGTTTTTGAAATAACTTACTGACAAGGCTTAAGAATAAAACGTTTTCATGTTTGTTTCTTTGGTTTGAATTTTGCGCAAAGCTATCCTAGGGCTATCTATGATAGCCGTCCATAATGTAGCATTGTAAGACAAGAGGGAAAGCAACTCTTGGGCTACTCTTTTACCAATGAAAAGTGAGATTGACTGTAACATTATAACATCCCTACGGCTGAAAGGGCGAGCATGTTTGGTGTAATTAGGATTCGAACCCGCGGATTACGTGTCGAGTGCCTTAACCACCTGGCCATGCCGGACCCGTTTGTTTCTCTGCTGCCATTAATATTATATGTTTTAAACATCTCCTCTATGTTAAATTTAATGTGATTTTTGAATTTATAAATAAAATAATTTTCATAAAATATCTTATTATTTTCGCAAGAACACTGAATGAAAATATGTGGGAAACAAAAGTTCTTGTAAAGTGTCATATTTTTACATAATACACTTATACATAACAGTAAATACAGAAAAAGAGAAATTGTCGCATTTCCTTTATTCGAATAATTTTTCGATTTATTCATATCTGAACGCTTTTCTTCCAGAATTTGGTGTCGTGCTTAGGTTACTGAATGAGAAAATGCCTACTTAGAATTCTGGTTGATTCCATATTGCACTTATGACTTGTAATGATATTGTTGTACAACGTAGTAACGTCAACCGTCTAGTCCTCCGATGGATTAGGGGTAAGTTTATGAATCTAAAACGCTAAAATTTAAGGTCCGATATCCTGCTACGGACAGGTGGTAGAAAACCTATTATGTAGCTTTGAGCTAAAATATCACATTATTGCAACCGTCTAATTATTGGGACACGTTAACACCTTCCTTTCAAGATGCTTGGCATGGCCAGGTGTTTAAGGCCCTCGAGTCGTTATCCGAGGATCGCAGGTTCGAATCCTCGTCGCACCAAACATGCTCGCTCTTTCAGCCATGGGGTGTTATAGTGTTACAGTCAATCCCACATTCGTTGCCAAATGAGTAGCTCAACAGGTGACGGTGGATGGTGATGACTAGCTGCCTTCCTTGTAGTCTTACAGTGCTAAATTAGGGACGGCTAGCGCAGATAGCCTTCAAGTAGCTTTGCGTGAAATTCAAAACAGTCCTTTCAAGATGGAAATAATTTCAACAGTTTTATCTCTTCAGACATTGAGGATTTTACTTAAGTACTTTTTTAAAAGTCAGGATTGTTGTTGTACTCAAGAAATTAATAAAAGCTCAAATGGTAGAAGTTAGTTTTTAAGAGTACTGATGTTTTTTAAGCCAATAAGGCAGAAATAATATTCAGCATTGTAAGCTGTTGATTTCATGCAATAACAAACAGTAGTAAAATACTTATCACTATAAACGTAGTACATTTTTTATATCTTAATTCAGTCCTCGAATAGCTTAATTTCTGTTACGTATATGCCCCCCGCTAGTACAGCAGCACTTTTACGGATTTACAACGCTAAAATCAGAGGTTCGATTCCTCTCGGTGAGCTCAGCAGATAGCCCAATGTGGCTTTGCAATAAGAAAACACAGGTTGTTACGTACGCCCCCCAGTTGCTCAGCGGTATGTCTGCGGACTTATAACGCTAAAAACCGGGTTTCGATACCCGTGGTGGGCAGAGCACAGATAGACTATTGTGTAGCTTTGTGCTTAACTCAAAACAGTAACAACTGTTACGTATATTGCGTCGACCCTGTATTGAAACAGTACGGAAAGTTTCTTTTGACTGTTGCCGTTTGCACGTAATTAAGATTCATTTCGAACTTTACATAATTAACTGTAATACACTTTTATTCGGTTACTGCTCTCTTATCAGAAATCTACTCTCATAATGTTACTATATTTTTAAGTCAAGTGTAAAACGCCATGAATTTCTAGTTACTTTACATTAAAATTTAACACACTAAACATCCATACATTAGATTTCGAAATGTAACATGTTCGCAGTGGATTTAACTTTATCACATTTAAAAAGTTCAAGTATTTTTATGATTTGGATATGTTTGGTTTTTAGCGCAAAGCTACATAATGGGCTCTGTGCGCTATGCTAACAGCATGGGATCGAAACTGGATTTTAGCATTATATCTCTGAAAACATACTGCTGAACCATTAGGGAAATTCACGTATTTGCTATGAATCCCCAAATATCGCACTTTTGAAAGTTCGCATATTTGTCGCGAACCCATGTTACTAGCAGTGTTTCAAATCTTAACGTAATTTAATTACAAGTCATTCTAATGAAATTTCATTTTTCAAGGAAGTCACTGAACCGAATATCGCCAAAAAGTATTTTCTGCTGAAATAGAAAGTAACATATCCTTAAAACTTCACCTTTTTATTTATTATTTTTTATTAAGCAGCAGTAAGGTTTACAGGCTTACAAGTCTAAAATTCGAGGTTCAATTCCCCGCAATGGATGCAGCAGGTAGACGAATATGGCTTTGCTCTAAGCTGAAAACAAAATACTTTCTTAAATAGTACTTGTGCATGAAAGTATGAGACACAAATCTAGAGAGAAAAATCGTTTGCTTTGATATTACTCCAAATCTCTAATTAAAAATTCAGTTAGAGCTGCTTAAAGACCGTTAATGAGAAGTCATTTTCATTTGTTTTCTTTGGGTTAAAACAACAACGACATAATTTCTGTTGTTAATATTCATCCAATCACATCATGAATAAGAAGCTAAAGGATTTTACTATATCAGATTACATAATTTTAAATTTTCCTAAAAATATACAGTACATCTACATTATGAATAATTTTAAAGTTCATTTATTTTAGATGTTAGAAAAAAAAACGTAAGTTTATTGAAAGCAACATTATATGTAAATCTTTTTTTTTCTGTTCAATGACTTAGAAAGCACACTTGAACCAAAATTGTCACTGGGTGTCAGTATTGGGAGTAAAGAAGCTAATCCGGTGATTTATAGGAAAAATACTTTTTGTATGAAACTATGCCAAACAATGAGAGTCACAACGAGAATGCCTTGAGCCAGGTTAATAGATTTGATTTTTTTTTTCTCATTCACTGTGTGTGAGAGTAAGGTACGTTCGTCTTATTTGGAAGTTTCCTGGTCGTTGTGAGCTTTATGCATACCACAGACCTCCAGGAGTGCTCCTTTTTCATCTAGAGAAGACTAGGAGGAGTCGCTCCATCATTTGGCGTGTCATCCATGACAGGCCCCATTAATAAATGAGGACAAATTGTGGCTTGCAACTAGTCATCAACCTATGGAGCTCTTACAGTTAATTACAACGTTGGATTGCCTAGCGTTCACGGGGTGATAGCAAACTGACGATCCGTTCGTCGCCCTAGAAACTGTCTGTGGTCCAACTCTAACAAATTTTTGTCTGTACAACATTCACCAGCAATAGTTCGTATCGCATGATTATTTCGTGAGAAAAATCAAAATTCAATAGATGGCGCTGCAAATTAGTAGATGAGGTCCTTTGCCCTATCCACGAACTCGCACCAAAACAGTGCACGACATATAAAAAATGCAAGCTTGCTCTATACTAATAAGTACGGGCGGTAGGTCCTTTGTTATTACAGGTCTTGCCTTTGTCTTTGGGAAAATGTAGTAACTAATAATTATCCAGTAGAGGAGTTATTCATTTACAGGGTGATGTCAGACTCGCACTGTTATTTGGTGTCAAAACTAATAAGGAAAATGAATTTCAGTCTAGACTATTTCTGTGATAAAATAGAACTGACAATTTTATTTTGAATTAAATGATAGGTTGCCAACAGTTTATGAATATTCACCTTTATCCCTGTGCATTAATTTTTGTTTTGTGTCACTGATCAGAGGAAGGCGTTTTTGAAAAAAACCAACAACAACAACAAAAAAAAAAAAACAATTTGCATTTCAAATTACCCGTGCAAAGTGTAGGATAACATCATATACGTGTTTACTTCATAAAAAGAAAAATGTAAAAAAGTCGTTTTATGTTACTTAAACTCGTGTTTTCAGCATATCGGAATTTATTGGAAAGGGGTATTAAACATTGCATAGTTTCTTCAAAACGTATGTTTTAATATCTTTACAGAACGTAAGGATTCTGTTCGAGAAACGTATAGAGTTACGCACATGTTGTGCAGGTTAGTGATTTACAAAAAAATACAACAGAAACGTTGCCTTAACTCTTTGAGATACTTGGAGAGAACTGGAGTTGTTTGTTTTAAGTATTTTGTGAATTGTGCGAAAAATTAGAAGTTACCACGAACTCTGTACTTGAAGAAAAACCGGAATGCAGAATATGGAGGGACGGGTGAATCCAACTCTTAACCCATAACATAAACCTAAAAACTTACATAAATCAAAATACGATACCCGTTTGATTTTCTAAACTTACGTGATTTCATAACGTCATATATGTATGTCTGAATGTAATGTTTGTTTTGTTAATTTCGTGGAAAACTACACGAGGGTTATCTAATGTCCCTAATTTAGCAGTCTAAGACTAACGTGAAGGCAGCTAGCTAGTCATCACCACTCACTGTCAACCCTTGGGCTACTATTTCATCAACGCATAGTGGGATTGATTGTAACATCATAACGTCCCCACACCTGAAAGGGGGGAGCATGTTTGTTGTGACGGGGATTCGAACCTGTGCCCATCAGATTGCGAGTCGAGCCCGGGCCATGGTTGTAATGATGTGCTGAATTCCTTAATAATATGTTACTTAATGAAACGAAAATATCATTAATGCTGTAATGATACAGTAATATA
The DNA here is from genome assembly GCF_004210375.1 of Tachypleus tridentatus. Lineage (NCBI taxonomy): Eukaryota > Metazoa > Arthropoda > Merostomata > Xiphosura > Limulidae > Tachypleus > Tachypleus tridentatus. The sequence continues at coordinate 35,815,694 of NC_134828.1, read as the reverse complement.
TAATTATTCCAAATTTCGTTAACGACGTAATTTTTTTTTTAATTTTAAAGCTTCAAAAACGGAATAATACATTCTCTGTAGTAGGTTGTTTCATTTGTCTTTGGTAAAAAAAAGAAGAGGTTCCTAGCTCCTGAATCCCTCCCTGTATTCTGTTATTAACTGATTTATTTCAAGACAGCACATCGAAAGCTTTTAAATGCCCAGAATGTTTTGTAAGCAGAGAAATGCTCATATGTTAAGAGGTGTAGATTATGGTTAATCTGTGTGCTTGAAGGCCTAAGGAAAGTAAAAATTATGTGGTATTTATGGTTGAGATTTTTTTAAGTTTTGTTTTTTTATAACTGATTCCCTCCATATTTCTCTCCTTGTTAACTAAAGAGCAGTTAATGGTAATTATCACAAATCCAAGTGATCCAACTTGCTAAGAACGAAATATGTCGTTATTGTTTTATCCCGCTGTTCTCTAAATACAAGGATGAATATAGTGTTAAATCAGATTTTCACATCAGTTTTAAGTATCTGCTTTATGTAGATATCGTGTTTCAAAAGAACAGATGTTGATGAAACAAGTATGAGCTAACGATATTTATTAGGAATTAGTTTTAATTTGATTCAGAATTTGTGGAGAGTTACCCCCCCCCAAGAATGTTGTTTGATTTTAGAATGATACTTTTTACATCAGATTATTTCTTTTTTTAGAAGTATTGCAATGACATAACAGGAAAAGTTTTTGCTTCTGATTTGATTGTATTGATTAATATTTTTGACATTCTTGTCTTAGGTTTAAAGAGGACGTTGCTTATTTCAGTCATTTGTGAATTGTTTTTTTTTTGTGTTATCTCAAAATTGTAATCGTGGTTATGCTAAATACATATAGGATTCGATAGATTTCCTACCTGTACAGGTCCTAGTGATAAGTGTATTGGACTGTAAAGCCGAAGATTCGTGACTCGTGCATCCCATTGGCACAATGATATGCCTGCAGACTTATGACTCTAGAAGCTGGGTTTTGATACTTGTCGTGGGCAGAGCACAGGTAGTCTATTATGTTGCTATGTTATTCATTACAACCAACCAATTGTGGCTCGTGCATCCCAGTGGCACAGCGGCATGTCTGCAGACTTACGACACTAGAAACTGGGTTTTGATACAGATAGTTTATTGTGTAGTTTTGTGCTTAAGTACAACTGACCAACCAATCGTCCCTCGCGCTTCGTTGCCGCAAAACTGTGCTCCGTATTTTGGGGCCGTAGATGCGTTATAAGAGTGATGGCAGAGTGCTGTTGAATAACAACCATCCCTCTAGTCTAGTGTTTCAAGTTAGGGACGAACTGCGAAGGTAGTTCTTGTGGAGCGAAGTAGCAAACCAAAGAAACAATAAACAGTTATTTCTACTGTACCAACGTATAGTTTGTGTATTTATTTATTCTTGTCAAAATAAAGTAAAACAACAGTTTCTCCTTTTCCTAAACCTGATTTTTAGCGTTATGAACCGTCACACTTACCATTTAATAACTGGGGGCGCTAACATACAGGGAAGTATTTAAAGATTAATTAGAAATTTTATTACCCATGCTTCTATTATTATTTTTTTGTGTGCTACTGTTTTAAGGTAAGACATTGTAAGTAACTTAAACTAACTTAAAAACAAATAATGGACATAACCTCATCCATCAATTCAAAGCGTATTCAATTATACTTTAGGTTACATAAGGATGAGTAAATGAAACTAAGGTCTTAAAAATATCTGTCGTATAAGACATTATTTTGTGACTCAAAACCTGCCCCCAGATAGCCCATTGTGTAATTTATAATTTGTAACAAAAAACAAATCATCATCGAAGATATTATGACTAAGACACTTTCAAGAGGGCCTGCGACTCGTAATCTGAGGGGGGTCGCGGGTTCGAATCCTTGTCACAACAAACATGTTTGTCCTTTCAGCCGTGAGGGCATTATAATGTGACAATTCCACTATTCGTTGATAAAAGAGTAGCCCAAGAGTTGGCGGTGGGTGGTGATGACTAGCTGTCTTCCCTCTAGTCTTACACTGCTAAATTAGGGATGGCTAGCGCAGATAGTCCTCGAGTAACTTTGCGCGAAATTCAAAACAATCCAAGCCACTTTTAAGATTAACACGTGATAAGGGTTGCATTGTATGAGGCACAAACCATTGTGCGTGTATGTGTCTATATATACATACACGTTTGCTTCTAAAGTGATCATATTGACATAAGAAGAAACTTTGTTTGCTCCTAAAGTCATCGTACTGACATCAGAGGAAGCTTATTTTTGCTTCTTGAGTGGTGGCTGATATCATAGGAAACGTTGTTTGCTTCTTGTGATCACACTGACATTAGAGTAAACGTTGTTCGCCTATGGAGTAATCTTATTGATATAAGATGAAACGTTGTTTGCTTCTAGTGATCATATTTACATCAGAGGAAATGTTTGCTTCTAAAGTGATCTTATTAACATCAGAGGAAACTTATGTTTGCTTCTGGAGTGATGGTTGACATCAGAGAAAACGCTGTTTGCTTCTGGTGATAATATTTACAAAAGATGAAATGTGTGTTTCGAAAGTGCTTTTATTGTCATAAAAGGAAACTTATTTTTGCTTCTAGAGTGATGGTTAACATCAAAGGAAACGTTGTTTGCTTCCAGTGATCATATTGACATAGTAAGAAACGTTTGGTTCTAAAGTGATTGTATTGACATCAGAGGAACGTCGTTCATTCAATAGTAATATTTTGGGCCCCAGCACTTTAAATTTTTGATCATATCTTTTTTATGATATGATTTTGACTGGACATAATGATTGAAAATTTCTTCAAACATTTTATAGAATATCTAATTATATTGTAACCTTTCTCAATGAAGCAGACTTTAAAACTCGAAGTCTGGTCTGGCACACAAGTGTCCTGTATTTCGTTTCTTTGTGTCTAAATCGATTTACGCAAATTAGAATCGTGAAGAAGAGTGTATATTGACATTTATAAAATTCTACGTTCACTGCACGTCTTCATTCAAACCGTGCGAAGACTGCATAAAGTACGTTGCATTCGATTATGGATCGAATTATAGAGTCAAACTTAACAATTAAGGAAAGACAAGGAAATTGGAATCGGCAGCTTCCTCCATCAAAATAAACACAACTCTTGTTGATTTAACTCATTAAACCGAGTTGTTCGGTTCCGAGAATACTTACAGCAAAAGTGTCTGAGTTCAGGAATGTCTGCCTGAAGATGGAATATTAAAAAGTAACTCGTGTGTATGCAGAAACTTTCCCTCTTGTTTTTTTTTATGGGAAAAACTTTGACAGTAGGAATATAGAAGTGTCAGGTCTCCTGCTCTCATATTGGCATACTTACCATTAACTTCCTCAGATCACATACACGTGCTAGAATAGAATGTTCAGGGTAAAAAAAATAAACTTATATCGTGCAAAGTATAAAAACTAAACTTGATGAAAGAAACTGCAAAAGATGCAGGACGTGCTGAAGTCATAAAGAGATCGACATGATAACTTACCTTCAGAAAACAGGGAAGGAAGGAAAAAAAGAGAAATTCGTGCTTTGTTTCTAAAAGATGGCGCTTTTATTTATTTTTTTGGGAAATTTTGATATTTTTCTTACTAAAATCTTAAAGTTTTTATTTTTTTTTGCTTGCGCGTCTCTAATGTGTAGTGGATGTGTGCGAGTCTTCTCTCCGGGTTCGTGAGTAACTCCCACAAAAGAATACTTAAGTAAATGTTGGTTTGGGAATGGGGGGAAGAGGGGGGTTTGGTTCAAACATTTTATCGGTTCGCTAAGTATGAGCATTAATTTTATTCTTAAATATGAAACTTCTATTTTTTTTTTCCGACTCGCAATCACGCTTTAAACATATGATATCGACGAAAATCTTTAGAAATAGGAAAGAGAAAATTAATTTGTTTTTTGTGAGGGGAAAGTATTGCTGATGTATCATAACACTCCGAAGTTCTGTTTTCAGCCTTTACTTACATCTATAAGCCTTAAGGTATAAATTTTAGATAATTTTCCGCATAGGTTAGCCTCCAAGTGGCACAGCTGCATGTCTGCGGACTTACGCAAGAAACCGGGTTTTCGATACTCGTATTGGACAGGGCACAAATACCTCTTTGTGTAGCTTTGCGCTTAACAACAAAAACCATTACAGGCTATTTTCATTCAACGCCAGAAAACTGAAGAAAATTTATCAATACGCATATCATGGCAAATGCTTGAAAATGAATATTTAAAGCAAAGGACACAGATATTTGCACAATTTATTTAAGATATCGAAAGAAAGTATCATAAGTGCTTTCAGTTACTGAACAAATGGAATATTTTTAGCTTGATATATACAATGTTTAAGAACTAGATCAAGAGGTAATTGGTCCGGCATGGCCAGGTGGTTAAGGCGCTAGACTCGTAATTTGGGGGTCGGGAGTTCGAATCCGATGACTAGCTGCTTTCTTCTAGTCTTACACTGCTAAATTAGGGACGGCTAATGCAGATTGCCCTCGTGTAGCTTTACGCGAAATTAAAAAACACAAACCAACAATCAAGAGATAATTATTACGATCGTAATATTCAATAGTATAACCCTGGAGAACAGTAGAGAATTTTATAACCTTATTAAATAGGGTCTTTATAAGCTCTGTTACATTGTCATTTGTAAAAAAAAATACTTAGGAACGCCACCAAAACGTTGAAGTGTTTCAAATGATTTTTCTTAGATTAAAATTAATTTTACTATAGTCTTAAGCTTAATAATATCATACTATGGTTATATTCGTAAAAAAAGAAACTATTTATCATATATTAAAACTTTATCCACTTCATAGAATTTTCTTTATTGCGTGGCTCAGCGATAAAATTTGGATTTATGCACTTACAATAGGCACAGCACAAATAGCTTATTGTGTAATTTGCGTTTGATAAAAAACAAGAACAATTTTAGGCTACGTTTGCGCAAAATTAGCGTTGCTACCTGCTCAGAGAACATCAGATGGAAAAGTGTTTTCCATTTGAAGCATTAGGGGAATCCCTTGCATTTGCGAAATGTGTATTATTATTTCCACACCGTTTCAACCAGTGAATTTTTCGGGTGAAGGTGTTACATCAGACATTTTTGTATGCGTCACAACCAGAAACCTTTTCATGGAATCACCACTATCCGAACCGCAAAACCTCTGATATATATATATATATATATAAAATGTCCTCCTAATACCCAAGAAGTCAGAATGCCCATATTCGTGATGATAAAATCGGCGGTTCGAATCTTGGTAATTCCATAAATAGGTATCTGGTTGTAACGCATACAGAAATGTCTGATATAACACCTGGCGACGAATGGAGAATTCATTAGTCGAAACGCTGTGAAAATAATAATACACGTTATAAAGACGCAAATTATAGTTCGTTTTATTATACCGTTAAAAATCCTTTGCAGTTTCTTCTCTCATTTTGAGGTCACTGACCGTTTCTTTGACAAATATAGTGTACTAAGTTAATTGGGTATCACCATTAGATTCCATCAAGGAACATAGGGCCGCAATGGCTTGCGGATTCTTCAACAGGTATTTCAGTGAGTAGGTTGTCAGCCCACTGCACCGAGCCGTCCCTAATTTAGTAGTGTAAGACTAGAGGGAAGGCAGCTAGTCATCACCACCCACCGCCAACCCTTGGGCTACTCTTTTACCAACGAATAGTGGGATTGACCGTCACATTATAGCGCCCCCACGGCTGAGAGGGCGAGCATGTTTGGCGCGACGCGGGCGCGAACCCGCGACCCTCAGAATAGGAATCGCACGCCTTACGCGCTTGGCCATGCCAGGCCCAAGTTAATTGGAGCATTAATTATTTTTTTCTTCAAATTGTTCAGTCAGTCAGGTTTTCGTTCTTTGCCCTTAAGAATATTAAACAGGTTACCTGAGCTGTGGTGTATTGAATAAATATTCATATTTAATTTATGCTCTATTAACTTTTATTTCAGATTACGTCCACTTTGAATATAACGTGACACACAATGCCTCCAAGATCAGAAAGCTTTTCCTGGGAACTCACACTTCGGAGACACCAGACATTATTTTGAAGTGAGCACGAGGAAAGAAAATGCAGGTTAGATGTTATGTTATAACCAGTGGAATGTGATATTGGACCCGCTAATATATTACATTAAGTCTGAGGTAAAGGAGGTTAAATGGTTAGACGTAATCAATCATTTCAAGTATTGGGTATTTATTGACCAAGAAACTTTTTTTGGGAACTTACTGTTTGTTTCAAGGAAAGTAAACACATTTTGGGATTTTTAAACAGTAAATCCGCAAGTTTTAAATGTCATAGTATTTTCCCTGATATGTTGATCATTTTCGATAGAAATGTTGACAAATCACATTGTTTACTTCATAACTTTGTTGAAGCTTCTCTAGTTGGATTTATGTGTACTCTGTTTGGACAGCGGTATGTGGACGGGATTACAACACTCAAATTTGGAGTTCGATTACCCGCAGAGGACACAACACGTAGTCCATTATTGCTTCCCTCTGAAACAAACAACAAACTGTCGGAAAGACACTGCATACTTTAAATTAAAGTCCATAGACACAGATTTTCGAGTGTACACATAATTTTAAGTTTTATAACAATGTGTATAACGCGCGTGTGGTCATCATCAGGTAGAATGTGATATTGCTGTTTGAATACACGACAGTTTAAAAACGTATACAATAAAAAATCTGTGTTTATGGACTTTCATAGATATAACAACAATGGTTGTCTTGTACTCAGTACACTAAACTCTTGTTTATATAGGATTTAACCTGTTCAGTGCCGTAGACGAGATAACTCGTCCAAGCCGATCGGTGACACAGTGCCACGGACGAGTTAATTCGTTCTCAGTAATACCTAACTTCAACGCTAGGTGTCAGCACCATACATGCATTTGACCTACTTACAAATTGTTTCACTTTCGATCCAAAATGGCGTCACGAAAAAGTTACAAAATGAAGAAGCATTAGAGTTGTATTGTAGCAGCTGAAATACTTGGCATTCAACAGATTAAAGAACGCGTAGCGTTGATGCTAATAATTGAAACTAGTATAACTCGGTAATTACCGGTGAGTTTAAATGATAGCTTGTTTTCATAAGTAATTTTAGTATATACTTAGGTGTGTTTGAATTTAGACGTAATGATCTCCCACAGTAAGCTAAAAGGTAATTTTGATATAACGTTTTTAACAATACGAAATCAAAGTATTATTCAATAAGCCTACATCAAGCTCTGTTTAATTTGAAGTTAGTGTTTAACTGAAATAAATAAATGATTTTCAACAAGCTTTAAACAGCTAATGCGTTTACTTAAATGATTTCTTCAAGAATTCAGCATATTCTATACTGTTTTAGCGTTTGTGTTTTTCTTATAGCAAAGCCACATCGGGTTATTTGCTCAGCCCACCGAGGGGAATCAAACCGCTGATTTTAGCGGTGTAAATCCGGAGACATACCGCTATACTAGCGGGGGGCACTGTTTTAGCTCAGACTCGACAATTACCTGAGTTCTTCGAGCTATGCAGTTAGAAATCTTCAATAAACCTTTAACAGGTTTTCATTTATTTTACATCAACATTTAGCTGTTTCAATGACAACATTCTTCAGCACATTTGTACTGTTTGATTTTTTTAAAATTTATTTTAGATGTTTCCATAACAATATTTCATGGGAAACCTGTAACGGGCACCCTTTTTATTTTCTTGTAATGTTTAACTGTTTCCATGACAACGTTCTTTAGCAAAACGTGTAACAGCTGCTATTTTTTATTTTCACGTAATATATGGCTTCTTCCACGGGAACCTTTCTACGCAGGCTTGCAACAGCTGTTTATTTTATTCAGACGTAACGTTTAGCTGGATTACACGAAAGCGTTCCTCAACGAACTTCTATGACGAGTGCTGTTTTTATTTTAACGTCACATTTACTTGTTTTCGTGTTATTTTCATTTAGATATTAGCCTTGTCCAACCCTTCAAAAAATGACGGGTTTGAATTTTATAAAAACTCCTTGGGGTTCCTATTTTCTCTCAGTGAGCTTTGTTTACCAAACTTCTACCTTCATCATAAAAGAAAAATAATCGCACATCACACACTTCCATAGCTAACATAATAAAAAGAAAACAGAATCTAAATTACAGTAAATGTTAAAATATTTTTATTATATTGGAATTTGTTTCTGAAACAAGCTTTTGTTCTCTGATCACTTTCAAAGGTATGACGTTAATGACTCACTACTTTATTGGAACACCAAATATTTTAATGACGTAATTATTTATAATTTGAGATTTTAAACTTTTAACAAAATTTTAATGCGTTATTAAAAGATGGACAGAAGCTTTTGTACATATAAAATTGTATTCAGCAGAAAAATAGTAGTATGAGGTCAAAGTTCACGACTTCTATATCAATTTATGAAAATCATATCACACTCTTATTTAAATTATTGTTATTACTTTTCAGTTTATTTTCTACATTACGACTATATCACAAATCCTCCGATAATTCATATGTACCAAAATGTTTTTGTATAATTACTTCATATTACCTAAAACTTACGTTTTAAATGCCGAAAGATGAGGTATCCAGAACCAATAGGCGTATATTATATCACAAAGATAAACTTAAATAATAATTTCAAGTATGTTTGTTTTGGAATTTTGTGCCTTCGTCGAACTAAGTATGTGCATACATTGAAACGTAGAATAATCTAAATGAGTGTAATTCAGGCAGCCCTCGTGACCGTTAAAAGTAATATATACATCCGTAAGTTTTGTTGCTAAGCGACACAAACGAACGGAACGTTGTCAAAAGATAACTGAGGTGTATGTGTATATATATATATAAATATATATGTATTGTTGCTAAGCGACACAGATGAATCAAGCGTTACGATAAGACAACTTATATGTATATATATTAGGTAACGTTTAGAGAGTACACGAGACACTAACCTTTATTGAGACGTAATGTTCAGCTGTATTACATGAAAACGTTTCTCAACAGAATTCTGTATCAAGTGCTTTTTAGCTGAGTGATTAATATTGTACACTTCTTCGACAGGGAAGAATGTAATGTCTTTACATAAAACAAATGAATATTTTATGCTATATAAAGCACAATATGCGACATTGAAACGAATCTAGAACAATAAAAAAAATAAAATTACCATTCAGTAGTTTTTCAGTTTACCGGCACAAATCATTTTTGATTATTTGATGTTAGAATGAATGCTGTGTATCCAACCATTTCCATCCAAAGTGCAATTTTTCACACCAAAAAAGTTATTGCTGTCGCATCACGTTCGTGATCAATGGTAGCTCTACCTAGCGGTATTAAATGTCAAGTGAGAAATTTAATTAAAAGACGGGTGAATAGTATCGCACACATGAACACACACTTTTTTGTGTACCTATCTGTCCTGTATCTACATACGTATGTGTACATTTGTACATGTATAAGAAAAAACTTATACCTACGTGTATACGCAGCGCAGATGGATGGCGCGAAATCTACGTGTGTATATTTCAGAGTAACAAATGTTTTTGGTCACGTAATTTTAATCGGTATATCGTATAGACTACGAAACACACGGAAGTCTTTATATGTATTTCTGTGTTATATAAGTTTCATCACAAAAACAAACAAAAAGGAAACAAAAATTGCGACATTTGAAAATAATATACAGTAGACGGGTTTATTCTATAACCGAAATATGAAATGTACACATGTTTAATTGTGTCGGATAAAATTGATTGATGCGATAGTTACACGATGGAGAATTAATAATTCACGTAGTCGTGCCTGAAATCATTGAAAGAGGGACCGAAGCCAAGGCTGTTATGCTAAACCTTGAAGGGATACTTGAATGTATATATATTTTAACAAAAGGCGGTGTTAATATCAAAACCGAAAACCGAAAAAAAAAATCCCTGACGTTCACGAAGTATGCATGTATGTATGCAATTCATGGTTACCATTTATAATACCAAAGTTCCAATACGTGTGACACTGTGGTTCACGTTATGAACCAAAACAGCAGGTGTGTGTGGTAATAATGAAATGTATTTAATACTTGACCAATGATGTATAGCAACGTAACACTACGTGACCAGCATGTATAAGCAAGAAGTAACATCAAATCGGTACAATAAGCGTATTGTACATTGTAATTTTCAGGATATTTAAAACTACTTTTTTTCATACAAATACATTTGTTTCGATACTTGTCTGCCTATCCACCCGTCTGTTTATTTCACAAGCTGCATTGTTTACCTTATATTCATCTATACGTCTATTGTTTTAGTAAGTACGTTAGAAGAAAGAAAACTTTGCAAGAAATACAAATGTCACGTATGAAATTGAGAACGAGGGAGGTGAACTGCACAAAGGGAATTTGGTATCTTAGCCGATCAAATCCACAAGGAGAACCTGGTATCTTAGCCGGATCAAACGTTTTTGGCCCCCCCCCTTCTCTTCCGTGGCTCACTTTCAAGTTCGAGAGCTTATGTCGCTGAAATTCGCCTTTTGATACCCGCGGCGGGCAGCGACAGACAGCCCGTTGTGTAGCACTGTGTTTCACAACGAAAGAACAAACAAAAGTATAATCAGAGATGTCGAGTATATTTTTTCAAGAACATTCAAATTTGTTTGAAATTCTTAACACATCTCTCGCCCACCGAAAAAATATCACTCGTCTTTATTATACTGGCATACTGCCGTATTTTTGACTTTGCAATTCTAATGCTATTAAAGTAATACGTAAACGAACAGATAGGTGTCGCAATAGTTCCGTTATATTAAAATATTATAAGGAATAAAACGCAGCTCTTGTCATGTTAAGAAGAAATCGATGTGTTCAGTTTGAAACGAATTGCGTGCTAAAGTATAATTATATATCGATGTGTATAAGTGTGTGTGTGTTGTGCCTGTGTGTTATATTTTGTACTGATAGTTCAGATACTGTCACATTTAATTTTACTGTATGGTAGTATACAGAGCTCTTCTGACACGCACAGCTCTCACTGACGAACGCGCGCTCAAGGTTACTGAATGCAAAATTATGTGCCTAACGTGAAACTTATTCGATATTTCAGGTTAGAAAGTATCGTGGTTGTATAAATTTTGACGAGAAAATTTACGACCATCTTTGTTGGCTTGTTCCATGACAAAACATAGGTTTCATTTATCACAGAAAGCGTGACACAGAGATGCATACTTGGTTGGGATAGTAAAGTGTACAGTAAGTTAGTAATATTTAAACAAAGCCATTATATCCAAACAACAGTGTCTCGTATTAAAACGCATTATTTTTATTACAAACGTCTTGTAGTGATGACGCAGTAAACCTAGCCGAATTTCTTGATACGAAACTTGATACCATTATTTATTCGTATTCTATGCGACTTTCTAAGGTTTAGTGAATATGAATATTTAATAATGGTTGAAGCTTGACGAAACGATTCGGTTCTCTTTAAATTTCCATATGAGAGTGATCCTGGATATTGTGGCCAGTTTGTTTTACGAACAATGCAATAGAAGGACCTTAAAATCACACACATGCAAAGATTCATGTGTATGTATATTATATATCATCCCAAAGTAACTAGAAGTGAGTAAAATGGAAAAAAAAAGTTCTTAAAATTTGTAAAATTAGAAGCTTAACGTTTCAACAAGTACCACTATTTGTATGCAAATTGTATTGATTAGTTGTTATTAATTTGTGATCATGGCATGCTGGCTATAAAGATCAAAAACTAAGAATATAACTAGTAATAAATATAAGTAATTTAATACTCCGTTGTTACGTGTAATATTTAAAATGCATACTTATGTTAGTTAGGAACACGGAATACTTAGTGTTAGCGATAACTTCGGCTGTAACGCCAATAATATCTCGCGAGGTTTGGTTATCATGAAAGATAATAGGTTTGTCCTAAAATTTATATTTTAGTACAGAACAGTCTTTATCATAGATAATATGCGGCGGGAAATAAGAACAATACATATATATATGTATTTTTAATACTTCTAATAACAACATTAAATGTATAATAGACATTATTTACAAAATAAAACTAATTTTCCTCTTGCATTATCAGCGATTCCCTATGACTTAAAAAGTCTATCAATTACTTATATGGTGACATTAAACACAAGTAGGTGGATACATCTCATATCTATAGCTTGTTTTGTTTTTGAATTTCGCGGAAAGCTACACGAGGGCTATCTGCGCTAGCCGTCCCTAATTTAACAGTGTAAGACTAGAGGGAAGGCAACTAGTCATCACCACCCACCGCCAACTCTTGGGCTACTCTTTTACCAACGAATAGTGGGACTGACCGTCACATTATAACGCTGAAAGGGCGAGCATGTTTGGTGCGACGGGGATTCGAACTCGCGACCCACCTGGCCGTGCCGGGCTTATATCTACAGATAACAGTGTTTTCTTAAGTAAACACTTACCGAATTCCCTCCCTTCACATACGGTAGGGGATTTTGTCTTCTATCTGTATGTGAGAACAGTATAACTGGAAAGATTTTTTCGTCTAATGTTGATTGATCAATACTAGTACAAAATTGATTGTCTTCTAAGAGCTACGAAATTAAATTAGTTGAAGTACCTGGAATACAAAGAGGAAAACTATGGGTTAACCACATCCGTTACAATGTTAACAAATCGAGATTAAAAAGCAAAACAGTCATGCTCGAGAAGAAATTAAGATAAATATTTTGTTGAGGACAAGGAATGTTTTCCTACATATATTAGCAGATTTCTACTTTTATATACATTTTTTAAGCCGGCGACGGAGTTAGGCGCCTTTTTATGTATAACCATAATTCCACGGTCCTAGGCTTGCATGGCCAGGTGGTTAAGGCACCCGACTCGTAATCTGAGGTGGGGTCGCTGGTTCGAATCCCTGTCACACCAAACATGCTCGCCCTTTCAACCGTGGGGCGTTATAATGTGACAATCCCACTCACTATTCGTTGGTAAAAGAGTAGCCCAACAGTTGGCGGTGGGTGGTGATGACTAGCTACCTTCCCTCTAGTCTTATAGTGCTAAATTAGCGACGGTTATCGCAGATAGCCCTAGTGTAGCTTTGCGCGAAATTTAAACCAAACCAAACCTAGGCTTGCTATCCCTGCCCCCCTTACAATAGGGCAACTTGGCACTCAACAGAGGTCTCATACTGACGTCAAAAAATTCACACTCCAACATATTGGACGTCAAGTGTTTTTATTCATCTTAGGTGAAAAACACAAATTTGTCTTCTAATGTTGTGTTTCTGTGTCTGTAAATCGTCTTAGCGATGTCCATAAAGTAATATATTTTGGTTCACGTATCTTTTGTCAAACACAGTGTTTACTGAATCAACAGCGTACAAAGCATTATTGAACCCTCCAGTGATATGGATTGCTGTTGATTGCAAGAATGGATTGTTTGCCGTACTATATGACAGCGTTGGATGAAAGAATATTTTGGACGTCACAACGTTGTCATAATATAAACATTTACAGAAGGGTGTGATTCAGATATTATTGTGTCTGGTCTGTATATTCAAGGATTCATTGCTCGCGTCCCGCTGTTTCACTAACTCGTTCTGAACTTCGGGATCGCGGGTACGCTATTAGAGTAACGGTCAATATAGTTGGTACTTTTAACTTCCTTTCTCTTAGCTTATCGATTCATAATTAGGGACAGCTATTGGTGGGTAGACTTGTATGGCTTTGTAAGAAATTTTGGAATATAAACAGTAAGTGAAGGATTATTTTGTAAAACGGTTTTTTGCGTGCGTTAAATACTTTAAAATCTTATCATTGGGTAAGTTAAAGAAGCACGTTTTGCTATTAAGAAAGAAACCTATTACGTCAGTATTATCCAACCAATATAGTTTTAGTGAACTAGCGAAACAGCTGTTATTTTTACATGTTAGGCTAATAGTGACGTTTATTGCATGTTTATCCTTCTTTTTTATTGTTTTTGTTTGAAACAACACCAAAAACATTTTGGCATATTTCAATTTTCAATATTTTTATATTTTGGTTTGTGTTTGGGTAATTACTTTCTGACCAGGAGTTATAAAACTGTCCATCTAACAGGGAGGCAAAAGTATATAGGAACACAGCATTTGTGATGTGATTATGATAAAGCATTAGAAAGTTTTATCTTTAATAAACGATTAAGATACGTAGAATAATGCTATTTGTTCGGAAAGGTTTGTTTTGTTTTAAATTAAGCACAAAGCTACACAATGGGCTATCTGGGCTCTCCCACCAGGGGTATCGAAACCCGGTTTTTAGCGTTGTAAGTCGGCAGACATACCGCTGAGCTACTGGGAGTCTCTTTGGAAAGGAAAAAAAAAAAAAACCAGTAAAACTGGTGAAAGTGACTATTGGAAGTAGAATGTCATTTTGAAAGTATAAAGTTTATCTTTTAGCGCATAGCTACAGACTGGACTATCTGTGTTATCTTTAAAGAGAGGCGAACTTTAACTACTTCAGTACATATTTGTGTTTTTCTTCTAGCAAAGCCACATCGGGCTGTCTGCTGTGTTCACCGAGGGGAATCGAATCTCGGATTTTAGCGTTGTAACTCCGTATAATTCCCGTTGTTCCAACGGGGGACGTATAGGTCATACTCTTGGCTCGAGACCCGTTTCAGAGAAATCACACTTATATTTTGGGTTTATTAGTTTATGTATTTCACAAAAGCAGCTAGTCGTCACAACCCACAGCCAATTCTTGGGATACTCTTTTACTAACTTTATTTTTGCGCGCGAAATTCAACAATGAACAGTATCATTTAATTTGTATTTTGTTGTAATTAAAATCTTCCTGAAATGACGTTGTTATTTGTGATAATTATTAATTCTCCCTTGTAAGTTTCTGAAAATAAAAAATTAGTGTTTTTAACACTGGATAAACCATTCCAGTAACCCTTGCACAGATAAAAACTGTAAGAATAATTTGCGCTTCAACATACTTATTTTTTCTTTTGTTTCAGTCGTCTTTTGTTGTTATAAAAAATATAGAAAATCTAAATATGTTTGCTCAGGTATTTCACGTACTCTGTTATGTTCGATAAACCTGTACTTCGTGAACATTCTTCTCAGATTCTTCTGAATAGGGTTTTAAATTTCGTTTTTTTTTACTAAAAAATCGCGATAGAAGTCTTATCATTAATAACAACACAGGAACTTGAAAAATAAAATTTGATAACACGTCTTCGTAGAACAGTTTATAAAACAGTAGCCCGAAAGGCGAAAGGATTTATAGTTCGAAACGTGTTAATGCAATTAATTTGGATCAATGCATAAAGAGTGCTGATACTTGGGTTACAAGACACGGTAGTTTCCTGAAACCACTAGAGTCAGCTAAGAATTACGTAACTTACATATCGTCCTTGTAACTCTTAAGAATATTTGAGCTAAAACATTTAAACTTAACATGTCGAGATAAAACACGTTGTGCATCTACAGAAAAATCCCAAAGCTTTACAAAGAAGACCTAGAGAAGTAGCTCTTATTAATTTCATTCTTTATTTTATTGTACATACAACAACGGATTGTATTTTTCAAGATGGATATGTTCGATATTTGAAGCATTATCTCATAAGAGGCTTAAGTAAATTGACAGACTCTAGTGTTGATAAGGATCATAATGTACGTTATTTCAGAAGGCCTTTCTGTTACTTGGTACTGTGGATCTTGTAAATGACGTATTGCTTAACAAATAATAAGGCCTCCGTATCATGCGCCCCTGTCACACCAAACATGCTCGCGCTTTCAGCCGTGGGGGCGTTATAATCTGACGGTCAATCCCACTATTCGTTGGTAAAAGAGTATTTCAAGAGTTGGCGGTGGGTGGTGATGACTAGCTGCCTTCCCTGTAGTCTTACACAGCTAAATTAGGGATGGCTAGCGCAGATAGCCCTCGTGTAGCTTTGCGCGAAATTCAAAACAAACCAAATCAAAGAAGTTAACAAAAATATTACCAATTTAATATTTAATTCCGCTAATTACCCTTAGGATCACATATTTATTATGCCTATACAAAGTGAATGAGTCAACCCAGTTTTTGCCATCTTTACATTAAGTGTTGTAACAGGCAAACGCATAAAATTACTTAATATGATGCAATATGTGGACCTCACCTGTCACAAACGTATTAAACACGTTAGTAATTTAAGAAATGATAGTTAACAAGGTGGATCCCACTACAATGTAGAAATGAATATAGGTTCTGGTAATTTAACACGTATTTTCTCTTTCTGGTAAAAATGTCTATTGCCCGTGTATAAATCAGGGTTTGTCTTTAATACTAGTGTTTTGTAATATTTCTCTACCTTTTACGGTTCTCTGTATAGTGGTAGCGTAATAATATTCAGTAAACATACATGAGTAAGAAAACACATTGCGGTAACATAATAATAAGTTGGTAACCAACGATCTATAAGCATAATTAAATGATCTGTATTTTGGGGGAACGTATTTCATATTTCGACAAAGCATTGGTTTGTCTTCTTCTGGTTTGTCTTAGCTGTTGATCCAAATTTTAAGGGTGGAACAAAATAAATATGGTGGAATATCCAAACAAGCGATGTGGTTTCATTTAAAGTTTAACAGTTCTGTTCTTAGGTCCAAATTTGAAATATTTTCGAAATACTCTGTGGGCTCTGTCATTTTTAACTTAGTATATTTAGTTATTTTATGCTAAAATATTCGACCCCAGTGTAGAAAGTTTACTAGACATATGTTATAAATTTACGTAACTAGTTACAAAATCATCAGCCAGAAAGATTCTAAAATATTTTCTGCTTTGATAAGCTCACATTTCCTGGCAAAAACGTATTTTCATTCAGTTGCTATCTGATTAGTCCCCCGCTGGAACAGCGGTAAGTCTACAGATTTATAACCCTAAAATGAGATAGCTCGATGTGGCTTTGCTATAAGAAAAACACAAACAGTTATCTGATTGTTATTTCCAGAAAGAGAAATTCCGTTGTATTCCCCGTGATTGAGTATTTTTTTTAATTCTAGTCTATTATTTTATGATAAAAAGCCAGAAAAATAGTTGTAGAACCTAAATAAACCAAGTTTAAATACGATGCTTTATAGAAACAGTTTAAAGTTCGATCTATCAGTATATAATCAAATGTAGTTGGCACTACATCTGTTGTGTCTAGTGCCAAGTAGACCTTTCTCTCAGTTTCAGGAGTCATCAGACATAAGAGGATAGGACAAACACAGTAGCAGTAGTAATGTTGTAATGTACCAGAAAATGAAACACGTTAGTCTTATAGTAATAAAAGACTGGCGTAATTACGTATGAATCACCATATGGTTGGTATACGATGTAACGTAGAGGCAACGTGTTCTAGACTTAATAGGATTTGTTATATCCATCAGTGTGGTTTAACGATTGCAGAGGACCAATCCTGGAACGGAAACTTTCAAAAATATATGAGCTTATGCAGATTAAAACAAGAAAGTCAGTGAGGAAGGACTCTGGGAGGTGATAGTTTCACTGCTAACTTAGTTATATTTCCCATCAGTTCCGAACTAGTTTGATAAAGTATTAAATATGACCTATCAGAAATTACTGAAAAGAATTCAACCAACATTTATGACATGACCGTTTGAATGGTGCAACCAAGAATCCTTTTGATGTTTTCTTATTACTTACGGTGGGTATCCTCTATAAATTAAACAAAGTGCCATAACTTCTAAAGCCATTAATAATTTTTAATCCCATTTTACATGTGATGAAAAATATTTATTGAAACGCACTTATTTCATTCTCGTGTACAAGATGGAAGTAGATGAACATTGCGTTCCCTGTCAGTTTTTTTTCCCTTTGTTAAAATGCTTTTTTGTTTGGCCCGGCATGGCCAGGTGGGTTAAGGCGTGCAACTCGTAATCTGAGGGTCGCGAGTTCGCATTCCCGTCGCACTAAACATGCTCGCCTTTTCAGCCGTGAGGGCGTTATAATGGTACGGTCAATCCCACTATTCGTTGGTAAAAGAGTAGCCCAAGAGTTGGCGGTGGGTGGTGATGACTAGCTGCCTTCCCTCTAGTCTTACACTGCCAAATTAGGAATGGCTAGTGTAGATAGCCCTCGTGTAGCTTTGCGCAAAATTCAAGAAACAAACAAACATTTAACTTACTTTAGATTTTGTATATCTAAACACAAACAAGTAACTGAAAAAATAATAATAATAAATTTGAATATACGTGTCAATTATTTGCAGTGGAAAAAATTCCACTGGTAAAAGAGTGACCAAATGGTGGTTACTAATTGCCTTTCCTCTAGTCTTACACTGCTAAATTAGGGACGACTAGCACAGATAGCCCTCGAGTAGCTTTGCGCGAAATTAAAAACAACAACAAACGTTTTTGTTTTTCCTGTGCAATATTACCAGTGTCCTCCTGAACAGTCGTTAACTGTAACAAAGACACAGTAGAAGTGTAGACCAGTAATGAAATCCTCAGAGTTGTGTCAAGGTTTATGGTAGATAAACAGCTGTTGTTACGTCTTGTGAGAAGTGTTAGTAGGTGGTATTGTACAAGTTCCGCTTGACTGGTGTCCTCCTTCCTTCTAGTAGCAGTGTATAAAGTTTATGAACCAAGCTTTAAGTCAGATGTAGCCATAATCCAGTGCATTGTTGTTGTTGCTGTTTTTAACATAAGTCCAACCGCTTATCTTACGAATGATGATAGCACTCGACGGTCCGAGACATCTCGAACATTTGTGTACTATTTACAAGTGGACAACGTGAATCAAGGAATAGTATTGGTTGACCGGAAATGAGAAATACACAACTTGTTCGTTAATTATAAGTTTAACACTTTCGCTCCCTCGTCGCTCATATATAAGTAATGTGGTTTTACGGTAACGTACCACGTCACTCACATTGGAATGACGCACAATCTGTTGTTAAATTCATGTTCTTGATGTGTCATTCACAGCAGTTTAAATCTGTAAGGGGCGATTTGAGTCTGGTTCGTAATGCTTATTTTTGAACTTTTGTTATGATTTGTTAAATAATGTTTAAGAATAAAACACTTGTATATACTATGCACATGTATTATATCACAATACAAAAAGTTAATATATGTTTATTACAAAACAAATATTTGAATTATAAATCCCTGTCAAAAAGAATTTGATATTTTTATTTCTCAAGTGTGTTTTTTATTACAAAGTAAAATATACCTCTTGTTAGAAACAAAAAAAGATGTGAATGACACGGTCTTTGAAGTAAATGGACTTTTACAAAGACCCCTGTCACACAGTTTTTGAAATTAACAAAAAATATATTTGCAGCTAATAACCCTAAATCTGGCAAAACAGTACTGTTGGGTGTTTAAAAAATGAGGCCCGGCATGGCTAAGCGTGTTAAGGCATGCGACTCGTAATCTGAGGGTCGCGGGTTCGCATCCTGGTCTCGCCAAATATGCTTGCCCTTTCAGCCGTGGGGGCGTTATAACGTGACGGTCAATCCCACTATTCGTTGGTAAAAGAGTAGCCCAAGAGTTGGCGGTGGGTGGTGATGACTAGCTGCCTTCCCTCTAGTCTTACACTGCTAAATTAGGGACGGCTAGCAAAGATAGCCCTCGAGTAGCTTTGTGCGAAATTCAAAAACAAACAAACAAACAAAATTTAAAAAATGAAGTTGGACTAAGGAGAAGTTCCACAAGTATGAGTCCCCTAGTGGCACAGCGATATGTCTGCAGATTCACACCGCTATGAACCGGGTTTCGATACCACTGGTGTGCAGGGCACAGGTAGCTCATTATGTAGCTTTGTGCTTAATTGTAAACAAACAAACACAGATATGACCTTTGGAGCGAATGTGTTAATATACATATTTCACTTGTAAAGCTCCACTGACTTGCTTAGAAATGTAAGATCTATAATTAGAATACGAAGCATTATAAAGTGGTAGTTGTGCTATATAAATACAATGTTTTGTATCTTAAGTCACTTAAAAATATAATGAAGATAGAATGTTTTGTTTTTATATTCAGAGAAGAAAGGGAAGAAGACATTTTGTGTCTGTAATAAACTAAAGTTATACATTATGTTTTCATCGGATTTATTTTACAATACATTTCATTTGATAATAATTACAACAGCACATAACTAACATTCTTTGTTTTCCCTCTGATTCACCGCGGTTCGGCATGGTCAGGTGTTTAAGGCACTCGACTCGTAATCTGAGGGAGCGCGGGTTCGATTCCCCGCCACACCAAACATGCTCGCACTTTCAGCCATGGGGGCGTTATAATGTGATGGTCAATCCCACTAAAAGAGTAGCCCAAGAGTTGGCGGTGGGTAGTAATGACTAGCTTCATTCCCTCTAGTCTTACACTACTAAATTAGGGACGGCTAGCGCAGATAGCCCTCGAGTAGTTTTGCGTGAAATTCAAAACAAAACAAAACAAAACAAACTGATTCACACCTAGGATAGAAGGCTTTACACGTTTTAGGTGTGCCATACAAATACATTATATTCTGCTAAAGCGCAGGATATAATAGTGTGAAGTCATGATATGTCTGAAACAAAATAGTATAATTTTTTTTTCTGAATCCTTCATATTTTACAACTAAACCTCCTTTTAGTAACTGCAATAAATAAACAGTCATCAACCCTTTGCGTTTACATTTTCTTATGCATTACTGTTTAAGGGGTATGCCTCCTTTTGTTTTCGTTGACAGGTGTTATCAACCCAAATCAGACAGAAATCGTTGGGCAGCTAGCATTAACGACGTTGACTGTATGGCTCTCTAACATCCCTGTATTGGATAATCAATATCGAATCTAATTAAACCACTCAGTTCCACGTGTCTCTAAAGGGTCCTTGAGTAAAGCGTGTTTTTTATTCGTCCATAACGTCGTTTGACCTTAATAAACTCCAAGTGAGTCACACAATGTGTGTGCTGTGACTCATAGAACCTCCCCTTACTCCATTGACAACTGAATAAATGGATTTTGCTTAAAACGCTTAGAAGACTAGAAATAAGCCTACAACAATCACACACAACAAACACACCAACAAAAAACGCCATGGAATAATTTCGAAACACCTGCCAAATGCAGTAGTTGCTATGGATTAAATAAATAGATTTAAAAACCACTTGAAGCAACAGACGCACCTCTCAGTGAAAGCCCAGACATGCGTTAATTACTTTTATTGATTACTAAGACACATAATTAGCTATAAAATCAATGACTTTCATTCCTACATTTCTAACCTAATACCATATTACCACACACATGAAAACGAAAGCATCGCATATCCATCTGTTATTCTAATTCTTTAAGACACAAAATCTATACCCGAAGAACAAACACGGTGTAAAAAAATTGACTTTCTACTGGGAGATAAATTATCACTTTGTTTCGTCTCTGCAGTCAGTGGCCAAGAGAATATATTTATGTCTTTGTTTTGTTCCAGATATACCATGGATTCGTGTAGGAAAGTCAATATATAACTAAAATAACAAACTTTTAATTAAACAAAACGTTTTCTTTGACCTTTAATAATCAGCGCGTCTCGTTTACGTCAGTAAACCTTGTTCGTAGCTATTATTAGAACAGGATTATGACCTCGATGAAGAAGTAAATACGCCAATCTTGTTTTAATTGAAACTTATTTTTTCGGTACATTATAACTCCATAAGCTTTTTCTGAGACGTACGGGTCTACCGACTTAATATATCTAATCAGTTTTGTCATCCATAAGACAAGAGAGGGGTGGGATGGGGTGGATGATGAAGGGCTTAGCAGCGGGGAGTATGCGCAACAGAACTAAGCAGTAATAAAACTCGTAAGGATGAACTTGCTAAAGTATGATTTTACTTAACAATCGAGTTTCATAGAAATGTTTGTAAATATCAATTGATATTTAAATATTCGGTTTGTTCCTGACGGAGTAATATTTGTTGAACGATGCACATTTTTCAAGAATTGTTCAAATATCATCCAAATAAAAACCATATAAAATTATACGAAAGGGTTGGTTGACGATTATAATAAATCATAAGTCAGTGCTTTTCTTTTGGTATAGCTCGGAGGTTAAAAATCCCTCTTACCTTTAATTTTCGTAGACGGTTTCGAGTCTATGTCTATATCAACTTTCAAGGGAATAAGGGACAGAATATATGTGCGAACAACTGATTTTTTCTTAGATTTTCAATTATTCGGGTCAGTCGTATCCTAGCTGTTGTCGTGCTGCGTCTGTGAGTTTGAGAATTCATAGTGTTCGACCTGTTGCCAGATAAATGCGCTTCACAGTTGAAAGCCATGGGAGCGCTATGAAATAAAGGTGCCGTTCAAATCTCACTGTTCTTTTAAACAAGAGTAGCCGAAACGTTGGCGGTAGGTGTTGCTCACTACCTACCTTCTGCTAATTAAGTATTAAGGACAACCCGTGACGACGACAAAGCCACCTGAAATACAAATGTATTCTCAGGACGGCTGGTTTGGGTATTAAAACTTTAATCAAAATAAAGTAAAGAACAACATTTCGACATTATCAGGTCATCTTCAGGTTAACACATTTTTGTTTACCCGAAGATGACCTAAGAAGGTGGAAACGTTATTCTGAATTTTATTTTAATTAAAGTTTTAATACCGATACCAGGCATCTTGAGTTTACATTAAGGATAGCTATTCGCTGATTGTTCTTTCAGGTCCCCGATGGGAGAGGAACAAGTCTTTGCATTTACAACTCCAAATCAACGGTTTGATTCCCCTTCGTTAACACAACAGGTTGTCCGATGTAATTTGCTATAAGAGAAACACACAAAGAAATTTTTCATAACTTTACACGAAATTTGCTGGTGGCTGTACGTTAAGTGTGAGGATTTATAACGCTAAAAATTGGGTCTCGAGTACAAACAGTTCGATATGTTCCTTTGAACTTAACACCAAGCAAACAAACTTTGCGAGAAAATTCTAAAAGTAAAAGCAATATTTTTATTTGAAGTTAGTTTCAGTACATTATTGGTTATATAATGTATGATAGCTTATATACCGACCATCCACTTCCAGTAGCTCAGC
Organism: Tachypleus tridentatus; assembly: GCF_004210375.1. Classification (NCBI taxonomy): domain Eukaryota; kingdom Metazoa; phylum Arthropoda; class Merostomata; order Xiphosura; family Limulidae; genus Tachypleus; species Tachypleus tridentatus. The sequence goes on along the minus strand of NC_134828.1, from coordinate 35,792,568 downwards.
GGTAAGCCTAAGAGTTTACAACGCTACAATTCGAAGTTCGTTCTGTGCGATGGATACGGATATATCATTATAGAGCTTTCATTTAATACAAACAAACAAAGGTATATATAACGATAACAATATTTCTAGAAAATTCTAGTAAAATTTGAAAGAAATCAATTATGTATTTGTATCTATGTGGGGAAGGTCAAGGCTACAGTGTTTATAGTGTCAAAAGTCATGTATGGATGGAGTTGCGTATACGAGCACGTGACCAGGCCCTACAAATGCAGATTGGAGTCCAGTGGATCTTTCGAAAGGTAGGAATAAAAATCAATTGTTTGACTTTCTGAGTAACTTTTCTGTATGCGCGAAAATTGTTTAACGTCACTTTAATTACTGAAGCTACCTGGAAAATTTTTTGATTATGTGAAATGACGTGGTGATGACTGGCTTCTTCTTAAGAACACATTAATGTAAGCATGGCAGACATATTGTTACATATTATAACACAATATTCAAACTAACAGCTTGTTTGCTTTTTTCTCATTTGTGGGGGCAGTTATGGTAATTCTGCCCCTGGAATGAAATTATGGCAGAGTGTATGAATTGTAGAGTAGCCCCCATCTTGAGTGTGTTGAAGAAAATCTATCTTAATATGTATTACTTTTGTAAGGACTCTCCCCGCTGATTTCAAACTTCGAATGATTATTATCTTTTACAATAGTAATATGTATCCGAATTCGAAGCTTGTATTACAGGATCTCATACAAATTAATCTGGTATTCACCGATATGACTCTGTGGTTTATTTGCTTATTCCAAGCAGTTTCTTTTTATGATGTATCACTGTAGGTGTCGCAACATGCACCGTTAACGGGACGCACTGCAATAAATGATTGACAAAAACTTAAAAATTAGTTGAAACTTTGGGAGATTCAGTGGTGTAACATTATGGTTTTATAAATAAAGGCACGGTTTATGTAAGTAGAAAAACTTAATTAGTTACTTTACAAGTTTTCTGTTGAGGAAAGATTTTCATAAACTAGCCTCTTTCTCATAACTTCTTATCAGAATTATTATATTACTATATTAAGGGAATTTATGAGTTAAAGAAACAAAAAGAACAAGACGTTATCGTCACAATGGAAGGTGAAATATTTGTTATTACTTAGAGTCGACTAGTTTCAGTAACACAGTTACCATCATCAGGGCTAATATTTATAGTTTTAGCTTAAAAGAATATACCTAGTTACAACCCGTTAATGGGTGGGCTCATTCTAAAAAAAAACAAGATTAGAAAATAAGAGGTGGAAAGTATATCGTAAATGAGGTAATATTTAAGTTGAATAACTATTGTAATAGAACGTGTTAATTGGTCCGTCGCCTCTTTGTATAGACCCATGTTTAATTTTAATCGTACAAATACTCTCGCTCTCTATTAAGTTTCCTTTTATATTTCTTTGTACATTTCTCAAGATATTTACAGTTTTCCAGTCAAATTTACTGTTACAGTTCCAGAAATGTCCGTCCGACATTTCTTTCAGCCATGGGTCGTTATAAGTTACGATCAATCCCATTGTTCGTTGGTAAAAGAGTGGCTCATGAGATGGCGGTGCATTCTCTCTAGTTTTACACTGCTAAATTACGGACGGCTATCACAGGTAGCCCTCGTGTATCTTAGCGCGAAATTCAAAAAACAAATAAACAAAATACTGCTACTGCTTTTAAACATATGTTTTCGTTGTCTGTGTCTCTACCACCAAACTTATGGGTAAAATGTGCTCAGTCTTAGAATTAAAGGATTTTTTTTTCATTCGTTTTTACCCTTAAGACAGCTTCTTTTCCCTTTACTTATTTTGGATTGAAAAGAAAAATATATTATGTTTACTACAAAAACCTGCACGTGAAAGACATGTGAGTGAGGCGTGATCAGGCGGCTTGAAGAACCCGTACTGCGAGTCCGGGAGTTTACGATTCGTATCTCGTTACCACAACTTAAATGTTCTGCATTTTGGACTGTGGGTTAGACCTGAGAACAATAATTGCAAATACCACAATTCGGCCTTATGGGACTAGCTTAAGAATAGGCGATGGGTGATGTTGATTAGATGCTGTCAGTTTAAAATTAGTGATAGCTATGTGCAGATAGTCCTTTCGTACTCTGAGTGACAATTTAACTAATAAACAAAGAGTGATATTGCGTCTTTAATACGGCTAAGTTTCAACTTTCGAATAATGTTAATAACTGTTAACTAGAACTTTCTCTAACAATTGTTCACTATAAACATATAATAATCAGTTATTTACTATTTGTGAATATTGTCACATGTAGTGTGTTTTCACGAGATATAATTTTAAAGTTTGGAAAGTTTTCGTTTCAAACAAAAACAAGAGGAGATTCTATATAACTGCGGCATTTGAAATTCTTCTAGATAGGATTATAGAAGTTAATCCATGAGCCCTTTTTCCTTTTTATTAGCTATATTTCTTTGTGTCAGCAAAACCAAACTCGGGGCGCGAGTATATCCAATTCGATTTTGTTACTCATCTGGTTCTTTACCAGTCTACCCTCAAACTGAAATTATCTAAGGCAGGATTAGAGTGTGTGTGTGTGTGTGTGTGTGTGTTTTTCGTATAGCAAAGCCACAAATCGAACCCCGGATTTTAGCGTTGTAAATTCGGAGACATACCGCTGTACTAGCGGGGGGCCAGGATTAGAGTATATTAATCTATGAGATCTAGGGCGCGAACAAATGTATCAATCGAAATAGTGTGACTTTCTGAGTCCAAAACAGTAACTTGATCTTAAATTGGTCAAGAGATGAAGAAGTTATGTGCTAAAGGTATGTATTTGAAAAATCAAACAAACAAACTCAGAACCATTTTATGAGCTACTTTACCGTAGTTAAAAAGATAACCCATGCTGCAAAACTGACTTATGTTTACCTAAGGGTTTTTTTTTTTTTTTTTTGTTGATATAGATTTCGACATGCTTATGGACAGAATAACAACATAATTATTACTTTTCCTTCTGGGTCCTCATACTGGATTCTTGCCAAGGTACTTGGATATTGATGAAATCAGTGGACCATACTAAATGTTTATTTCAATCCAAGTCATGTTAGTTAGCACAATGGGTACCAGGACAATAGCGCTTCATCAGGGAGTTAGTTATGAGTAGAGTACGATTGAATATCCCTTACCCAGAAGCAAGGAGCAGCTGGTATTTCTCGCGAGGTTAATTACTTTTAACCCCCTCCCCCATTCGAAGACCCAAACTGCTCACTATCTCTTTGGAATGTTCTTCATTCGAATTCCGCATCTTTATTTTTTGTTATACGAGGAAGTTGCGATATTAAGTAGTCAGTTTCTTTTAATAACAATTCAAGCGTTGGTCAAGCCAAGAGCTATAGTTGCTGCATTTGCTCATACAGTGAATGTCCGCACTAAGGACTCCAATGCACTTGGGAGGAAGTAAGTAATACCCCGGAGCTACTCGGGTGTTGTCCCTCAATAACAAAGGACATGATGTCACGCAAAGATGATTCTGGGATCTAGAAAGGTTTGTTGGCACAACAAAGAACTGCTGCTAATAAACCACAGATTGCCGGGCAACGCTAGCCTAATTGCTTTCATCCGAAGATTATTTGATTTTGATAAAAATAACGCTACGTCAGTTTACTTAAGTGAGTTTTAGTACATTCATAACAATTGCTTCAGTTCAAAACATGAACGTTATTTTATGACAGACTGTTTGTTTGTTAATTTGACGAATATTCTTTGAACTATCTATATAGAAAAGTCCCCCGCTGGTACAGCGGTAAGTTCTACGGACTTACAACGCTAAAATCAGGGGTTCGATTCCCCTCGGTGGACTCAGCAGATAGCCTGATGTGGCTTTGCTGTATGAAGACACACACACAGACTATATAGATAGAACTTCCCTGGATGGCACCTTTTTTTTTAACACATTTGCTTAGATAGTTGACACCAAATAAAAAAAACAACTCATTCAACAAAATCGAACATCGTTATGAAAATTTCGAGTTGTCGAATTATTAGCGTCAGTTAGCATTGAAATTTTGAAAGAGGGACAGCTCCCCATGAACGGAGTATGGTGTTAGTCTTTCATTACAGGTGAAAGCTGTGAGGGTTCGAAAGGAATCTTCCTCAATAATATGAATTATGAACGAATCTTATCCTTTCAGTGGTACAGAAATGGGGTTTCGATACCCGTGATGGGCATAGCACAGATAACCCATTGTGTAGGTTTGTGCTTAGTTTCAGGAATATGAAGAATAAGGAGAGAGAGAGAAAATTTTTTAGGTGAGCTGCCTTTAGTTTTTGTTTACAGATGAACATTTACATATTACACTCCCAAGTCATCTCTTCCTGAACATTTCTCAGTCTAAGTAACTGTTGCTCTGCTCACTGTGTTCCACTTCTTCTTGCAGTTCATCTTAAATACACATACTTACAGAAATAACAATTTTTTTAATCAATGGAAAACAGAGTATAAGAAGCAACTATTGAATTGATTTTGTCTTTTGTTGTTTTCAACGTAATATCCGTTAAAGCATAAAATATTGCTCAGTATAATCACAATGGTAGGTTTTTCAGGCTTGCACAGTTGAAACCTAATCACATAGCAAACTATTAAAATTCAACTAGTGCACTCGATATATGTTTTTAAAATGTAATATTGCAGTATTATTTAACCAAGAAAACATTTACTTATATATGTTTTAAATGTATTTGCAACGAGCTCTGTGGAAGCAGTTTTTCGCTGCATTGAAAACACAACGAATATAAGCATGTTCAACAAGATATATTAAAGTTTTAGTCCACAAATGCAACAAGAGATTCTGTTACAGTAGGCAAGTTCTGATTTTAATAATTTCAACGTTTTGACCAGTAAGAGTTTCATTGAAAAAAAGGTATTTGAGTTCTGAGATTAATACACAGATAAAATAGTTTAGGAAAAACCGGTATGGAACATGAGTGTGAAATAAACGAGTGATATGAGGATAAACTAAAGTGTATTGAATTCAACTCCGTCTTTTCTGATATCACTTATGGTGAACACGTGTGTTTACTAAACAAGTCAAGTGCATTCAAATACTGTTAGTTTTCTCATCTCCTCCAAATAGTCTCCATGGCTCAGTTTCTAATGAAACGCTTCATGTAACAGAACTTTGACAAATAAACGGAATGTGGCTAACGTAAACAGTAACAAAACCTGACAGCTTCAGTACAAGGTTATATAACTTCACAATGTTGTTTATAAAACCTAAGTATTAGTTCAAGGCAAACTATATACAGAATATTTTTCAGGAGATCCGAATAAACCAAATTTAATTTGAATGTTGGAAGTATACGTCTTGTGCACGAGTTAAATCGATTAATTTTATTCAATGAAACGATCAAAGGAAAACACGAGTAACTATACCTCGTGTTATCACTTGATATAGCGAGTTAATTAGTGTTTGTACAAGATGCGCGAAAAATAATTTCGTAAATAACTGGCCCTTATGAAACGATACAGTCTAAGGTTCTGTTTCTTTATAAAGTTCAATGCAGTAATATCAGTGCATGCTTATGACATAAAACGTCTGTAATATTTGTTGCACTCTGAGGCGCTGTAAGATAAGTGAAATAATAAATGTAAAGCTGTCGGTGTGAGGATTTTGAGTAAATAATCGACTTTGCTGTCATGCAGTGGTTATCCGGTGTATCTTGAGTTAAAATGTAATTAACAAGAAGAAACTGAATCGGTCTTATCTTCGTTCCACTGGCCTTTTAGACGGCCATATTTTATTGGTTAGGTATAACAGACTATAAATCAGTGATTTCATTGTTCGCGTCCCATTGTTACAAAATCACAATCTACACTCGACTCGTAATCCGAGGGTCGCGGGTTCGAATCCCTGTCGCCCAAAACGTGCTCGCCCTTTCAGCCGTGAGGACGTTATAACTATTCGTTGGTAAAAGAGTAGCCCAAGAGTTGGCGGTGGGTGGTGATGACTAGCTGCCTTCCCTCTAGTTTTACACTGCTAAATTAGGCACGGCTAGCGCAGATTGCCGTCGTGTAGCTTTGCGCAATATTCAAAACATAGCAAATCTCGCAACTTGATGTAAGATGTAAGCTGTCGGTGAGCACTGCTATTTATTTACCCTCCCTCTAATCATTCCGTTTCTAAATTAGGTACAACTAACTCATAAAGAACTTGTATAATATTTTCACAAATTTCAGGAACAAAGAAACCATTGGCTTGTTTGCAGCCGTACCGCACTTAGATATTTTTCTTTCGTAAGGTTATCAACAACGATAATTGACTCTGAAAAAGTTGATTTAACTTAATTTTTGAACAAAAAGTAGAAATTATCTTCAATGCCCTTTATATGAGAAAAAATGTTTTGAGGCTGCAAGGGCGTTATAAGACTGAAACAACCGATATTTAGTGTGTAAATCAAAATAAAACTGTAATTTTTATGATTTTACATAAGTGCCTAGGAATAATTTTATTGAAGTGACCTGTGGCCTAAGATACGTCAGACAATCATTAACACGTTGTATGGAATAAACAATTTATATTTGACTTTATATAAGTTAAACAGTCATTGATGTGTTGTATGGAATAAGCAATTAGCCTGTGGATTAATTTGAGTCAAACAGTCATTATTACGTTGTATGGAATAAATAATTTACCTCTAGCTTAATATAAGTGAAAGAGTCGTTGATATATTGTATTGTATGGAATAATAATGAACCTGTGGCTTATATTAGGTGAAACACTTTGAATCGCAAAAACATTAAAGAAACCACCATCTAGCTTACTTCTAACTTTTATAACCACAAAATACTTTTAAATAGCTATTGGCTACCTGCTACCAAGTTAAAGTTATGCATTTGGCTCATATGGAAAACGCGTTTTGAAAAAATAAATTTGTTTCATAAGTATCACCTCTTACTTACTGGGAATTAACTGTTCCATCCGGAATTTTGTTCACTTGTATCTTTAGTGCAAAGCTACATAACTAATCTCCTATCTGTTCACCACAGAGAAGCTAAATCCAGATTTTAGCGTTATAAAAATGTAAAGTTACCACTGCTACGTTGGGCAGTATTCCTTATAAAATATCTCACCAGTGGCTTAGTGGTGTGTCTGCAAACATACAACGCTAGAAACCGGGTTCCGATACTGGTGGTGGGAAAAGCACAGATAGCTCATTGTATTGCTTTGTCTTCAACTTCAAACAAAGAAACAAACATTCAGAAAATACCTTATCTTTGGTAAGCTCGTTTTAACTTCCATTTCTTCCTTCCTTCGCTTAAGCTGTAATCTTATGCTTGTTTCATTTGATATTAATTAGTATAGTTGAATATGAGGGAGTTTTTTACAATTACTCAATACACATTTTCCACAAGAATCTAGCTAACAAAAAGCTAGATTAATCACGTTTTGAGACTGATTAAACTACGTGTTGCTTGTATTCACTACATGTCGTGCAACAGACATAGATACTATCAGTTATATAGCGTGTAGCACTGGCGACACTAAATGCTCACCTGCAGTGACATTACTGGCAGTGTAAACGTTATCTACTTGATCTGCAAACGGGCATCAATGCAAAGCAGCGGACCACATTTGAAGCTGCCAAACGCAAGAGGGATTCTAATGATCAGCATAATTCGTATTACTTAGGCATACATCATTTATAAATTTAATGATGTTGTGCCCGAGAGGAAAGTAAGTGATTTCTCAGAGGGTGCAGGGCAGCTAAGGAGTCGTATTTAAGAAACAGCTTATCATTAAACCTAATGCTCTTAGACTATAATTACTTGTGCCTTTGGTGTTCGAAGATCCCTTTATTGATATTAGCCATTGTAAAATAGGGGTTGATAAACCTTTTTCAACATGGCTTATGTTTACTTGCTTGCTCTTCAGCGTAAAACTACATAATGTGATATCTGTGATTTATTCTCCACAGATATTCGAACTCCGGATTCTACGTTGTAAGTCCATGTATTTACAGCTAATGCTTATCCGCATATTTTCAATCATTAACTTACGAACCACACAAAGGATGGCCTGAAACTGAAACAAAACCACTCAAATCTAAAAATATTCATTAACAGATTAGCTAATTGGATGTTCCGAAGTTTTGTTTACCAATATATTTTAACAATAAATGTTGAAAAAGTTTTAGTAGACATGTTTGATGTAAGGTTTACTAATTTGATTCCTATGTTAATATATTGTTTATTTAGAAATAGTCATTTGAGGATTCGTATGCTGAAGTTTTCCTTACCTATTTATGATGTAATCACCTGCTGCTGTTGTGTTTGTTTTCTGTGGGAGCGACAGACACTCTATATTGGTTTTTACGTGTTCATAAATGTTTGAAAATTAAACAAAGACGGCTCGGCATGGCCAGGTGGTTAAGTCACTCGACTCGTAATCTGAGGGTTGCAGGTTCAAATCCCCAAAGAGGCTCGCCCTTTTAACCGTGATAGTCAATTCCACTATTCGTTGGTAAAGGAGTAGCCCAAGAGTTGGCGGTGGGTGTAATGACTAACTACCTTCCCTCTAGTCTTACACTACTAAATTATGTTTACGAATACATTTGAACATGAAAACATTGACAAAATTCTCTATATTACAACTTTTGCAGTTACAACATCACTATCCTCATACATTAATAAACTGAGAAAATCAAAAATTAGAAGTATTTCTTCTAGGTTTAGCATACTTCACTGAATCTTGGTGATATATCCCCAGTTATATCACAAATTAAATAAAAACACTATCTTATGACTATGGAATTTTACAGGTACCAGATAGAAGTCTTAATTATGTCGAAACGAACATACCTTTTATTTACTATCAAGAAATGTATCTTTTGCAAACGAATACCTGTATGATACGTTATGCATGTCTGTATAAATATAACAGTGATGTCTGTTGCATGTCACTAAACATTTCGCAGGGTATGATTGGATTCTCGCCAAAATTGGTGTGGGGGGTCTATTAGATCCATGCGTGGGTACTTGAAAACTTGCGGTTTCACATTTTGTGTTTTGCAGTTTTTATGGACATTATTTTACAGTTACGTATAAAGGAAGCCGTTTTTCATGTTCTAAGAGAACCTTTCATTTGTCATGAATTTACATAACTTCTTTCCGTGGTACGGGTACTTCAGTTAGTGTTCTAAATCTATAAAGAACCAAAGCTGACCATCAGCTCGACCTTAGCAAACACTCACTCTTCTCTGTCGTATGAACAGCCGTGTCTTGACAACTGACCGGACGAGTTCTAGCAAATTATTTTGGTGTTTTACCACTAAATAGGCTCGGCATGCTACGTGGTTAAGGCACTCGACACGTAATCCAAGGGTCGTGGGTTCGAATCCCCGTCACACCAAACATTCCCTTTCACCTGTGGGGGCGTTATAATATGACGGTCAATCCCACTATTCATTGGTAAAAGAGTAGTGTGTGGTGATGACTAGCTGCCTTCCCTCTAGTCTTACACTGCTAAATTAGGAACGGCTAGCGCAGTTAGCCCTCGAGTAGATTTGTGCGAAATTCAAACCCAAACCAAATGAATCCAATAAAACATGTTCACCTAGTCTTTTGTTATACACTACGCTTCTTTCGATTACACAGAAAATGAAACTGTGCAACATTAAATACACGAAACTATAAAACATTAATATTCATTGAGGTGAAGGCTTGAAACGATTTCCCCTGTGCAAAGAAGTGTAATGTTTGAGCATAAGTTATCGATTTGTTAGCAGTGTGAGCTCAATCGGATTTTTGTCACTATGATTAAGTTAACTCTTTCGCAACAGGTCATGGGTCAAAGGCCATGTAGTAGAGTTTGTTAACTTGAATTCAAACTTTTATTGAGCTACTATTTTATGAATTTATGTCAACAAGTTTGGAACCAAATTGTAGATTATAATTCAAATTTTAATATTATGTATGAGTCGGTTCTTACTTTAAAAGTTAATATTAAAAAACACCTAAATATAGATTTTAAAAAGTTACATGGTATGTTAAATGCAGCACTGTTTAAAATTAGATGTTTCTGATGTCAAAATATTAAATCCGTAGTTTTGTACAAATTAGTAATTCAAATTACCAGTATTAATACTGTTTGAGTAAGCCCTCGTATCTATTCTTCAAGCTCAAAGATAGCAGTCAAACGCATCCACCTGTTCATCGCTACGTCTTCCATTCAAACTAATGTTTTCTACACTGCTCTGTACTGACGTGTCTAGTCCTCTGAATCTCCTTTCATTTCTCTCTTCTTTACCATCTTTTTCTCACGTCGTCCTTCACAGCTGATTTGATTTCTGGTCTTCACGTTAGTATATTTCCGTGCATTTATCTTCCACCCATTCTTCTCGCCTAGTTTGTTATCCCTACCCGGCATGGACCGGTTGTTAGGCCGCTTGACACACCAACAAAATAAAACAAGGTATCATTTCTAAGTCAACATAATTAAAATAGTCAAAAATTAACGTATTTTAAGTATGTAATTAAAAAAAATCTTGATTCTGAGACCATCAACTTTCTCAAAACAAACACCGTTATTATAATGCCGAAACATCTAATGTGTCTGATTTTGTTTGTTTTTACTTTTGCGCAAATATACAGAAGGGCTATCTGCGCTAACCGTTCCTAGTTTAGCAGTGTAACACTAGAGGGAAGGCAGCTAGTCATCACCATCTACCGCCAATTGAAAGGGAGAGCATGTGTGGTGTCACGGGGATACGAATCCACGACCCTAAGTTTACGAGTCAAGTGCTCTAACTACCAACCCATACCTGACTAAAGCCGAATGGAAAAGCACAACAACACAGTTTTAAACAAACGTGCATGTGAAATCCTCACATTCTAACCTCTAACAGTTTTGTGCTTCAATTAGGTTTTTTCATATCTTGTGATATTTAGGTGTATTTTCATCACAGCAGTTGCTCGGAATAAAACCGAAACAAAATTTAAAAGTCTTTTGATCGTGTATATTTTTTACACGTCTTACCGTGTGTCAGTGGAAATTAGTTATTTAATACTATTCATAGCCACATTATCTTCGTATATTTCATTGAAAGTGTGAAGTGTCAGAAGTTTTCTGACTTTGGTATAATGTTAAAATGACCATACCTAAACACAATGAAGCAGAAGTTCATGCTATTAATTGATTGTTTCTCTACTAGTTCATCGGAATCCCCGTTCCACCAAACATTTTCGCCCTTTCAGCCACGGGGGCGTTATAATGTTACGGTCAATCCCACTGTTAGTTGGTAGACGGATAGCCCAAAAGTTTGCAGTGGGTGGTGATAACTAGCTGCCTTCCCTCTAGTGCTAAATTAAGGACGGTTAGCGCAGATAGCCCTCGTGTAGCTTTGAGTGAAATTCAAAACAAACAAAACCAAACTCGTTCATCGTAGTTATTTGAAATACAGGACATTGAAAGTAAATATGGTTTTGTATATATATATATATATATAGAAGCACAGAAATTAAGTGTGCATAAAATCCTAATGTTCAGAAAATGAGAAGCGTCTAAGTTTGCACTTATAGTTTTGATGAGGTCTTGGTGATACTAGTAAAGCTGATGAAGACAACACTAGCTACACACAAGTCACCAATTAATATCTAAGTTGTAATCAATTTTGTAGCCAAATCATTAATGACTGACAGTTCATTAATTATTGTTTATTAAATAATTTCCATTAGCGTAATAAAGTAGAGCCTGTACAGCTATTTTATAAAAATTAAAATAAAAGGCATCTGACAAGAAATAACATACGTCTTCAACAATGATTTTCAAGTGCAATCGTTTGTTGGTTTGTTTTGAATTTCGCGCAAAGATACTCGAGGGCTATCTGCGCTAGCCGTCCCTAATTTAGCAGTGTAAGACTAGAGGGAAGGCAGATAGTCATCACCACCCACCGCCAACTCTTGGGCTACTATTTTACTAACGAATAATAGGATTGACCGTCACATTATAACGCACCCACAGCTGAAAAGGCGAACATATTTGGTATGACCGGGATTCGAACCCGCGACCCTCAGATTACGAATTGAACGTCTTAACACAGTTAGCCATGCCGGGCATTTAAATGCAATCAGATTAGTCTGGCCACAAATAATTATTGTTGTCAACAATGATTTTCAAGCGTACAATAAAAGTAGCCTTACCAAAAATATCCAATTTCATCAATGATAATTTTCGAGCGTTCATATTATTTCATCTGTGTATGATTTTTAAATCTGAAATATACTTGATTTCTTCGTATTTTATCAACGGTGGTTTTTATTTTCATATACTCATAATTCGTTGGTTTCCTGTTTACAGTATTTTGTTACTTAGCCCATTTATGCAGTCTCATTACATACATCTGCTATATGACACAAAAGTTTGACTAGCTGAAATTTTATCACTTCAATATATGAGTTTAACATTTTTCGTGTATGTTGCTCTATTCCTTCTAATTTAGGCTACTAATGACACGTTGTTCCAAACGGATTTATGAGCTAATGACTGGAGACCCTGAGAGGTGGACCATCTGTTGGGTTATTAAGAAATGTGGCGCATATTTCTTTCAGGAAACATAGCACTTCCTAAAAACAAACATAAGACTCCAGTAATGTCTGTCATTATGATGTGAGACGATATTCCACGCATTATAATTGTACTTTTCATGGTATATATATAGGCGTTGAAATGTAACATTATTTCAAGCAAGATAGTTTTACTTTTTAATTTTTACTTTTTATTGCTATTACCATGTCAGTAATAACAACAACAGGCTGCACTCATTTGACGTATTTCACTGTAAGAGTTGTAAGTACAAAGAGAATGCAGTTTGCACACTAATAAACACATTTGGGTAGCTCAATATTTCATGTAACCACATCAGTATTTTCATTAAGTTTATTGCGCTTCAAAGCATTAAGGTACAAGGATAAAAATATAAGGATGTGTTTGTTCATTTGTTGTTAAGCTGAAAGCTGCACAGTTGGTTATCCGCATCATGCCCACCTAATTTTAATGCTATAAGTCCTCAAGAAATTCTTGATGACGAGAAACCCACTTGAAATAAAAATGTGTCTCAGAACGGCTGGTATGGATATTAACACTTTTATTGATAAGGAGAGAACAATGTTTCAACCTTCCTAGGTCATCTTCAAACAAACGCAAAATCAAAGAAACCCCACTTATATAGCAACTAAAATCAAAATTAAACGAATATAAAAGGAACAACTTTATACCTCCACTAATTAATAACCTGACATCTACCTGCAACGCCCCCTACAATCCCGTACCCATTTATACTCTCGTCCCTAAGACGTGTGTCTATCGACGATCACATTCAAACTCTCTCTTTCTTAACCTGAAGATAATCTAGGAATGTCGAAAAGTTGTTCTCTCCTTATCAATAAAAGTGTTAATACCCATACCAGCCGTTTTCAGAAACATAAGTCCTCAAGCTTACTGATGAGCCACCTAGTGTCGTATAAAAATTCTAAAGTATAAACTCGTCAAAACTATTTTTAAAATGTTTTTCTATCACTGTTTTAAAGCGACAAGAGGCTGTAAAATTATGTTAATAATAGTCTCTGAGAATATGTTTAGTGTCAAAAACAAAACAGATTTTAACAGTCCAACAGGTAGGACAGGTTTCTAATCTTGGGTTGTAATATTGTGTCATTAACACACATTCTGAGTGTTTTAGTGTCAATAAACACGACAGGCGGAAGAGCTAGGAAAGGTTTTAAATATTAAAAAGTGTTCTCACATTTGCAGGTTCTGACCAGTTTCTTTCCTCACATTAAATGTTCATCAAAACTATGTAACTTTATGCTGTATTTGACACATCAAGGGTACAAGGGTCAAAACCTGATAAAATATAGACTTTTAAATTATGTAGCTCAAAATGAGGCAAGAGCGCGTGAAAGAAAGTGTTTTACTTCATTATTCCCCTAAGAAATTGAGAATTTCACAATGTAAAACTTTTTTGTGAATAAAGCTCAAATTTCTTCTTTCGTTCAAATTATTAATATTCCACAGTTATAACATTTCATGACGGGCAATTTTCAGCCTCCTTAGAAAACATTTATTATAATTTATAAAGGTACTTCTCTCCTTTCAATTTTGACAGAACATATCGATTGTTTAGAGTACATACATTCTTGCTAACTTTGTGGCCAAACTTTGACAATTTAATGACTGGTGCATCTCATGGATACTTTACAATGTAAAATAGTTTAAAAAGTACTATTAAATGGAGCAAGATATCTTGGGGTTTGGCATGCCTTTCAGCTGTCAATGGACTTGACAAGCCTTGACAGTCATTCCTTAATTCAGGGGAGCCTTTAAAATTGAAAAGCATGTCTGATATTACATCTCTCATGTGCATCGCAGCATTGTGCGGTATATACTATCTTCCCCTCTTTGCTGTTGACCTTGACCATACTCAAAGCACCCTTAATATACTTCATCATTTTTGTCTTCTACAAGAAGTAAAGTATATGTTAAGCTGTCTCAGCCCTCTTCGCCAACCATGCCTTGTATCGTACATGGATTGATGTTATCAGATCCGGTCTCTTATTTTCAATCATAAATGTTAGCAAAGAAGACACTGTCATTGGTATCTTGCTTTCCTCTAGCCTCAGTTTTCATATTTTGTTACTGTGCAGCCCTTGCTTAATTACTGTTCGGTTTGACAGATACCTATATTTTTTTCTTATATTTAACGCTTTATTGAACAAAATTACAAAATTTACAGATCTGTGGGAAAATTTCATAAGATGTTGAAATTGCTGTGGATGTCATGTTGAAACGTAAAATGTCATGATTCTTCATAGTTGGTTTATAACTGTACTTGCAACTCCTTTGAACACAGCTGTAAAATTCCATAGCAACTAATGGAGAGTCGTAAATTTTTTCCAGATGCACTTAGCAACTTCTGACATATTTTTTTTTATTTTAAAGTAACTTTGTATCGTTCCAGCCCTAACTCTAACTGTGTTGCTGGCTTTATTTAGTGTTTTTTTTCTATTGCTGTAATTTTTGTCAAAACTATATGGTCCAGTATAGAAACTTAACAATTATTTATTCCACCTTGTGGTAACAAATGAATCATTATATTACCTTTTTTTGTTGTATTAGGCATTATTTAATTGTATTTAGGTAGTCCGTTCATGACCGTCTGAAATACCAAAATAGTTAGGCATGAACCGACTGGTATCATCACTGTTAAGCTACTAAGCCTTAAAACTACAAACATTCACTATTACTATCATATATTCACTATCATTACTTACTTCAGTTGAGGGCAACAAGCATATTTTTTGAGAATATTAAGAATACATTAATATGAATTACTTAAACCTGTAGGTATCAAGTACAGAATATATTCCATGGAAATAAATGATTTCTATGCAAATAGTATATAATTATTTATAAATAAAAACAGACACAATGTTAAGCTGAAAAGGAAGTAAGGATGTTTCATGTTAAGAACAATCATTTTATTGTACGTAATCTGAGGGTCGAGGGTTAGAATCCCCGTTCCACCAAACACACTCACCCTTTTAGCCGTGGGAACATTATAATGTAATGGTCAATTCCACTATTCGTGGGTTAAAGAGTAGCCTAAGAGTTGACGGTGGCTGGTGATAATTAGTTGTCCCCCCTCTAGTCTTTTACTGCTCAGTTAGGGACGGTTAGCGAAATTAGCGAAAATAGTCCTCATGTAGCTTTGTGTGAATTATAAACATAGAGCCAAATAATTCTCAAACTAAAGTTAGGGAGTGGGATGATATTATGATATTTTCGTATACAGTAGTAATTATTCTTACTGCCCTTGTAATATGCTCAAATAAGGGTTACATGATTAAGTAATTAAAATAGCTTAAATAATACATGGTATCTGATTCGATATTTTGTCAAAAACCGGCATCATGCACGTCTCCCAAAAGCACAATGGTGTATCTGCGGACTTGAACCTCTAGAAACTTGGTTTCCATACCCGTAGTGGGGAAAGCACAGATAGCTCTTTGTGTAGCTTTGTGCTTAAGTACAAAGAAACAAAATTTAATAAAATGTTTTTATTTAATATATTTTAAAGCTTAAGTTATTTTTAATATTATTAAAATATTAATAATTTTATAATATTAATTATATTAATAATGTTAAGTCGTTCAACAGACAACAACAGTCATACAACATGTTTTAAATGAAAAAGCCTGTTCCGTATAAGTTTAGATCCGCGACTATGTTTTCTAACTTTCACAGGCCCGGCATGACCAGATGGTTAAGACACTTGACTCATAATCTGAAGGTTTGTGTTTGAATCCTCGTCACATCAAACATGCTCGACCTTTCAGCCGCGGGGGCGTTATTATGTGACGGTCAATTCCACTACTCGTTGGTAAACGAGTAACCCAAGAGTTTTCAGGGGGTGGTGACGACAAGCTGCCTTCCCTCTAGTCTTACACTGCTAAATTAGGGACGGCTAACGCAGGTAGCCCTCATGTAGCTTTGCGCGAAATTCAAAACAAACCAAACTTTTAACTTTCCCCAAAATAATATCCAAGAATAACCAATTAATGGGTCTCTCAGTACATTTTATGCGTAATTGATTCAGCATATCACTAGCGAAATTTCTGCAAAAACATTAAGATGACGGGAAAGGGACACATTTATCATGTTGCGGGAAGAAACTGACAAGGTTGCTGCATGTAAGAAATTAATGTTTGAAATTGCACATATTTTTGTGTCAGAAAACGCTCTCAAACCGATTGGTCTCAAACACAAGATTAAAACC